>NW_027362761.1:478626079-479226079 GCF_046119375.1 Phyllobates terribilis
GCATGGAAATATGTGGGTGGTTGCAAGAAAGAGAGGGCATATATAAAGGGAGGGAGGGTCTGGGAAACCCTCAATCAGTATGGGGGTACCACAGGATAAGGTCTAACCTGCCCACCCTGTTAATTGTGTTTTTTTTTTTTTTTTAAATAAAAGTTCTCAAAGCAACAATGGACATGGGTAGGGTTGTTTTTTGGTGTCATTTTGGCTTGGTGGTGCGTGGGGTTCTTGGGAGTTGGTAGAAAATTGTTGTGGGGGTGTTGTACATCAAGTAGATGGCACCCTGCAATTGTGTTTTGGAATTTGGTAATGGCCTGGCAAAGTTTTTGTGACTCTTCAGGGTGGGGACCCTGGAGAGTCGGTGGCATGGAAAGGGTTTTCTGGCAACGGAGGTGCCTTAGAGTTGGTGGTCACTGCTAGGGGTAATGCTGGAATATTACTATACTCGGGAACTTTAAGGCTTTTGGAGCTCCAGGAATCTCCTTCAACCTATAGTTATGTTTGTTATAATGAAGGCCGACTATACCAATTTAATCCACATGGCAGGTCTGATTTCAGGGGAAAACCGGGAGTCAAAAGCAGGGTATTTGATAGAAAGCGATGAAATGACATCCCCTACAATATTGGAGTCAAGGATTTCATTCAAACAGGTGTTTTGGTGGTAGACCTGTTACATTATTCATGCCGCCCGAATACCAGTCCGCATGTGCCAATACATAGAGTTTGTGCGAATCTATTTGCACTTCCCATTTCATGAGACAGTGTTCTGGGGCTGCCATATGGGTGTCAGAGTACCGCTTACTTACCGGCCGGCATCCGCGGCTCTTCTTTTGATTAGACTGCCTGGCGTGAGATTGTTGCGGTGTGACACATATGTGACATAACGCCAGAACAGCGAATCCATAGAAGAGCCGCGTATGTCTGCAGGTAAGAAACAGTACGCCCGCTCCTATGCAATAGCTAAACACCACTGTCATGGCCGATGGCCTGGGATGTGCAAATCGATTTGCACCAACTAACACATATATATTTTACTCTGAAACGCTACAATGGAGGCACTTCTTTGACTAATCACCTCGCCTTTGGACGCGCTTTCAAATATGGTTGTTTTTTTCTGAAAAGCCGCAGCAGCACCTTTATGTAAAAGAATTATGCATACGAAAATAAAATCCATGGTACTATCACCAAGTGTAGAATGTGCTGCCGTACCTTGCCTGGTGGATGGCCTCTACCCACTCATCTCGTTCCGCCTCCTCCTCACATCTCAGTTCCAATGGCTTCTGAGCCTCGTGGCCAAAGGTCACAGTGAAATAATGCTGCAGAGAATAAAAGATGGACATCATTGCACTAATCTGAACATATAAATCAAGGAGACATCGGACACCTTACAATATAATGGGGTAAATTGTGTTCTTATGACATTTCATTACGGCATAGAGGACAAATCTCCCGATCATCTAAATTATTGATCTTAATTCTAAACTTTTAAAAATGAATAGTGATCAAATAACATATCCATTTGCCATCGAGGCTACCAAGCACACATAAGGGCAAAATCTACTTGTAGTACAAGATTTCATGCAATAGTCTTCTTGACCTCTAAATAGTATTATATCAATGAAGAGTGCATGGAAAAGACTATTACTCCAACCAAACTCCCTGACCGAGCATGCATGCGATATAAATGGAAAGAATGGAGTAACCCATTGTCTGATATCTCAGGGTACAAAGGATCGAGCATGTTTAAATTAGTACAGACTATAGGCCTTTACAACTCTACAGTTGTATTGAAAAGTGATGACTTCATATTAGGAAGAGTTTGGCAAAAGGATTATGACATATGATAAAATAATTAATAAGTCAAACTCGCTTACGGCATTTGTGGAGTCGCTGTGTGTATATGTCTCTCCTTGCATTCAGCACTATAGTTCATAAACAGCACAGATTACAGTTTTGCATTCCCACTGCAACAGGGGAATGCAATATTAAATTGTGGGGGTTTTTATGTTTTGTTTTTTAATCTATACAGCCATTTAAAAGAAATAACACAAACCCCTCCCCCCAAAAATACTTTCTTCGGATTATATTCAATGTATTCTCAAATTCTTCATTTCCATTAAATCTGTCATACACTTCCAGAGATCGTTAACTTTTTATTGAGTGCTAATTTTTATTGAATTTACCAAGGAGGGCGTTGCTCACAGAGTAATAACGCAAAGCAGACTAAAGACACGTCCGTCCCAGAGAATCCTTTGAGTAATACCCCCTTGATAAAGTCCTGAAAAATTTGCATTGAATAAAAAAAAAGCTCACATCTCGAAAATCATATGGTGTATTAAAAATATTGAATAAAAAAAAAAAAAAAAACAAGCAAAAAAATATATAAAATCATATAGATTTTATATATATTTCATATATGCCAAGATAAAAACTGTCCACTTTTGACCTGATGACAGGTCGTCTTTAGACCGCATGCAACAGTTGTGCCACCTTTAACATGGAATAGCATTATTAGTTATTTGATACAACTAGCATAAACTCTTATTTGACATGACTGATAAAGGAGCCCCACTGTGAATCTTTGCTACAAATGAAGCATATCGGGTTTCATGCCAATGAAAAGGTTTCTGAACTGTCCGTTTTGTCCACACCAAACACGATTATTTGCCCCCAGCGCAAATGTGAAGGAAACGCTGTCAACTATATAATTTAATAATAATTATTCAGTTTCACCAATATGTGGATAATCAAATTGCACAAGCTATCATAGCAGTGAAGTTAGAAACGTGAACAAAGGCCTCGATTATGAATTCTGGCGTAAAAAGGTTTGAAAATGGTAAAAGTAAAAAAAAAAATGTGCAATTTAACTCAACACTGGCAATTTTTTTGAAAAGTGAGAGGAGCTTTCCTGGGAGGAGACATAGTCCAAATATAGTCAGGAAATTCATGATAAAAAGTGTCATCAAAGACATCAGAAATGTCCTCCAGTCCCGGACTGACGTACAGTTTTTGCAGAGGCGCACGTCTCTTAAGGAATTTGGTAGATCTTACTCCAGAGCACTGTTCATCAAGACTGATGTGCAAAACACCAGCCTTAATGAATTGGGGTCAAAGTCTCCCAAATGCGATTGATCCCATTCCCATATTAACTGTGCCATTGCTTCAGGCTCTCTACTCTCTAAGGCTGATGGAACTACAGGGCAACAATAGGGAATTTCATTTTCCAACCACTTCATCGCTATAAACACCGGATTTCATAAGGATTTTATAAGGCAGTGGTTCAAATAATAGATACATATTGGGGAACTGTGGCTACTACAGTTCTAAAATATAATATTTTTAAAAACAAATGGGACAAAACGGATATACTGAGTGAATATTTTAGGTGCCACCTTCTGAGTTCTTGTGTCATGTACAACCCACTCAGGACCATATATAACTCCAAAGTAGAGCTTCACCCATTAGTTTAGACTTGCGGTCCTCACAGATACAGAGCAGAAGCAGCTGACCAGATTGATATTTCTGAAGGCAAAGTCTGCATAACATTTATAATATGAAATATTTGTAAATCCCTACTCTTTCTATGGTTAGGAGTCCAGTGGGCGGCTCTACATAGTGATTGACAGCTATCTGTGTGCAAATTCATGGGGGACGATCCGTTATGGAATTGGAACACTTACTCCTAGACAAAGAATAAATGGCGTTTCAATGAATAAAATTAACGCTGAATATACTGAGCTCTTCGTGCGGCCTGTTAATTAGAAATCATGTTCAATGTGACTGGTTCCCTTTAAAGAGGTCTCAAATTAATGAAATTTATACTGACAAATCCATTAGGTAAAATCACTCCCTTTAACTTTCATGTCAGCCTAATTCCTATCCAACAGATGAAGATGAGGTTTTGGTCTAAACAATGATGAAGTATCACTGACAATACCTTACACTATTTCCTATGCACTTCATCCATCATCTGTTCATGGGAGACAGGCTAGCTCGACATCGAAGTATTCCTTTCAACAAACTGTCTCAAAAAATAATTTGCAATCAGATTTTAATAGAAAGCAATCAATCTACGACAAATTCCAGTCTTCGATGTTCTGCCATGATCTCACCAAGCACAACGTATCGGGTGCAGACAGACAGATCCATAATGAAGGCGTCACAGTCATACGCTGCGAGTCAGAAGAGATGCCAGATTATCTACGTATCACCTGTCTGCAACGCTTTACCCAGAACAAGTGGCTTTATTTAAGGCTGTAATACATCTATATCTGTCATGTTCTTGCAGAAGATAAAGTGGGATGACTTCTGCACATCAAAAAAAAAAAAAAGTTACTATTGATTAAGCTTTCATGGATGCATCTGACTTTGGTCAGCCCCAAGTTCTCTGTATTTTGTGATGACATGGACACTCGCATTGCTGTAAACAGAGTTTTTGGCATGAGTTTAAAGAGACCCAAAGATAAAGCAGGGGCCAAAAACAGGAGCTTTGCCACCACCAAAGCTGGTTCTCCATAAATTCACACAAATTGGTCTCCTAATTCACTAAAGGGATTTCTCTGCCCTGACGCCTCCTTTACACGTCAGTATTTTTCACCTACTCTAAAAATGGTACCTGTGTCAGTGTGTGGTCCGTGTGTCTGTTTTTACCATCAGCATGTCAACGTTTTTTTCATAGATGGATAAAACATAAATTTCAAAGCTTCTTCTAGACTTTTCAACGTTAAAGCACAAACAGCATGCGGATGGTACAGGGATGCCATCTGTGTGCTGTGCGTGATTTTCACGGACCAATAGACTTGTATTTGCCCTCGTCATCCCTGCTGCCGGAAAAAAAACAGACATGTGAATAGAACTATAGATTTGCTGTATCTAAAAAAAAAAAAATGATGCCACAAGTATGTGCAACATGGACTTCCGAATGAGGACTTCGACATAGCTGCAATATACAAAGTCTATTTATTCATATTTTTCTTTACATTTTCTTAATTCATGAATACAGATGTTACAGTATAAACATTTACACCAGTCAGTAGAATTGACCCCTTTACATTCAAATTACAGATCTCCTCATAACGAAGGTATGAACCACCTGGCAAAATTAAATGTACAGGGGCAGGGGGCTGTGACCGCAACAGCTGACAAATATACCTGAGTGCACTCAGAGTGCGGGTGTGCGTATTATATATATATATACACACACATATATATATATATATATATATATATATACACATATACATACACAATGTGGTAAATGACTATTATAGCTGCAAATGTCTTGTTTTTAAAACCCTTTCACAAGTATGTTAGCCCAGCTGAAAACGGTTTGGCTGACTTGAGAAGCTATAAAATTGACCTTCCTTGGAGCTAGTTGAGAATCTGGAGCATTACATTTGTTTGTTCTATGAAACTCTCAAAATGGCCAGAAAAAGAGAACTTTCATGTGAAACTCGACAGTCTATTCTTGTTCTTAGAAATGAAGGCTATTCCATGCGAGACATTGCCAAGAAACTGAAGATTTCCTACAACGGTGTGTACTACTCCCTTCAGAGGAGAGCACAAACAGGCTCTAACCAGAGTAGAAAGAGAAGTGGGAGGCCTCGCTGCACAACAAGACAAGTACATTAGAGTCTCTAGTCTGAGAAATCGACGCCTCACAGCTCCTCAATCGGCAGCTTCATTAAATAGTACACTCAAAACGTCAGTGTCAACTGGCGACTCCTGGATACTGGTCTTCAGGGCAAAGTGCCAAAAAAAAGCCATATCCGAGACTGGCTAATAAAAGGAAAAGATTAATATGGGCAAAAGAACACAGATATTGGACAGAGGAAGATTGGAAAAAAGTTTTAGGGTATGTGCCCACGTAGCGTTTTACAAGCGTATATGCTGCGGAATTTCCACAGCGTAAACGCTTGTGAAACGCTTGGTAATCCATACCCCATGGTCCCCAATGAGAATCCGCAATTTCAATGCCCATGCTGCGGATTTTTCCGCAGCGTTTTTGATGCGCTCAAAAATCCTCAGCATGTCCATTAATTTTGCGTTTACACATGCAGAATTGCCTTGTCAACGCAATAAAAAACGCAAGGCAATTCCGCATGTCCCAAACGCTTCAAAAACGCTTGCCAAATTCCGCAAGCGCTTTTCCGGGAAAGGACATGCAGAAATGAAGCAGAAATTTATATATATATATATATATACATATATACATATATATATATATATATATACATACATATATACATATACATATATATATATATATATATATATATATATATATATATATATATATATATATATATATATATACACATACATACATACATACATACACACAGTGCATTGTGAAAGTATTTGGCCTCCTTGAACTTTTCTACCTTTTGCCACATTTCTGGCGTCAAACAATAATGATAAAGATATAAAATTCTAATTTTGGGGGGAAGAATCAACAAGTGGGACACAATCATGAAGTGAAATGAAATTTATTGGATATTTTAAACTTTTTTAGCAAATTAAAAACTAAAAAGTGGGGCGTGCAATATTATTTGGCCCCTTTACTTTCAGTGCAGCAAACTCACTCCAGAAGTTCAGTGAGGATCTCTGAATGATCCAATGTTGTCCTAAATGACTGGTAATGATAAATAGAATCCACCTGTGTGTAATCAAGTCTCCGTATAAATGCACCTGCTCTGTGATAGTCTCAGGGTTCTGTTTCAAGTGCAGAGAGCATCATGAAGACCAAGGAACACACCATGCAGGTCCCAGATACTGTTGTGGCGAAGTTTAAAGCCGGATTTGGATACAAAAAGATTGCCCAAGTTTTAAACATCTCAAGGAGCACTGTGCAAGCGATCATATTGAAATGGAAGGAGTATCAGACCACTGCAAATCTACCAAGACCCGGCCGTCCCTCTAAACTTTCATCTCGAACAAGGAGAAGACTGATCAGAGATGCAACCAAAAGGCCCATGATCACTCTGGATGAACTGCAGAGATGTACAGCTGAGGTGGGAGAGTCTGTCCATAGGACAACAATCAGTCATACAGTGCACAAATCTGGCCTTTATGGAAGAGTGTCAAGAAGAAAGACATTTCTCAAAGATATCCATAAAGAGTCTCATTTGAAGTTTGCCACAAGCCACCTGGGAGACACACCAAACATGTGGAATAAGGTGCTCTGGTCAGATGAAACCAAAATCAAGCTTTTTGGCCACAATGCAAAACGATATGTTTGGCGTAAAAGCAACACAGCTCATCACCCTCAAAACACCATGCCCATGGTGGTGGCAGCATCATGGTTTGGGCCTGCTTTTCTTCAGCAGGGACAGGGAAGATGGTTAAAATTGATGGGAAGATGGACGGAGCCAAATACAGGACCATTCTGGAAGAAAACCTGTTGGAGTCTGCAAAAGACCTGAGACTGGGACGGAGATTTATCTTCCAACAAGACAATGATCCCAAACATAAAGCAAAATCTACAATGGAACGGATCAAAAATAAAACGTATCCAGGTGTTAGAATGACCAAGTCAAAGTGCAGACCTGAATCCAATCGAGAATCTGTGGAAAGAGCTGAAAACTGCTGCTCACAAACGCTCTCCATCCAACCTCAATGAGCTTGAGCTGTTTTGCAAGGAAGAATGGGCAAGAATTTCAGCCTCTCGATGTGCAAAACTGATAGAGACATACCCCAAGCAACTTGCAGCTGTAACTCAAGGGGGCCGAATATTATTGACGTGCCCCCAGGGCCGCGGGGTACTCGGCAGCCGGGCCTCTGGATGCCGGCTGGCGGGGACTATCACAGTGGCTGGCCCGGTCCGTGACCCAGGGCGGTCAGTGCAAAAGGGGGAATTTATTTATAGAAAGTTCGTGACACCACCTGTGGTGTCTGGTGAGGATCACCAGCGCTGCAACAGTCCTCTGAGGCAGATGTTAGGGCAGCTTGGGATGGGACGGCTCCCCACAAGTGGAGCAGGCCTCAGGGCAGTGTAGTAGAAGAGAGTGGGTGGTGCTGGGCATTGTAGTGCAGGGGGAACAATGGCGCCGATGAAAGAATGGACGGAGGCAGCACAGTGCAGTCATCCAAGGTTTTACTCACAATTCTTCAGACAGTCCACAGGAGCACCGTACAGGTGCAGGCCTCCCACGTCGCGCTGCGTTCACCGGGCAGGGGTTCAATCCTTCCTCAGGCAGTTTGGGAATACCTGGCAGAACCCCAATTTCTCGTGTTCCTATTTTGACCGTCTTCACACTAGGTCCTTCTCCCTCCTGCTCTGCGCTGCCCACTCTCAATCCCGCTTGAGTGCTCTGAAGTCCTTCCAGTACGTCGGATCCGGGACCTACTTGACCCTCCTGGGGATTAGAATGCTGCAACGATCCCTCTGTCTTCTGACAGATGCGGGGCGTACGGGTGCCGACCTGCACGTGCCGTCCGGCACGCGCCGTACCCCCTGGGATCCTTTCTAGAACGGAGCCTACTCCCTGCTCCCCTCCTGGGCCTCCTGACTTGGCCCTACTTGTGGAGCAGATCTCCTAATGAGACTCTGCTCCCGGACTGTTCTTCTGAACTGTCCTGAGCTGTTCTTCTGAACTGCTCCCTAGAACTAGCCTGCCACCCTAAGATGGCTTCCCTATATATACTCCTATCAAAGTGCTTCCTCTAACTACTTCCTCCACCCACACCCACTACTGGTTCCCCCTACCTTTGGGTTCCCCCCCACTACAGCCAGGGTCAGGGCTCAGCAGCTGCGCTCTGCATGTTGCCCCTCCAGCAGGCCTGGAGCAGTGTAGTGTTGGATGCAGGTGTTTGGGGTTCCGTACAGCACTCCCACCTTACCTGAGAGAAGGGAGACCCTACACCTCGGGGTGAGGTACAGTACCTCTGTGGCGACTGAACCCCCAGGGGCGCCACAATATGGCACGCCCTAATTTTCAGTTTTTAATTGGTTATAAAAGTTTAAAATATCCAATAAATTTCGTCCCACTTCATGATTGTGTCCCACTTATTGTTGATTCTTCCCAAAAAAATTTGAATTTTATATCTTTATGTTTGAAGTCAGAAATGTGGCAAAAGGTAGAGAAGCTCAAGGGGGCCAAATACTTTCACAATGCAGTGTATATATGTATATATATATATATATATATATATATATATATATATATATATATATATATATATATATATATATATATATATACATACATACATACATACATACATACACACACACACACAGTGCCTACAAGTAGTATTCAACCCCCTGCAGATTTAGCTGGTTGACGCATGCGGAATTAACTTGGCATTGTGACATTTGTACTGTAGATCAGCCTGGAAGTGGGAAATGCACTGCAGCAAATTTTTTTTTTTTTTTTTTTTTTTTAAAACGTTAAAAGTTAATTCAGAGTGTCATTTATTATTCAACCCCTCAAACCACAAGAATTCTGTTTGGTCCCCCTAAAGTATTAAGAAGTAGTTCAGGCACCAAGAATAATGAGCTTCACATGTGTGGATTAAAGATCTCTTTTGCCAGCCTTTTCTGACTATTTAAGACCCTCCCCAAACTTGTGAACAGCACTCAGACATGGTCAACATGGGAAAGACAAAGGAGCATTCCAAGGCCATCAGAGACAAAATCGTGGAGGGTCACAAGGCTGGCAAGGGGTACAAAACCCTTTCCAAGGAGTTGGGCCTACCTGTCTCCACTGTTGGGAGCATCATCCGTAAGTGGAAGGCTTATGGAACTACTGTTAGCCTTCCACGGCCTGGACAGCCTTTGAAAGTGTCCTCCCGTGCCGAGGCCAGGCTTGTCCGAAGAGTCAAGGCTAACCCAAGGACAACAAGGAAGGAGCTCCGGGAAGATCTCATGGCAGTGGGGACATTGGTGTAACGGGTCCGGGAGGCGGAACCTCTGAGCTACTATACAAGGGGGCGGCCCTTGTAAGGGAGCGGGTGGCAGTCTCTGGGTGAACGGACAGGGAGTTACGGCAAGTGATCAGGGCAGTCTCTGGGTAAGGGGTAGGTACGACCTGTGATGGCGGAGCCTCCGGGTAGGCTAGCAGGCAGATGGTAGATGTGTGCTCCCAGGTGAGCAAGCGAGAGTCTCTGGAATAGCAGGTGGTCACGGCACGTGACGGCGGAACCTTCGGGCTGGCAGGCAGGTAGGTAACGGAGAAGCGCTCCCAGGTGAGCGGGCAAGAGTCTCTGGAATAGCTGGTGGTCACCGCACGTGACAACGGGACCTCCGGGCTGGCAAGCAGGCAGGTAACGGAGATGCGCTCCCAGGTGAGCGGGCAAGAGTCTCTGAGATAGCTGGTGGTCACAGCACGTGACAACGGAGCCTCCGGGCTGGCAAGCAGGCAGGTAACGGAGAAGCGCTCCCAGGTGAGCGGGCAAGCTGGTCCATAGACAGACTGACCGGAGTTGTAAGGCAGACCGTCGGACCTCAGGCAAGCAGGCAGGTAGCTGATGTGCGCTCCCAGGTGAGCGGACAAGTTGGTCCTTAGACAGACTGACCGGAGTTGTAAGGCAGACCGTCGGACCTCAGGCAGGCAGGCAGGTAACAAGTATTCAGGCAGGAATCAGGCAGGTAACTAGCAGGAAACTGGCAGGAAACTGGCAGGTAACTGGCAACGGGACCTGAGGGCTGAAGCACAGGTGAGACACAGGTGCAAACAACATTGCTCGGGCACCTCCATTTTGGAGGAGGTGCCTTATATATGATGAAGTCCTCCGGCCATTGGCCGGGGACTCCTTAGGACGGCGCGCGCGGCCCCTTTAAGAGGAGGGGAGCGCGCGCGCGCGCCCTAAGCACAGGGGCCGGGAAGGAGCGAGCGCTGAGAGCAGAGCGGGAGGAGGACGCCGGGAAGGAGCGCGCGCTGACAGCAGAGCGGGGAGAGGACGCCGGGCACGGAGCAGAGCGGTGAGGGGAGCAGCGTCCCTGCCTAGCAGAGGGCAGGGACGCCAGCGCTACAATTGGTTTCAGTCAATACCATAAGTAACGTACTCCACCGCAATGGTCTCCGTTCCAGACGAGCCTGTATGGTACCTTTACTTTCAAAGCGTCATGTCAAGGCTCGTCTACAGTTTGCTCATGATCACTTGGAGGACTCTGAGACAGACTGGTTCAAGGTTCTATGGTCTGATGAGACCAAGATCGAGATCTTTGGTGCCAACCACACACGTGACGTTTGGAGACTGGATGGCACTGCATACGACCCCAAGAATACCATCCCTACAGTCAAGCATGGTGGTGGCAGCATCATGCTGTGGGGCTGTTTCTCATCCACGGGGCTTGGCTATCTGGTCCGCATCCATGGGAAGATGGATAGCACGGCCTACCTGGAGATTTTGGCCAAGAACCTCCGCTCCTCCATCAAGGATCTTAAGATGGGTCGTAATTTCATCTTCCAACAAGACAACGACCCAAAGCACACAGCCAAGAAAACCAAGGCCTGGTTCAAGAGGGAAAAAGTCAAGGTGTTGGAGTGGCCTAGTCAGTCTCCTGACCTTAACCCAATTGAAAACTTGTGGAAGGAGCTCAAGAATAGTGTTGAGCCACCCCCGTAGTGTTCGAGTTCGGTTCGGTTCGTCGAACACCCGTGTGTTCGCCGAACTGTTCGTCGAACTGTTCGTCGAACACCTTCGAACCCCGTTAAAACCAATGGCAGGCAAACAAAAACACATAGAAACACATAGAAAACACCTTCAAAGGTGTCCAAAAGCTGACAAACTGCTCAGAAGACACAACTAACACATGGAAAAGTGACAAGTACATATAGTCATGCGAAAAGAAAAGAGGTGGAGGAGTAAAAGGAGGGGGAGACACAAATATAGGCATGTCATGCCCTTCTAAAATCCAAAAAGTGAGAAGCCGACACGTTCAGTCCGCTCCTGCCCGTGCCACCTCCGTGTCGCCGGGTTTGTGCCAGAGCCACGGTGAACCCTGACGGCCAGCCCCCCTCTCCCAATACTGGTGCCTGTCCGCTGGTGGGTCGAGCGAGCCCCCCTGTGGTGGAGGCAGCTCTAAGCTTTTTAATTTAAATTGTCTCTCTAATTTGAATGAATACACTTTAAATCCATTTACAAGGATCTATTGGAGGGCAAGTCTCATGCCAGCAGCCGCGTAATTCCAGCTCCAGTAGCGTCCACTAAAGCTGCTGCAGTTAAAAAGTTTTTATAAGGATCGAGCTCGGCTGTCCACCGCAAGGCATCCTACTGCCAGTCCCAGCCCCTATGCCTTGGGGTGCCTCCTGATGCTCTTCACTGAGTATCCCGTGGTCCCGAAGCATTTCCTTTGAAAAAATTAAGTGTCCAAACTACAGGTGGTGTAGCTTGCTTAACAGCCGGGATAATCCGCTGACTAGCAGATACTGCTACTAGGCACAAAGTATTTCCTGGGCTAGATGCAGTTAAAAATTTGTAATTAGATACTCTCGTTGGATGCTGAGAAAGCATTCCATAGAGTCTCCTGGCACGCCATATATGATTCTCTTAAAAAGCTTGGGGTAGGGGTCTAGGGGACCCTTTTATAGCCAAAATCACGGCCCTGTATCACAATACGTCACCTAGGCTGAAGATAAATGGAACTGTAGCACCCTGAGGGCTCGGTTGCTACAGAGGTATTGCACCTCACCCAGAGGTGTGATATCTCACTCTCAGGTAAGGATGGAGTGTGGATCAGGACCCGACACCTGCATGCATTACACCACATTGCCGTGGGGCAGGGCGACCAATATGCCTCTGAGATGGGCACGACAGTCCCTGTCCCTGGCTGGAGTGGGGGGAGGGAACACTGAGGAAGGGGAACCCTGTAGTGCAGGAGCAGGGAGGAAGCAGTTCCTGGGTGCATTGAGAAGGGAGTATAAAAGGTGGGCACCATCTTAGTTCAGTGCAGAGAAGTCTGAGCAGAAGTGGCAGGGAGCAGGGGCTCTGCATGAGCTCTGCTCCGGAGGCGGGCCTAGTAACAGAGGCCCAGGCCTGGAAGAGGGAGAAGGAAGGAAGAGGAGCGGAGAAGGCTCCAGGAACGAGGAATGAAGGGATCCCAGGGGTGCGGACGGGCGAGTCGCCACCGCACGCCCGAATCCACCTGCGTGGAGGGGTCAGGCCAAAGGGGGAGACCGGTCCCCGAACTAGTGGAGGCAGGAAACGACCCTCAGCTAGAAACCGGAGGCTCTGACATTTTATGTGGCGCAGCCCCTCGCTACACCCGCTAGGAAGGCACCACATAGGGTCAGGGAAACTGGCGCCAAGTTTACCAAGAGGAGGCCCGAGGCAGCCGGACAGAAGGGTTGGTAAGAAAGGCCAGACAAAGGACACACAAAGGGGGTCCTGTGAAGCGCTCCAAAGTTATCTGGGAGTTGTCTGAGCCCCTCACCTGGTGAGCACAGTACGACGTGGGCAGCCGTTACCTGCAGACGTGGTCTGGATAATAAGAACTGTGAGTAAAGGCCCTGGACTGCATCACTGACTCCGTGTCGTTACTGCTGCTGCCCTGCACCATCACCCCCATCCTCCGCATACACTGCCCTGAGGCTATACTCCTCCCGTGGGGAGTTATGCTACGCTCTGCTGCACCCACAACACCAGCCTCAGCGGTCTGCCCTGCAGCGGCGGTTCACTCTGACCGCAATCCACGGGTGGCGTAGTCGGACATTTAAACATCAAAACCACATAAATAGTTCCGCCACTGGTTTGACCACCCTGAGCCACGGAACCGGGTCGCCGCCACGAAGACTACAACCACCAGCATCCACCAAAAAGGGTCCGGCTCCGGGTGTCCCAAGGCCCAGGGGGTGCATCAGAACATTTTCATCACCTTTCACAATCACCAATGGGACAAGGCAGGGATGTCCTCTGTCCCCTCTCTTATACATCCTAGTGACGGAGCACCTGCTCTCATCAATTCGCCATAACCCCAATATTAGGTGGATTGAGGTGGGAGGCACCGAGTACAAGTGCTCTCTATTTGCTGATGATGTCCTAGTATATATCACTCAATCACATATATCCATCCATGCTGTTATGGCTGAAATAGATCACTTTGTTACATGGTCAAATTTTAAAATCAATGCAGCGAAGTCTGAGGCCCTCGATGTCTCCCTCCCCAAATCCATATAGGATTCCATCCAGTCCAACTTTCCCTTTGCCTGGCCCTCACAGGGTATCAAATACTTAGGAATTCCTATTCATAGAGACCTCTCCCATCTATGTTATCTTAATTTTGGGCCCTTTATTGAACAACTCCATACAGACCACGGTTGGCAAGTTAGAACTGTAAGATTCACTACGTGAACCACTGGTGTTTTGTGGAAAAGCACATGTACACTGTGTTCCAAATTATTATGCAAAAAGTGTTTAGGAGTGATAAGGGAAGAATTTGTTTGTTTGTCAGTTAAACTCATTGATGGTGATGTGTGTCAGGGCTCTTTATATCACTGTAAGCAATTGCAGACACCTGTGCTAATTAGTTTGGCAGGTGTGTCCAATGAAAGGCAAGACTACTTAAGAAGGCTGTCTCACATTATTAAGCAGCCTACATTTTCTGCCAAAATGGGAAAGAAAAAGGATGTGTCGGCTGCTGAGAAGCAACAAATTGTGGAGTGTTTAGGTCAAGGCATGACTACAATCAACATTGTGCGATGATCAGGATGAAGTGTCTTGGCAATCAAGAAGTATGTAGCTGATTCACAGTACACACGTGTGCGTGCTGATAAGGGCAAATTGAGGACTCTTTCCTACAGGCAATTACGTCAGGTTAAAAGAGCAGCGGCAAAAAAGCCTTGTCATAGCAGCAGACAAGTTTTTGAAGCTGCTGGTGCCTCCAATGTCCCCCGAACAACAAGATGCAGGGTCCTTCAGAGGTTTGCAGCTGTGCATACGCCATCCTGTCGACCTCCTCTATCCACTTCACACAAGCAGAAACGGCTCCAGTGGGCTAAACATTACATGAAGACTGATTTCAAAACTGTTTCGTTCACGGATGAGTGCCGTGCAGCGCTCGATGGTCCAGATGGATGGAGTGGAGGATGGCTGGTTGATGGACACCCCACACAAACACGGCTACAGCGCCAACAAGGAGGAGGTGGAGTAATGTTTTGGGCTGGAATCATGGGGAGAGAGATTGTCGGCCCCTTTAGGATCCCTGAAGGCGCTAAAGATGAACTCCATTAATGTATGTGGATTTTCTCAAACAGCACTTCCTGCCATGGTTCAAGAAGAAGAACCGTGTATTTCACAGCAAGATCATTTTTCTGCATGATAATGCACCATCTCATGCTGCACATAAAACATCTGCATCTCTGGCTGATATGGGCATAAAAGGGGACAAACTTATGGTGTGACCCCCATGCTCCCCTGACCTCTACCCCATTCAGAACCTCTGGAGCATCATCAAAAGGAGTGTCTATGATGGCGGGAGGCAGTTCACATCTAAGCAACAGCTCTGGGAGGGTATTCTGTCCTCATGCAAAACAATTGAAGCAGAAACCATCCAAAACCTGACAAATTCAATGGACGAGAGAGTTCAGAAGCTCCTTTCGAACAAGGGGTCCTATGTGAAAATGTAACATCACCTAGAATAAAGTTTTGAGTTGAAAACTGTTTGATTTCAGTTTCTAATAACCTGCTAATGCTTATAATTTCAAAAATGACCATTTTTTTGGTCTTTATTAAAATGAAAAGGTTGATCGAAAAGTTTGGGGGATCTAAGAGTGTGGCAACCCAGTAGTCATGATTACTTCGAATTCTGACAATATGAGGGTCATGTTGCAGGTAGTGCAGCAAGAAGGCACTTATGTGTCTTGCGCATCTCGGAGCCCCAAAATTATTTTCCGGGCTAGATGCAGCTAAAAATTATTATTAATTTTAAATCTGGTGGAGCTTAGTATAGATGGCCTAATAGGATCAGTGCTGCACACTGCTACAAAGCCCAAATTATTTTCCAGCCAAGATACAGATAAACATGATTAGTAATTTTAAATCTGGTGGAGCTTATTATAGATGGCCTAATAGAATCAGTGCTGCACACTGCTACAAAGCCCAAATTATTTTCCAGCCAAGATACAGATAAACATGATTAGTAATTTGAAAGCTTAAAACGGTTGGTAGGGTGATTTTAACCAATCATCAAGCCTTTACTCTCCCCAGGATGACCCAGGGGTAGAAAAGTCGTTTCGGATCCATGATTTGTTCATCTTTATGAACGTGAGTCTGTCTACATTATCAGTGGAGAGCCGCGTGCGCTTATCTGTCAGCACACCACCAGCAGCGCTGAACACACGTTCAGACAGAACGCTGGCTGCGGGGCATGACAAGATCTCCAAGGCGTAAGCGGCTAGCTCTGGCCATTTATCCAGATTGGAAGCCCAAAAAGAGCAAGGGTCCAGTGACACAGTCATGGCTTCAATGTTTACTTGGAGATACTCCTGTACCATCGTCTCTAGGCATTGACTATGTGTCAGACTTCTTGTCTCCTGTGGCCTTGCAAAGGATGGGCTAAAAAAGTGGTGAAATGATTCCGCAAAATTGATGTTACCAGCAGATACTGTGGTTCTGTTACGGTTTGAGTGCTGAACACTTGACGGTCCCACGGTTGGCAAGTTGGAACTGTGAGATTCACTACGTGCACCACTGGTATTTTGTGGAAAAGCACATGTAAGATTCTGCAACAGTCTCTGCTGATAGGGATGCACGCATGCATCCCTTTCTATGGCAGGAATAATTTCGGCAAATTTACTTTTGTACTGGGGATCTAACAGTGTGGCAACCCAGTAGTCAGGATTATTTCTAATTCTCACAATTCGAGGGTCATGTTGCAGGTAGTGCAGCAAGAAGGCACTCATGTGTGTTGCGCATCCAGGAGCACCAAGTCCCTATTGTGTTGGTGGCGAGGTAACAATCATGCTTCCTTCCTCTGTCCTCTCCCCCCAACCTCGCACAACAGAAATGTGATCAAGGTCTCCCTCATCTGATGAGTCTTCCATCAGTTCGTCCTCCACTTCTTCCTGGGCTCCTGCACCTTCCTCACTAGTTTGGCTGCTACCATGCGCCCTGGTAAAACCATCTCCCCCACCCTCACATGCCTGCCGCCTTGGTGCTGCCGACCATCTGGACCTTGCAGATGTTAGCCCTTCCGCATACAACTCCTCCTCCTCTACTTCCTCCACCTCCTCTTGTGCCACCACCTGACTCCGAATTCTGTTTAACATGTGCTCCAGCATGTAAATCACCGGAATAGTCATGCTGATAATGGCATCGTCAGCACTAAACATCTTCGTCACCATTTCAAAACTGTGCAGAAGGGTGCATAGGTCCCTGATCTGAGACCACTCCTCCAGCGTGATTTGCCCCACCTCTGGATCTCGTTGGCCCAGGCTATACGTCAGAACGTATTGCACCAGGGCTTGTCGGTGCTGCCACAGTCGCTGCAACATGTGCAGAGTTGAATTCCACCGGGTAGGCACATCGCATTTTAGCCGGTGAAGTGGCAGGCCCAACGACTTCTGTAGAGATGTAAGTCGCTGAGCTGCGGGATGCGAACGGTGGAAGTGAGCACACAGCGACCGTGCCCTCTGCAGAAGGCCATCTAGTCTGGGATAGTGGGCTAAAAATTGCTGGACAACCAGGTTCAACACGTGAGCCATACAAGGCACGTGTGTGACATTGCCCCGGCGAAGGGCCGCACCCAGGTTTGCAGCATTGTCGCACACGGCCTTCCCTGGTTTCAGGTCCAGTGGAGACAACCATTCATGAAATTGGTTCTCCAGAGCTGACCACAACTCCTCAGCTGTGTGACTCACATTTCCCAGACATTTCAAAGTAAAAACCGCCTGATGACGTTGAGCCCTACTGCCAGCATAGTAAGGAGGTGTGCAGGATCCCTTCTGCGCAGTTAGAAAGCTTGTGGCATGACCAGACAGGCTTTGGGTGCAGGTGGAAGACCGAGAGGAGGTTGAGGAGGCAGAAGCAGTGGAGGAACTTTGACATAAAGAGGATTGACGCACAACTCGTGGGGACGGCAAGACTTGGACAGCAGCCCCTTGTCCTGCTGTCACCATAGTTACCCAGTGCCCAGTCAGCGACATGTAACGCCCCTGTCCATGCCTACTCGTCCAAGTGTCTGTGGTGAAATGCACCCTGTCACACACAGAGTTTCTCAAAGAAGCGGTGATGTTGTGTGCGACATGCTGGTGGAGCGCAGGCACACCTTTCTTTGAGAAGTAGTGCCGACTGGGCATCTGGTACTGGGGCACTGCGACGGACATAAGGTCTCGAAAATCCTCTGTGTCCACCAGGCGGAAAGGCAGCATTTCTGTAGCCAAGAGCTTGCAGATGGTGAAATTCAACCTCTTAGCTTTCTCATGGCTAGAAGGAAATGGTCTTTTACTTGTCCACATCTGAGGGACCGAGGGCTGGCTATTGTGCTTAGACGGGGTTGATAAGGGTGTCCCCGGCAAACTGCCGGTCTGTGAGGAAGATGCAGGCGGACATGTTAGGTTGCCTTGATCCAAAGGTGGTGCTATCGATGTCGGACAGCGCTCAACACCAGCTGGTGTTACCACCTCCAAAGAAAATGATGACCTGCCAATCACGCTGGCTGTTGCGGGTAAAGAGGTGGCAGGTCTGCGCCCCAAAACAGGTGTGACTGCTGTCCCCCCAGTCACAGAGGATGAAGAGGCCGCGAATGCACAAGATATGGCAGACGGTGGTTGGCCCGGCCGGCTAGGCCGCATTGTAGCACACTGAGCTTCCCACTGCAACTTATGCTTCATGTCCATGTGCCGGTTCATGCATGAAGTACTCAAACTATGTATTTTTTGGCCTCTACTTAGCTTTTGCTGACAAATGTTACAGATAACACGAGTTGGGTCATCTTTATCGATCTGAAAAAATGCCCAGGCTATGCAAGGCTTAGCACCCATGCGACCTGAAGAGCCACCACGACTTGTGGTGAGAGGCAGAGTTGTGTTTGAGGATGCAGTTGTTGACGTGCTTCCAGTACTACGTCTCTGTCCAGGAAGGCGCAACCTGACCTCGTCGTCACTAGCATCTTCCTCCACCTCCTCTGCTGACCTCATCTCTTGGCTGACTGTGGGTTGACAGTAAGTGGGATCTCCAACCTCATCATCATCACCCTGTGCGTTATCACACCAGTCGTCCTCAGAGCCAACCTGTTCCTGCCCTGACAAAAAAGTAAAGTTGACGCTCCAATCAGGTATTTGAGTCTCATCATCGTCTTCCTCATTGTCTCCACCAACAGGAGTTACAGTTTGGGAATGAGGGTCTACATTATGGTCAGAACCTTCTGCGTCTGGTCCTGGATCCGACTCATAAAGTTTCTGGGCATCAGTGCAGATCATTTCCTCGTCTGGATTCACAGAAGCGCTGGAGTCGACCTCTGATTCCCAGGCTATAGTATGAGTAAACAGCTCTGCAGACTCAACCATCTGTTCTACCTCATACTCAGACGGGCAGCTGGAGATTTGGGAGCTGTGAGGAAGCAAGTGCGATTTGGGTGACACCTTTGAGGACTGGAGTATTTGTGATGTTGAAGTTGATGTGGAGGAGAGCCCACTTAAAGGAGCACTTGATATCCGTTGAAGCACCTGCTGTAAGAAAGGGATCTTATCACATTGTCCGCTAAAAGAAGTAGACATTTTAGCTTGGCTGGAAGATGGTCTTTCTTCTGCAGATGTTACTGTTGCTTTAACACCTACCCCACGGACACAACCTTTTTTCCCCTTCCCAACACGCCTATTCCCCTTTCCACCAGCAGCAGGCCTTTTTCCACTCATTTTGGTGGTTAACTAATTCACAACTCTGGAGTTGTTTGCACAAAAAAACAATGGATGGGAACCGAGCAGAGCTGAGTGGCCAAACTGTGGTATTAGGCCAAAACTATTGGCTGGGTTAGATGGAGAAAAAAATTATATTCGATTTGCAACCTGATGGAGGTCAGTATAGATGGACTAATAGAACAAGTCCCACACACAGCTAGAAGCCCAAATATTTTTTCAGAGGTAGATGCAGATAAAAATTATTTTTAATTTGCAACCTGATGGAGGTCAGTATAGATGGACTAATAGAGAAAGTCCCACACACTGCTAGAAGGCCAAATATTTTTTCAGAGCTAGATGCAGATAAAAATTATTTTAATTTGCAACCTGATGGAGGTCAGTATAGATGGACTAATAGAGAAAGTCCCACACACTGCTAGAAGGCCAAATATTTTTTCAGAGCTAGATGCAGAAAAAAATTATATTCAGTTTGCAACCTGATGGAGGTCAGTATAGATGGACTAATAGAATGATGCTATGCCCAAAAGATTTTACTTCACTAGGTGCAGTAAAAAAATTCGTATTCTATACACAGGTGGTATATCTTGCAACACAGATAGGCTACTCCACTGACTAACACACTCTGCAATAGGCCAAAAAGGATTAGCTTTGCTAGATTCAGCCAAATGCTGTGAAAAAAACTTGCACAGCACTGGCACAGACCTGCCTGGCAAAAACTGATAGGAACTGATGTAACCTAGTCCTGAAAAGGACTGCAATTACAATTAGTCTTTACTCCCACAATCTATCTATTTAAGAGCACAGACCTGCCTGATAAAAGTCGTAGGAAATGCTGTAACCTAGTCCTTAAAAGGACTGCAATCACAACTATTCCCTACTCCCAAGCTATCTGTAGATTTGTGCGAAAATTGGCTTGAAATTAACAAGGTATAGCGCACACAGCAACAGCGGTGCCGTCTAACACGCAGCTGCAGCAGTGAGAAAATGGTGGCGACGGGGAAAATGGCTTGGTCTTATAGGGCAAGGACATGTGACATACACTGCCAATGACACATGCCCTTGCTTGTGTGAAAAACAGCAGTTCGCTCCGTGTGTGCGCTGCTGATAGGCTGACAGACTGCACCTCCCCACTGCAAATGCAGGAAAGAGAAAAAAAAATGGAGATCTTCATTATTCCTGCAGAGATCCATCCCCTGCCCCTCCCCCCACCCCGCTGTACACTCAAACTGCGTATTAACATTAATTTTCATCATTACTGAGAAAAAATCCAGTTATGATTTTGGTGCACGAACAGTTATCGAACATAACCTCGAACAGCCGAATTTTTCTCAAATCGTTCGTGTTCGCCGAACGGCTCGAACACCGCCCAAAACAGCTCGAATTTGAGATTGGCGAACAGTTCGAGTAGAACAACGCTCATCTCTACTCAAGAATAAAGTCCACATGAGACACCCAAAGAACCTAGATAACTTGGAGAAGATCTGCATGGAGGAGTGGGCCAAGATAACTCCACAGACCTGTGCCGGCCTGATCAGGTCTTATAAAAGACGATTATTAGCTGTAATTGCAAACAAGGGTTATTCCACAAAATATTAAACATAGGGGTTGTATAATAATTGACCCACACTTTTATGTTTAAAATTTAATAAAATTCAACTGAGCAACATAACTTTTTGGTTTGTAAGATTTATGCTTCTGTTCATAAAACCTACTCTCATTTGCAGTTTGAAGGCTCTAACTTATTTGCATCTTATCAAACCAGCTAAATCTGCAGGGGGTTGAATACTACTTGTAGGCACTGTATATATATATATATATATATATATATATATATATATATATATATATATGCGTATGTGTATATATATTATATATATGCGTGTGTATATATATTATATATATATATGCGTATGTGTATATATATTATATATATATATGCGTATGTGTATATATATTATATATATATATGCGTATGTGTATATATATTATATATATATATATATATGACTATTAAAATTGTACATTCACACTGAAGGCATCAAAACTATGAATTAACACATGTGGAATTATATACTTAACAAAAAAGTGTGAAACAACTGAAAATATGTCTTATATTCTAGGTTCTTCAAAGTAGCCACCTTTTGCTTTGATGACTGCTTTGCACACTCTTGGCATTCTCTTGATGAGCTTCAAGAGGTAGTCACCGGAAATGGTCTTCCGAAAAATCTTGAAGGAGTTCCCAGAGATGCTTAGCACTTGTTGGCCCTTTTGCCTTCACTTTGCGGTCCAGCTCACCCCAAACCATCTCGATTGGGTTCAGGTCTGGTGACTGTGGAGGCCAGGTCATCTGGCATAGCACCCCATCACTCTCCTTCTTGGTCAAATAGCCCTTACACAGTCTGGAGGTGTGTTTGGGGTCATTGTCCTGTTGAAAAATAAATGATGGTCCAACTAAACGCAAACCGGATGGAATAGCATGCTGCTGCAAGATGCTGTGGCAGCCATGCTGGTTCACTATGCCTTCAATTTTGAATTAATCCCCAACAGTGTCACCAGCAAAGCACCCCCACACCATCACACCTCCTCCTCCATGCTTCACGGTGGGAACCAGGCATTTTTGCGTCGCACAAAGACACAGGGCCGTATTTGGAGTTTCTGCTGCACTAGGCACTGTCAGTGGTCGCCCCCCCCCCCAGGTCACGCCCACCCTCACCCCCCGTCACGTCCCCCCCACGTCGTGCCCCCCTCGCATCCAATATCTTTCCCCCCCCCCCGACGCGGCCGTTTCCCCAAGTTTCATGTAGCTTCTCCCTCCCCATTCCATGTAGCACATATAAAAGGTTGGGGTGTGTGGGGGGGGGGAGCGGCCCACACAGACCACAGGGCTGCAGCATTGCATATGGGGGTGGGGGGGATGGGAGCGGCCCACACAGAACTGGGCTGCAGTAGGCACCACGGCCCGGGTGGCAGTGTTGGCGCAATGGCACATCACAACAGGACACAATTACCAGTGCTGCATGCTGAGATGAGCCGCCGCCAGCGATGTGCTGCCCGGGCCTCTGCGGTAACTTCAAGTGCCCGGGCTCCTCCTCTTCTTTCCAGATCGCAGCAGCAGAGCAGACTAGAGAGGTGAGGTTGGTGGGCGTGACCGGAGGGCGAGAGGGGGCGATCAGGGGTGGATTAAGAGTAGCAAGGGCCCCGGGCAGTTTAGAAGGCGTGCCCCCCCACACACACACACACTCACCTGATGTATCACATGTCACATGATCCCCTGTGATAGATCATGTGATCGTTCACGTGAAATTAATTTGGCACAATATTAATAATAATTTTTTTTAGGCTGTGCCCACTATGCGTTTAAGCAATTCCGCTGCAGAAACGCTTAAAAAACGCTTGGTAGAAGGTCTGCCATGTTCCCCAATGATAATCCGCATGTGCTGTGCACATGCTGCGGAAATTTCCGCTGCGGATTATCATTGTGGAAAAATCCACAGCACTACCAATTATTTTGCGGAAGCTCTGCGTTTTCGCCGCCATTGACTTGCATTGGAACGCATGTAATCCGCATCACTGCATCTGAGACTCTCCTCCAGACCCGGGTACCATAGTACCTGTAAAAAAAAAAAAGAATAAAATAAAAAATAAATATCATACTTACCTTCTGATGGCCCCCGGTGTCTTTATCCGATGCGTCCTGGCTTGCCGGCAGCTCACGATGGTCTGAAAAGGATCTGCCGTGATGTCATTTAGTCATGTGACGGGTCATGCGACCGCTGACGTTGGCAGGCCATCAGAAGGTAATTATATTTTTATTTTTTACCATTCTTTTACGGTCACACTATATAAATCCATACCGGTTGCATGGATTTATATAGTGTGCCCAAGTTGTCAAGCACTTTCCAAGTGATGCTAAAATCGCTTGTCAACCCACATGCGGAATTGCAAGTGAAGAACGCTTCACATCCACATGTCCCTGGCAGGAAAAACGCAAGTAAAATCCGCATGTGTTTTTTCTGCCAGGGAGATGCAGAAACGCTCAAAAAAAAAATCCGAAGCATTTCAGCATCGTGGGCACATAGTTTTACATTAATTGTATGACTCAATATTGAGCACACGTAGCCATCTATACACGGCGGGAGGCCGCACGGTGCCATCTATACACAGCAGGAGGCCGCACGGTGCCATCGACACACAGCGGGAGGCCGCACGTAGCCATCTATACACAGCAGGAGGCCGCACGTAGCCATCTATACACAGCGGGAGGCCGCACGTAGCCATCTATACACAGCGGAAGGCCGCACGTAGCCATCTATACACAGCGGAAGGCCGCACGTAGCCATCTATACACAGCGGGAGGGCGCACAGCGCCATCTATACACAGCAGGAGGCCGCATAGCGCCATCTATACACACCAGGAGGCCGCACGGCGCCATCTATACACAGCAGGAGGCCGCACAGCGCCATATATACACAGCAGGAGGCCGCACAGCGCCATCTATACACAGCAGGAGGCCACACAGCACCATCTATACACAGCGAGAGGCCGCACGGCGCCCCCCCAGAGACAGCAGGAGGCCACACGCAGTCACAAACATATACAGACATATACATACACGCATAAACACATTTGAAACACAAAAATACATATAAACAGACATCACACAATGATATCTGCCTGCACACACACACACACTCACTCACTCTCACACACACACACAAACAGACTCACCATCCCCCGGCTCGGCTCCAGTCCTCTCGGGTGCAGCACTGCAGGCCGGGCGCGCACAGGGCCGTGTCTCCTAGCAGTGACGCGGCTGGGCCAGCACACAGGTAAGTTAACTGCAGCAGTGCTGGCCCGGCCGGAGAAGAAGCAGCGGCCGTGCGCCACTGATGGGGGAGCGGTCCGGGGGCCCCCCGCCACTGTCTGCCAGTATGTGCCGCAGCGCCGCACACATGAGGGCAATCCGGCCATAGACACCCCGGATTGCCCTCATTATAATCCGCCTATGGACACGATGACCGGGGGGGCGGAGCCATCCGGCCGGCTCGGGGCACGAACCCCCCCAAAAAAACCACACACACACCAAAAAAAAAAAAAAAAACACGCTCAGGCCCCACCCTCCCCGAATTCCGGCGCCCTAGGCACGTGCCTACAAGTGCCTAGGGGCAAATATGGCCCTCCAAGACACGGTGGTTGGAACCAAAGATCTCAAATTTGGACTTATCAGAACAAAGCACAGATTTCCACTGGTCTAATGTCCATTCCTTGTGTTCTTTAGCCCAAACAAGTCTCTTTTGCTTGTTGCCTGTCCTTAGCAGTGGTTTCCTAGCAGCTATTTTACCATGAAGGCCTGCTGCACAAAGTCTCCTCTTAACAGTTGTTGTAGAGATGTGTCTGCTGCTAGAACTCTGTGTGGCATAGACCTGGTCTCTAATCTGAGCTGCTGTTAACCTGCGATTTCTGAGCCTGGTGACTTGGATAAACTTATCCTCAGAAGCAGAGGTGACTATTGGTCTTCCTTTCCTGGGGCGGTCCTCATGTGAGCCAGTTTCTTAGTAGCGCTTGATGGTTTTTGCAACTGCACTTGGGGACACTTTCAAAGTTTGCCCAATTTTTCGGACTGACTAACCTTCATGTCTTAAAGTAATGATGGCCACTCGTTTTTCTTTACTTAGTATTTGTATTATGGCAAGAAAAAAGAAGCTAACAGTCTATTCAGTAGGACTATCAGCTCTGTATCCACCTGACTTCTGCACAACCCAACTGATGGTCCCAACCCCATTTATAAGGCAAGAAATCCCACTTATTAAACCTGACAGGGCACACCTGTGAAGTGAAAACCATTTCCGGTGACTACCACTTGAAGCTCATCAAGAGAATGCCAAGAGTGTGCAAAGCAGTCATCAAAGCAAAAGGTGGCTACTTTGAAGAACCTAGAATATAAGACATATTTTCAGCTGTTTCACACTTTTTTGTTAAGTGTATAATTCCACATGTGTTAATTCATAGTTTTGATGCCTTCAGTGTGAATGTACAATTTTCATAGTCATAAAAATACATAAAAATCTTTAAATGAGAAGGTGTGTCCAAACTTTTGGTCTGTACTGTACATATACACACACACACATACATATACACACACACACACATACATATATACACACACACCTATAAATACACGCATACACAGTTGAAACCAGAAGTTTACATGCACTATATAAAAGACACACATGGTAATCCAGTTTTAGGTCAATTAGGATTACCATAATTTTTAATAGTTGCCAAATGCCAGAATAATGTGAGAGAATGTTTTAAGACATTTTTATTACTTACTGAAAATTCAAAAGTTCACAAATGTAGCACCCTGAGGATTCGGCTGCTACAGGGGTATTGCACCTCAACCCAGAGGTGTGATATTCCACTCCCGGGTAAGGATGGAGTGTGGAACTGAGCTCGGTAGGCTGCATGCACTACACACATCCCATTTCCGAGGAGCAGACCGACGGTACTCCCACTTAGAAATGTGCAGGTACGACCGAGTCTGTTCCTGGCTGGAGTGGGAGGGGGGTGGTACATCCCAAGTAGTGTAGGGGCAGATAGGGGGAGCAGCCTGGGTAAAGATAGGAGCTCATTGGGTGCTGGTCACCTGAGCTCACACATAGAGGGTGTATATAAGGTGGGCACCAACTAAGAACAGGGTCAGATGCAGAGAACAAGTCAGCAAGCAGAGGAGAAGAGAGACCCAGAGTGAGAGAGGAGAAGAGAGACCCAGAGGGGGAAACAGAAAAGAGGACTCCAAGAACCCAACTTAAATCCCCGGGTGAAGAGTCGGCACAGGGTACCGGATCCCAAACTGGCGGGGGCAGAAAACACACCCTAGCCAGAGACCGGAGGCCGTGGGCAGCATCTGCCACGGTCACCCATCACATCCACCCCGAAGGCACACCACATGAAGGGTCAGGGAACCCAAGGCCAAGGGTGTCCCAACAGAAGGCCCGAGGGAGCTGGACCTAGGTGGATCACTGGTGGGGACGGCCAGAGAACGGGACAGAAGGAGAGCTCAGGGCCACGCTCCGGACTTGTTTGGGGGTTGGCTGGATCCAGGACCTGGTGGACGCAGCACGGCTCGGGTGGTCACTCGAAGCTGGAGTGACCAGTACAACATCTGCAGTAAGTAAACACCCTTAACTGCACAACCCGACTCTGTCTTCATTGCCGTCTGCACTGCACCACCACAACCCCCATCCTCTGCACCTGTCCCCCCTGAGGCTATACCCCTCCCGTTGGGGGTTATCCCACCAAGCTGCGCACCCACCATCAGCCTCAGCGGACCCTGCTGCAGCGGCGGCCACAGTGACCGCATCACAACGGGTGGCGTAGTCGACACAAAAGAACTCTTAATAACATCTGTAGGACTGCCACATAACACTGAGCTTGACGCCCTGGGCACGGGCCGGGTCACAGCCGCTCGGAGACTACAACCCCCCCCCATCTGATCCGGTGCCGGGTATTCCCCTCAAAAAGGAATATGTCCCAGGGGGCGCGTCAACTTTGGCGTAGTCGGCAGGATTACGTGCCCACAACAACCGGGTACTGCGTGCCTGAAGAAAAGTGCAAGTTTACCTCAGAAAGAAGTCTCCCGCCGGTTCCGGAGGGTCCACGCCATCGGACCCCATCACAGGTCGTTTCCCGCCGATTGTCCGCCATTTCCAGCTTGTTCCCGCCACCTGCAGAGTTTCCCGCCACTGGGCGACGCTTCCCGCCAAATCCGAAGATTTCCCGCCTTGGAAGAGCAGCGGACGCCATTATGGGCGTGCCAAAGGAGGGCAAGAGGCCGCCTCCCATCGTGGGCCAGGACAGAAAATGGCGCCAAAAGTGGAAACCGCCCCCACCAACAGAGACTGTGATGCTGGAGGTGTCTGTCAGCGTGAAAGAACTACCCCTGGAGCTGACAGTCACCGAGTGGCCCCGGGACCGCCCTCGAGGTGGGAGGAGACGAGAGAAGAGAACAAAGATGGGTGCCGCCTGGAGCAATCTGGAGCGAGCGCACCCGGAGACAAGAAGTCTAACGAGGAGTCTGGAGCGAGCGCACCCGGAGGCAAGAAGCCTGGAGAGGAGTGGCGGAGGAGCTTGCCCGGAGATGGAGAGAAAGCAGAACAGCACCGGCCCGCTGGCCAGGAGTCTGCTAGAGACCGAGGAAGGAGAGCAGAGCAGCACCGGCCCGCTGGCCAGGAGCCTGCTGGAAGAAGAGCAGAGCAGCACCGACCCGTTGGTCAGGAGCCTGCTGGAAACCACGACCCCACTAGGCCTAGTGGAGGTCCTTGCACAGCTCCCCCGAGACCGGGAGTGTGCACAGACTGCCCTGGAGGGCCTCGCACGGAGGATGGCCCGGGTACAGCGAGAGACATTGGCGGAGTGGAGCCGAGAGATGGCCCAGCAAATCAAGACCCGGAGCACGCCAGCCAAGATGAGGAGACAGACCGCCTCTGAGGATGGCGCGGGAGGACCCAAGGCCGGAGACGGCGCCGAGAAGGGAGCCGAACGCATGGAGGCAGGTAAAGGGGACGCCTATACCCCAAGCCGGGAAACCGCCCACCTGCCCCAGCTCCCCGTCGCAGAGCCCGAAAGTCCCCCTGCTGTGCCCGTAGCCGCCATGTCACCGCTATGGACTAAGCCCCGACCGGAAGCCGCCGCAGCGACCCCTGTGACGTCACGCGCCTCGACCCGGAGCGTGACAAAGCAGGAAATACCACCAGCCTGGTCGCAAGGCCTAGTACCCCCGGGCGCCGCATCACCAACAGCGCCCCCTACCTCCGCGGAGCCTCCGGCCTGGCCGCAAGGCCAGGTAGCCCAGGGCGCCGCCGTCCTAACGGTGCCCTTCACCTTCCAGGTGCCCCAGGCCTGGCCGCAAGGCCTGGGCAACCGGGCGCCACCACCACCGCGCCCGCGCCCGTAAAACCAAGGGTGCCACACCTGGGGGAGGACTTGTTCAGCCAGCTCACATGGCCGGACGGGCGGCCCTTCATCTGGCCCGAAGAATTCCATGAGCTGGAACGGCAGCAGAGACTAGGGCCCTTGTGTGAGCCCCTGATTCCGGCTCCGACGCCCGTGGCACGGATCTCGCCCCCGCTTGAAGAGGCCCAATTTGAGTGGGACCCCACCGGAGAAGACCTAATGGGGTTCACTCAGGAAACCAGGGCAGCTGCAGCGGAGCGTGCTGAGTGTTGCCGACAGCAGCTCGAAGAGTTTGCGAGGGAGCGGAGAGAAAGGCGGGTCCGGGAACAGCAGGCCCAAGTACGGAGTGCCGAGCAGAAGAGCCGGACCAGGAGGGACCCCCGTGCAGCGCATTGTCCCCGCACCATCGGGACAGTGATCAAGTTCAACCAGCAGCATGGGTGGGGCTTCATCCGAGACAACAACACCCCCGGCGACGTCTTTGTCACGCGCAGAGACGTGGAGTCCCATCTGCCGGAGGGGCACAGAGGTCGTGACCTCTACATCGGAGACGAGGTCACCTTTACCCGGCACAAGTGTGCCAAAGGACCTTACGCCCTCCACGTACACCGCCTGACGGAGGAGGAGTTGCGGTGCGAGGAGGAGGAGCAAGAGGACCCGGACGGGTCTGAAGTTACAACCAGCTACAAGCAAAGAGCAGGAGGAAGACGCCGTTGAGTGCGGCAGAGCAGTAGATGTAAATAGTTACCCGACCGGGGTGCAAAGAAACTGTTGCTACATATATATAGTCCCCGTTGGGACCAGCATGAGTGAACTGTTTACCCGTTATTCCGTATCCATACCAGGCTGAGAACTGTGAGCAGCCATTCCCTTCCCTTTACCTGGCCGAGGACTGAGAGCGGCCAACTTCCCCTGTATATAGTTGCGCTTCCTAAAGCGCCCCCTACTGGTTTTATAGGAAAACCAGTTTTCCAGAGAGACTGTCGCACTTTACCCGGTCACACGTTGCACAGTGACCGGAGGAGGAGCCAGAGGCGACGAGAATGTTTTATTTGCTAATATATGTTGTTTTATATGTTTATGAAAAAAAAAAAAAAAAAATGTATGTTTGGTGTTTATGTCTTACAGCCCGAGGACGTGCTGTGATTTACCAGGGGGGAATGTAGCACCCTGAGGATTCGGCTGCTACAGGGGTATTGCACCTCAACCCAGAGGTGTGATATTCCACTCCCGGGTAAGGATGGAGTGTGGAACTGAGCTCGGTAGGCTGCATGCACTACACACATCCCATTTCCGAGGAGCAGACCGACGGTACTCCCACTTAGAAATGTGCAGGTACGACCGAGTCTGTTCCTGGCTGGAGTGGGAGGGGGGTGGTACATCCCAAGTAGTGTAGGGGCAGATAGGGGGAGCAGCCTGGGTAAAGATAGGAGCTCATTGGGTGCTGGTCACCTGAGCTCACACATAGAGGGTGTATATAAGGTGGGCACCAACTAAGAACAGGGTCAGATGCAGAGAACAAGTCAGCAAGCAGAGGAGAAGAGAGACCCAGAGTGAGAGAGGAGAAGAGAGACCCAGAGGGGGAAACAGAAAAGAGGACTCCAAGAACCCAACTTAAATCCCCGGGTGAAGAGTCGGCACAGGGTACCGGATCCCAAACTGGCGGGGGCAGAAAACACACCCTACGCAGAGACCGGAGGCCGTGGGCAGCATCTGCCACGGCCACCCATCACATCCACCCCGAAGGCACACCACATGAAGGGTCAGGGAACCCAAGGCCAAGGGTGTCCCAACAGAAGGCCCGAGGGAGCTGGACCTAGGTGGATCACTGGTGGGGACGGCCAGAGAACGGGACAGAAGGAGAGCTCAGGGCCACGCTCCGGACTTGTTTGGGGGTTGGCTGGATCCAGGACCTGGTGGACGCAGCATGGCTCGGGTGGTCACTCGAAGCTGGAGTGACCAGTACAACATCTGCAGTAAGTAAACACCCTTAACTGCACAACCCGACTCTGTCTTCATTGCCGTCTGCACTGCACCACCACAACCCCCATCCTCTGCACCTGTCCCCCCTGAGGCTATACCCCTCCCGTTGGGGGTTATCCCACCAAGCTGCGCACCCACCATCAGCCTCAGCGGACCCTGCTGCAGCGGCGGCCACAGTGACCGCATCACAACGGGTGGCGTAGTCGACACAAAAGAACTCTTAATAACATCTGTAGGACTGCCACATAACACTGAGCTTGACGCCCTGGGCACGGGCCGGGTCACAGCCGCTCGGAGACTACAACCCCCCCCATCTGATCCGGTGCCGGGTATTCCCCTCAAAAAGGAATATGTCCCAGGGGGCGCGTCACATACATTTCATTAGTACTTGGTACCATTGCCCTTAAACTGAATGACTTGGCTCAAACATTTGGGATATCGTTCCACAAGCTTCTCACAATAGTTGGTCGAAATTTGAGCCCATTCCTCCTGACAAAACTGTTGTAACTGATCCAGGTTTGTAGGTCGCCTTGCTCGCACCCCTGCCTTTTCAGCTTTGCCCATAAATTTTCAGTAGGATTGAGATCAGGGTTTTGTGATGGCCACTCCCAAACAATGACTTTGTTATCCTTAAGCCATTTTGTTACCATTTTGACAGTATGCTTCGGGTCATTGTCCATTTGGAAGACCCATTTCCGCCCAAGCTTTAACTTTCTGGCTGATGTCTTGAGATGTTGCTTCAGTATTGCCACATAATCATCTTTTCTCATGATGCCATCTATTTTGTTTAGTGCACCAGTCCCTCCTGCAGCAAAACAACCCCACAACATGATGCTGCCACTCCCGTGTTTCACAGTTGGGATGGTGTTCTTAGGCTTACAAGCTTCTCCCTTTTTCCTCCAAATGCAACTATGGGTCATTATGCCCAAAAAGTTCAATTTTAGTTTCATCTGACCACAGGACATGTCTCAAAAAAATTAAGGTCTTTGTTCCTGTGTGCATTTGCAAACATCAGGCTTTTTTGGAGTAATGGCTTCTTCCTGGCAGAGTGGCCTTTCAGCCCATGTTGATATAGTACTCGTTTCACTGTGGACATTGACACAACCTTACCAGCTTCCGCCATCATCTTCAAAAGGTCTTTTGTTTTTGTTCTTGGGTTGATATGCACATGTCGGACCAAAGCGCGTTCATCTCTGGGACACAGAACCCGTCTCCTTCCTGAACGGTATGATGGCTGGACATTCCCATCTTGTTTGTTCTTGCGTATAATTGTTTTTTACAGATGAACAAGGCACCTTCAGGTATCTTGAAATTGTACTCAAGGATGAGCCAGACTTGTGCAAGTCCACAATTCTTTTCCTGATATCTTGGCTGATTTCTTTAGACTTTCCCATGATGCTACACAAAGAAGCAGTGTGTTTCAGGTGTGCATTAAAATACATCCACAGGTGTCTCTAACTCAGATGTTACCAAAAAACCTATCAGAAGCTTCCAAACACATGACATCATCATATGGGCAGTCCAGAATTGTTTAAGGCATAGTAATCTTAGTGTACGTAAACTTTTGACTTTGCAGTAAGTAATAAAAATGCCTTAAAACATTCTCTCGCTTTCATTATTCTGGCATTTCTCAAATAATAAAAATGATGGTAATCCTATTTGACCTAAAATGGGAAAGGTTTATTCTGATTTCATGTCAGATAATGAGTAAACCATGCTATGCGTCTTTTTATATTGTGAATGTAAACTTCTGGTTTCAACTGTATATTTGGCAGAAGCACACAGCCCCCCAGCCTCCCACTTACTAGGGATTGATTGGAAAGTCGGACCAGTGGCATTAACTGTGCACTCTCCGATGCTGCTATACGAGGCAGCTTTGTCTATGCAGTATCAGAGGAGCGTAGTTGCACTGAAACTGTTTGGGTTTGAGAGCTAGGTGTGCTTCAGTATTGGAACAACAGGAAAAAAAAATAAAAACAAACAAAGAATAGAAGGTGAATTGGACAATTTCACACAAAACTCCCAAAATGGGTAATACAAAATTGTTGACACCTTTCCAAAATTGTGGGTTAACAACTTTCTTTCAAGCATGTGATGCTTGTTCAAACTCACCTGTGGCAAGTAACAGGTGTGGGCTGTATGAAAATCACACGCGAAACAAAATATAAAGGAGAGAAGCTGATTCAATCTTTGTATTGTGTGTCTGTGTGTGCCACACTCAGCATGGAGAACAGAAAGAGAAGAGAACAGTCTGAGGACTTCAGAACCACCAACATTGTTGAAAAATATCAACAATCAACGTTGCAAGTCATATATGCATATATATGCATATATATATATATATATATATATATATATATATATATATATATATATATACATACATACACATACATATATACACACATACATACATATATATATACATATATATATATATATATGTGTGTGTGTGTGTATATATATATATATATGTATATACAGTTTTATGAAAAAGTTTGGGCACCCCTATTAATCTTAAGCTTAATGTTTTATAAAAATTGGTGTTTTTGCAACAGCTATTTCAGTTTGATATATGTAATAACTGTTGGACACAGTAATGTTTCTGCCTTGAAATGAGGTTTATTGTACTAACAGAAAATGTGCATTCTGCATTCAAACAAAATTTGACAGGTGCATAAATATGGGCACCCTTATTTTCTTGTTTTAAATACTCCTACCTACTTTTTACTGACTTACTAAAGCACTTTTTTGGGTTTTGTAACCTCATTGAGCTTTGAACTTCATAGCCAGGTGTATGCAATCATGAGAAAAGCTACTTAAAGTGGCCACTTGCAAGTTGTTCTCCTGTTTGAATCTCCTCTGAAGAGTGGCATCATGGGCTCCTCAAAACAACTGTCAAATGATCTGAAAACAAAGATTATTCAACATAGTTGTTCAGGGAAAGGATGCAAAAAGCGGTCTCAGAGATTTAACCTGTCAGTTTCCACTGTGAGGAACATAGTAAGGAAATGGAAGAACACATGGACAGTTCTTGTTAAGGCCAGAAGTGGCAGGCCAAGAAAAACATCAGAAAGGCAGAAGAAGAAGAATGGTGAGATCAGTCAAGGACAATCCTCAGACCACCTCCAGAGAGCTGCAGCATCGACTTGCTGCAGATGGTGTCACTGTGCATCGGTCAACTATACAAACGCACTATGCTCAAGGAGAAGCTGTATGGGAGAGTGATGAGAAAGAAGCAGTTTCTGCAAGCACGCCACAAACAGAGTCGGCTGAGGTATGCAAAAGCACATTTGGAGAAGCCAATTTCTTTTTGGAAGAAGGTCCTGTGGACTGATGAAACCAAGATTGAGTTGTTTGGTCATACAAAAAGGCGTTATACATGGCGGCAAAAAAACACAGCATTCCAAGAAAAACACTTGCTACCCACAGTAAAATTTGGTGGAGGTTCCATCATGCTTTGGGGCTGTGTGGCCAATGCCGGCACCGGGAATCTTGTTAAAGTTGAGGGACGCATGGATTCCACTCAGTATCAGCAGATTATTGACAATAATGTTCAAGAATCAGTGATGAAGTTGAAGTTACGCAGGGGGTGGATCTTTCAGCAAGACCATGATCCAAAACACCGCTCCAAATCTACTCAGGCATTCATGCAGAGGAACAATTACAATGTTCTGGAATGGCCATCCCAGTCCCCAGACCTGAATATCATTGAACATCTGTGGGACCATTTGAAGAGGGCTGTCCATGCTCGGCGACCATCAAACTTAACTGAACTGGAATTGTTTTGTAAAGAGGAATGGTCAAAAATACCTTCATCCAGGATCCAGGAACTCATTAAAAGCTACAGGAAGCGACTAGAGGCTGTTATTTTTGCAAAAGGAGGATCTACTAAATATTAATGTCACTTTTCTGGTGAGGTGCCCATACTTATGCACCTGTCAAATTTAGTTTGAATGCAGATTGCACATTTTCTGTTAGTACATTAAACCTCATTTCAAGGCAGAAACATTACTGTGTCCAACAGTTATTACATATATCAAACTGAAATAGATGTTGCAAGAACACCAATTTTTATAAAACAATAAGCTTGAGATTAATAGGGGTGCCCAAAGTTTTTCATATAACTATATATATATATATATTATATATATATATATATATATATATATATATATATATATATATATATATATATATATATATATATATATATATATATATATATACATACATACATACACACACATGCATACATACATACATACATTCCATGCACACACACACACAGTGCATTTGGACACACCTTCTCATTTAAAGTAAATTGTACATTCACACTGAAGGCATCAAAACTATGAATTAACACATGTGGAATTATATGCCTAACAAAAAAGTGTGAAACAACTGAAAATATGTCTTATATTCTAGGTTCTTCAAAGTAGCCACCTTTTGCTTTGATGACTGCTTTGCACACTCTTGGCATTCTCTTGATGAGCTTATTAAACCTGACAGGGCACACCTGTGAAGTGAAAACCATTTCGGGTGACTACCTCTTGAAGCTCATCAAGAGAATGCCAAGAGTGTGCAAAGCAGTCATCAAAGCAAAAGGTGGCTACTTTGAAGAACCTAGAATATAAGACATATTTTCAGTTGTTTCACACTTTTTTAAGTATATAATTCCGCATGTGTTAATTCATAGTTTTGATGCCTTCAGTGTGAATGTACAATTTTCATAGTCATGAAAATACAGAAAAATCTTTAAATGAGAAGGTGTGTCCAAACTTTTGGTCTGTACTGTATATACACATTATATATATATATATATATATATATATATATATATATATATATATATATATATATATATACATACATACATATACACACACACACACACACACTATTAGTGAGAAGAAAAAAATCAAATTTTGAAAAAATACATTTGTTTGTGTCACTATTTTCTGAGACCCGTAGCTTTTTGATTTTTCCTTCTACGAAATTGTTTTTGCGTGCGCGCGCTGAGCTGATGTTTTTATTGATACCATTTTGGGGTAGATAGGACTCATTAAATCACTTCTTATAGCATTTTCTGGGAAACTGGAGTGAATGAAAAATAGAAAATCTGGCATTTTGATTTGTTGTTGTTGTTTTGGTATTCAAATATGTTAGAAATTTAGACGTTTCGATCCTTCCTGGGCCTTGTTCTGGACCAGACGAACCAGACCTAGACGAGAGAGCGCCTCTACTCAACTCTGCCTACAGGGACATTGTGAACAAGACCCAGAAAGGGTCAAAATGTTTAAATCCCTTTTGGACTTCTCACTGCACCAGGACGCATGTCTACTTCACATCTACAATGGACATAAAACTTTCTGCATTTTGAAATAAGAGTGTGTGGTGAATTACTCTTATGTATACCTGGGGTTCAACATCCTGTCCACCAGCACCTAGATACACAGACTGCATGCACACTAATCTTCACAGTTCCTGACCCTGCTCCAAACACGCACACTCCAACAATGATGTAAACGAGGTCGGGGGGCACGAAAGGGTTACGCAAGATATATAAAATGCAGCAGAAAGAAAAAGGACATCCACAACTCCGGTAACGAAAAGAAAAACACCACAAGAACCTCGAACTGAAGCATAGATTGGTGATACACTGCTGAGGCTCTTACCACTGTGACCTCCAGTGATCATGAGAAGAGATGTCTTAAGTCCCTCATCTGAGTGGTGCAGCAGGTGAGTGTTGTCTCTGCTGTTCCTTTTAAAAGCTCTACAGCATTAAGCTATCTCACATAGTCTCAAAAATGTTGAATGAATGGAGCGGCTGTCAAGCATTGGCACAGCAAAAACTAGGGACCCCAATTTTCAGAGTCAGAGCAGAGATCTGCAGATAAGTGTTCTGATGATGCCCATTTATATGAATGGCTGCCATGTAATACTACAATTCCCTAGCAGTAGCCACTGGCCTCAGAGTTAACCAACTGTTTCCCAGAGATGCAGATTGCTGCACGGACTCATGTCTTATGAGACAACCCCTTTAATCAATGTACTTGTCAGGAATGTGGCAAACTGTATTTCACAATTAAAAAGTCCCTGCAGTGCAGCTTTATTCCCATCAATCAGAATTAGATTAGATTGTAATCAGCCGTCTGATACTGGTGTCTGTAGAAGGGCAGCTGACAATAAAACTAAATGATTTCCCACCGGTTCCTAAGCGCACAGGGTTTCTCCTCAGTAGACAGTCAATATGAACATCCTTTTCACTCTATTGACATCTTATAAAATGTCTGCTCTGTTCCTGATCTAAGGGTCTCGGCTTTTAGTTGAGATGAATCTGTGCTGCACTTTATGTACACGCTCAGTAGTGAGGCACGGCTATGGAATCTGAAAAAAGGGAAATTGAGGAGTCGGAGGTTTGGCTTACTGACTCTACAGCCCTTATTTCAAAAGAATAATGGTACAGTAGAGTCATTAGAACAGGTTCTCCAGAAATTATATATTTTAGTTAAGTATCTATGACGCGCCCCCTGGGCCAGTGTTGTTTGGGGGATACCCGGAGCCGGATCAGATGGGGGTTGTAGTCTCCGAGTGGCGGTGACCCGGTCCGTGCCCAGGGTGTCAAGCTCAGTGTGTGGCAGTCCTACAGATGTTACTGGATGTTCTTTAGTGTCGACTACGCCACCCGTTGATTTGCGGTCACTACGGCCGCCGCTGCAGCAGGGTCCGCTGAGGCTGGTGGTGTGTGTGCAGCTCAGGTAGTATAACCCCCAACGGGAGGGGTATAGCCTCAGGGGGTCAGTTGTAGAGGGTGGTGGTTGTGGTGGTGCAGTGAGAGTGGTAATAAGACTCCGAGTCGGGCTGTGCAGTTCAGGGTTTTACTTACTGCTGTTGTTCTGGTCACTCCGGCCTTGAGTGACCACCCGAGCCGTGCTGTGTCCACCAGGTCCTGGACTCGGCCAACCCCCAGGTGATTCTGGAGCGTGGTCCTGAGCTCCCTTTCTGACTTGTCCTTCTCTCTGGCCTTCCCCACCAGGGATCCACCTAAGTCCGGCTCCCTCGGGCCTCTTGTTGGTAAACCCTTGTCTCTGGGTTCCCTGACCCTATTCTTGGTTTGCCTTCCGGGTGGATTTAGTGGGTGGTCGTGGCAGATCCTGCCCACGACCTCCGGTCTCTGGCTAAGGATTAGGGCCCTCCACCAGCTTGGGATCCGGTACCCTTGTGCCAACTCTTCACCCTCTGGTCTAATTTTGGGTTCTTGGAGTTCCCTCTTCTCCCCCTCTGGGTCCTTCTTTCTCCTCTCTCTCTCTCTCTTGGCCTTGGAGCTGGCTGAGCTGTTCTGCTTGTCTGACCAAACCTCTACAAAAGACCCTGTTCTAAGATGGTTCCCACCTTATATACTCCCTCTATGTGTGAGCTCAGGTGACCAGCACCCAATGAGCTCCTAGCATTACCCAGACTGCTCCCCCTATCTGCCCCTACACTACTGGGATGTTCCACCCCCCTCCCACTCCAGCCAGGGACAGACACTGTCGTACCTGCACATTTCTCTAGTGGGAGTACCATTGGTCTGTCCCCCGGAAATGGGATGTGTGTAGTGCATGCAGCCTACTGAGCTCAGTTCCACACTCCATCCTTACCCGGGAGTGGAATACCACACCTCTGGCTTGAGGTGTAATACCCCTGTAGCAGCCGAATCCTCAGGGTGCTACATTCCCCCCTGGTAAATCACAGCACGTCCTCGGGCTGTAAGATATAAAAACATCCAAAACATACAATTTTTTTTCATAAACATAAACATATAAAACATCACATAAAACTTTTCATAAAAACTCTTCATAAATAACGTCCTTGTAAACACTCTTGCTCCTCCGGCCACGGTGCAGCTTGTGACCGGGAAAAGCGCGACAGTCTCTTTAAGAAAAACAACAGTTTACTATAAAACCGGTAGGGGGCGCCTTAGGAAGCGCAACTATATACAAGGGGAATATGGCCGCTCTCAGTCCTCGGCCAGGTAATGGGAATAGGGACACATGGTTTAACAGTTCACTCTTGTCCCAACGGGGACTTATTTAAAGCAGCAACAGTTCACTGTACCCCGATGGGTAACTATTTACAATCTCTTTACCGTACTTTAACGACGGCGTCCTCCTGCTCCTTCTTTGGATTTAGACCCGTCCGGGTCCTCCTGCTCCTCCTCACACCGCAGCTCCTCCTCCGTCAGGCGATGTACATGGAGGGCGTAGGGTCCTTTGGCACACTTGTGCCGGGTGAAGGTGACCTCGTCCCCTACGTACAGGTCACGACCTCTGTGTCCCTCCGGCAGATGGCTTTCTACGTCTCTGCGGGTGACAAAGACGTCGCCGGGGGTATGATGGTCTTTTATGAAGCCCCACCCATGCTGCAGGTTGAATTTAATCACAGTCCCGGTGGTACGGGGACCATGAGCTGCACGGGGGTTCCTCCTGGTCCGGCTCTTCTGCTCCGCGCTCCTTATCTGTGCTTGCTGTTCCCGGACCCGCCTCTCTCTCCGCTCCTTCTCGAAGACCTCGAGCTGCTGGCGGCAGCACTCTGCACGCTCCGCTGCGGCCGCCCGAGTCTCCTGAGTGAACCCCATGAGGTCTCCTCCGGTGGGGTCCCACTCAAACTGTGCCTCCTCTAGCGGGGGCTGGGTCCTCCTGATGGGCTTCGGAGCCGGAATCAGGGGTTCATCTAGGGGTCTTTCTTTCCGGAGTCGGGGATGGTGAAACTCCGGTGGCCATATGAAGGGCTGCCCATCCGGGCACGTATGCTGGGCGAACAGGTCCTCACCCAGGTGCGGCACTTTAGGTGTTATGGGCGCTGTGGTGGTAGCGGCGCCCGGGTTGACCAGGCCTTGCAACCAGGCTTGGGGCACGCTAAAGGAAAAGGGCACCGTAAGAACGGCGGCGCCCGTGGTTACTCGGCCCTGCGACCAGGCTGGTGGCTCCGCGGAGGTAGGGGGCGCTGTTGGAATGGCGGCGCCCGGGGGTACTAGGCCTTGCGACCAGGCTGATGGTATTTCCTGCTTTGCCGCGCTCAGGGTCGAAGCGCGTGACGTCACAGGGGTCGCGGCCGCGGTTTCCGGTTGAGGCCTAGTCTGCGGCGGTGACGATGCAGCGACGGGCACGGCAGGGGGAATTTCGGGCACTGCGACGGGGAGCTGGGGCAGGTACACGGTTTCCCGGCTCGGGGTAGAGACGTCCCCTTTACCTGCCTCCATTCGTTCAGCTCCCTTCTCCGGCCTTGAGTCCTCCTGCACCATCCTCAGAGGCGGTCTGTCTCCTCGTCTCGGGTGGCGTGCTCCGCTGACGGGTTCCGGTCTGCTGGGCCATCTCTCGGCTCCACTCCGCCAACGTCTCTCGCTGCACCCGGGCCATCCTCCGTGCGAGGCCCTCCAGCGCAGTCTGTGCACACTCCCGGTCTCGGGGGAGCTGTGCCAGGACCTCCACTAGGCCTAGTGGGGTTGTTGCTTGCAGCAGGCTCCTGACCACTGGGTCGGTGCTGCCTGACTCTCCCTCCATCTCCTGGTAGGCTCTCTCTGGACTCCTCTCCAGACTTCTTGTCTCCGGGTGCGCTCTCTCCAGACTGCTCCAGGCGACACCCATCTTTGCTCTCTTGTTCTGTCTCCGCCCACATTGAGGGTGGTCCCGGGGCAACTTTGTGATTGTCAGTTCCAGGGGCAGTTCTCTCACGCTGATGGACACTTCCAGCATCACAGTCTCTGTTGGTGGGCGCGGTTTCCGCTTTTGGCGCCATTCTTCGACCTGGCCCACGATGGGAGGTGACCTCTTGCCACCCTCTGGCACGCCCATAATGGCGTCCGCTCTTCCAAGGCGGGAAATCTTTGGAAATGGCGGGAATCGTCTCCCAGTGGCGGGAAACTCCATGGATGGCGGGAAAAAGCTGCAAATGGCGGACAACCGGCGGGAAACGACCTGTGATGGGGTCCGTTGGCGGGGACCCTCCGGAACCGGCGGGAGACTTCTTTTTAAGGTAACGGTGAACTTTTCTTCAGGCACGCAGTACCCGGTTGTTGCGGGCACGTAATCCTGCCGACTACGCCAAAGTTGACGCGCCCCCTGGGCCAGTGTTGTTTGGGGGATACCCGGAGCCGGATCAGATGGGGGTTGTAGTCTCCGAGTGGCGGTGACCCGTTCCGTGCCAAGGGTGTCAAGCTCAGTGTGTGGCAGTCCTACAGATGTTACTGGATGTTCTTTAGTGTCGACTACGCCACCCGTTGATTTGCGGTCACTACGGCCGCCGCTGCAGCAGGGTCCGCTGAGGCTGGTGGTGTGTGTGCAGCTCAGGTAGTATAACCCCCAACGGGAGGGGTATAGCCTCAGGGGGTCAGTTGTAGAGGGTGGTGGTTGTGGTGGTGCAGTGAGAGTGGTAATAAGACTCCGAGTCGGGCTGTGCAGTTCAGGGTTTTACTTACTGCTGTTGTTCTGGTCACTCCGGCCTTGAGTGACCACCCGAGCCGTGCTGCGTCCACCAGGTCCTGGACTCGGCCAACCCCCAGGTGATTCTGGAGCGTGGTCCTGAGCTCCCTTTCTGACTTGTCCTTCTCTCTGGCCTTCCCCACCAGGGATCCACCTAAGTCCGGCTCCCTCGGGCCTCTTGTTGGTAAACCCTTGTCTCTGGGTTCCCTGACCCTATTCTTGGTTTGCCTTCCGGGTGGATTTAGTGGGTGGTCGTGGCAGATCCTGCCCACGACCTCCGGTCTCTGGCTAAGGATTAGGGCCCTCCACCAGCTTGGGATCCGGTACCCTTGTGCCAACTCTTCACCCTCTGGTCTAATTTTGGGTTCTTGGAGTTCCCTCTTCTCCCCCTCTGGGTCCTTCTTTCTCCTCTCTCTCTCTCTCTTGGCCTTGGAGCTGGCTGAGCTGTTCTGCTTGTCTGACCAAACCTCTACAAAAGACCCTGTTCTAAGATGGTTCCCACCTTATATACTCCCTCTATGTGTGAGCTCAGGTGACCAGCACCCAATGAGCTCCTAGCATTACCCAGACTGCTCCCCCTATCTGCCCCTACACTACTGGGATGTTCCACCCCCCTCCCACTCCAGCCAGGGACAGACACTGTCGTACCTGCACATTTCTCTAGTGGGAGTACCATTGGTCTGTCCCCCGGAAATGGGATGTGTGTAGTGCATGCAGCCTACTGAGCTCAGTTCCACACTCCATCCTTACCTGGGAGTGGAATACCGCACCTCTGGCTTGAGGTGTAATACCCCTGTAGCAGCCGAATCCTCAGGGTGCTACATCTACAAAAACAAACTTGTCAGGAGAGCGAGCAAGTCTATTCAGGATGATTTATAAATAAGGGCAGAGAGAACTATGGAAGCTCGCCTGAGATTTCAGCTGTAATTGTAGTCTTGGATAACCCATAGAAGACATTAATTGGTCTGCTCCTAGAGTTTTGGCACATATAGGCCATTATGACTTTCAGTAGTAAAGAAAGCACAGGTTCGGCACTATATATATATATATATATATATATATATATATATATATATATATATATATATATATATATATATATATATATATATATATACACACATACATACACTTAAAGAGGTTGTCCACTACTTTAACATTGATAGCCCTTCCTTAGGATAGGTCATCAATTTCTGATTGGTGGGGGTGCGACACTAGGCGCCCGTGGCGCCTGGAACTGCTCTGTAACGAAGCTGCACAGTACATCTCCGTCAACTCTATAGGCCGGGTACTGAACATCCACCCCCTAGTAAAATCAATAACGGGCCGATGTGTAGTACACGGCCACTATTCCGTCGACAGAGCTGTTCTGTGCAGCTCAGTAACTGAGCAGTTCCGGCCACCTACACAGGGAGCAGGGGTACAGGTGTCGCACCGCCACCAATCGGACATTGATGACCTATCCTAAGGTTAGATCATCAATGTTGAAGTAGTGGACAACCTCTAAGCTTTGTGGCGTCTAGCTGGTTGGCATGAATAGGAGCTATGTATCGGACTAAAGTGGTGGAGCCCAGTTCTACAGGTAAAAGTCTATAAACGTCCCCCACACAAAGCGGCACTCGCCATATGTTACGTGTCAGCTTAAAGGGGTTGTCCAGTACTTTTAAAAATATGCCAATGTGTTTTAATGATAAATAGAAGCTTCTTTCTAATTACTTACTGGCCGCTCACAGACATCATGTGACCCCCGGCTGCAGCCGGCGCTGACGTCACGACAAGACCAGGCAGCAGCCGAGGGTCCCTCTTCCGCGTTCCACTGGTGGCTGCTGGGTTGTGATGCTCATGCCCTCCTAAAAGTGTTATTATTTTTTCTATGATCAAATAAAGTACAATTGTTTTTAGAAGATTTGTACAGCTGGATCTTCCTCGGTTTCCTGATTAACTATCCCAGCTGCACTACTGGTTCTGTGCTGAGATCTTATAAGTGGGTGAGCAGATAATTTTCGCTTTTTTGCCATAAATATTTTACTTGTTTTTTAATTCATTTTAAAGGTCTGTTGTTCTCTATGATGCCTTAAGCTCGCCAATAATGATTTTATGTTTGCTATTCTGTCATTTTATTTTAGGTTACTACCGGCTTTTCTACAAACCACACCTTACTCACGCCCAGGTGGGGGTTTCTTTTAACAATGCCCCTTTTGTGTATTTAAACCCCCTCTTGTTGTATTGATCTTCATATGTAGGTCTATTTTGAGAAAGGGTTCGGATTGAACGTGATCTGCGTTAAAAAAAAGCAACTTGAAGTATTGCCACATGCGTAGAACTACTCCTTTTTCAAAGCAGCGCAGTCTACCAGAACATTTATCTCCTACTTCTCTTCAAAAGAACAAACTGTAGACAGAACAGATAATCATGTGAAATGCCTATTGCCACAGGTGCTATGTGCTTTTTTGGGCCTGCAGATGTGCATGGCCGGGAAAAACAAAAAAAAAAGAAGAGGCCCATGCTACCGGTGCCGCGCCGTCTTCTGTTTGTTCTCCACTATGTTTTGGATACAGTGAAGCTGACGATCAATGTATGGCGAGTGCCGCTCCATTGTTCTTGCTGAATGGGTCAGCACGATAGATACAGGGGGAGTTCTTTTCACCATTGTCCACAGGCTTGCCTGTCCTGAACTAAAAGTCTGAACAACATTAGATAAAAAAATTTAAAAAAACTGTTCTCGCTTCCTGTAATCCTTCCTGGCACCTCTACTGGTAGTGATGGTAGTGACACTTGACCACAGACAGTATGTAGCACATTACATGGAAGGGCAACAACTAGTAGTTGGTACCTGGCAGGGGGGAAAATTACTTGACAATCTGCAAATTACTAATTTAAATAGTGTAATCACTTTCTCTACAAAATGAGATCAAAGTTGTCAAGTTCAAAAGATAATACGGAACTTTGCTAAAACAAAACAGAGATTTCCGAATATTCATTGTCTCAAGTGAGCATTTAATAACCAGGAAGATATTGATCACACAAAGGAAGTTTGTGGTCAATGAGCAATTTACAGCAAAATTTCCCACCAAAACCCATGAGGCTTGGATGATGTCCTGACCAAGGTCATTACAGGGACTGACCACTGTACATTGGCAATCTATGGGCACTAACATCCTAATCAACGCTTCCCTGAAGAATTTTTACATTCTTTGTCATTTCCGATAACTGGCTTTTGAATTAATTCAGTTTAGTTTCTCTGCTAAATGCTTTACTGTTATATTCGATAGCCTTGAATCATTTTAGATGAATGAGTAGAGAAAGATAACGCAAAGTCATGGTGATAAATGACAGGATAACTACTTCTGATAGAAAACAATATTAAATGTCACTGTTATAGCACGCAGACTAAATTTAATTTAAACTCTTATTTCAGAGGATGATGCATTCCCCCATTCAGAGGGTGACACATTCCCTTGACTCAACACCTTAGAGAATTGATTTATGAATATTTGTATGGAATCAACCACAAGTGGAGCGGTATGATGACTCCATACCATTCAAATATGAACATTGTTGAGTTCCTTTTTGTTACAGAGCAGCAGAATATTTTCACATTGCTGGATTTAGGGGAGTGAAGGGTGGACTTCTACTCATCCATGTTTTTTTGGCCAGTTAGGAACAAGCTGGGGCGGTGCTCAATTAAAAGACTATGATGGTTTCCCATAAGGCATTTAGTCTGGATGTGCCAAAGCCTGTAGAAGCCATTATCACCACAAGGAATGGTATGGGCTATGATGTTGTGTTTTAAAGAGGGATCCTGGGTGTGGGTGATCCTCCCTGTGCAGACATGCGCTTCCATAGAATGAGCAGGAGAACAGAAACACTGACTGATGATGAGGGAATCACACCTGTGGAGACATTTCGGGGGAAACTCCCCCTTTTTCAAGAATGGAATCTTTCTTCCATTCCTTCCTTTTAACGATGTAGTTCGGAGGGGAAGTGCAGCGGAGTTTAGCTGTGTCACATTACAAACCCTTCTATCAGCTCTCCTAATTATGGAATTTCTCAGTAGTCACACTTATGTCTGCTATTCCAAGGCAACTTGCAATCACTCTGCAGATGTTCCAGGGCTACTCCTGAGTGAGATTAAATGAGTCCCTGCTCTTATCTCACAGCAGAGAGATTACAAGTTGACCTGAGCACAACAGACAGTGTGATTACTGACATATCTCCAGACAAGTAGTGTGGGGGAAGGGGCAGAACTGACATTGCTATCAGAGGAGAAGAGCTTATAGAAGGATTTGTAATGAAGCACAGCTAAGTTTAGCTGTGTCACCCCTCCCCACACAGTGACCTAATCTGAAAGGTGCTAGTAAGCTTTCTAATAATGCAGGAGGTTAGACCAGGAGATCAGAGCTGTATCATTACATCTTACAGATGGAGAAATCAACTCTAAGCTTTGGTGGAGACGTGTTCTTCTCTCCGTTGAGTGCTGTTGCCTGCTTATGATTGGTCAGCATCATACAGGAAGCTGAAGTACAAGCTCCCAGTGATAACACCCTCTTATACTAAAAAAAAAAAAAAGTTAACTGATTAGGTGCCAAATATTTTGATTTCTAATAGCTCTGCAACAGATATGAGAAATTTTAAAAAAAGTTTTATTCCTCTCAGCAGCCACTATTACATTGTGTGTCTAGTTCAACATGAAAAATTTGGTAAAAGTGCTCTTTAAGGTGTAGGGACGCTAGGGAAAATTTATTAACTAAAATTCACCAGAATTCTGTCCTAAATTGAGCACATCACATTTTTGAGCCTCACTAGACACCTATAGGGGGTGACCAAGCTTGTGAAATTCACCAAAATTATTAAAAGGTGTGTTTCAGTTTTTGGCTTAAAAAGCAGTCTAAGAGTAAGACAATTATTAGCTTGCATAAAATTATGCTAGAAAGGCTTAAAAATGTTTAGTCTAAGTATACGTGGACTAACGGTTTCACGAGAATAGTAAATCTGCCCCATTGGTTGCGTTTAGCTGTAGGATCACAGGATTTATTTTATTTTGCACTGTGATGTACTTTATTGTTTAGCTGTATATACAGGTAATACAGCTGGTTGAAGCCAATTCTGAACAAAACAACTGAATTGGAGTGGAAGTGATTACTATGTATGATACAACAAAATATATTGATCAAAGAAGACCGCTTCTTACAAGTGCTATATTATGTTTATATGGTTTGAGAATTAGGGGATTGGCAAATTAAGTCAGAGCATTTGACCTTAAAGTTGACGGGCATTTTAGGGAGCTGAAGAGAAGAAAAATAATAGAGGCCTATATAGTCTTCTGCTTTAGGGTATGAAGCTTAAACAGAGGCCAAAGAGTAATGCCACGCGGAACAGAAATGCTGTGGATTTCCCATACAGATTTGCACATCTCATCTACTTGCTGCAGAATTCCTCGACTATTGCAGAATCTAATACCACAGTCTGAGATGTCAATATGACAAGTAGCCATTTAGAACGTTAATGGCTAATGTATAAATTTGCCTTTCAGCAAGAATTATATCAGTGACTTTAATTAAACTCATTTACATATTCATATAACTAACAGATGGATCATTAGATATGTCAAGATTATGTTGAACTTGTCAAATGTAGAAAATTATTTTTTTTTTTGAGTGAACTGAACTTGGTTTGTAGAATTTTTAGACATCGTAATAATGTACCAATACTACGTTTGCAATAGTCCAAAGTAGTTGTACAAAAGCACAATATTATAAAAATATATGACCAAGTATGATGTGAGACTATTTATTTAGTTATTCATTTTACTCACTTATATAGCGCCATTAATTCCATAGCGCTTTACAGACATTATGGGCACTGTCCCAATTGGGGCTCACAATATACATTCCCTATCAGTATGTCTTTGGAGTGTGGGAGGAAACCTGAGAACCCGGAGGAAGCCCACGCAAACACGGGGAGAACATACAAATTCCTTGCAGATGTTGTCCTTGGTGGGATTTGAACCAGAACCCCAGCGCTGCAAGGCTATTCTAGATTTCTAGGAGGCACATGTCCTCATATAAACAGGTCTTACTTCAAACTCTCAGTATGAATTGCATGTGTTCCTTGTCAAATGCTCATGGCCAGACACTGTCCTAACGATGTTGAAAACTTATTCCACTTCCAGCCTGCAATTTATAGAACTTACAGATGCAAAGAAAAGTTGTATTTGTTCTAGAATTATAGGGGTTGTGCCAAGTAAGTCCCACTGATGAGTGAATGGAGTAGAAGTCGATCATGCGCACCTCCTCTCCATTAATTTTTCATGAGAGTCCCGTTAAGAATGAATAGAGGTACATATTATCAACTACTGAGGTACACATTAGAGGTCCCGTTAAGAGAGGTGGTTCTCGAGTCACGGGCCAAATATAATCACTCTGTGGGCCAGAGTTCGACATGTATACCATAGAGCATGCCAAGAACATTCTGTCATTGAACATTTTAACTCTATAGCCTTCATGTGTCCATGTGCATATTGTAGACCATATCTCTAGGCGGCCCCCAAAATGATGTACGGAAAACAAAATAAAAAATTTAGAAAAAAAAACACAACAGATTATATAAAAAAAAATAATATGCTGCATTACTTGGTTTATTGATGTTTAACTTTTGGGTTTACAATCCCCAAGACTGATAAGTTCTATAAACGATACTTTCATTTAGAATTAGAGGCCACAGAAAAACAAATTAAGAAAACTTTGAAATAACCAACGTTGCCGCCATTTTGGCAACTAGATTACATTTCTCCTTTAAAATCATGCAAAATAAGGAACAATTTCTCAATGTGAATTATTTTTATAAAATGCTCTAGAGTCTAAATATTGACATTAAATACCAGTAATGGTGTAGAATGTTCCCCTTATGTATCTGTAATAGTAGGGAAGGACATAGCCTTCCTTTGGCACTGAAGTAGTTAACGAAAGTGTTCCCGTAGTTAAACCTCTCTGAACTGTTGGAAGGCCAAGCTAAGGGGTTAGCTTTAGTGGTCCAGTCAGTAGAGTAGAGGGGGGAACTTAGTGCCATTATCAAGCCTTGAGTGTTATAGAGCTTGTTCCTGGCATAATTCCTTGGGGCTGCAGTACCTGTAATCAGCCACAAGATGCCACTGTCCTGGGTGCAGATGTCAGGTTGAGTCTGCTAGCAGTGTTACAGACAGTGACGGGGTTAATGCTGTGTGATGACAGCCCACAGAGGGTGGGCACATTAGGAAAATCTCTGCTTAGTTTCCAGGAGCAGGAAGTGATGTTCAGTAAGAGATAGGACAGTGAACTGTACGGGCAGCCAATCTATATGGTGGCTGCTAGGGTAGACGGGAGCTCCATACCCTCAGACAGTGGGATCACCAGTGTAAAAGTCTCCCTACGCAAGAGTCCTGTTAGCCGGCCGGAGAAACTCAACAGAGGTATTGAGGACCCGGGGCACTTCTAGTCTGCAGGAAGCAGAGGAAGATAAATAGGACTCCAAGCTAAGACGTGGGGGAGATAACGGATCCGGAACACTGTTGGTATTGCAGAAGAGTCCCTTGGGCTAGAGATTAGAGTCACAGAGATGCTTCACTTAAAGAAGGAACCAGGGCTGAAGATGTTGCCAGCGCCTGTGAGGGAGATAATAACCTGTCGAGCCTTATCCATTATATCTGCCTGTAAATACTGTACATATTCCTCTTCCCCAAGTAAAGTCCAAGTTATGGTTAAGAACCTTGTGTCCTCTGAATTTATTGCTGCCCTGGTCCCTGAAGAGAAATGCCTGGAGACAGCCGCGATCGGATGGTTTGAAGTAAGTGGAGAGCCCCTCATACACAGCCAAGCCACACATCAGAGGGAGGACACGAATTGTCTGTAGGGTGCCAGAGCGAGAGGGGGCTACAGCTCGCCCATGACTACCTCACTGAGGCACCTTACATATCCAGTGTTGGGGGTCCAACATTATCAGTCCCTCAGTCCCACTGTCGTGAACCCAGCCAATATAAAAGGAGCGCAGTAAAAGCCTTCTTCTCAATAAGGCTCGATAAATTAGGTGAATTTTATAAGAGTGAATGAAAAGAACAATAGCGGGCCCTATATGAAGTATGAACTGACACTGGAACATGTTAAAAAATTATTTGAATTGGAAAATTTTATGGTTTATAAAAGAAAAATTTAAATATCTTATTTTAAGACGACTCCTTTCAGAAATCTTCATAGCTTTGATTTTAAGAGATCAGCTCTGATTTTTGGCATTGTAGACAGATCCTATATACAGGCATATTTGTTTGAATGATTATAGAAATACTAGGCTCCATGAAATTTATAAAAGGTGTTAAGTGAACCTGTCAGTCCCTTTATTCTCAGTTATTGCAATTGAGGGTTTTAGAGAAAACATATGTTGAAAAAGCACCTGCGATTACTGACTGGTCTCTCCCTATACACACATCTATATAGGGAGACCGATCAGTCAAGAAGAGCAAAGAAGGGAGCGCTGGTAAGGCCGCACTTAGAATATTGTGCACAGTTCTGGGCTCCGGTGCTCAGGAAAGACATATTGGAGCTAGAGAGGGTACAAAGGAGGGCGACTAAGGTAATAAAGGGAATGGAGGGACTAGAATACCCAGAGAGGTTGTCAAAATTAGGCCTATTTACATTGGAAAAGAGAAGGCTTAGGGGAGACCTCATAAACATGTATAAATACATCAGGGGGCAGTACAGAGATCTCTCCCATGACCTGTTTATACCAAGGATGGTGACAAAGACGAGGGGGCACACTATGCGTCAGGAGGAAAGGAGGTTCCTGCACCAGCATAGAAAGGGATTCTTTACGGTCAGAGCCGTGAGACTCTGGAACTCTCTGGGAGAGGAAGTGGTGATGTCCAACTCACTTAAAGAGTTCAAGAGAGGCCTGGATGCCTTTCTTGAGAACAATAAAATTACATCTTATGCTTAGTTAATTAATCCAGGGATTTAATCTGACTGCCAGATTGGTGTCGGGAAGTGAATTTTTCCTCAGTGATGTAAATTGGCCTATACCTCATGGTTTTTTGTTGCCTTCCCCTGGATCAACGCTGCGGAATAGCTGCAGTGCACAAGAAATAGGCTGAACTGGATGGACGCTTGTCTTTTTTCGGCCTTATAAACTATGTAACTATGTAACTATATGGTCTCTTGGACTGGTCATCCTAGTTGCATGGTCCCAAGCTGCAGTTTCAAAATGTTTTCTCTGAAAATATACATGGCTGAAGCAGCAGAGCCAGTCTCTGATTCATTCTACCTGCGGTTCGAGGTTATTCACTTTACCCGATAATGCTGCAAACACAGATTCTTTAATAGGAATTGGTTAGCAGGTTTTTGCTATGTAACCCGAGGGCAGCATGAGGTAGGGTCTGAGACACAGGTATCAACAATGTGTCACTTATTAGGCTGTCTGCTGTTTTAATACAATGAGTGATTTATCAGCATGAGATTATCACTGTTGGACTACAGCTAACATACCTCCTGGTCCAACTCTGCCACTAGCACTGTAGCAGCTTACTATTATTAAACTATGTACATAGAAAGCCGCTAATCAGGGGTGTGGGTGGGATCAGCTTTCTCAGCTCTGCTTGATGCTACATCTAAAAACTCTGATAGTATCAGAACTGCTGCACCCAGTAATCTAAGTGATACATCACTGGAATCAGGGTCTCTTTCCCTACATTATGCTGCTCTCAAATGAGGTAGCAAAAACCTGCTGACAGATTCCCTTTAAGGGAACACTTGTAACATGATAGTATATGCAGTACAATTCATTCATAACGGCTCCCTGGATACAGTCTTTTAGCCAATTTGCATTCAATTACATTTCGTACATTCTAGGAGAAGAGCCTTAGGTGCCACATTAATCACCTGTGAGGCAGAGATTGAAATGCTTTGGGAGACACTAAGTATATTACACCTGCTGCCAATACTCAGCCCAAATTCCTATTCACTGCCACAAGAGGCAAGTAGATCTAATAGATATGCGTTGACAAGATCATCCCTTCATAAAGCCATGCAGGCTGTTACTGTCTATTATCACACCAAAAGAAGATTCTCTTATAAAAACGTCAAATATCTTTTCCTAATATAGACGTCAAAATTGCCATTGTTCTTTGTAAGGTCGGGATTTCAACATATTTTGGGGCTTAATAACTTGATATTTGCATCTGATATGGTTATATAATCTATATGTAATGTTAAAAGGTTAACCTTAGTATAAGATGGGAATATGTCATAAATAACTATGACCTAAATGTCTGATAGTTCTATTATCTGCAGAATGGATCTGAACAGTTTTCCACAGCTTCTGTGCCCGCCATCACTGAACTACCGCTGTTACAGTGGGAGAAATAATTATTTGATCCCTTGCTGTTTTTGTAAGTTTGCCCACTGACAAAGACATGAACAGTCTATAATTTTAAGGCTGTGTGCCCACGATGCGTTTCTTAAGCGTTTCCGCAGCGGCAAAAACGCTGCAGAAATGCTTAAAAAACGCATGGTAGAAGGCCTGCCATGTTCCCCAATGATAATCCGCATGTGCTGTGCACATGCTGCGGAAATTTCCGCTGCGGATTATCATTGCTGAAAAAAACGCAGCACTACCAATTATTTTGCGGAAGCGCTGCGTTTTCGCCGCCATTGACTTGCATTGGAACGCATGGATTCCGCATCACTGCATATGTAGATGCGCATTCCATGCATTCCAATGTGCAGATGGTACCCGGGTGTGGAGGAGAGGAGACTCTCATCCAGACCCAGGTACCATAGAACCTGTGAAAAAAAAGAATAAAATAAAAAATAAATGTTATATTTACCTTCTGACGGCCCCCGCTGTGCTCGTTCTCCCATGCCGGCAGATCGCGGTGGACTGGAGGACCTGCGCTGACGTTATAGTCATGTGACGGGTCACGCGATGCTGACATCGGCAGGTCCTTCAGTGTACCGCGATCTGCCAGCAGCCAGGACGGTGAAGCAAGACTCCGGGGGCCATCAGAAGGCAAGTATAGATTTTTTTTATTTTTTGACATTCTTTGGGTCACACTATATAAATGCATGCCGGTTGCATGGATTTATATAGTGTGAACAAGTTGTCAAGCACTTTTCAAGTGATGCTAAAATCGCTTGGAAAGCGCTTGTCAACCCGCATGTGGAAATGCATGTGAAGAAAGCTTCACATCCGCATGTCCCTGGCAGGGAAAACACATGTACAATCCGCATGTACAATCCGCATGTACAATCCGCATGTGTTTTTTCTGCCAGGGGAGATGCAGAAACGCTCAGGAAAAATCCGGAGCATTTCTGCATCGTGGGTACATAGCCTATGGGTAGGTTAATTTTAACATTGAGAGATAGAATATCCAAAAAAAAAAAAAATCAAGAAAATCACATTGTATAAATTAAATGTATTTGCATTTTGCAGTGAGAAATAATTATTTCTACAGACCAGTTAGAAACTCCTAATCAACTTGTTACCTGCATTAAAGACAGCTGTCTTACATAGTCACCTGTATAAAAGACTCCTGTCCACAGACTCAATTAATCAGTCAGACTCTAACCTCTACAACATGGGCAAGACCAAAGAGCATTCTAAGGATGTCAGGGACAAGATCATATGAAAAGAAAAAAAAGACGTTGAAGTAGTAGGAGGCGCTAGGATGTCAAAATGAGGGGCAAACAGTCCATGAGCTAAAATTAAATAAGCCAAATCAGCTCACCCCCAAAAGGGGTGAATTGTGGAAAATGCTACAGGTAAAAGCTGGTGAAAAAAAGCGCTAAGGCACATAAAATTCAGCAATTGCTACCTTTATTGAAGTCCTTGTGAAAACAACGCGTTTCGACGGCATGCAAGCCGTCTTCATCAGATGATACAAGGAAATGACCTCAGGAATGTTATATAGGATCAAAAAACAAACCGATTGTTATCATGTCATTAATGAGCGGTCCAATCAGTAATTTAACCCCCTAATATGGTTTGCAAGCCAGCGTGTGAAAACACAAACCAGCATATATGATACCATGAATTATATTATATTTCACAAAAAAAGAACTTAATAAAAAAATCTTTTTTGAAAAAAACTTATTTAAAAATTAATAATTTGAAAATAAAAAAAATGCATATTTTACACCTTTAGTAATCCCTCTATTGTGGTTCAAGATTTTTTATCAACTGTGGGTCTGGACCCTGTACCAGCAAATGTTGATAATTCTACTTGTGATACACCCCGGGCTTCTAGGGTGTTGGATGTGGTCCCTTTGGTAACAAGATTGACAAATCAAACTACTGGTCCCTGGATTGTTGATAACACCCAAAATGGAAAGAGAATATAATTGGGGATTTTTCCAAGACAACAATTCAGGCTGTTACATCAACACAGGTTGAGGTGGGTTCAAATTTTCCTAATATTTCTACTTTCACTGTCCATGATAGTACGGATATACAGACTTCGATTCAATATGAGATCCTTGGGGATTCCCCTATGTCAGATGAATCTGTGATGTTGAGCCAATTGGCTCCATCTATGGTTAAGGTTAATCTTAAAACTGGTGAGTATTCATTTATCTGTGAGGCAGGTTGTGGATTTACCTGTCTTGCCTCATCATCTAAGGGTAAAAACTCTGCTTATACCACCCCAAATCGGAGTAATAATGTAGCACTGGAAATTACGCCCATATTGAGTGATTCCTCCAATGTGGAGATTATATCTTCATCTTTTAGGGCCCCCATCCTTAGTGTACCGTTGGGTACTAATACCATGTCTAACTCTAATGTTACTACTTCAGCTGGAGACCAGGTTTTCAATACTTTGATCACCCCCCTCCCCCCCAGTAGTAGTGGTTCTACTTCTAGGAACACTAAGATCACTCAGTTTTTTCAGGTTGTACTGGGGAGGAAACGAAAACGAAAAAGAGGAAGCGGGGGTGTAGATCCATTAGATCCCTCAATCCCCAGACCACTGTTCTCTCAGAAAAGAACAAAAGCCCAATAAGGGTAGAAGTTGATATTCCACAAAATGAGAATATATGTAATAAATCAGGCATTTTCAATCTGTCGGATCACATTCTTACCAATGATAAAATTACGCTTTTGGCACGTGGACTGTCGTTTTGTCCCACGTCCCCTTTGGATCCTTTTTTACTTTATTTAGATCTTAATGAGCTTTTTTAGAAAAATTACAATACAGCGGCATTTTGCTTTAAAGGAAAGAGGTAGATCCAATGCTGCCCGCCCATCGGTTGTATCCTGTGAGCCTATGGCCCAGTTGGTGAACTTTGTTCATATAGATATTAAATCCTCTGCCGCCCGCCCGTCGGTTGAATCCGTTGAGCCCATGGCCCAGGAGACTAATTTTGTCCATGTGGACATTAAAGATCGATCTGGTAAGTTCTACCCTATACATCACAAAGGGGCTCATATTGAGACCTTTCAGCAGTTGGTATTGAAGGAGGTCCGCTCCTCGATTCCCCCCAGGATAAGAAATAATCTTACATGGGGGGAGAGGAAGGCTATCACCTCCCTACGGAAAAATGAAAATCTAATTATAAAAAGCGAAGATAAAGGGGGGGGGGTATTGTGCTTATGAGTAGAAACTGGTATCTGGGAGAAGGTAGGCGGATCCTGGGTGATCAAGACTACTATGAGTCACTCACACAGGATCCGTCTATCTCCATTTTTTTGGAATATAATAAGCTTATCAAGAAAGCTCATACTGCGGGTCTTTTGAATAAAAGAGAAAAAAGTTGTTTGTTTTTCTTAGACATTACTCAGTATAGAATGCCTTTTTTTTTTTTTCTTCCCAAACTCCATAAGGACTCCAAAAACCCACTACGTGGATTTATTTTTACAGAAATATGTAGTTCTTTTACCATCCTATCTTAAGGATTCTACTCAATTAATTAATGAGTTGAAATCTATACCCCCCAAATTGGGTCGTCTTCTTCTAACTCTTAATGTATCTTGTTACTTGTGCAACAGAGGGAATTTCTTCTGTCTGCCATAGCTTTCATTTTGGATAACAACGTGTTTTCGTTTGAGGGATCCATCTACCGCCAGTTGAGGGGCTGCGCAATGGGGATGAGATTTGCACCCAGCTACGCTAATCTCTTTATGGATGCATTTGAGTCAGTCTTCATTGCGCAGTCCCTCACAGCGGGTTCCCATATTACCCTCTACAGACGATACATAGACTATCTTATTTTTTTGTGGGATGGAACTGAGGAGGAGGCCTCTCTTTTTGTCGAGGAACTCAATAGAAATCATTGGGGCCTGACCTTCACGGCTTCTTCATCTTTTTTAGCCATCCAGTTTCTAGACTTGTTAATTCAAACAGATGATGCAGGGGGGCTGTTCACATCGACCTTTTTTAAATCCGTTGATGTGAACAGTTATTTGCGATTCGACAGTGGACATCTCCAAAGCTGGATTTGTAATGTTCCTTACGGTCAGTATTGGCGAATCCGTAAAAATTGCACACGTGATCGTGATTTTTGTAGAGAATCCCATATATTAAAAAAGAGGTTCCTTACAAAAGGTTACCCAAAAAAACTTATGGGATGCATTTAATAAAACAAAATCACTAACACAGGAATCCTGTGTAAATAAAGTTTTGGATTCCAGGTCATCTGTTTGTAAATCTAGTGATTTAGCTAAATGGAGTTTGATAACCACATATTGCCAGCCCCGTCTGATTATTCATAAATTATTGCGTAAATATTGGTATATTTTGAAGGCAGATCCATTTCTCTCAGATGTTCTCCCAGATAAACCAATGGTAATATATAGGAAGAATAAGTGTTTACGAAATTTGGTAGCCCCCAGTAACACAACCTGTAAGAAAATAATAACACACATTGAGGATTCTAGTGATGTGGGCTGTTACCAATGCTGTATCCCTATGTGCTTGTGTTGCAATAATATTATCAATGGGACTTTGATGAAAAAACGTTCACCTGTAGTTCTAGATGTGAAACTCAAACATAACTTGTCATGCCAATCCACCTATGTGGTTTATTTGTTGGAGTGCACGTGCGGTCTTCAGTATGTGGGCCGCACGGTACAGACCATGCATGCCCGTTTAAACAAGCACTGACAGAATATCAGAAATTGGTATCAATTGCATAGTTTATCAAGGCATTTTAATATTGTGCATCAGAGGGACCCTAGTCAAAATGACCCTTAGGCTGAGTTCACACGATGCGTATTTCATGCGTTTCCGCGGCGTTTTTGCAGTTGCGTAAACACCGCGGAAACGCATGAAAAACGCATGGTAGAAGGGAAGCAATGTTCCCCAATGGAAATCCGCATGTGCTGTGCCCATGATGCGGATTTTTCCGCAGCGTTAACGCTGCGGTCAAAAATCCGCAGCATGTCAATTAATTTTGCGGAAACGCGGCGATTTCGCCGCCATTGACTTGCATTAGAACGCGCCAATTCCGCAAGACAGCATTTGTACTTGCGTTATTGGCGCGTTCTAATATGCGGATGGTACCCGGGTGTGGAGGAGAGGAGAGTCTCATCCACACCCAGGTACCATTAAAAAAGCTGTAAAAAAAGAATAAAATAAAAAATAAATGTATTCTTACCTTCTGTCGGCCCGCGCAGCGCTCCCGCTTGGTTCCCGGCACTTGCAGTGAGTTGTAGGACCTGCGGTGACGTCAGAGTCATGTGACGGGTCACGTGACGCTGACGTCGGCAGGTCTTTCAATTCAAAGTTGCCGGCAGCCGGGAACTTTGTAAAGCAGGACAGCGAGGGCCATCGGAGGTAAGTATATACACTCTCTCGGGTCACACTATATAAATCCATGCTGTTTGCATGGATTTATATAGTGTGACCTAGTTGTCAAGCACTTTCCAGGTGATGCTAAAATCGCCTGGAAAGCGCTTGTCAATCTGCATGCGGAAACGCATGTCAATCTGCATGTGGATCCGCATGTATTCTGCAGGAAAAACGCATGCACAATCTGCATGCGTTTTTTCTGCCAGGGAGATGCAGAAATGATGCAGAAATTTTCTGCTTCATTTCTGCATCGTGTGCACATACCCTTACAATTATTGATCATATAAATAAAAGTATGCAAAATTGTTTGGGCAATCTGAGTAAGAAAGAAAGCTTCTGAATTTTTAAATTGGGCACTTTAGCGCCGGAAGGACATAATCTTACTATCGAGAATATAATGAAATGAGCTTTACAATAGCTTCTTTTAGCGCATACAATTAAATGCATCTTTTAAACACTTTTTACATTAATTTTAAATTAGATATATATGCATGTGTACGTATGCGTGTGTTTGTGTGTGTGCATGCATGTATGTATATGTGTGTGCATGTATATATCTATCTATATATATATATATATATATATATATATATATAATATAATGCGTTTTTTTATTTTTTTATAATTTTTAAATAAAAGTTTTTTCAAAAAAGAATTTTTTATTAAGTTCTTTTGTGAAATATAATATGATTCATGGTATCCTATATGCTGGTTTGTGTTTTCACACGCTGGCTTGCAGACAATATTAGGGGGTTAAATTACTGATTGTTATTATGTCATTAATGAGTGGTCCAATCGGTTTGTTTTTTGATCCTACATAACATTCCTGAGGTCATTTCCTTGTATCACCTGATGAAGATGGCTTGCATGCCGTCGAAACGCATTGTGTTTTTACAAGGACTTCAATAAAGGTAGCAATTGCTGAATTTTATATGCCTTAGCGCTTTTTATCACCAGCTTTTACCTGTTGCATTTTAGGGACAAGATCATAGACCTGCACAAAGCTGGAATGGGCTACAAAACTATAAGTAAGACACTGGGTGAGAAGGAGACAACTGTTGGTGCAATAGTAAGAAAATGTAAGAAATACAAAATGACTGTCAATCGACATCGATCTGGGGCACCATGCAAAATCTCACCTTGTGGGGTATCCTTGATCATGAGGAAGGTGAGAGAGAGATCAGCCTAAAACTACACGGGTGGACCTTGTTAATGATCTCCGGGCAACTGGGACCAAAGTCTCCAAGAAAACCATTGGTAACACATTATGCCTTAAAGGTTTAAAATCCTGCAGTGCCCACAAGGTCCCCCTGCTCAAGAAGGCACATGTGCAGGCCCGTCTGAAGTTTGCCAATGAACACCTGGATGATTCTGTGAGTTATTGGGAGAAGGAGCTGTGGTCAGATGAGACAAAAATTGAGCTCTTTGGCATTAACTCAACTCACCATGTTTGGAGGAAGAAGAAGGATAAGTACAACCCTAAAAACATAGTCCCAACTGTGAAGCATGGTGGGGGAAACATTATACTTTAGGGGTGCTTTTCTGCAAACGGGACATGACGACTGCACCGTACTGAAGGTAAGATGGATGGGGTCATGTATCGCGAGATTTTGGCCAACAACCTCCTTCCCTCAGTAAGAGCATTGAAGATGGGTCGTGGCTGGGTCTTCCAGCAAGACAATGACCCAAAACATACAGCCAAGGCAACAAAGGAGTGGCTTAAAAAGAAGCACAGTAAGGTCATGGAGTGGTCTAGCCAGTCTCCAGACCTTAATCCCATAGAAAACTTATGGAGGGAGTTGAAGCTCCAAGTCGCCATGCAACAGCCTAAAAAGCTTAATGATTTAGAGATGATCTGCAAAGAAGAGTGGACCAAAATTCCCACCCGACACGTGCGCAAACCTCATCAACTAACTACAAAAAACATCTGACTGCTGTGATTGCCAACAAGGGTTTTTGACTGTTCATTAGTGTTGAGCGAGCACTAAAATGCTCGGATGCTCGAAGCTCGGGCCGAGCTCACTGTGATACTCGGGTGCTCGACCCGAGCAACGAGCCCAATGTTAGTCTATGGGAGACCCGAACATTTTTGCGGCGGCTCCCCCGGCAGTCTGTAGAAAGCCTAAAAAGTGCCCAAAACGATAGTGACAGTGCTCAAATGACATCGGGACAGCATAGGGATCGCCCCTGGAAGCATTTCTGACCCCCAGGTCACTGCTGTCAACAACGTGGTCAGAGGTATTAAGCCACTTTTACGGGCTCACAATAAAACGTTCAAAAACGAAAGTGAAAGTGCTTTCCTGTGAAATATGTTAACCCTTTAACGACCATGGGTCTTTCTGTTTTTGTGTTTTCCTTTTTTGCTCCCCTTCTTCCCAGAGCCAGAACTTTTTTAATTTTCGTTCAATATGGCCATGTGAGGGCTTATTTTTTGCGGGACGAGTTGTACTTTTAAACACCATCACTGGTTTTACCATATCATGTGCTGGAAAATGGGAAAAAAATTCCAAGTGCAGTGAAACTGCAAAAAAAATGCAATTCCACAGTTGTTTTTTGGGTCCTTTTTTTTACCACGTTCACAGATTGCTAAAACTGACCTGCCATCATTATTTTCCAGGTCGTTACGAGTTCATAGACACCAAACATGTATAGGTTCTTTTTTATTTAAGTGGTGAAAAAAAAATCCAAAGCTTGCTAAAAAAAAACAAAAAAAATGACGCCATTTTCCGAGACCCTTAGCTTCTCCATTTTTCGGGATCTGGGGACAGGTGAGGGCTTATTTTTTGCGTGCCGGGCTGACGTTTTTATTGATACCATTTTGGGGTAGATCCGATGTTTTGATCGCCCGTTATTGCATTTTATTGCAAAGTTGTAGCGACCAAAAAAACTTAATTCTGGTGTTTAAATTTTTTTTCTCGTTACGCCGTTTACTGATTGTATTAATTCTTCTTTTAGATTGATAGATCGGGCGATTCTGAACGCAGCGATACCAAATATGTGTATGTGTTTTATTTTTATATATATAGATTTTATTTTGAATGGGGCGAAAGGGGGGTGACAAACTTTTATATATTTTTTAAAAACTTTTTTTTTTACACTTTCTGCTTGCTTCTATAGTCTCCAGAGGAGACTAGAAGCAGCAATTGTCTGATTGCTTCTACTGCATACAAGCGATGAGCAGATCGCTTGTATGCAGGAGAAATGCTCACTTGCTATGAGCGCTGACCATAGCAATTGAGACATGACAACCACAGGCGTCTGCTGCAGACCCTGAGTTGTCATGCCCACCCATTGGTGACCCGCGATCACGTGACGGGGTCACTGATGGGCGGGGCTTAGGACTCCCGGAAGCGCGAGTTAAATGCCACTGTCAGAGATTTAACATGTTAACAGCCGCGGGTGGATTGCGATTCCAATAATCAGCTGACATGTGCTCGCTTCAGTGCGGGCTCACCGCCGGAGCCCCCGCTGAACCGGCCTTCCTGACCTGGAGCGTACTATTACTGACCAGGTCGGAAAGGGGTTAAGGAACATCCTTTCCAGGGTAAAGACTTGTGTATAAGGTAAAATAAATAACCAAAAACAAAAATACTCCTCCACACCTTGGGCTATGTTCACAAGTAGCATTTTTTATGCGTTTTTGCACGTTTGTATTGCTTTCAACCGTGACAAATGCATTCACCGGGAAATGTCATTTTAACATTTTACAACCTTATCTGGCCATGTGCTGTGTGACACATGCATACAGTGCTAAAAAAACATGGGAACAGCATGGGGAAGACCCCTGGAAGCATCTCTGACACCCAGGTCACTGCCTAAAAGTGTGCCCATCAGAAGTGATCCTTGCCGCATCAGAAGATGCAGACTTGCAACTATCCCCGTGCAAGTCCTTGTCCCAGGGCAGTGTTCAATTGTACCTCCCCCACAACTTGCAATACAAGCACAAGTATACAGCCTGCCACCCACCCACCCCCAGGCTGCAATACCATACTGCTAGCTTGCTTGCACTTGAAATTGGGCCTTTTAGGCATGTGGAGGTGGAATCTGGCCACCACGTCATGGCTGCGTCGGTAGCCTGGTATTCATACTCAGTCCCCAGCCGCTCGGCGGCCGGGTGTCCACGCTTGGTCCCCAGCCGCCAGGGGGCGGCCGGGTGTCCATACTCAGTCCCCAGCCGCCCCGCGGCCGCGTGCCCACACACAGTCCCCAGCCGCCCTTATTTGTCCCGGTGCGCCTTATACACAAGCGCGCATACCAAAACATTACCTGTGCCCTCCCCAGTGCATTTAGTGGGAAGGACAGCCTAACCACAAACACGTGGACAAGTGAATGTGGCCAGGAATGGTCCATCTCACTGACGCCTTCACACTGGGTTAATATTGTGGAAGCCGGGACACAGTTGGACACTGGGATGCAACACGTCCTCCAGACATAGAGGATTGCGGGTCCTGGGTCAATCAGGCTTCAACACAAAGTTCAGAAGGTAGACAGCAGCAGTGGTCGGCCTCCTACACAACGAGTAAATTATTCATGATCATGAGGCCATCCGCCTCCTTAGCTTTCTGTTCCTTGGAATGCAAGCGCATGTATGTAGTAGCAGCTAGGCCTGAGGTGGTCAGCGTTTTGGCGCATATTCTACCTCCTTCGAGGATTGCTGGATGTTTTCCTGCTACTATCCTAGTTCTATGACTCCCGTTAAAACAAAGCTTCAGGTGATGAATGATGGATGAGGTGGTGGCAAAGGAGAAAGAGCAGGAGGAACAGGGACCATTCACATCAATATCAAGAAAGCCAACCACACATGTCTTGTAGGATATGTTTCTGTACCAAAAGGAGCGGTTCAGCTACACAGTTATAAGGCATACAGTGAATGCAATGCCTACCAAAAATTTAGAGGCACTCCAATGCCCCTTGGAAGTGACATGGAGGTCAGAGGGCCTTAACTAAACCGTTTTTTCCATTTATAGCAACTGGGTCTCCTGTACACTGTTGGCCTAAGCAGTGAATGGAAGGCTTTCCAAAAATTATGAGGAACTGCAATGCCCCTTACAAGAGCCATGTGTGGCACCCCAGGGGTCTGGTCACCACAGTAATAGAGATATTACGTCGAAGAGCAAGTGGGAGGTTTCCTGGTCAGGATCCCTTAAACATGCAACATCCTCCTGCCCCAATCCTGGGAGGGGAGAATTCTGCCCTTATAAACTGGATCTGGGGTGGGGTTGAGCGAGTCAGAGAACAGTCAGAGTCAGAGTGAGAGCAAGGGAAAGTAACAGCAAGGAGCTCTGTAGGAGCTAGGAGCTAAAGACCAGGGGCTGGAAGCTGAGCAGAGCTCGCCCTGGCAGAAGACAATAGGAACCGGACACAGGAGTCCGAAGCTGTGAGGACTTATATATCCAGCAGCAGAAACCAGCCGGCAGGGGATTTCAGGTCCTCTGGCCATAGAAGCCAGGAGGCTCAGTCACAAGCAAGGGACCAGCACCGCCGTCGTGGAGCGGAGGCTAACAGAAGGCCCCAAGTCACCAGCCATACGGGTGAGCACTACACGGTACACTCAGGGACGTGGGCTACTTCTACCCGCTTACAGCAAGGTAGCCAGGAAGAGTGCAGACAGACGGGGTGGCCTACAACTCCACCTGGCCAGGGGAACTCCTGCTTGCTCACAGGCTGACCAGGCCTCTTATGCTAGCCAGTACTCCCGGGAGGGTCTACCTTATAATCATCAGTAAAGACCCTGAACTGCACTGCAAAGACTCTGAGTCATTCCTGCTGCGCTCGTGCACCATCACCCCCATCATCCACACTCACTGCCCTGAGGCTATACTCCTCCCGAGGGGAGTTATCCCATTCTATGCTGCGCACACAACACCAGCCTCAGCGGTCTGCCTCGCAGCAGTGGTACTCCCTGACCACAATCCACGGGTGGCGCAGTCGGACAATTAACCTCAAAACCTAAGAAAGACTGCCACTGGTTTGACCAGCCTGAGCCACGGGACCGGGTCACCGCCACGGAGACTACAGACCACAGAGACCCGGCACTGGGTATCCCACACACGTGTACACACGGCCCAGGGGGCGTATCACATGCAGTACAGCATATTACAAACATAAGTCCCATTATTGGGGAGTGGGTCTCCCATAGTATTTGCTTATGCTTTCCCAGCAAAAGCTGCCAAAAATTAGGACGGAGGAACTTGCAATGCTGGCACCCTAGTGGTATAGTGGTGGTGGAAGCTGAGGATAAGGAGAAGAAGATTAAACAGCCGAAACGAGGAAGCGTATACCCATGTGTGGGTGTGAAGCGGTGCATGTGAATACACCTCCCGAAATAACACAGTGGATTTGACTTTATGTTACTCTGCTGTCATTTGGTGGTGATGAGAAGTCTGGCCCAATCCAGCCCTTGTTCATTTTGATAAGGGTCAGCTTGTCAGCATTGTCAGTTGACAGGCGAGTGCGCTTATCAGTTATAATTCCCCCAGCGGCACTAAAAACACGCTCCGATAACACGCTAGCCGCAGGGCAGGCCAGGACCTCCAAGGCGTACAGAGCGAGTTCATTCCAAGTGTCCAGCTTGGATACCCAATAATTAAAAGGCACAGAGGAATCACGGAGGACGCTGGTACGATCGGCAAGGTACTCCCTCACCATCTTTTGAAACTTTCCACTCCTTGTGAGAGTACCAGGCGCCTCAGAGCCTGTAAGCTGGGCGGGTGTCAGAAAACTGTCCTAGAACGTTGACAGTGTTCCCCTGCCTCTGCTGGATTGGAGTTGCATCTCTCTCGCCTGTACGCCTTGGATGGGCAACGAACTGTGACCTCTGCCGCTAGCGTGTTCAGATGGGAATTTTTTTAAGAGTTCTGCAGCAAGGGCCTTCTGGTATTGCCCCATTTTTGTAGACCTCTCCACCTCAGGAATAAGAGAGTGAAAGTTCTCCTTGTAGCGGGGGTCTACAAGTGTCACCAACCAGTAATGACTGTCACCCAACATTTTGACAACGCGAGGGTCACGGTTAAGGCAGCGTAACAAAGTCAGCCATGCATGCCAGACTGGTAACGGGCAAGATTTCCGTGTCCTCACCAAGATGACGACTGACCATGTTCTCCTCCTCCTCCTCCCCCCTGTCCTCAGGCCACCCACGCTGAACCGACGGTATGACACTTGTACAGGTACTACAGTCTACAACGCATGATAGCAGCTCCTGTTCTTCCTCCTCCTCCTCTCCCTCATTGTCCCCCAATGCACATTGGGATGAGATGAGGCAAGGCTGTGTGTAATCGCCCGCTACAGCTTCTTGATCCATCTCATCATACTCTGGCTGCAATGCCTCCTCTTTAATTCTTTGCAGAGAGCATTGCAAAAGACAGAGAAGTGGGATGCTAACACTAATGATGGTGTCATCGCCACTCACCATCTTGGTGGCCTCCTCAAAGTTTGTCAGGATGGTACATATGTCAGACATCCAGGTCCACTCCTGAGGTCTTATGTGTGGAGTCTGACCTGAATATCGACGGCCTTGTTGCAGCTGGTACTCCACAACTGCTCTCTTCTGCTCACAAATCCTTTGCAACATGTGGAGGGTAGAGTTCCAACATGTGGGGACATCACACACCAGTCGGTGTGCCGGAAGCGGCAAACGCTGCTGCAACACAGCAAGGGCGGCGGAAGCTGTAGCCGACTTGTGAAAATGAGCTGACAGGCGGCGTACTTTCACGAGCAGATCTGGCAACTCGGGGTACGATTTAAGAAACCGCTGAACCACAAGGTTAAGCACATGAGCCAGGCATGGTACGTGTATGATCTCACCTCGCCTCAGAGGTTACGGCCATTGTCACACACGACCATGCCGGGATGTAGGTTCAGCGGTCTCAGCCACAGATCTGCCTGCTCTTTCACAGCTGTCCACAACTCACAAGCAGTGTGAGGTTTATCACCTAAGCTTATGAGTTTCAGCACAGCCTGTTGCCACTTGGCAGAGGCAGTACTGCAATGCTTCCAGCTTGTAACTGATGTGGTGATATCTGAGATGGAGGCTGAACATGAGGAGGAGGAGGAGGAGGAGGATGTGCAGGAGCTGTACACTGTGGGGGCAACTCTGACTGAAATAGGGCCCGCAATCCTCGGTGTGGGGAGGATGTGTTCCGTCCCAAGATCTGACTGGGTCCCGGCTTCCACTATGTTTACCCAGTGTGCCGTCAGAGAGATGTACCGTCCCTGGCCACAAGCACTTGTCCACGTGTCCGTTGTCAGGTGGACTCTCCCAGTAACTGCGTTGTTGAGGGCACGGCAGATACTTTGGGACACGTGCTTGTGTAGTGCGGGGATTGCACACCGGGCAAAATAGTGTCGGCTGGGGACCGAGTACCGAGGGACGGCCACCGCCATAAGATTGCGGAAGGATTCCGTTTCCACCAGCCTAAAAGGCAGCATTTCCAATGCAAGCAGTCGTGAAATGTGCGAATTTAGGACTGTGGCCTGTGGGGCGTTAGCTGCGAATTTCCGCTTTCGTTCAAAGGTCTGGGATATGGACAATTGAACGCTGCGGTGGGATGTGGACGTGGACGTTGATGCTGTTTCTTGAGAAACTGCCATAACAAGTGAAGACTGAGAGGAGGGGGCATCTTTACATGCAGTATGGACAGGGGATTACCTTGCACGCACAACAGTGTAAGAAGCAGTGGTGACACCCGCTGACACTGGTCGTGGACCCTGGGTTTTGCCCCACAAAGTCGGGTGCTTTGCTGCCATGTGCCTGATCATGCTGGTGGTGGTCAGGCTGGTAGTTTTGTCACCCCTACTGATGCTGGCATGGCAGGTGGAACATATGGCCTTTTTGGGGTTATCAGCAGAGTCTTTAAAAAAATTCCAGACTCTGGAAGACCTACCGCTTGTACTGGCAACGTCCCTCGTGTTGGTGTTACGGGGAACGGTTGCCTGCCTTCTGTCTGCGGCCACCACACTGCTTCTTCCTGCCTGTTGGGGTACTCTGCCTCCCTCCCCCTGTGTGCTGCTGGCCTCACTCTGCATGTCCTCCTTCCACGTTGGGTCAGTTACTAGATCATCCACCACCTCCTCCTCTTCCACTTGGCACCACGATCCTCCTCCTCACTTCCTGCCAATTGTGTCTCGTCATCGTCCACCTCTTGTGACAGATTGCCAACGTCGACTTCCTGTGGCCGTGGCTGTTCAAATATTTGGGCATCGCAACATGGGATCTCCTCTTCCACCACTTCAAGCGTATCAGGCGAGGGGCCCAAATATGGAAATGGACCAGTGAACAGCTCTTCAGAGTGTCCAAGTGTGGGATCACTTGCTGTCTGACGACACTCGGCATGGTGGGAGGAAGGAGCATCAGGGTGAGGAGGAGTATGCGGTCGAGACTCATGGCTACTTAGAGTTGACCGTGTGGAAGACAGACCGGAGGTGGTGGTGCCCAGGTAACTGGAAGTATTATCTGCTATCCAATTAATAACCTGTTCACACTGATCAGTTCTCAATACTGGTGTTGTTCTGTGCTTCCCTAGTAATTCGGTCAAGAAGTGGGAGCGAGAAGATGTGGCTGTTGGTTGTGGCACATTTTCACCTTGGCCACGGCCCCGTCCTCTGCACGAACCATCACCAGAACGTCCACTTCCACGTCCCTTGCCACGCGCCTTGCCCATTGTAAATGAAGTAAAATAGCTTACACTTGCACTATCAATGGAAAAAGGGTAATAAAGAGTAGATTAGAACAGTGGAAGAGGAAAACCACAGTTATTGTTTACTGGGGTATACCACACTTTTTTAAATAGAGATATTTGCGGCTGAACAGTGAGCGACACACTCAAACTGCTTTTTTTTAGATACCAAAGGCCCAAAACTGGATAGTACAGCGATTTGAACCGTGGAACTGCGAAACCACACTGGGATGTTGGGCCTACATAAGACTATTTTCAACAGATATATTTTTGTGTCACAACAGTCAGGAGACACTACTGTTTTTCTTTACGGAAAAAACTACCAAAAGCTGAATAATAGAGATTTTTTACTGTGGGATGGCAAAACCACAGTTATTGTTTACTGGGGTATACCACACTTTTTTAAATAGAGATATTTGCGGCTGAACAGTGAGCGACACACTCAAACTGTTTTTTTTAGATACAAATGGCCCAAAAGTGGATAATACAGTGATTTGAACCGTGAAACTGCAAAGCCACACTTGTATTTCTCGGGCCTATACCAGACTATTTTCAACAGATACATTTGTGTCAGAACAATCAGGGAGACACTATTATTATTTTTATACAGCAAAAAATGCCAAAAACAGGATAATAGAGATGTTTTACCGTGGAACAGCAAAACCACAGTAATAATTTACTGGTGTATACCAGACTTTTTTAAATATATATATTTGCGGCTGAACAGTGAGCGACACACTCAAACTGTTTTTTTTAGATACAAATGGCCCATAGAACTGCAAAACCACACTTCTATTTCTCTGGCCTACACCAGACTATTTTCAACAGCTATATTTGTGTCTGAAAAATCAGAGGCACACTTTTTTTTTGGGGGGGGGGGGGGGGGGCGACGACACCAAAAGGTTAATAAGATGGGTATTTGTACATTGTGAAGGAGGAAAAAAAAAAAGAGGATTTAGATTAAAAAATAAGGATTTTTCCTGGCCCCCGGGACCTGGAGCTAAGTCCAGCAATTTCAGCAACAGGAGCAGCACACAGGACTGTAATGCAGCGTTTGCTGGTATAACCACTGCGTCTCCTATACAGCCTGCCTGATATACCTGGGATGGATATTAGTACTGAGAAGGACTGTTTGTTTGTTCTGGCAGCCTTTACAGACCCTACACTAACTATTTTGCAGGATATATCTCTCCCTAAATCAACAGCGCTGTCCCTACACTGTCTGATCCGGAGCGACTGTGTCCAAGATGGCGGCGCCCGGTTTTAAATACTCGACGTGACGCTGTGCGGCCAGCCAATCACTGTAATGCCCACAAACAACATGGCTGCGGCATTACAGTGACTGGCTGGCAATCCCTGCATGTTCATTGGCTCTGTAAAGAGCGCCAAACATGCAGGGCGGAGACCCGAGCTCCCGCCCGAGTAACCCGGAAATGCTCGGTGCTCGCCGAACATCCCGAGTAGCGTGATGCTCGGGCGAGTACCGAGCAGTGTCGAGCATGTTCGCTCAACACTACTGTTCATGTCTTTGTCAGTGGGCAAACTTACAAAAACAGCAAGGGATCAAATACTTACTTCCCCCACTGTATTTACTTCTTGGTGCAGTCTTGACACATTAATAAAAGTCTAGAAATGCCTCCTCAGTAGTGTGGAGCATTCCGATACTGAAATATCGGGTATCGGCCGATATTCGCGGTATCGGAATTCCGATACTTAATTCCGATACTATTGCAATATCGTATACCGGAATCGGAAGTTCCCATAATGCAATGAGACATTTTCATTTTATTCAGCCAATGAGGATCCTAAGAAGTGTGGGCACATCCTGTTAGGCATGTAGGCATCTTAACTAATGGCATGGCTGTGATTGGCTGCTGAAATGATGTCATGATGCACTATAAAAGCCACCGCCGCCATTTTGAGCTCACTCTGCTGTGAATTCAGTTAGGGATAGGACGCTGTTGTTCTGAGGGACAGTTTTAGCTACCTATTTGCTCTATACTGCTTTACCCAAGCTACTTTCTAAATCACTGTGCCTTGCAGTGCTAGTGCACAGTTCCCTGTGCTGTTCACCGCTATCTGCAAGGTCTGTGTGTGTGAGTGCAGCTCACCCTGTAGTGTGTGCTTCAGCCAAGTCTGGTTGTAGTGCACTCAGTGTGTGTCACTGCCTCATACATTGTCCTTTTTTGCCAATTCATAATTTTTCCTGATATCTCCTATTAGTGTGGTGGTTCCATCTGTATTCAGCTAAATTGGTTCCAAACACACTATATAGGAGTAGATAGAGAAATTTTTTTCCGTCTTGCAGCACTAGTGCACAGTGCTCTGCATCTGTACTGTTCACCGCTGTCTGCAAGGTCTGGTGTGTGAGTGCAGCTCACCCTGTAGTGTGTGCTTCAACCCCGTCTGGTTGTAGTGCACTCAGTGTGTGTCACTGCCTCATACATTGTCCTTTATTGTCAATTCATAATTTTTCCTGATATCTCCTATTAGTGTGGTGGTTCCATCTGTATTCAGCTAAATTGGTTCCAAACACACTATATAGGAGTAGATAGAGAATTTTTTTCCGTCTTGCAGCACTAGTGCACAGTGCTCTGCATCTGTACTGTTCACCGCTGTCTGCAAGGTCTGGTGTGTGAGTGCAGCTCACCCTGTAGTGTGTGCTTCAACCCCGTCTGGTTGTAGTGCACTCAGTGTGTGTCACTGCCTCATACATTGTCCTTTATTGCCAATTCATAATTTTTCCTGATATCTCCTATTAGTGTGGTGGTTCCATCCATATTCAGCTAAATTGATTCCAAGCACACTATATAGGAGTAGATAGAGGAGCCTTTCTGCAGCATTGGGCCCTGCAGCCCCAGCCAGATTAGTATTAGCCTATTTTTTGCAGCCTCATCTATTGCATTGTAGGTTACCTTCCTACATTGTAATAGCTACAAAAAGTTTGTGATACTATCGTTATTACATCTTTAGGCACATCCAGTGTCTTTTTGTGACAAAAAAAACCTAAATAAAGTTCACCAAACACTCCACTTTACAGTTGTGTAGGCCACATTAGCTCATATTAAAGTCTAGTCCACACTTTATAAAATTAGTGTTTCTTATACCTGTTAGCAGCTGTTCAGGAATAAGCACACTAAGCCCTTAGTACTTTTCTGCCTATCTTTATCAGTCTACCAAGATGAAGAAGGCAGGGAGTAAGGCATGTGGTCGTGGTCGTGGGCGTGGGCGTGGAGTTTCTGCAGGGAGAGGACGTGAGGATTCTGTGCCTGCAGGGAGAGGACGTGGGGATTCTGTGCCTGCTGCGGGCACCAGTGACTCAGCATCCCCCAGTTTTACCAGGGAACAGTCCTTTATGCGCAGCTTTGTAGGAGCTAGCCGTACCCCACTGCTGCGCGAGGACCAAATTGAAGCCGTTGTCGGATGGATGGCAGCTAACGCATCGACTTCAATTAGTTCCAGATCCTCTCAGGTCCTGAGCACTGAAGAGCACCCATCTGTCTCTTCACCACCTGCCAAATTGCCCAGGCAGTCAGAGAGCCCTGGACAGGAGCCATCTCTACTTCTGTTCTCTGAATCTCTTGGCTTGGAAAGAGGGGGCCAGCCAAGCAGAATTCGAGAATTTGAAGAAGAGGTAGTATGCAGTGATGCGCAACCGTTTTGTCTCTCTGAATCTGAAGAGGCGGGTGGGCCAGTGCCTATGGTCAGCAGCACACCTCAGTACGCATCTGATGATGAGACTCAGGTGCCACTTTCTGGTGCGTACTGTGCTGTCGAGACTACCCAGGAGAAGCAGTTGTTTGAAGAGGGTGGTGTAGATGATGAGGTCCTTGACCCATCATGGCGTGAGGGACAGGAAGGTGGTGGGAGCAGCTCTGAGGAAGAGATTCCCCGAACGGCCCAAAAAGGAGGGAGAGGGAGGGGGCAGACTTGGTTGCCTGTAGCCTCCACTTCGGCACCCATTAGGAGCATGGCTCTTCCAAAATCCAAAGCGGGCGCTCCCAAGACTTGCAGTGCCTGGTCCTTTTTTGACACAGTTGCAGATGACATTTGCTTTGTCAAATGCAAGCTGTGTAATCAGAAGGTGAAAAGAGGGAAAAGTGTCAGCAACCTCAATACCACAAATATGTGGAAACATGTGCGGACCAAGCACGTGGTGGAGTTACACAAACACACTGAAGACCTAGGCCAACCTACAGCGCCACCTACCACCTCTTCAGCTCGTGTTGTAGCCTCTTCCTCCAGCTCACACACAGCTGGTTCGGCTTCCTCACAGGATCGCCATGGAAGAATCTCTGGCACTGTTGTACAGAGACACAGTGTAATTCCACCCACAGCACCACTTTCCCAGTCATCCTCACACTCCCAGGCCAGTCTACAGCCATCGTTAGCACAGGCATGGGAGAAAAGGCGCCCATACTCGGCAAACCACCCCCAAGCACAGGCTCTGAATGCTGGCATTGCTAAACTACTGGCCCTTGAAATGCTATCATTCAGGCTGGTGGAGACTGACACATTCCGTAACTTTATGGCATTGGCAGTCCCACAATACAACGTGCCCAGCCGCTTTTATTTCAGCAGGCAAGCCGTCCCTGCCCTGCAACATCATGTGGAGGGAAAAATTAAACATGCGCTACAAAACGCCGTCAGTAGCAAGGTCCACCTGACCACTGATGCGTGGACCAGTAAGCATGGACAGGGACGATACCTTTCCCTCACTGCCCATTGGGTAAATGTTGTGGAGCCGGGTACAGATCTTGAGAGTGGCGCTGTACGTGTTCTGCCAACTCCAAGGATTGCAGGAATCCAGTCTGTACACATTGACTCCTCCTCATACTCCAGTTCCTCTGAATCAGCGCTGCAGGAGCCGTCACGGTCTACCTCCACATCGACCCGTGAACGGTTACCTGTTATGATGACCGATATGAGCACAGCCGTGGCCAAACGTCAACAGGCCGTATTAAAATTAATTTCTTTGGGGAATCGAAGCCACACAGCGCAGGAGCTCTGGAATGCCATCAAGCAGCAGAGTGACGTGTGGTTTGTGCCAGCGAATCTCCAGCCAGGCATGGTAGTGTGTGACAATGGCCGAAATCTGGTGGCAGCTCTGGGCCTAGGCAACCTCACTCACATCCCATGTCTGGCACATGTGCTCAACTTGGTCGTGCAGAGTTTTTTGAGGGACTATCCGGATCTTGATGCACTGCTTCACAAGGTCCGCATAGAGTGCGCTCACTTGCGGCGTTCCAGCAATGCAAGATCACGCATTGCAGCTCTGCAGCGCCGATTATGTCTTCCGGAACATCGCATCATATGTGACCTACCCACCAGGTGGAATTCAACGTTACATATGTTGGAGAGGTTGTGTGAGCAGCAGGCAGCAGTAATGGAGTACCAGCTGCAGCAGGCGCAAACAAGTCGCAGTGCGCGCCGTTCACACTTCACCACCACTGAGTGGGCCTCTATGAAGGACATTTGCCACGTTTTGCGTGCCTTCGATTATTCCACGCGGATGGCGAGTGCAGATGATGCACTAGTCAGCATGACCATCCCCCTTATCTGCCTGCTTGAAAAAACACTGCAAGCACTAAGGGACGAGGTTTTGGAAGAGGTGGAGGATGAGGAGTCACAAATGCCATCTGCTTCTCTACAGTCTGCGCAACGTGGTTCCTCACAAAGGCCTAGGCAGGGGACACTTTGTGAGGAGGATGAGGAGGAGTCAATGGATGAGGAAGACATCTGTCCAGAGGAGGGAGGTACACAATGCTCTAGTAGTCAGTATCTAGAGCGAGGGTGGGGTGATGCAGAGCAGGCAGAGATCACGCCTCAAGCATTGGACAGCGTTTCTTGGCCAGTTGGCAGTCTGCAGCACATGGTTGATTTCATGCTGCAGTGCCTCAGAAACGACCGCCGCATCGCCCACATTCTCAACACGGCTGATTATTGGGTGTCCACCCTCCTAGATCCTCGCTACCGGGACAACTTACAAAGCCTCATAACACCATTGAACCGGGAGCGTAAAATGCGGGAGTACCAAGACGCACTGGTGCATTCCATCATGTTCTCCATTCCAACCGAGAGCAGTGCTGCTAGTGCTTTACAAAGCAGCTCAGTGCGTCGAGGCAGTGGAGGAAGCTCTGCACAAAGAGGGAGCAGAAGCAGCGCCTCAGCACAAGGCAAGACCAGTATGGCCGAAATGTGGCAAAGTTTTGTGTCCCCGCCGCCACAAATGTCTACACCATCACAGACAGCTCCAGTCAGCAGGAGGCAACGTTTCCGTCAGATGGTGACAGACTACATGTCTTGCCCTCTTAGTGTACTCCCAGACGGCTCTTCTCCCTTCAAGTTTTGGGTCTGTAAGCTGGATACATGGCCAGAGCTTAGTCAGTATGCACTGGAGGTGCTAGCTTGCCCTGCTGCTAGTGTATTATCGGAACGCGTCTTTAGTGCCGCAGGTGGTGTACTAACAGACCGTCGCATGCGACTATCCTCCGATAACGTTGACCGGCTTACTTTTCTCAAAATGAACAAGGCCTGGATCTCTCATGAATTTGCCAGTCCTCTTCCAGAATAAATAATTGGTTGGCAACAGTATCCAGGTCTCCTGTTCTGTTCATGTTTCTACCACCTGAACTGTAATCCCTGAGCTCCAACACCGCCAGTTGGCGCTCGGAAGTGCCGTCTGCACAGTCAACACTTGCTGCCGTGTTATTGGGGTTCAGTAACGTCAGCTGTTCTCCTGCTGTGCGGACGGCAATTTCTCCTGATTTGTCCACATCCACTGTACTACACATTTTAAAGTTGCTCCAATTACTCCTCTGGCTCCTCTGTTTTCATTCTTATCCCTGGGCTCCAGCACCGCCAGTTGGCGCTCGGAAGTGCTGTCTGCACAGTCAACACTTGCTACCATGTTATTGGGGTTCAGTAACGTCAGCTGTTCCCCTGCTGTGCGGACGGCAATTTCTCCTGCTCTGTCCACATTCTCACTACTACAGATTTTAAAGTTGCTCCAATTACACCTCTGGCTCCTCTGTTTTCATTCTTATCCCTGGGCTCCAGCACCGCCAGTTGGCGCTCGGAAGTGCCGTCTGCACAGTCAACACTTGCTGCGGTGTTATTGGGGTTCGGTAACGTCAGCTGTTCCCCTGCTGTGTTCACGGCAATTTCTCCTGCTCTGTCCATATTCACTGTGCTACTTATTTAAAACTTGCTCCAATTACACCTCTGGCTCCTCCGTTTTTAGTATTTACCCTGGGCTCCAACACCGCCAGTTGGCGCTCGGAAGTGCTGTCTGCACAGTCAACACTTGCTGCCGTGTTATTGGGGTTCAGTAACGTCAGCTGTTCTCCTGCTGTGCGGACGGCAATTTCTCCTGCTTTGTCCACATCCACTGTACTACACATTTTAAAGTTGCTCGAATTACACCTCTGGCTCCTCTGTTTTCATTCTTATCCCTGGGCTCCAGCACCGCCAGTTGGCGCTCGGAAGTGCCGTCTGCACAGTCAACACTTGCTGCCGTGTTATTGGGGTTCAGTAACGTCAGCTGTTCTCCTGCTGTGCGGACGGCAATTTCTCCTGCTTTGTCCACATCCACTGTACTACACATTTTAAAGTTGCTCGAATTACACCTCTGGCTCCTCTGTTTTCATTCTTATCCCTGGGCTCCAGCACCGCCAGTTGGCGCTCGGAAGTGCCGTCTGCACAGTCAACACTTGCTACCATGTTATTGGGGTTCAGTAACGTCAGCTGTTCCCCTGCTGTGTTCACGGCAATTTCTCCTGCTCTGTCCATATTCACTGTGCTACTTATTTAAAACTTGCTCCAATTACACCTCTGGCTCCTCCGTTTTTAGTATTTACCCTGGGCTCCAACACCGCCAGTTGGCGCTCGGAAGTGCTGTCTGCACAGTCAACACTTGCTGCCGTGTTATTGGGGTTCAGTAACGTCAGCTGTTCCCCTGCTGTGCGGACGGCAATTTCTCCTGCTCTGTCCACATTCTCACTACTACAGATTTTAAAGTTGCTCCAATTACACCTCTGGCTCCTCTGTTTTCATTCTTATCCCTGGGCTCCAGCACCGCCAGTTGGCGCTCGGAAGTGCTGTCTGCACAGTCAACACTTGCTACCATGTTATTGGGGTTCAGTAACGTCAGCTGTTCCCCTGCTGTGCGGACGGCAATTTCTCCTGCTCTGTCCACATTCTCACTACTACAGATTTTAAAGTTGCTCCAATTACACCTCTGGCTCCTCTGTTTTCATTCTTATCCCTGGGCTCCAGCACCGCCAGTTGGCGCTCGGAAGTGCCGTCTGCACAGTCAACACTTGCTGCGGTGTTATTGGGGTTCGGTAACGTCAGCTGTTCCCCTGCTGTGTTCACGGCAATTTCTCCTGCTCTGTCCATATTCACTGTGCTACTTATTTAAAACTTGCTCCAATTACACCTCTGGCTCCTCCGTTTTTAGTATTTACCCTGGGCTCCAATACCGCTAGTTGCTGCTCAGAAGTGCCGTCTGCACAGTCAACGCTTGCTCCAGTGTTATTGGGATTCAGTAACGTCAGCTGATCCCCAGCTGTGTGTCCGGCAAATTCTCCTGCTTTGTCCACATCCACTGTAGTACGGATTTAAAACCTCCTCCAAATACACCTCTGGCTCTTCTGTTTTTAGTATTTACCCTGGGCTCCAGCACCGCCAGCTGGTTCTCGGCAGTTCCATTGGCTCTTGTACCTTCTGCTACCCATCCGGGTTCCAGTACCGTCAGCTGGTTCTCGGCAGTGTCTTTGGCACGGGTACTCCCTCCTGCCCAGCCTGGTTCCAGCACGCCAGCTGTTTCCGGGTAGTGTCAACGTCACTTTGCCTCCAATGCGTTGTCCTGTCGTGTTGCGGTCGGGTTAGCTGACTCTATGGTGCCTGCAGTTTAGGTGACTCCTATGTGGGCTGCGGGATCTGGCAATGAAGGCTGGTTCCATAGTGCCAATAGGACAAGCACCCTCTGTAGGACTGTGGGTTTTGGTAACTGCGGCCGGCTCGCGGCCTTGAACTTTTTTTTTACATGGGTACCTTCTGCTACCCATCCGGGTTCCAGTACCGTCAGCTGGTTCTCGGCAGTGCCTTTGGATTAGGTGCCTCCTTCTCGGTATCCAAGTTCCACCAACGTCTGCTGGTCCTTGGTAGTGCTTTCTGGCACAGGTACCTCCTGCTTAGTAACCGAGTTCCAGTAACATCAGCTGGTCCTCGGTAGTTCCATTGGCTCTTGTACCTTCTGCTACCCATCCGGGTTCCAGTACCGTCAGCTGGTCCTCGGTAGTTCCATTTGCTCTTGTATCTTCTGCTACCCATCCGGGTTCCAGTACCGTCAGCTGGTCCTCGGTAGTTCCATTTGCTCTTGTATCTTCTGCTACCCATCCGGGTTCCAGTACCGTCAGCTGGTTCTCGGCAGTGCCTTTGGATTAGGTGCCTCCTTCTCGGTATCCAAGTTCCACCAACGTCTGCTGGTCCTTGGTAGTGCTTTCTGGCACAGGTACCTCCTGCTTAGTAACCGAGTTCCAGTAACATCAGCTGGTCCTCGGTAGTTCCATTGGCTCTTGTACCTTCTGCTACCCATCCGGGTTCCAGTACCGTCAGCTGGTCCTCGGTAGTTCCATTTGCTCTTGTATCTTCTGCTACCCATCCGGGTTCCAGTACCGTCAGCTGGTTCTCGGCAGTGTCTTTGGCACGGGTACTCCCTCCTGCCCAGCCTGGTTCCAGCACGCCAGCTGTTTCCGGGTAGTGTCAACGTCACTTTGCCTCCAATGCGTTGTCCTGTCGTGTTGCGGTCGGGTTAGCCGACTCTATGGTGCCTGCAGTTTAGGTGACTCCTATGTGGGCTGCGGGATCTGGCAATGAAGGCTGGTTCCATAGTGCCAATAGGACAAGCACCCTCTGTAGGACTGTGGGTTTTGGTAACTGCGGCCGGCTCGCGGCCTTGAACTTTTTTTTTACATGGGTACCTTCTGCTACCCATCCGGGTTCCAGTACCGTCAGCTGGTTCTCGGCAGTGCCTTTGGATTAGGTGCCTCCTTCTCGGTATCCAAGTTCCACCAACGTCTGCTGGTCCTTGGTAGTGCTTTCTGGCACAGGTACCTCCTGCTTAGTAACCGAGTTCCAGTAACATCAGCTGGTCCTCGGTAGTTCCATTGGCTCTTGTACCTTCTGCTACCCATCCGGGTTCCAGTAACATCAGCTGGTCCTCGGTAGTTCCATTTGCTCTTGTATCTTCTGCTACCCATCCGGGTTCCAGTACCGTCAGCTGGTTCTCGGCAGTGTCTTTGGCACGGGTACTCCCTCCTGCCCAGCCTGGTTCCAGCACGCCAGCTGTTTCCGGGTAGTGTCAACGTCACTTTGCCTCCAATGCGTTGTCCTGTCGTGTTGCGGTCGGGTTAGCCGACTCTATGGTGCCTGCAGTTTAGGTGACTCCTATGTGGGCTGCGGGATCTGGCAATGAAGGCTGGTTCCATAGTGCCAATAGGACAAGCACCCTCTGTAGGACTGTGGGTTTTGGTAACTGCGGCCGGCTCGCGGCCTTGAACTTTTTTTTTACATGGGTACCTTCTGCTACCCATCCGGGTTCCAGTACCGTCAGCTGGTTCTCGGCAGTGCCTTTGGATTAGGTGCCTCCTTCTCGGTATCCAAGTTCCACCAACGTCTGCTGGTCCTTGGTAGTGCTTTCTGGCACAGGTACCTCCTGCTTAGTAACCGAGTTCCAGTAACATCAGCTGGTCCTCGGTAGTTCCATTGGCTCTTGTACCTTCTGCTATCCATCCGGGTTCCAGTACCGTCAGCTGGTCCTCGGTAGTTCCTCAGCTTTCTTGTACCTTCTGCTACATTTCCAAGTTCAAGCTTTTTGAAATGGTTCTTGGTAATCACTCTGGATCTCCCTGACGAGGACCCTGAAGACGAGGACCCTGAAGACCAACCCTAAGAAGACGAGGACCCCGAAGACAATGACCCTGAAGACGAGGACCCTGAAGACCACCCCGAAGAAGACGAGGACCCTGAAGACCACCCCGAAGAAGACGAGGACCCTGAAGACCACCCCGAAGAAGACGAGGACCCCGAAGACGAGGACCCAGAAGACCAACCCGAAGAAGACGAGGACCCCGAAGACGAGGACCCCCGAAGACGACGACCCTGAAGACCACCCCGAAGAAGACCAAGAAGATGACCCTGAAGAAGTTGACCAAGAAGACAAAGAAGAGAAGACAAGCACCAAGATACAGAAAAACAAGAGACAGAAAACCAAGAAGCAGAAATACAAGAAGCTGCAGAACAAAAAGCGGAAGAACATTAAGCATAAGACTAAAAATCAGAGCAAAAGATAATATCTAAATTATAAGCAGAAGATGACTAAGCAGTGTATGGGGGTGAGTCCGTTCCTCCTCGTGGTGCCCCTGGAAAAGACCTGCTGCTGCAGGCCAAACTGAACGCGGACAAATCCTGTTGTAAATCTTTTGTGACGGGCAGAACGAAAGGTGTAATGTCCAACCTTTTATAGATAACAACTACAGGAATGCCTGTCACAAATAAGAATATGATGAAGAAGAAGAATATGAAGAAGATGAAGAAGTAGAATATGAAGAATGTAAAAAAAAGAATAATACGAAGAAGGTGAAGAAGAAGAAGGTGAAGAAGAAGTGGATGAAAAAGATGCTGAGGATGATGAAGGAGAAAGTGTGGGAGAAGTAAAAAAGAAGGTGAAGAGCATGGAAGTAGTGAAACATAAATATCTGACAAAATATAAAAATACTTAACATAGTTAATATTTCCGTAACTCAGAACATAATAAAAAAATATTAATTCCTGCTATTCCATTTGACTGGGCTAAACCTCTATGCCTTTATTGTCTCCCCCACCTCCCCCAATACATTCTACATTATTCTTAGTTGTTTTCCTTCATGTAGAAATAACCTACAAGGAAAGAAAGGGTTTATTTTAATTCCGATATTTATGTCCCATTGACTTGCATTGGTTTCCGGTATCGGAATCGGCGATATCCGATACTTTTTCGGTATCGGTCCGATCCAATCCGATCCGATATTTCCCGATATCGGAAGGTATCGCTCAACACTACTCCTCAGCCAAGCACTGGCCGCAGCTGTGATCCGCCTTAATCAGTGATTGTCTGAGTAGGCAGCATTTCTGGTGAGTCAAGATGAGACCAGGAGGGGGAGACTTACGGTGAAGGAGAACGTTGGATTCGTACCACGTGCTGCAATCTTTACAGTCTTATTGGGTATATATATATATATATATATAATGTTGACAGGACAAAAACTTTGTGTAGAAGCCATAACAATAGCCATTTGTTGACTTTGAATGTTCAGGAGATGTAGCCAGTAGTATCAAGAAGAACCTTTAAAATGGAACTTGTCACTTTGAATACGCAGTTTGATCTGCAGAAAGTAGATAGCAAAAGGAGCAGCCAGACTGATATATGACTGAGGGAGAAGATATAGCATAACTAACAATTTTTATTATTTCCCGACTGGACAATTTTCTGCTTTGTTGTTTTTATTTTTTCCTCTTCTAAGAACCATATTTTTTTTTACTATTGTATTGGTATAGCCATATGAGGGCATATTTTTAGGGGAACTAGTTGCACTTTTCATAAACTTCATCCATATTATCATGTGATGTACTGGAAAGGGAGAAAAATAACCAGTACAGCAAAATTGCGAAAAACAGCACAATTCTCAAATTGTTTTTTGGGGTTTTTTCTTTATATAGTTTATTAAACAGTAAAGTAACAATGACCTTACAATAGGATTCTCAAGTTTAGTACGATCAAAGAGAAACAAAAACATGCATAGTTTTTTCTTTTTTTATTCAAGTGGTTAAAAAAAAGTAGCCTTTATAGCCATTTTCAGAGATCAATAGAGTTTTTCATTTTTGGTCGATTGAGAGGTGTAGGGTTTGTTTTTTGTGCACCGAGTAAAAACAGTATTATTTATACTATTTTGGAATAGATAGGTTTGCTTCTTACTTAATTTTTTTGTGTGTGGAGGCTGAAAACTCGTAATTCTGGAGTTTTGATTTTTTCATTATAGCGTTTTACAGATTGGGTTATAAAATTATATATTTTGATAAATTAGACTTTTATGTATGTGGAGATAGCACATATGTATTTCTTTATTTGTAAAGGAAGAAAAAGGGGGCAGGGTTATTTGAATTTTTATATATTTTTTTCTGATTTTAATTATATAGTATGGATGTATGTAGTAGAAATCACAGTCTCCTATGAATGCCAGTGACGACTTAGCTTTAATTAAATAGTCCTGTTGCAACTACCACCCTGCGGTTAGAACAGTGCTCTCCCCCAGGCCGCGAGCAGTAAATGTATAAGCGTGTGGACAGTGACTGTTGTGTTCTTGCCCCTGAAGACAACAATCGCGCAAAGTACAAAAGTGAAAAAAGCAGCACTTCCACATGCATTGTCAGGGACCACTGACATCAGTGTATATTTCAGCTAGATGTGCACCGGAGGACAGACATTCAGCTCAAATGCATTGCAGCACAGAGACCGGCCAGTCGGAGGGTGCTCTGGTATGCATTGAGTTGCGTGGGTGCTTGAGTGAGATGTTAGAGTTCCCCGTGGCCGCATGTTTCGCAGCTGTTTGTCAGGCAACCCCACATATTTTGTGGCTGTCTAACAGCTGCGAAACATGTGGCCGCGAGGACGCGAACATCTCACTCGAGCACCCACGATACTCTGTGCATACCCGAGCACCCTCGGCAAACTCACGTAACGAGCACTTGCACTAATCACTACTAATAGCCTATTTCCAGGATAGGCCATCAATATTAAATTGTTGGGGGCTGGCGTCTGGTACCCCCCACCGATCCACAGAAATGTGCTCTAGCAGCCGGATATAAGCCATGTACGAGGTGGAACATAGCAGTCATGTATATCCCAGTTGCTGATGGAGCAAATTTCAGCTGATCAGTCAGGGTGTTGGGTTTCGGATCCCCATCCAATCTCATATTGCTGACGTGTCCCAAGGGTAGGTCATCGATTGTTTTCTTAGTAGGGGTTGTGAGTCGGTCAACAGGGGTAGGGGTACTCGGATACCGGGATGGATGGGTTACTTCTGTGGGGATCACGGTTGGTCGATTCCCGATTCCGTGCCCTGGACCGTCAGTAAAGGGATGGGGGTCAGGATGATGGGAGAATTGTGTCCTGACGCCTCCTGTGGTAACTGGTAAATTCGGTTACCAGCGCTGTGTATGGTTGCTGAGGTGATCGGCATACGGCTTGTATGAACGCTATAGGCAGTAATGTCAAAGTAGGCACACACACATTAAGTCTTTGTTTCAGTACCTTTCTTTTACTGATGTCCGGTAACCGGTACAGTTCAGGAGGGTAACCAGGTTTTCGGTGCAGGTAGAGATATTCACTCTGGAGATTTGTGAGGCCTCCTCTAACAATGTGTGTGTTGTTTGGGATCAGTCCTGCCTTAAGCTGAACCTGCCACCTTTTACTTTCTTTGGGGTCCTTCTCCACAACTGACAATGAGGACCTTTCCTTGGGGCTACCAATTCTCTTTCTGGGCCCCTGGTCCTATACTTGGTCAAGTTTGGCAACTCTTTCCCCTTCTTCTTCAGGGGGAGTAAATCCTCCTGATCTGTCCGGGTTTTCTATGCTATTCCTGAATTAATAGCAATCTCTGACTCCGATGTCCGGGTGAGCTAAAGGGATAATAGTTTTATCACTTTCTTTCTCCTTCTAGCCTCCGTCCCTCTCCCTAGGGCGCTTCACAACACGGACCTGTTTCCTAGTTCAGGGCTTAACTGGTCCTCAGCCAACAGCTCTCTGTCTCTCTCCTCCTTCACCCGTCTCTAGACCAACTGCTGCTTTGCTGTCTCCCTGGAAACTGACTCCTCCCCTCAGACCTGGGGTGGAAGGTGTTGTGTGTGCCTAAGTGTACATCTCTCCCTGCACCTATGGATCCTGTGGTAATCCCCCGCAGGGGTGCCACATTCCCCCCTAGTTAACTTCAGTCCTCCGGGACTGAAACATTTATTTTTTTTTAAACAAAGATAACATAACATTAACATTTATATTTGTAATTTGAACAGAGTCTCAAAAATAAAATTTACAAAAACCAGGGATAATGGGAAAGATGGATAACCAGTCCATACAATGCTAGTCGATCTGCTGCAGGCTGTTAAAGGGAAAGTCTTTTGCCACCACCAGTCCTGTGGCTTCGGTCCATTTTTAAAAATTTGCAAAAAGTTTCAGACGTCTAAACAGGTAAAGTCTCTGTAGGCTTAAAGATTCAAATAGACTTAATTCACAATACACAACAAAACATTTACTACGTGTGCCTCGGCGCAAGGGTCCTAGGTACTGCAGGGGCCTCTCCCGGTCATAAGCACTGTAGGCCCTTTGGCCCTGGGGTCACCTATTGGCCAAGATTTTGCTTTCCCTAGACAGCTTCTTACCCAACTCTACTCACCCTCTTTTTTATGTTGCGTACCTGGTGTAACCTGTTTTGGTCTACTCGTCACCCTTCTATATACTGACTTTAACTACATATTTACATTTTTGAACCTATTTACATTTCCCTTTTGTTATGGTTTACTCCCTGTATCTGAGTGGTGGGTGTCTAAAATTAATACGTGATGACCTCCGTAAAACTGGTATCCCACTGGTGTGTAAGCCTGGTGTGGAGCGAACACTACTTACTGACTCTTGTGTTGGTCTACGTAGCACTGGTATGCCGGAGCGTCTTCCCACTCCCCTAGTGGGAATGGCAGGTACACCAATTGCAGGATTCCCTAGCTCGGCTGCAGCAGGTGGTTCTTCTGCTCTTGATCCTTCTACTGGTTGTGGGAATGTCAACATGGGAACTAAATATGCTCCTTCTATTTTGGGCCAATCTGCGGGTAACTCTCCTAAGATTGTCTTAATTGTCCTTGGCGTCTCTTCTTCTGGTATGGGACAAGGGATATACTCTTTTTGTTGCAAGGGTTGAGGACACTTCTTTAAGTGGTCTCGGGACACTGTTGCTGTTGTTTTTCCGCTATCCTTGCTGATTAGACAGGTTTTCTGGTTGTCAAAATTGGATGGTAATACAGTGTATGGTTCTTCTTCCCATTGATTATCTAGCTTATGATGTCTCTTTTTCCTTTTCAAAACAAATTCTCCGGGGGTTAACGGGATTCCTTGTGCATTTTTATTGAAATTGGTTTCTTGTCTTTCTCTGGATTTTGCTAGACTTTTCTCAACACACTCTTGTATTTCCTTGTATTGTTCTGTTCTTCTAGTATCCCAATCTGCACTTGAGGGGTCTTCCTCAGGAACTACAATGCCCATTTCAAAGTCCACTGGCAATTTTCCTGGTCTCGCTCTCATCAAGTATGCCGGGGTACAATTAGTTGAGCTTACTGGGATGTTGTTATAGATGTCAATAAGATCTGGTAATTTCTCTAGCCATCTGTTTCTGTCTTCCAAGGGCAGAGTCTTCAGCAATTCTATTACCACGTGATTCATTTTTTTGCACATTCCGTTAGTTTGGGGATGGTAAGGCGTGGTACGAATTTTCTTGCATTCATACAAGCTACAGAACTCTTGAAATATTTCCGCTTCAAAAGGCAGGACCCTGATCTGTCAATACCTGTTCTGGATATCCATGTGGCCTGCAGAAATAAGCTTGAAAGGTTCTTGCTGCTGTCTGAGCTGTCAAGTCCTTCACAGGAGCTACCACTAAGAATCTGGAATAGTGGTCCATCATGGTAAGAGCATAAGTATAGCCTGATCTACTGGGTGTGAGTTTGACATGATCCAAGGCTACTAGTTCCAAGGGCTGTTTGGTTATGATAGGCTGGAGTGGTGCTTTCTGGTTGTTACGATCTCTTCTTAATGAGCATGGTCTACAATTTTTACACCATTTTTCTATGGAAGACCTCATGCCAATCCAATAAAACCTCTCACATAACAGTATTTCCAGTTTTCTCCATCCAAAGTGTCCTGCTCCATTATGGTACGCTTCCAATACCATTTGGACGTCTCTCTTTGGAACCACAACTTGCCATACCATTTCATGTGTCCTTGGATTGATATACCGTCTGCACAATTGGTTTTTATAGATAAATAACCTGCTTCTTTCTTTCCACAGGTATTGGGCCTCTGGGAGAGCATTCTTCTCAATTTTGGAATCCGGTTGGGTTACCAGCCTCTTCACTAGGCTCACTGCCGGATCACTATCTTGGGTCTCTTTCCATCCATAATGAGGCAGCGGGTTTAGTGCAACATCCTGACGGTTCTGGTAGATATGAGTTTCTGTCATTTTCCATTTTCTACTTTTATGGAAAGCTGGAAGTTCTATTTCCTCCAAGTCATCTGTTTCTTCTTCAAGCCCTTGCAAATGTACTTGAGGGTTTCTGGAGAGGGCATCAGCATTTGCATTTCCACGGCCTGTTCGGTACTTGATGGTAAAGTCGTAGTTCGATAGCCGGACCATCCAGCGCTGCTCCAATGCACCAAGCTTTGCAGTATCCAAGTGTGTTAGCGGATTGTTGCCCGTAAAGATGGTAAATTTTGAAGCTGCTAAGTAATGCTTGAACCTCTCCGTGACTGCCCAGACCAAGGCCAGGAACTCCAACTTAAAGGAACTGTAATTTTCCGGGTTCCTCTCGGTAGGTCGAAGTCTTCGACTGGCATAGGCAATTACTCTTTTCTTGCCTTCTTGTATTTGGGACAATACTGCTCCCAGGCCTACATTACTTGCATCTGTGTAGAGGAAAAATGGTAGGTTATAATCTGGGTACGCCAAGATTTCCTCACCGGTCAGGGCCTGTTTCATTTGTTGGAAGGAGTCTTCTTGTTTCTTTCCCCATTCCAACGGCGGCTCTGAAGACCTTCTCTTCTTAGCTTGGCCTACCAGAAGATCTTGTAGGGGCGCTGCCATCTTCGTGTAGCCCTTAATAAATCTTCTGTAATACCCAACCAAAGCTAAGAACTGACGTACCTCTCTGACGGTGGTCGGCCTCTGCCAGTCCTGGATCGCTGTCACTTTTTCCGGATCTGGTGCTACGCCATCCGCACTGACCACATGCCCTAGGTATTGGACTTTTGGCTTCAGCAGGTAACATTTAGATGGTTTGAGTTTCATTCCATACTTTGTTAGAGCTGTAAATACCTCCACCAGGTGTTCCAGATGTTCTTCATAGGTTTTGGAATACACTATGACGTCATCCAGGTATAAAAGTACCGTCTCAAAATTCCGGTGTCCCAGGCAGCACTCCATGAGTCTCTGAAACGTCCCCGGTGCATTGCATAACCCAAATGGCATGCTATTGAAATCGCATAGGCCCATTGGTGTTGTGAATGCTGTTTTCTCCCTGTCTTCTTCTGCAACGGAGACCTGCCAATACCCACTAGTGAGATCTAATGTGGAGAAATACTTAGCAGTCTTTAATGCAGCAAGAGAGACTCCTCTAACCGGGGTAATGGGTAAGCATCTTTGTGAATGATCTTATTGACCTCCCTGTAATCAACACACATCCTCATAGTGCCATCCTTCTTTCTGACTAAGACTAAGGGGGCCGCCCAGGGACTACAGCTATCTCTTATAACCCCAGCCTCCTTCATGTCCTGCAGCATCTCTTTAGCACACTGGTAGTGGTTTGGTTGGATGGGTCTATGTCTCACTTTAATCGGGGGATGATCTCCTGTGGGTATGTGATGGCGTACCCCTTTTATCCTCCCAAAATCTAATGGATGCTTACTGAATACTTGGCTAAACTCTTGTACTACCCGGTAAACTCCTTGCTTCTGGTGGTCGGGAGTGGCATCAGTCCCTATGTGCAACTGCTGACACCACTCCTCCAGCTGTCCCTTGGGGTTGTTGTCCTCCGCCTGACTTGACGGGGGCAAGGGCTCTAGTGTCTGTATGTTGTTATTACTGACAGTGTACAGCTTTGCTACAGTAGTATACCGGGGTAGTTTCACTTCTTCCTCACCACAATTCAACACACGGATTGGTACTCTTCCCCTGCGTACATCCACCACCCCTCTAGCTGTCAGCAGTGTAGGTCTATGCTCTGAATATACCGGTTCTACAATTGCCTGGTATTCCTTTCTTCTAATACCCATAGCTGCTCGACACCATATCATCATTTCACTGTTTGGTGGTAATTCAATGGGAAACTGGTCTGTTACCCGCGCACTACCAATCTCCCCCCCAGACAGATTTATCTGTTGCTTGTGAATTAAGGTACGGATTTCTCTTTGAAGGACTCTCCTCCGCCCAATGCCAGCAGTCTCTGTAATCTGCTGGAGTAAAAACATCACTTCTTCAAGGCAGTTTTCAATCACATTAGTACCAAGCACCATGTAAGGATATTTGTTATTGGGGTCATCTTCTACCACACATAACCCTTGGCCTCTCAACTCCACCCTCCCCAGCTTTATTGTCACTTCTCTAAACCCCACCTGATTCAGTGGTTGACCATTAGCTGCTAAAATGACAAGACTAGAGTCTGGGGGGCTAAGATCAGCATCAGACCAAAATTGCTTGTAAAGGATATGTGGGATGGTGGTGACTTGTGACCCAGTGTCCAATAGGGCCGATGTGGGGATTCCTTCTAGCGTAATGTTGAGGTACGGGCGGCCTCCCACATACTGACTACGCCAGTCATATGGGCCCTGCCGTTTTATTCCTGGGGATTGGCCCGCGGACCCAGGAATCTCGGGTTTAAACGACATCCTCTTGCAAAGTGGCCCGGTTTGTTGCAACGAAGGCAAACAGGTTGTCCTGAAGAATCCGTGTGGTCGGTGGCTCTGCGTCGGAATGGTGCATTGGTCCCCTGAACGGGCGACTTGTTGATCCCCTCCACGGGCGACATGGCTCTGCATCGGAATGGTGCGTTGGTCCCCTGCACGGGCGACATGAGCTTTCTCCTCATCCACGGAACATCCTCAGGGGATTCAGCTAACTGGATTTTGCTTGGTGGTTGTGCCTCCGGTCTGTCTTGCAAGAGTTTTAGCACGTAGTCCATGTTTTTGGTTAGTTGTAACACTTGATTATGTAAGTCATCAGCAGATTCGGGTACGACAGCTTGTCCTACCGCTTTTACAGAGTCTTTAGGGGTAGGCTCTAAGTTCATGTGAGAGGTATTAACCTGCCAGGATGGGATTGCAGGTTTTGCAGGTAATGAGTCTCGTAGTACAGTTATAGCATGGTCCTTTAAGGTATTAAAATCCACATCTGGATGATCTAGGACCCACATGTGCACCTGCTGACGGTGAAAGTCTGATCTCAACCCATTCATAAACTGTTCTGCAAGCAATTTATCTTCGTCTTGCACACTTGCTGGATCTACCTGTTTTATGGACCTGAGTGCCACTTGTAAACGTAGGGCAAAGTCTCTGATGGTATCTTGCGGTCTCTGCTTGCATTGGTAGAATAGCAACCTTAGTTCAGACTGTGTGCGTTTTTCAAAAGCAGCTTTGAGCTTATCAAACACATTTTCTATAGAGTCTCAATCAGCATCGCTCCAAGTCTCAGCTTCTAGCTCCGCTGCACCTATTAATTGTCCCTGCACAACGGAGGCTCGCTGCTTTCCTGTCATTGCATACATGTCCAGCACCGCACACATTTTACGTTTGAAAGCTGCTAAGGTACCGGGTTTACCTTCATACGTCGGTAACCATTTGGCGCCCGGTACATACGGCAAAAGGCAATTGGCATTATCGGGGCCATCGCTCCAGATGCTGCGGCTCCTTCACCAGCTGAGGAACTGGCTGCTGCTGCGTCTTCGGCATCCCCTCCCTCAAGGTCTCGGACATCATCTGTTTCACTCATGACGGTGCCCACCTAGTTAACCATTGCCAGCCGCTACGATTAGCTCCTTCGGTAACCGGTGACTCTAAAAACGGTGGGGCTATCCTTGCGCTCCTTTAGCCGTGCCCCCGCGACTCTCTCCGCTCTGTGACACAGTTTAATTTCTCTATCGCGCAGTAATGACGGCCTTTTTTTACAGTACAAAAACATTCAATAAAGTCCAATTTAAGCACACAGTACCCGGTTCTACTGGGCCCGGTATCCTGTTCGTGACGCCAAACTGAGTTGGTCGACAGGGGTAGGGGTACTCGGATACCGGGATGGATGGGTTACTTCTGTGGGGATCACGGTTGGTCGATTCCCGATTCCGTGCCCTGGACCGTCAGTAAAGGGATGGGGGTCAGGATGATGGGAGAATTGTGTCCTGACGCCTCCTGTGGTAACTGGTAAAGTCGGTTACCAGCGCTGTGTATGGTTGCTGAGGTGATCGGCATACGGCTTGTACGAACGCTATAGGCAGTAATGTCAAAGTAGGCACACACACACACATTAAGTCTTTGTTTCAGTACCTTTCTTTTACTGATGTCCGGTAACAGGTACAGTTCAGGAGGGTAACCAGGTTTTCGGTGCAGGTAGAGATATTCACTCTGGAGATTTGTGAGGCCTCCTCTAACAATGTGTGTGTTGTTTGGGATCAGTCCTGCCTTAAGCTGAGCCTGCCACCTTTTACTTTCTTTGGGGTCCTTCTCCACAACTGACAATGAGGACCTTTCCTTGGGGCTACCAATTCTCTTTCTGGGCCCCTGGTCCTATACTTGGTCAAGTTTGGCAACTCTTTCCCCTTCTTCAGGGGGAGTAAATCCTCCTGATCTGTCCGGGTTTTCTATGCTATTCCTGAATTAATAGCAATCACGGACTCCGGTGTCCGGGTGAGCTAAAGGGATAATCGTTTTATCTCTTTCTTTCTCCTTCTAGCCTCTGTCCCTCTCTCTAGGGCGCTTCACAACACGGACCTGTTTCCTAGTTCAGGGCTTAACTGGTCCTCAACCAACAGCTCCCTGTGTCTCTCCTCCTTCACCAGTCTCTAGACTAACTGCCGCTTTGCTGTCCCCCTGGAAACTGACTCCTCCCCTCAGGCCTGGGGTGGAAGGTGTTGTGTGTGCCTAAGTGTACATCTCTCCCTGCACCTATGGATCCTGTGGTAATCCCCCGCAGGGGTGCCACAGTTGTCCAGGACTGAACAAATGATGTGCCCAATTCTCCAGAACTATGCAGTGATGGACTACATGCACAAGGTCTTCTCCAGTGATGCTGGCTCTGTGTGGTGATGCACTACATGATTCCGCTCTGGAATGTTCTTAGAATGAGGATGAGCGTTACAGCTGTAGAGTTACTATAGAAACCATCAGCAATCCCACATGTATTCATCCTCAGCACTTTAATGACTACAGTAAATAGACTCCATGTAATATTGCTCCTCTGCTCTGAGCAATGTATCCAATGTACATCTGTTGGTAAATGATCTCCAGGGTTATGCATTTCCCAAGGTGAGCTACATATATTCAGAGCAAGGAGAAAAAGTACCGTATATAATGACTGTGGCACAACAGCAGAAAAAAAGCATTAAAGCCACCATCTCCTGCATTGTCTTCTTTCTATTACACAGGGTATATTAAAAGACATCAATAAAACCGCAAGTTGACAAAAGTGTATAACCAAGAGGGGAAGGCTTATAGTACTCTTCTTTTTAATACTCCGTTTATTTCCTAGTATACGTCTCTTAACCAAATCATATCCTTTAAAAGCACAAAGAGTAAAGTGCAGTCATGTGTGGACGGCCATCACTCCATTCTTTTTTGCAAAGAGTAGGTTGTATCTTCTGCTGGTGGGGCCATGGAGATCAGAGACAGAATATCTGATTTCCCCCCCATCTCCTTATCAATTAATATTAAATGTGTAACTCATTATACTGCTAAAGATTTTCTATGTTTGTTGTAATTGGAAACATGGACCACTTTGTCATCAGATCCATCTACCATAGCTTCTTCACAGGATGAAGAGAACCAGAACAAGCAAGAAATTAGGAGAGATTTCCGCTCTGAATCATGGAGAATTGTGAACGTAACTCTATAATATGAATAACTGAAATCCAGGATCAATTTAATGCAAATGTTACTTAATATTTTACGGAGATTTGTAAATTCTGTAATGGTGGCTTAAAGGGATGTCCCCACAAAACAAATAGTGTGTAAACATTTAAGGACCTGCCCCTAAGAATGGGCCAACAGGGACTCCAGAGAAAGCCATGATGTCAGTAGAATGATTTTTTTTCCTATAGGTCTACCAGAATAAACTTTGCAGCCCAAAAAAAGTCTGCTACATGCAATCTTCTTACTGTACTGTATACAGAGCTGCCTAATACGGACTCCACAGACGTTCCCTGGTGGCAAGTCAAACCTTCTCTCTGCAGCAGACATGACTATTCCATGCTCCAGTGCGCGTTAATCTATTTGCACATAGTGGAGGGCAGCCAAATAATATTTGTTATAACTTGAAGTTAGTGCGTGCACATATACACACTATACGTAATTAATATATTATACATATATGTATGCATAATGTGTGTGTGCATGCCTGTGTATGTATACAGTATATATTTTTTCTTTAATTATACATGGTGCATAATACATATATATATTTAAAGTGTGTATATATAATGTGTATATGTATTATACACATACACTATACACACATTATATATGCATACACACACGTATATGTATAGTGTGTATGTGTTTGTATAATATATATGTGTGAATGTATAATGTGTGTACACATATATTTCGCTGGTATACAGCGATTTTGGTGCCAACGATGTCTGAACAGTTTTATACTAAGTTTATGTGCTCATTAAGAATATGGCTTCGGTTTTGCCAGATTGGTTCAAGTTTCTGAGATATTTAATAATTAAAGTAGAATTCTGGCTCCAAAAAGTCGCTTTTATAGCATTTTAAGACTACAAATTGAAATACAAAATAATTATATTAGATATTTAATTACCTAAGACATTGTTTTAGCTCAAAAAACTAGAACCAAATCAGCAAAATTAATGGGATTTTTGAATTCTGCACCCTTAAAATACCCCAAATCCATTCAAAAAGCCTTTGCACCTGAAAAAAATAATGTTTTTGTAGACTTGTGTTATATATACACAAACACACATACCATACATATAGAATTTCTAATGCCTATTTGCACCTTAAACATTATTTGGGTCACACCAAGATCTACAGCCCATAGCAATAAACCCCACGGTAAAAGAGTAGGGGGTTGAATATAAAGGGATTGATGCCTCCTGGTCTTCACAGGGGTTACGGTACTTGTTAACAAGTCAAATCTATACATCCCACAACAGCTAAACAGATAATTTACTTTCCTTACAAACCCGCTCTAGAAGGAAAAGAAAAAACGTAATTGCTCACTGGTGGCGATGGGAAATTGCACATTTGTACTCTGTAAACAGCTGCGGCTCCAGCAGCGCTTATTGAAGTTATTCTTTCATTCTCACTTGACTGAGATGTACTTTTCATTGTTACACATTCTGCAAAAAGGAATTTGACCCAGATTAACACTTTGTTATCATCTTGCAGAAAAATGTGATTTATCTGTGAAAGCAAAATAAAATAAAACTTTCTGGCCAGTAATTGAGAGTGTTTGCTTAACATCACAAAACAATGTCAGCATAGTTCTGTTACTAGACTTCAAAGACAATTTACTTTGAAATTGTGTAAGATTCACTGCCCATTCTCTAGGGCAGACGTTTCTTGATATGTGATGAACGTCTCATCTGAAGAATCTTGTCAATCATACAATTGTACCTTACAGTCCAGATTTGTCTAGTGAACAAATTAATGTATTTTACAAGTCACTAGTGATGAGCGAGCGTGCTCTTTTAACCCTTTAACAGAGCATGCTCAGGTGCTTTCCGAATATCTTCGGCGTGCTCGTATATTATGTTCGAGTCCCTGCGTCTGAATGATTTATGGCTGTTAGACAGCCTCAACACATGCAGGGATTGCCTGTTTGTTAGCCTCCACACGTGAGGATTCCCTGTCTAACAGCGGTAAATCATGTAGACGCAGGGACTCAAACATAATATACAAGCACGCTGAAGATACTCGGTAAGCAACTGAGCATGCTCGGTTACAGTGTTAAACGAGCATGCTCGCTCGTCACTACAAGTCACCTATCTGGAGCCATGTAAAGTTGGAAAGGTCACTCTAGCCTTTCACGACTTTCAAGTGGAGAACTAAAAAGTTAGTAAATGAGGCCTCAAATGTGCAGTCCTGTTATAGAGAGTCTACAAAAATATTAGGGCTACATGTCGAGTGTTTCTAAAACCAGGGACACAGCATAATAAGAGCTGTCATTTCAAGATGGCAGAATCTGGGCACTGCACCGGCATTTGTAAGGAAAAATTTAAACATTTTCAAGTTGCAACATCCACTGGACAATCACCGGAGGTTTCCATTGTTCTGGTACAAAACCAAATGGTGGTACTTCCCCCTAAGAGCGCTGCTATATGCTCAAAAGCAAGTTTACAATCACACATTGCTTCAAAGTACAGCGATAGCCAGTGACGTGGTAGCCAAAAAGACAGTACTGCAAAAGACAAATGGTACTCCTCATTCAATTCAATGGGAGCTGAGTTGAAGCCCCAGAGGACAGACAATACGCAGTATACAGAACTGAGCTGTAACAGTTATCTCACCACGCTGTGTAAATCACTGCACACCTCTAGTCCATCATGAGTCAAGGACCCCAATGGACTAAATAATTGTTACCTTGTATATATGTTCTTAAAGGGGCTGGACTGCCTTGGGGTACAAGTCCGCAGTCACTGTGTTACTTGTGAATCCTCACCTCACGTTTACCCTTATCTGCACTACGAAAATTCTCCGATGCTGGCACCGGTAGCGTGACCGTAAGTATGCGATTTATATATTTCGAGCCACATTCTGACTAGACGTGAGTGGCCTGACACTCATTGGAAGAGTATTGAGCGAGGCCTGACAAGTCTATTCAGAATGTGACCAGAAGTATGCAAATTGCATACTTGCGGTCACATGACCGCCTGCTCAAAGCGCCAGTACCGGATAATTGTCACAGCACGCGGTGAGAGGGCGGTGAGGATTCACAAGTCTGCAGTCACACAGAGTAACACAAAGTGACTGCAGACTTGTACCCAAAGGTCGGACAACCCCTTTAATATGTGCAAATACCAATATTACACATGTGTTATGTACAGTATATTTTCCCTAAATTAATTTTACACTTATGCAGTATTAGTGCGGATTTTAGCATGGTCACAGGGTTATTATATCTGTACTATTCAGCTACATTAATAGTCATGTTCATGGCATTTTTAGTAAATTGGTAAACAATCATTTTTTTTTTATAATTTAACCCTTGGGGAATTCTTGTTGCTAAACGCAAGATTCAAAAAGCTTCTCATCTTACATTTTTTTGGCCATTTGCATCCTATACGATCTTGTTACTTTTTCTTTTGCAAAAAAAGTGAAACCGCTCATTTGTAACATGTCTGGATGCATTTAGCAACTTTTTCTGTTCGGTGATGCAGGTCTTTACTTTTCATGTGGTGCATCCAACAGAAATTAGATGGTCATCATGTTATTTATGTAGTGCTCTATCCTAACAAAACTATGTATTCCAAAACCCTTAGGCCATGATCACACGTTCAGTATTTGGTCAGTATTTTACATCAGTATTTTTAAGCCAAAACCAGGAGTGGAACAATCAGAGGAAAAGTATAATAAATACAGAATTGGTGACGTGTTTCTATCACCCACTCCTGGTTTTGGCTTACAATTACTGATGTAAAATACTGACCAAATACTGAACGTGTGCACGTGGCCTAACTTTCTATCACAAGTGTGACGGTGATCTACCTTTTAGCCCATGTGCCAGTGGCACTTTGCATTTCCACACAGTCTTTTCTTAAGGATAGACCTAGGATTAAATAACTGTCTAAGTGATGAATGATTTCCTATGGTGCGATCTCTTCTAATTACACGTTGAACACCACTCTGTGTTCCGGCTCTGTACGCTGTATACGTCCAGCCGAGAGAGCTGCAAACAGCTGATCAGTGGGGGCGCAGTAAGTCAGACCCCTCGCCGATATATGCTGATGACCCATTATCGGAAATCCTGGACAACCCCTTTAATATTTATGGCAATCATCTTGTCTATCACATCATATATTGATATTACGCTTCATTTATAAAACTATGTATTTTAGATTTGTATTCCTTTGTATTGTTCCACATGGTTCACTCTTTCTAATGTCTTTTTATACCTATGTATCCAATGATATCAATCTGTATTGTTCCTACAATGACACTTCCAACTCACCACTTTAAAACGCTGCATAAGTTAAGCCCACATCAAATACAGGATATCCTGATTAGTATTGATTCAGCTCGGAAGCCTTAAGCCTCTGATGTAAAGTTTAGCCGGTACGGCATGTCGTTCATTTCATTTAGAGACAGGCTGGAAATAATGTCACTGGTGATTTACGCAGCGTGTGCGGTGGCAGAGCGATGCTGCTCACAATCTGATGACTATGTCCAACTGGTTATTTATTTACAGTTTATAAAAGTAATAGATAAAAAAAACCCTTGTGCCAAGGTGATCGCCCATGATGACAAAGCGGGCAGTCACCACAGCACATGGCATGAAGGATTACGGGAATACAAGACAAAAGGAATAAAATGCTTTCAGACATACAGTATAAGCTGATTATAGCACAAACTATTAAGCTATAGGTCAGAGGTTTAAAGAGAAGCAGACCCTCACCATTACACTAATGATGTGAATATAACCGACAACACCCTTCGCTCTATAATACAACTAACTCTAAGCCAATTTATTCATCGACCCAATTACAGAATGTTGTGTTTCCTATAGGGGGAACACAAGTCATTTTGATGGGGATTTTTTTTTTTCTCCAAGTGGATCTAAAAGAAAAAGGACACATTTAAGGAATCAACACCTTTTTATTCACTCAAACTGCACTGAATGGAGCAAACTTATAGGGTATCGGATCTGCTGGCAGAATGTTATAGTGCAGGAGGAGGCGATTAGATTGATAGACATTTCTGTGGGAAACGTTTTAGTAAATCTTGCAACTTATTTATTGAAATCCCTGTTTGTATATACAAGGGTCCAGTGGGCAGTGCTATTTAGTGATTTGCCTATGTGACTGTGTATGCAGAGCTAGCTGCCAATTACTAGTAGGAAAGCCCACTTGACTCATGCTCACAAACACCCGGGATTTCAATGAATAAAACACAAGGCCCTTCTCACAAAATTAGATCATGAAAAAGTTAATTTCAGTTCTTCAATACAAAAAGTGAAACTCATTATATACAGTCATTACAAACAGAGTAATCCATTTCAAGTGCTTATTTCTGTTAATGTTGATGATTATGGGTTACAGCCAATGAAAACATAAAAGGCATTATCTCAGTAAGTTAGAATAATTAACCAAAAACACCTGGTAAGGCTTCCTAAGCGTTTAAAAAGGCCCCTTAGTCTGTTTCAGTAGGCTCCACAATCATGGGGAAGATTGCTGACTTGACAGATGTCAAGATCACTCTGTAAGGACTCTATAGATCAGCTTCACTTTTTGGATGGAAATTTACTTTTTGATGATATTCTAATTTTGTGAGAAGCAACTGTATATATTATTTAGCTCAGACTCTCCTTCTCTATACAATACCATTCGCTGTTCCAAGCTGTCCATAGCTAGGACCACATGTATAACATGACAGCTTCCCTTTAATAGGTTTCTAACAATTATAATGAGACATGGAGGTCACCTTGACCAGGGCTGTGGAGTCGGTAAGCCAAACCTCCGACTCAGACTTCAACGCCTCAATTTCCAGGACACCGACTCCCTCATACATGACTCATGTTTAAGTGATAAATTTACTGTAGCACAGATTCATCTTAGATAAAAGTCTAGACCCTTAGATCAGGAATAGGACAGACATTTATAGCACATTTCATAACTTTCCCAAATTCTTATGAAAAAATATTCCCCACAAACTGCATTGAACTACTGTACCCAATTTATTATATATTTTAAGAGTTGGAGTCAGTCCATTTGATACCGACTCCACAGCCCTGACCTTGACATCAGTAAAGGAGGTTTAATGTTTCTATTAAGATTTAGGGTGACTTGTGTTATCCCGATGGCTCACTTCACATTAGCATTAATGCGGTCTGCCTGGATTTCCAGGCATTTTGGATATTAAAGAAAATCCATGTCTGTCAATGAGGTCTCTTAAAGAGCACCTGTCAGCAGGATTGTGCTTAGTAAACTACACTGTCAGGTGGGCGACATTACACTGATTAATATGATATGATCAGTTTGGAGATAATGATATGCTCGTGCTCTGGGGCGGCCCGTGGGGGCGCTCTATCTGGTGCTCTGCTTACATTTTCATCTGTATGCTCTTATGACAGCTCACTGTGCCTTCACTGACCTGCCTCCCATTTTACCTAGACCCGCACTACTAGATGCATTGTGTAAAATAGAAGTCAGGTCAGTAAAGGTACAGTGACCTGTCAGAAGGCAGAGAGCACGAACATATCATTATGGCAGAATTGAAAATAAAAATTATAAAAGAACCACTGGACGGATTTCATCAACAAAGGTATAATTTTACTCAGTGTAATGTCCCCCACCTGACAGTATATGTGGTTTATCAAGCACAATCCTGCTGACCGTTGCGATTTAATATTGCCTAAATAACTTTCAAAAAAGTATTTGCCATAGTTTTCATGGTTCGTTATAAGCCATGAAGCTAGTTTTATTACAGTCTAGCTGTCAAAGTACAATCATCCATAAAACAGTACATGGCCCTCTTCACATCCAAAATACCCATAAAAAAGAAACAATTGTACATTGGTATTATACCATCAACCTTGGATTTTTTTTTCCGGATTTTGCAGATGACTAGATCAAAATTAGAATGAAAAAAAGTGTCTGAGAGATTGATGACATCTTCAAGGCAGTGAAGATTTGTGTTAAGCCCATCTTAAAAATGAAGGCTACAGGTCAATAAACCTCAAGTAAACACAAATGACAGCTTATCCTGAAAAATCACATGAAATGACAGGTACACTTGAAAAGGAGACGTGTCAAGTGATATCAAGTCTATACCATCGCTACATGCTAAACACAATCGCTCTTTATGAAGCCTAAAATGGAATACATCATACCTCCTGTTGTCTTGGCTATCTCTGCATGGGGCATCCCTTAAATACATAACTCGGCAGACCAACTGGCATTCTAGAAGATTCCTCATTCTTCAAGTTACCCGTAGTACATGTTTAAGGGGGTGGGGGGTGTGTATCTCTAACCAACCAGAGGGCTGATCCCAAGAGGACAATAATAAGGCACATGTTTTTTAGTTAGTTGATGCTGTGCTGTGTGAAGGGCTAGGACCTGTGTTGAGGACAGATCCTAATGCAGAGTATGGACTATTGGAGCTCTGTTGGACTATTGGAGATCAGTTGCCACGTGGGATTGTGATGTCTTGCCACCCTGCTGGAATTTGAGGACTTAGTCTGAGACTGTTGTTGCATTGTACTTGGCGTTGGATTACCGGGTGGCGCCCCCAGTTTTGTCCCTTTCTGTGCTACTGACTAAGGAACTACAGCTATGTTTGGTGTTATATTCTCCTAGTCCCAATAAAGGTTGTGGGATTGTTCATCGGCCTGCTGTCTGTGCCTGCTCCATCTTACACCCAGTCACAAACTGGTTGGCAGCGGAGGGATAAGAGCAGAGAGAATGGATAACAGCGGCCCAGCAACGAATGGAGCCAGAACCTCAGGATACAGGAATTGGACTGTGGGGAATCTACAAACAAAGGCCCATGAATTAGGAGTCAGTTACAAAGGACTGTCCAAAGAGCAACTAATTGAGGCTTTGGAAGGAGCCAGCCTTCAAGATGTCACTGAAGATGGATTCCCAGATCAATTGGAGGAAAGAGGGTAAATGCCCGGAAAAGTCAGTGGGTTGTGTGGTATGAGGAGGAGATGGCATTGCTTGGGGGTGAAGCCACTATAGAAGATTAACGGGAGGCCATTCGAAGAGCCCATGAAAGGCAGCTCACTATGGAAGCAGCTAGAAACTCCAGGCAGACATTAACCACCACACCCACCATGAGGGAAACTCCAAGAGTGTCCCATAAGGACTTTAAGACGTTTAACGAGCCTTCCGAGGACATTCAGGGATTCTTCCAAGACTTTGAGCACCAATGTCAGTTAATGAACATTCCAGAAATGGAGTGGGTCAGACATCTGGTGAGGCTCTTAGAGGGTGGAGCTGTGGAAGCGTATCGAGCTATGGTCCATCGGTGGAACCGTGAATATGAGGATATTAAGGACACCATCCTGGAACATTATGCGCTAACTCCAGACACTTGCAAGACTCCGTTCCACTCTTCAGCCTGTAATGGGGAAGGCTCTTTTAAAATGTATGCCCATAAGATCAAACAGGCGTGTCATCGCTGGTTAGAAGGAGAGGGTGCTTTAACTTGGAAGACCATCCTCCTGGTTATCCTAAAAGAACAGTTCTTTGTCAAATGCCCCGCTGAGATCAGGGAATGGGTGTGTGGCGCCCCTGGGGGTTCGGTCGCCACAGGGGTACTGCATCTCTTAAATGAGGTGTGGTATCTCCCCTTCGAGGTAAGGATGGTGTAACTGTCAGGACCCCACTTCTGCATTCAACACTACACCTCTCCCACCTGTGGGGGGCTTAAATGCACCAGGGTGCTGCCCCAGCCGGGGTAAGAGGAGATGGGGGGGAACCAAAGTTAGGGGGAACCATGTAGTGGGTGAGGGTGGAGGACGCACTTTTAGGTGACACTAAATAATTCATATTTAATAAACGGCCATCTTGGGCTTATGGTCTTTGATTGTGATCTTCATCACTGAACGTGGCTTTCTGTGTGAACCTGCAGTTGATGGGGACACGGTCCTCTATTCTGGCCTTGAGTCGAGGAGCGGGCTAGAGTTAACGGCTGTCTCTACCCGGTCAAGGTCCCTACCCTAGAAGGCCTGGAGGGGAGCATAGGAGACAAGCTCCGCAGGCAAAAGGATCCCAGGGGGATGCAGAAGGAGCGGTATACTCCACCTGTCCTCACTATTCCGGCCTAGTCAGAGGGATTCCTGCTGCAAAAGGGGTACCGGCCCCCGATATCTGACTCTGTTACTTCACGTCTTAGTCGGAGAAGCCCGGAGGCTCAGTGGATCCCACCGGGTAACGGGCGGAGCGGAGTTGCCACCCGTACCCTTGTTCTGTGCATAGTCCAGAGGGAGACCCGGCCTTAGTACATGTACCACTCACGGACAGGAGAGGACCTAGTGGGAAAAGACTAGGAACACTCTGTTGTCGACCCCCGGTCCTGGTGGCCGCAGCGCGCCGTGAGGAGCAGGGAGAAGCCTTGCAGCTGTGCATTCTACCGTGAGTAAAGCTTGGAAGACTACCCCTATGGCCTCCGGTTTCTTATTGCAACGCGGCACCGCACCACATCTCCCACTACAATCCCCATCCTTCCGTTTCCTCTGCCCTGGGGCCCTGCTCCGCCTGTGGGGAGTAGTACCATCTGCTGCTGCCACTACATCCCACCGCAGAGGACTGAACACAGCGCTGGTGGAGGATCACCAGAAACCACAGGTGGCGTAGTCTTTCACACCACTCGAATCACTGTCACCGTCCCTCCTAGCCCTTAACTTTTTAATGTGACAACCCTGGGCACGGACCGGGCCTAGGCCGCGACTACATCCACCCTGCACAGTGGCACGGTTTCCAAGTACCCCCAACTCTCAGGGTGGGCTAGCGAGCGGGGAAGGAGAGGCGTCCCCTGGTCCAACCGACTCGGACGTATTACTATCATCCATCTCTCTCTCCTCCACCTGGGCATCACAGGTGCGTGAAAGAAAACCAGCGACAGTAGAACAAGCTGCCGCTTTAGCTGATGAGGTTCTCACCATCAAGCCTCAGTGGAAAAAGCTGCTGGTGGATGGAGAAAGAACTACCAACACTTCAGTCCCCAAGGTTTGCTGTCCAAGTAAGCTACAGCCTCATGTTAATACCCATGTGAATCATCTTCCAGCTAGTTCTACCTCATCCTCTGGAATGAGACAAGGGGAGAATGTAGTAGAGCGCAGGTGCTATGGCTGTGGACATCTCGGGCATCTGCAGGACACATGCCCAGCTACCAAGAGGAGCAATCGTCCTCAACACCAACAACCACCTTATGTACCTTCACAGGAATATCAGCCTCCAGGTTCCCTTACCTCCTTCCCCAGAATGCAAATGGGAAGGAGTGTGACACAGCGCAGATGTTACCGATGTGGGCAGCCTGGGCATCTGCAAGATACCTGCCCTCATGGTCAATTGAGGAATAACCCTACAACAAATCGGCCTATAAATTATTTAAAGCCAAATATCATGGAGGAAGGGGTGTCCTCCCTCCAAGTTGATTTGCCTAATGACTCAAACACCCATGTTCGACCATTAGGGGTTTATGGGGTGCGGGCCACATACACAAGTTCCTCTATTAGTCAAAGAAAGCATTTACAAGAGGTCATGCTGGACGGACGGAGAGTTCTTGGGTTTTGTGACTCTGGGGCATTTCTCACCATAGCCGATCCCTGAGTGGTTCGGCCGGAGGGAATACACCAAAGGACCTTGGATTACCATTGAATTAGCTGGAGGCCAATGGAGGAATATCCCAAAAGCAAATGTAGAACTGGCCTTTGGGGTCAAGCTATGTGTGGTTGGGGTGATGAGTGGCCTGCCTGCAGATATTGTCCTAGGAAATGATGCAGGAGATCTACAGTGCCGATTTGTGGGTGCAGGGATCAAGTCAGAGGAGGCGAAATGGAGCCTGGACCTTCAGCCTCGTAATTTTATTGTATGATATCCAGAAGAGGCAGCCAGCACCAAAATACTGATGGATTGTCCAGACAGGAGGAGCCATGAGTCCCGTCTGCCATGTCTATGTGTACTTGACAAGCGACCTGTTGAGGTCACTAGTCTGTACACAAATTGAGAGGTAAAGGGGTTGTGACAGAGTGCTCCCTCCCCCCTAGCCTGTTTTCATGGACCATACTGGACTCAGGCCTACATTAGCATTTTCTGTCCTGCATCTAGTGGGGGCATGTGTGTCTTTGTTCCTCTCTGCATGGGGCATCTCTTAAATACACAACTCTGCAGACCAATTGGAGTTCTAGAAGATTCCTCATTCTTCCAGTTACCTGTAGTACATGTTTAAGGGGGGTGGGGTGTGTGTATCTCTGACCAACCAGAACCAGAGGGCTGATCCCAAGTGGACAATAATAAGCCACATGTTTTTTAGTTAGTTGATGCTGTGCTGTGTGAAGGGCTAGGACCTGTGCTGAGGACAGATCCTAATGCCGTGTATGGACTATTGGAGCTCCGTTGGACTATTGGAGATCAGTTGCCACATGGGATTGTGATGTCTTGCCACCCTGCTGGAATTTGAGGACTTAGTCTGAGACTGTTGTTGCATTGTACTTGGCGTTGGATTACCGGGCGCCGCCCCCGGATTTGTCCCTTTCTGATTTACTGAATCTAAGGAACTACAGCTACGTTTGGCGTTATCTTCTCCAAGTCCCAATAAAGGTTCTGGGATTGTTCATCGGCCTGCTGTCTGTGCCTGCTCCGTCTCACACCCGTCACACCGAGGTCAAGTCGAGGCCTTAACCTTTTGTTGCTAGGATAATTGCCTCAATTTTAGCAGGCATAAAAAGTCATTATTTCCCTGTATCTTTCAAAATCTTCCTCTCCGACATTTATTTTCTACAAACAGGCACAAGGAACATCATATTGCTATAACCTCCATAAATGGTCCTTGATATCCTTTTGTCCAGACCCGGGCACATTCCCAGTGACTGCAGTGCTCGGCACATGCAATGAATGCTTACATACTGACGTGTGCCAGCGCTATGACCTCCTATGTAGGCTGAGTCAGCGTGATTTGCGCTCTAGTCCTACCACTGAAGACAGCAGCAACGGTACCCTCAACCCCTCCTGTAATATAATGCCCCCGATGTCTCCTGTGGCGTATATGCCCCCAGCATCTCTTATGTGATGTATTTGCTCCAGTACTAGCATCTCCTGTGTAATATATGCTGCAGCCCCAGTGTCTCCTATGTGATTTATACAGGGTGGTCCAAAAGTAGGTGGACAAAGTGTAATAAGGTTATGAAGGTTATGGAACAGTCACAGGAGATAAGTATCTCGAAATTCTAATGAATCAAGTTGTTCCCCAGTTACAGCAACAGCCTAATTCAAATTACCTTTATTTCCCACAAGATGGGGCCCCTCCACATTATTCAAGAGTAGTCCGCGAGTATCTTGATGAAACATTTCCTAATAAATGTATTGGCCGAAGAGGCCCACTTGATTGGCCGGCACGTTCACCAGACTTGACCCCAATGGATTTTTTCTTTTGGGGAGTACTCAAGGACAAAGTTTATAGTCGAAAACCAAAAAGTGTCAGTGATTTGAAAAATGTACATAAGAAATGCATTTCAAGAAATTAATAACCAAAGAGACTTGTGCAAAAAAGTTTGTCGAAGCGTAAGAGGCAGACTTCAAAGCTGTGCAAATTGTAATGGAAAACAGTTTGAGCACCTGCGTTGATAAAATTTAAGGGCTTTTGTATTATTGTTCAGAATAAAATTTAATTGTCAATGTTATTCTTGTGTTCGTAAATATAATTTTATATATAAAGCAAAATAAATGTTATTATTTTCTGTCCACCTGTTGGACCACCCTGTATATGCTGCAGCCCCAGTGTCTCCTATGTGATGTATATATGCTGCAGCCCCCGTGTCTCCTATGTGATGTATATATGCTGCAGCCCCCGTGTCTCCTATGTGATGTATATATGCTGCAGCCCCCGTGTCTCCTATGTGATGTATATATGCTGCAGCCCCCGTGTCTCCTATGTGATGTATATATGCTGCAGCCCCCGTGTCTCCTATGTGATGTATATGCTGCAGCCCCCGTGTCTCCTATGTGATGTATATGCTGCAGCCCCCGTGTCTCCTATGTGATGTATATGCTGCAGCCCCCGTGTCTCCTATGTGATGTATATGCTGCAGCCCCCGTGTCTCCTATGTGATGTATATGCTGCAGCCCCCGTGTCTCCTATGTGATGTATATGCTGCAGCCCCCGTGTCTCCTATGTGATGTATATGCTGCAGCCCCCGTGTCTCCTATGTTATGTATATAGAGCAGTATCAGTGTCCTCTATGTGATATATTTACTGCAGACCCCCACACACTGCTTGAGTTCTATAAATGTTACATAAGCAGTGATGAATTTCCCCGTGATGAAACCTGCAGAGTGATATACATCTGTGTTCATAACTTACTGCTGCGAGTGTTTTTCAAAATTCATCACAAAGTCGACTATGCTCCAGACCGACGCAAATCTGAAAAAAACATTTGCGAGAAGCAACATCATCAATACCACCTAACATCATCGCACTAAAGAGAAGCAGTTGGCCATTACATTAGGGGTGAGTTAATTAAATGTTTGACCAAATATTGCAGGATAAATGTCAAATTGATAATTTTGTACAACCCCCAAGTGATGGCATATATATCCAAATGGCACTTGGCAGAAAAAAGGTTTTCCACCTCTGCTATAAAGCATAAGTGTATGTGCACACGGTCAGGAGCTGCTGCAGGTTTGACGCTGCATCTCATGCAGCGTCAAACCCGTAGCGGACAGATGTTAAAGCATAGTGGATGGGATTTGTAGAAATCCCATGTCCATTATGCGTCTCCGTGCACATGAGGATCACCCGCGGAGACGGACATGCGGCGCGTCTTTCCAGACAGCAGCATGTCAATTTCTCTTGCGGAGTCGCTAGTCTCCGCAAGAGAAATTATATCACTACAATGTATTGAACGCGGTGAATCCGCATGGTTCAATGAACACATGCAGATTCACCTTCGTTCAGTAGCGTACCGCCAATGACGGCAGGCCACGCGACTGCTATGGGACCCATGAGCTGGGGTGGGCCCGATGTCAGAGCCTGCATCGGGCCCCCACTGCATCAGGCTCCCCCCGCACAGCCAGCACCGCCACCCTGACCCGCATTCAACTGTAACGACAAATGCCGATACAGTTGAAAGCAATGATAGACGTGGGAGCATCATGTGACACTCCCTCTCCCATCATTCCCCCACTGCATCTGATGCAACAGAGCGATGACATCACTTCACCGTGCCACTGGATCAGGCAGTGGAACTGATGAGAGAGACGCGCTGCAGAGACTGAAACAGCGGGGAACGAGGAGCGGTAAGTGTGTATTTATTTATTTATTTTTAAAACTAGTGAGTATGTGGTGCCCATATTACTGGAGGACTGTGGCTGCATTTTGCTCTATGGGGGCAGCACTATACTGTATGGAGGACCATGGGGGCCACATTCTATTGCATGGAGGACCATGCGGGTGCATTATATTGAATGGAGGACTATGGGGATGCATTATATTGCATGGAGGACCATGGGGGGGGTGCATTATATTGCGTGGAGGACCATGGGGGGGGTGCACTATATTGCGTGTAGGACCATGGGGGGGGTGCACTATATTGCGTGGAGCACCATGGGAAGGTGCATTATATGATATGGAAGGTTATGTGGGGCCATTATAATATTTGGAGGGTTATGTGGGGCCATTATACTGTGTGCAAGCAATTATACAGTGTGAAGGTTTGTGTGGGGTTCATCTTACTGTTTGGAGGTCTAGTGCGGGTTATTATACTGTACTAGATGGTGGCCCGATTCTAACACATCGGGTATTCTAGAATATGTATGCGGCCGACCGGGCGCAATTAGCTGAGCGGTGTTTAAATTTGGCGGCAATATCGGCGATTGGTCGCGTGCGGCGGCCGCGACCAATCAGCAAACCGTGTTAGTGAGGACTAAAGAGAGTGTTTAAATTTGGCGCCAAAATCGCTGATTAGTCGCGACCGTGACCAATCAGCAAAGCGGTGTTTAAATTTGGCGCCAATCTCGCTGATTGTTCGCTGCTGGCGGCCGCGAACAATCAGCAGAGGGCGTTTACATTTGCCGCCCATATCGCTGATTGGTCGCGGCCGGCCACCGCGAACAATCAGCAGAGCGGTGTTTAAATTTTGCGCCAAAAAGGCTAATTGGTCGCGGTGGCCGGCCGCGACCAATCAGCAGAGCGGCGTTTAAATTTGCCGCCCATATCGCTGATTGGTCGCGGGCGTCGACAGCGACCAATCAGCGTCGTATTAGTGAGGACTGGGGAGCGGCGCTGCCTGTGCGGGTACTTCCGCTGCGAGAAGATGAGCGGCTGCTTGCAGCAGAAGCATTCCGACCGGCGGCGCCACTCCCCGGTCCTCCGTTCACACTTGCCGTCCGCTGATCTCCCGACGTTAGCCGCATGGAGGTGAGCGGCGCCGCCTGTCGGGGTACTTGTGCTGCCAGCAGCGCCGCTCATCTCCCGGCTGCATCGCCGCTGACCTCTGTGCGGCAGATGAGCCGCTAACGACCGCCATCTTTTTCTGAAATCCTGCGTCGCTGATTGGCCGCGGCCGGACCAATGAGCGACGCGGGATTTCCTTGACAGACAGTGGCCGGACCAATGAGTGACGCGGGATTTCCTGGACAGACAGACAGACGGGATAAGACAATTATATATATAGATGTAGGCCCATTATACTGCATGGAGGACTGTGTCGGGGTAACAGTTAGGGGATCATACTGAGTTGGGGGTCACCATACTTGCGTTGGGAGTGGAGGTGGGTACAGTAGGGTCATTATACTGTGCATGTGGAGGCTAATGTGGAGAAATTCACCATCATGGGGGTATCATACTGTGTTTGGGGGGAACCTTTGTTTGTAGGGCAGCACGGTGGCTCAGTGATTAGCACTGTTGCTTTGCAGCGCTGGGGTCCTGGATTGAAATCCCACCAAGGACAACATCTGCAAGGAGTTTGTATGTTCTCCCCGTGTTTGTGTGGGTTTCCTCCGGGTTCTCCGGTTTCCTCCCACACTCCAAAGACATACTGATAGGGAATTTAGATTTTGAGCAATGGAGATGGCGATAATGTATGTAAAGCACTGCAGAATATGTTGGCGCTATATAAAAATAAAGATTATTATCATCATACGTTATGGGGGCAATGAACGAGGAATCTAAGACTTCAGCAGGAGGAAAATTACTATGTAAAGGCTGGAAAGTTGTCAGATATGCTCTGACAAAAAGTCTAAAGAAATGCATAAACATTCAGGTTTATAGTGAAAATTATGACCCAAGAAATGCACACCTCAAAATAAAAATGTTAAGATGTGTAAAGTTTAAAGAGTACATGCCACTTTTGCTGTATCTACAAAAAAAAAAAATGAGGATCCACATGTCAGTTTACCTGGAAGGGTGAATAGATTACAATTGCTTATTATCTCACTCCTTCAGTAAAAATAAATACACCCCTCCCTTATGTGACACTTTTTGAGGATTGAGCACAAGTTCTCAATGAGATCAAGATCTGGGGATTTTCCTGGACACAGACTCAAAAACCTGCAGTGTTCTGAAAGGACCTGCGCTGACATCATTTAGTCATGTGATGGTCACGCGGCCGCTGACGTCAGCGCAGGTCGTTTCAGAACACCGCGGGACGCCAAGGACCGAGGACGCAACCGGAGAAGGAGTCCGGGGGCCACTGGAGAGGTAAGTATAATGTTTGTGTTTGGTTTTTTTACATTTTAATTCTGTTTTAGGCTATGTGCCCACGTTGCGGACCTGAAGCATATTTTTTACGCTTCTCCCTGGCGGGAAAATCGCATGCGGATATTACATGCGGTTTTCCCGCCAGGTAGAAGCGTTTGTGAGGCGTCTTTGCATGCATTTCCGCATGCGGGTTATAAAGCACTTCTCCAAGCATCACTTGGAAAAGTGCTTGACAACTTGTTCAGAATGGTAAAAAATAAAAAAATAAACTTTATACTCACCTTCCGATGCATTCTCTGCCCCGTCCGGAGTCTTGAGCGGCTCACGCTGTTGTGTGCAGGACCTGCGGTGACGTCATTGAGTCATGTGGTGGGTCACATGACTCAATGACGTGGCAGGTCCTTCAGACAACAGCGCGACGGAGGGAAAACATCAGAAGATAAGTATAAACTTTATTTTATTCTTTTTTTTACAGGTTCTTTGGTACCCAGGTCTGGAGGAGAGTCTCCTCTCCTCCAGACTTGGGTACCATCTGCACATTGATTCTGCAGCGCTTCCGCAAAATTAATGAACATGCTGCGGATTTTTGACTGCAGCATATACGCTGCGGAAAAATCCGCAGCATAGGCATTGACATTGCGGAATGCCATTGGGGACCATGGGGTGCGGATCTACATGCGTTTTTCAAGCGTTTACGCTGCGGAAATTCCGCAGCATATACGCTTGAAAAACGCTACGTGGGCACACAGCCTTACTATTGATGCTGCATTTAAAGCAGCGTAAGTTGGTCACACAATATAAATCCATGCCAGTTGCATGGATTTATATTGTGTGACCAATTTGTCAAGCACTTTTCCAAGTGATGTTCAAAAACGCTTGGAAAAGCGCTTAAAAAAAAGCATGCGGAAAAGCATGCCAAAACACTTAAACGCTTCTCCTGGGCAGAAAAAACGCATGTAAAATCCGCATGCGTTTGTTTTGCCAAGGAGATGCAGAAATGCTCAGGAAAATTTCTGCTTTATTTCTGCATCGTGGGCACATAGCCTTACTGTACATTGTCCGGAGAAGAAAAGGTGAGTGCTACTATCATTCTTCCAGATGTCCCAACAGTTTGAAGGTGGCTTCATAAGAGAAAATAACTTTATAGGAAGTCCAAGAATTGGACTGGAGTAAAGTTATTTTCTCTGATGAAGCCCCCTTCAAACTGTTGAGACATCTGGAAGAATGATTGTCCGGAGATGAAAAGGTGAGCACTACCACAAGTCCTGTGTCATGCCAACAGTAAAGCAGCCTGAGATAGTTCATGTTTGGGGGTTTCTTTTCATCCATGGGATGGAGCTGCTCACTCACAATTTTGCCTAAAAACATTACCATGAATAAAGAGTGGGATCTAAACATCCTCCAAGAGCAACTTCTCCCAACGATCCAGGAGCAATTTGGTAATTAACAATGCTTGTTCCAACATGATGGGGCACCATGTCACAATGCAAAATAGATAACTTGCTGGCTTGGCCAGCAACATTTTGAAATTTTGAATCCGAGTTTCCAGGAAACTCCCCAGATCTTGATCCCATTGAGAACCTATGATCAATCCTCAATGTGTCATATATGGGAGGCGTGTCTTTATTTTTACTGAAGGAGTGGGATAATTAGCAACTGTAAATTTATTCACTCCCTACAGGTAAACTGACACTCACAATTTTGCCTAAGAACACTGCCCTGAATAAAGAAAGGGATCTAAACATCCTCCAAGAACTTCTTCACCAAAATGCTGCTGGATTGTTGGGAGAAGAATTATGGAGACCATTTCACCAGGGGTGTAACGATCATGGTCGCAGAGGTCATGATTGCGACTTGGCCCATGTGGCTGTGGGTCTGCCGACGCCAGCAGAAACTTCAACTGGATATGTGTCCTTGGACGCACATCCAGTTGAAGTGTATTGCCAGGCTCAGACTTATCGGGTCCATGCGCAGCAATACACGCTGCTGTCCAGAGGCTAGCAGCTGACGTTAGCATGCATATGACGGGGGGCGCATGGCAGTAACGTCATGCGCTCCTGATGCTTGCACACTGAAGTCAGCTGCCGGCTTCAGAAGGGGACACCGTGAGGCGGGGGAGCAGAGGGAAGATTACCTTTTTAAAAAAAAAAAAAAATCAGTGAGTACACAGTGGCCTTACTATTACATGGATGACTATAGACTGTACATTATACTTTATGAATAACTATTGGCTGGGCATTATACTTTATGGAGGACTATGAGTTGTGCATTATACTATGTGAACGATATTGGCTGTGCATTATGCTATATGAAGGATATGGGCTGTGTATTATACTAATATGGAGCTGCATTATACTATATAGAGGACTATGGGCTGTGCAGTATACTATATGGAGGACTATGGGCTGTGCAGTATATTATATGGAGGACTATGGGGTGCATTATATTATAGGGAGGATTATGGGAAGCAGGGCTGTGGAGTCAGAGTCCATATAAAATGCACAAACTACTAAAATATATATTATGGGTACAGTAGTACAATGCAAGATGTGCTATAAATTTTTTCATAAGAATTTGATAAAGTTATGAAATGTCCTATAAATGTCTGTTCTGTTCCTGATCTAAGGGTCTCGGCTTTTAGTTGAGATGAATCTGTGCTGCACTTTATGTACACGCTCAGTAGTGAGCAGTGCTGTGGAGTCAGAGTTGGAAGTCAAGGAAATTGAGGAGTCGGTGGTTTGGCTTACCAACTCCACAGCCCTGATAGGGAGTGCATTATACTTCTGCTATGGGGTCCTATGACATCTATGTAAGGCCGTGGTGAGTATAATGGTTTATTTTTTTTCTTTACATTAAAGAACAGTGGCAAAATGGGGGACATATACCAGAATGGGGGATATATATATACCAGGATAAGGGACAGTTACCAGGATGGGGCCCAGGGTGAGGGACATATATACCAAAATGAAGAACATGTATACTAAGATAAAGGGCACATACATATTTATTCAGGATGTAGGGAGGACCCTGGTTAAAATAAAATCTTGCACCGGGTCCCATCAGACTCTAGTTACACCACTGTATTTCACAAAGTGATAACTAAATGGCTCAGTGAACAAAACATTGAAGAAGTTTTTGATCCCTGGCCAGGAAGCTCCTCCGATATCAATCCCATTAGGAATCTGTAGTCAATCCTCAAAATGGGAACGAGAAACAAAAAACACAGAAATTGTGATAAACTCCAAAGCACTGATTAGACAAGACTGGGTTGTCTTCAGCCAACATTTGACCCAGAAGCCGATATCCATCTGCCAATTGTAGTGTCTTGAAAAATAAGGGGCAATGCTGTAAATATTGAGTATTTACAAAAACTTGATGCATTTATTTCAGTAACTATAGAAACATCTGATTCAAAGATCTAAAAACACTGAAGCAGCAAACTTTGTGAAAAACAAAATCTGTAAAATTTTTGGCCACGACTGTAGGTGCCTCCTGCTCAAGAATGTCTCACATCAAGAAACTCTCACATCACGTTTAAAGTGTGGAACAGATGACTGTAGTTCCACCTAGAACAATAAACGTCTGATCTTCCCTTAATGTAATCCCTTGTCTGACAACTTTAATTTAACTTGTGTTTATCATGCCAAGCCCTGAGAGCGATATCTGACCAAGATGGATGGCAAATGTCAGAGAATATGAAATTCTTCTTTACCAGAAGTGCACAGAAATAACTGTAGGGATTATGCTAATCCAACACCGGGATCCAGAAAGCACAATGGTTAGCGGGAGTGCAAACAATACACAAATATTCAATAGCATAAAGTGAAAGCCGTATAAAAATATACATGAGGTTTGTGTTGCAGACATACATGATATCTGTTGTATAATTGTCTTAGGTCGTTGTACACACTGCTAGAAATTAATGAGGACCTGTCAGCTCCACTGACAAGTCTTAGTAAATACATGTAACATTGCTTCTTAAAACATTGTGCGGTTGCTTGCAGTACTCAAAAAATGTCAAGTCTCTGTAAGGAGATGCAAATATGGGGCTCTTATTGAAAATGTACTGTATTTCCCATATAGCAAAGTGCCATATAAAGGTCTGCATATCGGAGTGGGAGTGTTAAAATAGAATTGAAAAACAAAAATTACTGCACGGAAAACACAAGGAAAGCAACAGTTTTAATAACAAGGTCAATAACCGTTATTTGCCAGTAGTTGTATTGTGTGAAAGTGCCATTACCTCACAGTGAAAACATTTCAGTGAACTGGCAGAGAATCCAAACATGCTACACCCTTCACATCCTTCCTGACTCAAACTACTCAGACTTGAGGTATATAGGTTTCCTTTATTGGCCTTTGCCGGATCATAATGCAGATCATCTATGGAGGTTCATGGGTTTTTGACATTGGCAAGCGTAAGAGTATTCATTTTTATATCCTTATCTACAACAAACAGGTTCCTTGCATATTACATTTTTAGAAAATGTGTGTATGGGCTCTGGGCACACCACTTTTGGTGAAATTCCTGGTGACAATACATTCTGATAAAGAGATGTAAACATTTTTGGTGTCTGCTACATTATTGTTCTCTTCCACAATGGCAGGTGTTTAGGCGTCCCGGCTTCCAGACGTTTCCTTCCCACCATTTCTCTTTTGGTTGTGAACTGAGCCTAAATTATATGACTAGTGAGCAAAGATCCGCCTTAAGAACAAATAAAACTGGGGAACCACAGAATTATAGCATAATCAAAGCAGAAACTTCTTTATTAGTCTGTTTTATAGATGACCGTCCAATGTAAATCTGCCATGCAAATTGTAATGTACAATGTCGTGAAAAAGTATTCATACCCTATGAATTTTTCTGCCTTTTTATGTTACACCCACAAATTTAAATGCAAGTATTTATTAAGTATCATTTCCATTACACATGGTTTTCTAAATATTTAAACAATATATAAATCTGAAAACTAACGTGGATTTTCATTCAACACCCTTGAGTCAATACCACCTCTTGCTGCAATTTCTGCTGCAAGTTTTTTGGGGTATGTCTCTAAAAGCTTTGCACATCTAGAGGCTATTTTTTTCCCTTATTCTTCATGCTAGCCACGCAGCCGACGTGGTATATCTGGGCGTTGGCCACGCAGCCGACGTGGTATATCTGGGCGTTGGCCACGCAGCCGACGTGGTATATCTGGGCGTTGGCCACGCAGCCGACGTGGTATATCTGGGTGTTGGCCACGCAGCCGACGTGGTATATCTGGGTGTTGGCCACGCAGCCGACGTGGTATATCTGGGTGGTGGCCACGCAGCCGACGTGGTATATCTGGGTGGTGGCCACGCAGCCGACGTGGTATATCTGGGTGGTGGCCACGCAGCCGACGTGGTATATCTGGGTGTTGGCCACGCAGCCGACGTGGTATATCTGGGTGTTGGCCACGCAGCCGACGTATATCTGGGTGGTGGCCACGCAGCCGACGTGGTATATCTGGGTGGTGGCCACGCAGCTGACGTGGTATATCTGGGTGTTGGCCACGCAGCTGACGTGGTATATCTGGGTGTTGGCCACGCAGCTGACGTGGTATATCTGGGTGTTGGCCACGCAGCTGACGTGGTATATCTGGGTGTTGGCCACGCAGCTGACGTGGTATATCTGGGTGTTGGCCACGCAGCTGACGTGGTATATCTGGGTGTTGGCCACGCAGCTGACGTGGTATATCTGGGTGTTGGCCACGCAGCTGACGTGGTATATCTGGGTGTTGGCCACGCAGCTGACGTGGTATATCTGGGTGTTGGCCACGCAGCTGACGTGGTATATCTGGGTTTTGGCCACACAGCTGACATGATATATCTGGATTTTGATATTGTAGCATACAAAAGAAGCAGGAACTAGGGAACACTATAAATGGACTTGGGTAAAAAACTGGTTAATGGACAGGAAACAAAGAATTGTAAGTGGTACATTCTCTAAATGGGCTAAAGTCAGCAGAGGGGACCACAAGGATCAGTATTAGGGCCAATTCTTTTTGATCTCTTTACTGCTGACCTTGCAGATAAGATTGAGAGTAAAGTGTCAGTCTTTGCTGATGGCGCACAACTATGCAGGATCATAAAAATCTGAGCTATATTCTACAATATTACAGTACGAATGGGATAAGAGGTCTGCATAGGTAAACACACGGCAGAAGAAATTTATTGTTGATACATGTTGAGTAATGTATCTAGGCCGAAGTAATCGTATAGCTGCATATAGATTGGGTGGAAATATATTAGAGACTACAGAACAGAAGGACTTGGGTATTCTGGTTACAAGTAAGCTGAGCAGCAGCACTCAATGTCAAAAGCAAACAAGATTTTAAAGGTGGATATAAAGAAAGAAAATCCCATGATCCAAATAAATTATTACCCCTATATAAATCACTTGTAAGGACACATCTAAAATACGGGATCCAGTTTTGAGTTCCACATTTTAAAAAGCCTAATGGGAATTTAGAGTCAGTTTGAAGGCGGGCAACTAGATTACATGGGTTGGAAGGCCTCCTCTGTGAGAAAAATTGGGCTTGATTAGCTTAGAAAAACAGATGCCTCAGAGGCACTCTCATTTATATGTATAAATGTGTAAATGTATAAATGTGTGTGGTCAAATACAAAGGACTGGCACCTTACAATGGACGAGGCGATTATAGTAGTAAGACTGTGCAATGCCCTACCGCAAGAGGCAGATACTTTATCAGCAATTAAAAAAAAAACTCATCTGAAGAGCTATCTTTAACAACAACATTGGTTTGTGTGCTATTTGATTGTAACTGAGGCAGCACATATACGTGTGGCACCCCAGGGGTCTGGTTTCCACAGTAATAGCCATATTACGTCTGTGAGCAGGTGGGAGGTCTCCTGGTCAGGAATCCTAAGCATACCACACCTCCTGCCCAGTCCTCGGAGGGGAAGAACTTCCCCTATATAAAGCTGGGGCTGAGGCAGGGTTAGTGAGTAGAGTAGAGTGAGAGAACACAGACAGAGACACAGTCTGGTCTGTAGTGGAGCAGCTTTAGGGAAAGAAAGATCAGGAGCTCTGTGGGAGCTGTGCTAAAAGAGATCAGGGGCTGGAAGCTGTAGAGATCGCCCTGATTGAAGAGTTCTGACCGGACCCGGAGTCCGAGGCTGTGGGGACGAATCCTTACCCAGCAGCAGAAACCGACCGGCAGGGGATTTCAGGTCCTCTGGCCAAGAAACCCGAAGGCACGGTCACACGCAAGGGACCAGCACCGCCGTCGTGGAGCGGAAGCTACCAGAAGGCCCCGAGTCACCGGCCATACGGGTGAGCACCACACGGTACACTCAGGGACGTGGGCTACTTTTACCCGCCTCTAGCAAGGTAGCCAGAAGAGTACGATTAGTTGGGGAGGCCTACAACTCCGCCTGGCCAGGGGAGATTCCATCTGCTCACGGACTGACCAGGCCCCGATCGCTAGCCAGTACTCCGGGAGGGTCTACCTTTGCCACCAGTAAAGACCCTGAACAACACCGCACCGTCTCTGAGTGTTTCATCATCCACGTCCGCTGCCCTGAGGCCATACCCCTCCCGTTGGGGGTTATACCATCCACGCTGCACAACCGTACCACCGGCCTCAGCGGTCTGCCCTGCAGCGGCGGTCTCATAACCGCATTCAACGGGTGGCGTAGTCGAGCAATATAACATCTTCTGACAAGCACTGCCACTTAGTTTGACTCCCTGGGCACGGACCGGGTCACCGCCACGAAACTACTACCCCTATCGGATCTGGCTCCGGGTATTCCCCGCGCGCACGCGCGCCGCACTACAGCACTGGCCCAGGGGGCGCGTCAACTTTTGGCGTAGTCGGCAGGATTACGTGCCCGCAACCACCGGGTACTGCGTGCCTGAAAAAGAGACTTTTAAACTTACCTGTGGTGAAGATTCCCGCCATCCGACGCCATCTTCTACCTTCTTCCCGCCATCCGTGGAGTTTTCCCGCCGTTGGACGCCATCTTCTGCCTTCTTCCCGCCATCCGTGGAGTTTTCCCGCCGTTGGACGCCATCTTGAAGACGCCGCGCGGGAAGAAGAGGGGCGTGGACTCCGAAAGCGCGCGAGAACTGGAGCTCCGCCTCACGTCCGGACGTTGCGTAAGGTCCTGGAAGGAGCCCAGCAGACGCCGACGTCACAGGAGCGCAACGGAAGGTCCTCGACCCTGACGATCCACTGCGGAGCCGCGGCCTACGGAAGAGGATCATCGCAAGGTAGGCCACGGTCCACTAGGGGGGAGGAGGATGTCGGATACGGAGGAGAGCTTCACTGCCACAGCCACCGCCAGCGCCACCGCTGCAGCGGTCATGCCTTTCACGATGCCCTATATCCCGGGGGCAGCCTGGCTACCCCAGTACTCAGGGGAGTCACATACCCTGAATGACTTTAGAGAAAAGCTGGATAGCCTCTTCCAGGTGTACCCCCTCACAGAAGAGCAAAAAGTGAGCATCCTGGTGGCCCAACTAACTGGGGCAGCCCAAAGGGAGGTAAAGTCCTGGCCACCTGGGAGGAGGACTGTAGCAGGGATATTAACCCGGCTGAAGGACACCTTTGATACCCGCACCTCAGCTGAGATTAAGCTTAGATTCTACGGGTGCAAACAGCGAGCACATGAGAATATAAGGGACTATGCACTAAACCTACAAGAGGCCCTGAGAGCCATTAAGCAGGCCGACCCTGACGGCGTGGGAAACGAGGACAGGCTGTTGACCGAACAATTTATAGAGGGACTATATTGCAATGCCCACCAAACCCAGTTGTGGGCAATGGCCTTACAGGATCCTCATCTGGACTTTGCACAGTTCAAGGACAGAGCCATTCGGGTGCTCCGAGAACCGGCACCGGGTGGCGTTGTGGCCCACAGGCGCCCTACTACCGCTTACCACCAGGAGGCGGCGCCCTTGTCGGCAGGGCCTGTGGGAGCTGATGCGCAGGCTTTGAACAATGACCCGGCTCCAGACCTGCACCATCAGGTCCAAGAGCTAGCTAAAAGCGTAGCTGCGCTAACCCAAACTGTGCAGTCTTTACAGGTTTCTACTCCAGGGAAGATCCAGCTGGCATCCGGACCGGAGGACATCCCGTGGCGTCGACCAAGGAGGACCCCACCGGCCAGAGGAAGACCCAGCGACCGATACAACGAGGACGGACAACCCATCTGCCGCCGCTGCAATCAACCCGGACATATGGCAAGGTACTGTCCTTTAAACTGGCACAACCTGGGGTAGAGGGCCAACCCCTAGGAATAAGATCACCAGGCCCATCGAACTGGCGTGACAAATACGTGGGAGGACGTCCAGTCTTGCCTGTAGTACTGGATGGCATTCCTATGAGTGCCCTACTTGACACCGGGTCACAGGTCACCACCATCCCGTACGTGCTCTTTAACCAGTACTGGAATGACTCGGATATAACCCGCTACCCTGACGACGACTTGAGTATCATCGACAGCAATGGTCAACCCGTGCCACAGATTGGATTCAAAGAGATGACCATTAAAGTCGGTAGAGTCGAACTGGCAGCACAGGGACTGATCATTGTAGACATTGACAAGCGCGAGAGTCACCCAAAGATAACTCTAGGAACTAATGTGATTGAAAATTGTCTTGCAGAGGTGATTTTCATTTTACAGCAGGTTGCCAAGAACGCCAGCTCCGGCCAACAGCGAGTGCTCCAAAAAGAGATCCGGGCACTGATGCGGCGGCAACAGGTGGAACTCTCCGGTGGTGAGATTGGAAGCGTGAGAATGTGTGACCCTTTCCCTATTGCCATGCCCCCAAAAAGTGAAATGATGATTTGGTGCCGGGCAGCTATTGGTCTAAGAGGTAGAGACTACCAAGCAATGGTAGAACCCGTCTACTCAGACAGTAGGCCCACCATTTTGACAGCACGGGGGGTGGTTGATGTACGCCATGGGAGGGTGCCCGTTCGCATAATAAACATCGGGAAAAGGGAAGTGTACCTGCCCCGGTATGCTACGCTAGCCAAATTGTATACCATCAATCAAAATTCTGTACAGTCCGTGGAACCCTTGCCTCCATCTCATCCAGAGGAAGGTAACGGCTCTAAGAAAACAATAGAGGACTGGTGTCAGCAACTACATTTGGGTACTGACTCCACTCCCTCACACCAGAAACAGGGAGTCTATCGGGTGGTTCAAGAGTACGAGAGAGTGTTTAGTAAACACCCGTTAGACTTCGGGCGAGTAAAGGGGGTAGAACATCATATCCCCACGGGAGACCATCCTCCCATAAAGGAGAGATATCGACCCGTACCCCCTGCACACTACCAACACGCCAAGGGAATGCTTAGAGACATGAAGGAGGCTGGGGTAATCAGGGATAGCTGTAGCCCCTGGGCAGCTCCACTGGTCTTGGTTAAAAAAAAAGACAACACCATGAGAATGTGTGTAGATTACCGGAAAATCAACCGTATCACACACAAAGATGCGTACCCCTTACCAAGGATAGAGGAGTCTTTGGCCGCTTTAAAATCTGCTAACTTCTTCTCTACTTTGGATCTCACTAACGGGTACTGGCAAGTTCCTGTAGCAGAGGCGGACCGGGAGAAGACCGCATTCACCACCCCGATGGGACTTAGCGAGTTCACCTGCATGCCGTTCGGACTCTGCAACGCACCAGGAACCTTCCAACGGTTGATGGAATGCTGTCTGGGACACCGAAACTTCGAGACGGTCCTGTTATACCTGGACGATGTCATCGTCTACTCCAAGACCTACGAGGACCACCTGAAACACCTGGCAGAAGTGTTCGAAGCCCTGGCAAACTACGGCCTAAAGGTAAAACCCTCCAAGTGTCACCTCCTGAAACCAAGGGTGCAGTACCTGGGACACGTGGTGAGTGCTGACGGAGTGGCTCCCGACCCTGATAAGATCACCGCGATTAAGGAATGGCCAAGACCCTCCAGCGTAAAGGAAGTGCGGCAGTTTCTCGGGTTGGTAGGCTACTACCGAAGGTTCATTCCCGGTTTCACCAAAAAGGCAGCTCCTATGCAGGACCTCCTGATAGGCCAGTCCCAGAAGGCCAAGAACCAGAAGCCGCTCTTCAGATGGGAGAAGTTGGAAGAAGAGTCCTTCCGCCAGCTGAAGATGGCCCTCACGGGGGATGAAATCCTGGCGTACCCTGATTACAGCCAGCCCTTTATCCTCTACACCGACGCAAGTAACATCGGGCTAGGAGCCGTACTGTCCCAGATCCAGCAGGGGAAGGAACGGGTAATTGCTTACGCCAGCCGAAAACTGCGACCCACCGAAAGAAACCCTGAGAATTACAGCTCATTCAAGCTAGAATTCCTGGCAGTGGTGTGGGCAGTCACCGAACGCTTTAAGCACTACCTCGCCTCTTCCCGGTTCATCGTGTACACGGATAACAACCCGTTGACACACCTGGATACGGCAAGACTCGGTGCCCTGGAGCAGAGATGGATGGCCCGCCTGTCCAACTATGAGTTCACGATCAAATACCGGGCAGGACGCTCCAATACCAACGCGGATGCCCTGTCCAGAATGCCAAACCTACCGGACGTAGGGGAAGATCCAGAGGAATTGGAAGAAGTTGAACTCCCCGCGTTCCACCGTCATGGGACTATCCAGTATTCCCACCGCGTAAGGGGTAAGCAATCCGCTACGTTCAACCCCTTACCTCATTACAACTGGGCGGAAACGCAAGACAGTGACCCCGCCGTCCGACTGGTGAAGGAGATGCTGACTCAGCCAGATGCCCGCCTTGACCCAGACGCTCCGGAGGAGACCAAGCAACTGTGGGCTGAGAAGAGTCGACTGTTCCTTTACAAGGGGAAGTTGTGCCGCAGAATGGTTAACTCCCGGACGCATGAACTGATCTGGCAAGTAGTGGTGCCAAGAAGAGACGCGGCTATGGTACTGGAGGCATACCACGACGGAGCTGGGCACTTCGGATGGAAGAAGCTGGAGTTCCTGCTGCGCGGGCGGTTCCACTGGGTAGGCATGAGAGGAACCATCGAGAGGTGGTGCAGAGACTGTGGACCGTGCCACCTAAGAAGGAAGGACCGTGCCAGCCAGAAGACTCCCTTGCAGCCCATCATCACCCGACAGCCACTGGAACTGGTAGCCCTGGACCATGTGAAACTGGCTCCAAGCAGATCTGGGTATGTCTACGCCCTCACAATCGTAGATCATTACTCCCGGTTCCTGGTGGTGGTCCCGGTCAAGGACTTAACGGCTCAAACAGCAGCTAGAGCCTTCCAGCAGCACTTCTGCCGTCCACACGGATACCCAGAGCAGGTGCTGACGGACCAAGGACCTGCCTTTGAAGCGGAAGTCTTCCAGGAGTTCTGCACTCTGTATGGCTGCCGGAAGATAAGAACAACACCCTATCATCCGCAAACCAATGGACTCTGTGAGAAAATGAACCAGGTGGTGATAGACCTTCTGAAAACATTGCCCCTGGAAGAACGCAGACTGTGGCCTGAGAAACTGCCTGATCTGGTGGACCTATACAACCACATCCCGGTAGGTTCTACCAACTGTACCCCGGCTTACCTGATGAGAGCAAGACCTGGTAAGCTGCCTGTTGATCTGGATATGGGAGTCCTGACACCCGAGGACACTTCACCAGAAGCAGACTGGGACACAGAGAGGCAGCAGCAGTACCGGAAAGTACAGGAGAGCGTTGAGCGAAGTCTCTGTCAAGCTAGGGAAAGACAGGAGAAGACTTACAACCAGTATGCTCCCGCTGTTCCCCTGGTACCTGGAGAGCAGGTCTTGAAGAGGAAGAGACGGCTCCACAAGTTGGACGACCAGTGGGAGAAGGACCCGTACACCGTACTGCCCTCAAGCCATGAGAACCCAAAAGTCTGCACAATCAGTAAGGACGGAGGAGAAACCACAGCCATTGTCTCCCGAGATCACCTGAAGAAGTGTCCCGAGCAGCTACGAAACCCTGAAGAAGATCAAGAAAACCCTCAACCCGTAGAGGAAAGGGAGGAGATGGTTAGTACTGTACTCGGAGACTTCCCTCGGTCTTGGACTCAAGTAAATGGCGCCGTTGTGGTACCCGTCCTCACCTTCTTCCAGCCAGCATCCCAAGTGCCTACGGAAAAACAGGTAGAGCTGGAAGAGCAGCCGGTCCAGGAGGCAGAAGACCCCACAAAAGCAGACCAGGAGAATCTATCCTCTGCTTATAGTGAGCCTGCCGTACCCCTAGTGAGCCAAAGAGCCCGTAGACAGCTGCCCAGTTTACCTTTGACAGCTCCTACATCTTGTAGCTCAGGACCAGTCAGTAAGCTCCGTAGGTCCACTAGAGCCACTAGAGGCCAGCTGCCCGTACGTTGGAGGATCTAAAGTGTTTAGACTGTTTTATTTGTATTTACCTGTTTATTGTTGTTTGTAAATAATTATGTATCTCTAGTTATTTCATAGGTGTCTTTAATGGATTATCCGGAATCCTTTGTATATATGTTTGGAGCGTAACCCAGGAAAGGACTAAGACTGTTAAAGACTCGGGGTAGGACAGACCCCTACCTGGTTATGGCTCCCTGTTCCTTGGTGAAATGGACACCCTTGTTTTCTTCAAAAAAATGCACCCGGTTGCGGACACGCCGTGACCATCATAATGTGTTTTTCTTTGTTATGCTGTTTCTGTTTATAACTTGTTTTGTTTACAAAAATATGTTTAGTCCCGGAGTACTAAATTTCACTAGGGGGGAATGTGGCACCCCAGGGGTCTGGTTTCCACAGTAATAGCCATATTACGTCTGTGAGCAGGTGGGAGGTCTCCTGGTCAGGAATCCTAAGCATACCACACCTCCTGCCCAGTCCTGGGAGGGGAAGAACTTCCCCTATATAAAGCTGGGGCTGAGGCAGGGTTAGTGAGTAGAGTAGAGTGAGAGAACACAGACAGAGACACAGTCTGGTCTGTAGTGGAGCAGCTTTAGGGAAAGAAAGATCAGGAGCTCTGTGGGAGCTGTGCTAAAAGAGATCAGGGGCTGGAAGCTGTAGAGCTCGCCCTGATTGAAGAGTTCTGACCGGACCCGGAGTCCAAGGCTGTGGGGACGAATCCTTACCCAGCAGCAGAAACCGACCGGCAGGGGATTTCAGGTCCTCTGGCCAAGAAACCCGAAGGCACGGTCACACGCAAGGGACCAGCACCGCCGTTGTGGAGCGGAAGCTACCAGAAGGCCCCGAGTCACCGGCCATACGGGTGAGCACCACATAGTACACTCAGGGACGTGGGCTACTTTTACCCGCCTCTAGCAAGGTAGCCAGAAGAGTACGATTAGTTGGGGAGGCCTACAACTCCGCCTGGCCAGGGGAGATTCCATCTGCTCACGGACTGACCAGGCCCCGATCGCTAGCCAGTACTCCGGGAGGGTCTACCTTTGCCACCAGTAAAGACCCTGAACGACACCGCACCGTCTCTGAGTGTTTCATCATCCACGTCCGCTGCCCTGAGGCCATACCCCTCCCGTTGGGGGTTATACCATCCACGCTGCACAACCGTACCACCGGCCTCAGCGGTCTGCCCTGCAGCGGCGGTCTCATAACCGCATTCAACGGGTGGCGTAGTCGAGCAATATAACATCTTCTGACAAGCACTGCCACTTAGTTTGACTCCCTGGGCACGGACCGGGTCACCGCCACGAAACTACTACCCCTATCGGATCCGGGTATTCCCCGCGCGCACGCGCGCCGCACTACAGCACTGGCCCAGGGGGCGCGTCATACGCTCGTCAGAACAAGCCCTAAATCAGCAGTTGCTGGCAGGTTCCCATCATGTGTTGTCTCTCTCACTGGATAACCTGATGAGTATCCAATCTGCAGGAGATCGGAATAGCCCATCATTATAGATACACAGTTCCTGAAAGCCGAGCAATGGGCGCTATAAATGCAGCTTGCGTCAAATTATATTTGATGAAGGGTTTTCAAGGACAGAGACAAATAAGACAAAGTCTAGCTTGTAGATTATCTGTCTAGCAGTATCCTAAAATACAAACAGTAAAATTAACTATGAAAAGAAAAAACACAAAAACGGGAAGCATATTTGACTATAAACCATTCAAAGCTAATTGTTATCTCTGCAGGGAAGAAGAAGTAAATATAGCTTGTGCCACCAAGAACAGTGGCCGCTTCAGTCCGTCAAGCATTCGCCGCATGCATGCTGTAGATTATACAAAGTAGCAATCTATTACTCAGTGTGAACAATGGCAGAGGACAACAAGACAATGCTAGAACATATATGTACATCGCACTACAATTAACTGTGTCTATGTGGGCTGTTTGTCAGCTACAGTATAATAACTAGACTTTGGCAGATGGGGGATAGAGCACAAATGTTGTGTGCTAAACAAAAGGTCTGTTACAAAACTGCTTTGTGCCAAAGGGAACACAGCAATGACCCTTATTAAGGTCCCCATGCACATTAGATATTGGTGCGCTCAAGTTAACAGTTTAATGTGTATTGGGGCATCCCAGTTCTCCCCCGACAGATGATTTTCAGGGGAGTAAAGGATCTGGCATGTTGGATTTTGGACTACCAATCCTTTTAATTCTCAGCAAAATAAGCTGCCACCAAGGGAGTCTGGCAGTGGCACTCTTGTAGAGAACCCAGGAGTGCTCTGCAAAATGGGCAATCTTGTGTATGGAGGAGTTGAGAGAGATAACGGCTAGCCTAAGGATTGGCCAAACCATCTTTTCGCCAGCAGATACCTAATGTGCATGGGGCCACTTATGGTTCATGGATGTTGGCATACTTCCTATCAGCCAGGCTAGATATCGTCTGGCAACGGGTTACCACCACTTTTGTCATATGATCACAAGTGGAGCTGCTGATCAACAAGTGATCAAAGTGAGTAGTGACACTGAGGCCATTGGCCAGCCATGCCCTTACAAAACAAAATCTTTAAATGGTCTAAAAGGAAGATCTGAGTTGCATGTGTTCTCCATCGAGGATATCAAGCCTAACCAGTGGCATCTTGCCACCCAGAAAGTGGACTATGGATTGCTTTCACACTGCTCCCCAAGTATTTGGTTACTGAATGCTTGGTCAGGGGATCAAAAATAGAAAATCAAACCACTAGTATTACACCTTGGATTACAGTCCACTCAAATTATTTTTCCTCTGTCAATTACAACTTGCTAATGTTTACGTCATGCTGAAATACGTTGATTTAGCACTGGAATAGGTGAGGTGGGAGGAAATACATTTAAGTAGGCACCAAACCCTGGTAATGCAAATCTTCAATCACAGAGGCACAGCTTAATTATAGTGGGGATAGTGATAACCTTAATAGAAGTCAATGCTATGCAAAGAAAAACATCAATATAAACAACATACAGTAATAGGTACCAGCTCTGCAGATCATATAAGCAATTAATAAAGCCAATGGCTCACAGGTTATGTCCTTTCTGATTGGGCCAAATGGAAAAGACAGGAAAATTGGCTACAATCAGCTACAACTGTAGTAGCAAAAAATAAAAAACAGTGGAACAGCACCTCAAGTCTGGAAGATACAAGCAGACTCACTCGTTCAGTGGAAAAAAATACCAGCATAAACCACTCAAACATAATTCATAAAGTAAAGAACAAGAAAAAGCAGCACTCCTAATAATTGCAAATCAATTATTGTGTTGTAATTTACAGGATGCAACGTTTCGGCTGTAACTCAAGCATATACGCTTATATGCTCTTGAAAAAGGCAGTTACAGCCAAAGCTTTGCATGCTGCCTTCTTTACTTTATGCACTAACACAACTTGTCTGCAGAGCTTGCGACAGACATATTTGACTTCTCACGTTTACTTCCCCACCTATTATCAACTGACAAACTTCCCATCATGATGCTACCCCCAATTTTGTTCCTGTTGCCCAATTTGTGTCTATTACTGCACCATGATCTGTGTAATAGTAGCGTAAAGGGAACCTGTCACCAGGTTATTCCCATATAAAGTAGGGCCAGCACCTGGAAGCCTTATGTGACGGCATTCTAGAATGCTGTCTATAAGTCCCCAGTGTGCTCTCCATGAAACACCTTTTATTATACTTACCTATGGGGTGGCACTGTTCGATGGGCGTTGCTGGTCTTCGTGCGGCGCCTCCTCGCTTCATGTGGATGCCACATTCTACGTAATCCACACAGCGTCCTCCGCATAGCACTCCTGTGCAGAGCAAAGTACTGTAACGCACATGCGGGGGGAAAGGCCAAAGAGAGACGATGCATGTTGTTACGCTCGCGCCCGGACTGACTGGCGTGAACATAGTTACTGGTCCCACTGGGCCACGAACCGAGGAGTGCCTGGAGGTGCGTGACTAGGGGCCTCGCCACATCCGACCACGAACACACGGCGGCTTAATCGACTCAGTGGTCCGGGGAGGGGCGTGGGAGGTGGCCCAGGTGCTACTCCAGGTCAGACTTTGGTCACAGCTGTTGACCCACACCGGGGAATGCAGGAACGGGCAGGTTTGGCTGGTATGCAGACAGGCCTGTACTGGCAGGTAGGATAACAGGCTGGATAGGGACCAGTACAGACTGGGATACAGGAGCAGAGCCGCAGGTGTGGAGGACAAGCGGAGCAGAGCCGCAGGTGCGGAGGACAAGCGGAGCAGAGCAGAAGCGCAGGTGCGGAGGACAAGCGGAGCAGAGCAGAAGCGCAGGTGCGGAGGACAAGCGGAGCAGAGCAGAAGCGCAGGTGCGGAGGACAAGCGGAGCAGAGCAGAAGCGCAGGTGCGGAGGACAAGCGGAGCAGAGCAGAAGCGCAGGTGCGGAGGACAAGCGGAGCAGAGCAGAAGCGCAGGTGCGGAGGACAAGCGGAGCAGAGCAGAAGCGCAGGTGCGGAGGACAAGCGGAGCAGAGCAGAAGCGCAGGTGCGGAGGACAAGCGGAGCAGAAGCGCAGGTGCGGAGGACAAGCGGAGCAGAGCAGAAGCGCAGGTGCGGAGGACAAGCGGAGCAGAGCAGAAGCGCAGGTGCGGAGGACAAGCGGAGCAGAGCAGAAGCGCAGGTGCGGAGGACAAGCGGAGCAGAGCAGAAGCGCAGGTGCGGAGGACAAGCGGAGCAGAGCAGAAGCGCAGGTGCGGAGGACAAGCGGAGCAGAACAGAAGCGCAGGTGTGGAGGACAAGCGGAGCAGAACAGAAGCGCAGGTGCGGAGGACAAGCGGAGCAGAGCAGAAGCGCAGATGCGGAGGATAAGCGGAGCAGAGCCGCAGGTGCGGAGGACAAGCGGAGCAGAGCAGAGCAGAACCGCAGGTGCGGAGGACAAGCGGAGCAGAGCAGAGCAGAACCGCAGGTGCAGAGGACAAGCGGAGCAGAGCAGAGCAGAACCGCAGGTGTGGAGGACAAGCGGAGCAGAGCAGAGCAGAACCGCAGGTGCGGAGGACAAGCGGAGCAGAGCAGAACCGCAGGTGCGTAGGACAAGCGGAGCAGAGCAGAGCAGAACCGCAGGTGCGGAGGACAAGCGGAGCAGGGCAGAGCAGAGCAAAGCTGTAGGTGCGGAGGGCAAGCGGAGCAGAACAGAGTGGAACAACAGGTGCAGAGGACTAGCAGAGCACACACAAGGTACTTGCAATGAAGTAGCGAGTGAACACAAAACTCACAAACAAAAGTACAGAGACAACGAGTTGGTGTTAGGTACTGGTTCAGACACAGGAGGAAAAGGGAAGGATCGGACATAGAGACAAACAGGTAACTTACTAGGACACAGTTCAGACAGGAACTGACACTGGAACGAGATACAGGAACGAGCCTGTGTACTCAGCCCCCAGGGTGGCAGGAATAGACTAGAAGTCAGAGATACAGGTAATGGGCCTGCGTACTCAGCCCCCAGGGTGGCAGGAATAGACTAGAAGTCAGAGATGCAGGTAACGGGCCTAGTTACTCAGCCCTCAGGGTGGTGGAAACAGACAAGATACAGGACAGGACCTGGCAACTCAGTTGCACAGAACACACTGAAAGAAAGTGTTGCTCAGCATCTCCCACTGGGTGGAGGAGGTTTAAGCATCCAGTGACTCACAGCAATAGGCTGGGGATGCATTAGGACTGCGCACACTGTAACTTTAAGAATCAGGAAGTGCCAGCGCCGCCACCCTAAGCCAGCAGACAAGAGACATGCACACAGCAAGTAAAAGGAGTATAGTGCACAGCCTGGACTGATAGGTAAGTTGGCGGTCTTGCATGGTGGGAGATGGTAAGCCATGCCAGCACGCCGCCAGTGATGTTACACATGTGCACTACAATACTTTGCTCTTCCCTCGGCAGGGTACAGAGAAGTACGCTTGTGTACGAGTGCATTGCCGAGGACACTGTGTGGATGACGTAGAATGCAACATCCATATGAAGCAAGAAAAATAGGAATGATTCCTACCGTTAATTACATTTCCAGGAGTCCATCATGACAACACGACAGGAGGTAGTTCCTCTGATCCTCTAGGGACAGAAAACACATGAGGTTAAAAGCCCTCCCCCCTCACCTCATCCTCAGTGTTTGTACCGATCACCACACCATGATAGATGCAACTCTATTTTATTATATTTACCAATGTTACATTCACATTAGTATGAAGACTAGGGAGGGAATATAACGGTGCTGTCATGATGGACTCCTGGAAACGTAATTAAGGGTAGGACTAATTCCTATTTTACCAGTTCGTCCATCATGACAGCACGACAAGAGTAATACCAAATCAAACGGTTATTAGGGCAGGACTACTGCTTGAAAGACTTTACGACCATAAGCTAGCTTTTGGCTGGACAGAACATCTAACTTGTAGTGTTTGCTAAAAGTAGATATTTTAGACCAAGTTGCTGCTTGGCAGATTTGGTCCACCGATGCGCCTGCCTTCTCCGCCCAGGTTGCAGAAACTGCTCTAGTAGAGTGAGCTCTTATGGAAATTGACGGGTCTTTTCCTTCTGACTAGTATGCAAGAGTGATAGTCTTAGTTATCCATCTTGCCAAAGTTGGTTTTTCGGAGACTGGCAAAAAGATGGTAGAATTACTTCCTGGTTTAAGTTCGCATTGGATACCACTTTGGGGAGAAAAGAGGGATCCAATCTGAAAATCAACCTGTCGTCCAGGATTTTAAAGGTAAGGATCCAGTACCAAGAGAGCTTGGATCTCACCTACCCGTTTTGTCGTGGTAACTGCTACCAAAAAAGCTGATTTCGTGGAGAATAGGTCTACCCCTGCCTGCTCCAAAGGCAGGCTTAACACTAGGCTTAGGTCCCATGGCGGTACAAGGTCTCTAACCATAGGTCTCAAGCGAGAAACTGCTCTGGTGAACCTGGATATACATGGGTGGTCCACCAAGGGATAGTCCAGGAAAGCACTAAGGGCAGAGATGTGCACTTTTAATGTATTTGGCCTAAGCCCTTTATTGAATGCCTGTTGGAGGAATTCCAGGATTTTAGAGATGTGGGGATGACCTGAATCCATGACTGATTCTTTTGTAAAAGAACAAAATTGTTTCCAGATTCTGGAATATATGGTTGATGTTACCGGCTTTCTGCTAGCCTGCAGAGTTGTGATTACGCAGTCCAAGAGGCCTTTGGTGGCTAGGATCTGCCTCTCAGGATCCAAGCTGTTAACTGGAGAAGGTGGACGTCTTGATGATTCAAGGGACCTTGAGACAGAAGGTCTTCCCTGTGTGGAAGTCTGAATGGATGACCACCAACATTCGGTGTAACAGCGGGAACCAGTTCTTTTTGGGCCAATAAGGCGCTATCAGAATTAGAGTCGCCTGCTCCTGCTGTATTTTCCTCAATAGTCTCGAAATGAGTGGGATTGGTGGGAAAGCGTATAGAAGACCTACTCCCCAGGGCTGAGAGAGCGCGTCCACTCCTTCTGGATTGTAGCTCAGGTTGATGGAGAAAAAGCGCCGAAGTTACCTGTTTTTTTCTGGTTGCGAACAAGTCTATGGAGGGTGTGCCCCATCTTTGGATTATTCGCTTGAAAACATCCAAGTTCAATTCCCACTCGGAGGACCAGATTTTCTCCCTGCTGAGGTAGTCTGCTACCGTGTTTTCGGATCCTTTGAGATGGACTGCTGATACTGAAAGAACGTTCGCTTTTGCCCACCGGAAGATCTGTGCTGCTAGAACTTGTAACCGTATACCTTTTGGGCCTCCCTGCCGACGAAGGAAGGAGACGCTGGAATTGTTGTCAGAGAAAATTTTTATGTGATTTCCTCTGACTAGATCCTGGCACTGTTGGAAAGTTTCCCAGACTGCCCTTAGTTCTTTGAAATTTGATGACCTTCCTTGTAGTTTGGAAGACCACGAGCCTTGAAAGTATCTGTCCTCTACGTTCGCACCCCAACCTCTTTGACTGGCATTTATAGAGATCCGCACAACGGGAAGGAAGATCTAATCTACTGCCTTTCTTAGATTTGAGGGTTTTGTCCACGAGGAAAGCGAAAGCTTTATTTCTGCTGCCAATTTCATCCTTTTGTCTAGTCCTGAAGACTGCTTGTTCCAGGTAGACAGGACTGCCCTTTGCAGGAGCCTTGTGTGAGCCTGGGCCAATTTTACACTGGTAATTCACGACTGTCAAGTACGCCATGCGAATCCTAGGTCTAATGACGTAGTGTAAGTTTTTCTCTGGAAATTCTGCATTTTTAGACAGATTTCCTTCTGTTTTGTTAGAGGCAGGGAAGAACTCTGGAGATGCAAATTCAAAAGCACCCCCAAGAACACCTTCTTGGTGCTTGGTTGAAGACTTGATTTCTCCCAGTTGACTACCCATCCTAGAGATTCTAGGGTTTCGATCATCTGTTTATGTTGCTGAAGGAGAGCCTCTGATTCGCCCACTAAAAGCATATCGTCCAAGTAGGGTATTATGATTATGCCCTGCTTTCTTAGAAAGGCTGCAACCTTCGTTATTACCTTCGTGAAAATTTGGGGAGCCAACGATAGGCCGAATGGCAGACAGGTGAACTGGAAATGACACACCCTGTTTTCTTGCTCTAGGGCGAATCTCAGATATTGATGATGGGTTGGATGGATAGGAACGTGATAATATGCATCCTTGAGATCTAGGGTGCACATTACTGAATCTTTTTGAATTAATGGGATGCTGGACCTGATTGTCTTCATTTTGAACCTTCTGTACTCTACCCATTGATTTAGGGGTTTGAGATTTATTACCGTACGTCTTTTGCCCGACGGATTCAGTACCGAGAAGAGGGAAGAATAATATTCTGAACCTAATTCCGAGGGAGGTACTTGTTTGAACGCACCTAGAGATTCCAGGGTTATTATGTCCTGCCAAAGGCTTTGAGGCCGAGGAGGAAAGAGGAGAGGTAATTTGAAAACACTGTGGGGGATGATGGACATACTCTATTTTGTATCCATCGTCTATTGTCCGCAAGAGCCATTGATTCTCTGTTATGAACTGCCACTTTCCCACAAAAAAACGGAGCCTCCCCCTCAACCCCTATGGCATCAGGGTCTGCTCGAAAGGCCAGAGAAAACTGGGCTGCTCTCTCGCTTTCCCCCTGTCCTGCAAGACCATCTACCCGTTTTACCTTTACCCCTATAGTCTCGTTTATGGGGCCGACGGGATTTATGAAAGGGCTGGTATCTTTTAGTTTTATCCTCGGGGAAACCTTTTTTTCTTATCCAATGCCCTTTCCAGGATCTCATCAAGAACTGGACCAAAGACCTGGGAACCGTAAAAGGGGAAGGAGCAAAACTTGTTTTTTGAAGGTCGGGGGATAGCCAAAGTCTTAAGCCAAATTGCACGCCTCACTGAATTAGAAAGCACGCTACTCCTGAACGCAAACCTAACCGATTCTGTTGATGCATCGGCCAAAAACTGTCGCCGGTTTTACACTGTGTGCAGAATTATTAGGCAAGTTGTATTTTAGAGGATTATTTTTATTATTGATCAACAACTATGTTCTCAATCAACTCAAAAGACTCAAATATCCAAGCTTAATATTTTTGGAAGTTGGGAGTGGTTTTTTTTTTAGATTTGGCTATCTTAGGAGGATATCTGTTTGTGCAGGTAACTATTACTGTGCAGAATTATTAGGCAACTTAATAAAAACCAAACATAATCCCATCTCACTTGTTTATTTTCACCAGGTAAACCAATATCCGTGCACAAAATTTAGAAATAAACATTTCTGACATGCAAAAACAAAAACTAAAAAAAATTAGTGATCAAAATGGCCACCTTTCTTTATGATGACACTCAACATCCTTCCATCCATAGATTCTGTCAGTTGCTTGATCTGTCTTCGATCAACATTACGTACAGCAGCCACCACAGCCTCCCAAACACTTTTCTGAGAGGTGTACTGTTTTCCCTCCCTGTAGATCTCACATTTTATGATGGACCACAGGTTCTCTATGGGGTTCAGATCAGGTGAACAAGGGGGCCAGGTCATTATTTTTTCTTCTTTTAGACCTTTACTGGCCAGCCACGCTGTGGAGTAGTTGGATGCATGTGATGGAGCATTGTCCTGCATGAAAATCATGTTTTTCTTGAACGATACCGACTTCTTCCTGTACCACTGCTTGAAGAAGTTGTCTTCCAAAAACTGGCAGTAGGTCTGGGAGTTCAGCATCACTCCATCCTCAACCCGAAAAGGTCCCACAAGTTCATCTTTGATGATACCACCGCATACCAGTACCCCACCGTCTGAGTCGGAGTGGAGCTCTCTGCCCTTTACTGATCCAGCCTCTGGCCCATCCATCTGGCCCATCAAGAGTCACTCTCATTTCATCAGTCCATAAAACCTTTGAAAACTCAGTCTTAAGATATTTCTTGGCCCATTCTTGATGCTTTATCTTATGTTTCTTGTTCATAGGTGGTAGTTTTTCAGCCTTCCTTACCTTGGCCATGTCCCTGAGTATTGCACACCTTGTGCTTTTTGATACTCCAGTAACGTTGCAGCTCTGAAATATGGCAAAACTGGTGGCGAATGGCATCTTGGCAGCTTCACGCTTGATTTTCCTCAATTCATGGGCAGTTATTTTGTGCCTTTTTTGGCCAACACGCTTTTTGCGACCCTGTTGGCTATTTGCCATGAAACGCTTGATTGTTCGATGATCACGCTTCAAAAGTTTGGAAATTTCAAGACTGCTGCATCCCTCTGCAAGACATCTCACAATTTTGGACTTTTCAGAGCCCGTCAAATCTCTCTTCTGACCCATTTTGCCAAAGGAAAGGAAGTTGCCTAATAATTAAGCACACCTTATATAGGGTGTTGATGTCATTAGTCAACACCCCTCATTACAGAGATGCACATCACCAGATTTACTTAATTGGTAGTTTGCTCTAAAGCCTATGCAGCTTGGAGTAGGACAACATGTATAAAAAGTATCAAAGTGATCAAAATACTCATTTGCCTAATAATTCTGCACAGAGTGTAATATAGGCAGGGAGTCTGACAGTATATCTCTAAGAGTGTTAGATACTATTTGATCTGATAGCCCATCTATCCATAGACACATGGACCTAGCCACAGAGGTAGCCACAATATTAGTTTTTATAACTGCTGCCGATGTTTCCCAGCATCTCTTCAGCATAGTCTCTGCTTTTCTGTTCATTGCATCCTTTAGACAAGAGGCGTCTTCAAAAGGGATGGAAGTCTTTCTGGCAACTCTTGCAATAGGGATATCAACTTTGGGAATTTCCTCCCATAGCTTAATATCCTCAGGGTTAAATGGAAGCCGGGCCTTAAAGTCTCTTGGAACAGTGAGTTTCTTTTCAGTGTCTTCCCATTCTTCGAGAATCATAGATTTTATGTTCTCATTTACGGGTAAAACCCTGTTTCTTTGCCTTCTTAGACCCGAGAACATCTCGTCCTTATCTTAATAAGTCATCTATATTTTCTGCTGAGAACATATATTTTTTCCTCTCTTCTGAAGGCATCTGGGAGAGAATCTCCTCCTCCCCTTTCAGACTCCGTTCCGAAGGTGAATCCAAATATCCTCCTTCCTCAGAGGATTCCTCCATTTCTCTTATGGCGGGGAGAAGGCTGAACAGTCTGGGGTACTTGGGGCATTTGAGAGGGTATGAGTTCGGAAACCGTATTGTTAACTTCCTCTCGGATCACGGGCCGCATGTCCGTTAGGAATGATGCTTTCTCTTCTTTGAGAATCTTGGCAATGCATTCTTTGCATAATTGTTTTTTATATGAATCCTGCCGCTTAGAGTTACAGGATATACATCTCCAGGATTTCTTAGAGGAGGATCCGGATCTCTGTGTTCCTCTATCCTATCTTAAAGGAGACATGGGAATTTTTTATTTAATACCCATTTCTACTAAAATTTAGTGGACTGAGGGCTATCAAGATAGAGTATACTCACACTACCCAGGGACTCTGCTGGAGCTTCTGACATTACAGGATTAGTACCCATTGTGTCAGGGAATGTGCGCCCAAGGGTACCCCTTTAAGGGGTCTTACCTGATTCAGGTGGTGTGAGGCACGCCCTCATTAACAGTCACTGCCATTTTCTTGCAGGGGTGCATCTTCTGCTGCCCTGTATGCCATGCAGAATCAGCATGCGCTCCACCTTGGAACGCACGCATCATCATAGAGTGTCTTGCTTGTTTATTTCCTAGCAGGCCCTGCGAGCTCTCACTCCAGAGCGCACACCTCTGACATCGCGTACATTCCACCCTGGAACGCACACGTCATTATGGTGCACCCCGGAAGTAGATGCCACTCCAGGGCACCTGCGCAGGCCCAGTTTCCAGCATTCCGTTACGTTGCGTGCTCCTTCAGCGTGCAACGGAAGTTCGGCCGGCGGACCTCACGCTCTCCTGCTCCGCAGCGCACCCCTCAGTCGGAAAAACGGCCTTGAAGCATGGCATGCGCTCCACCTTGGAACGCACGCTCCTTATCAGGTCTGCCGGTGGGCAGCTGCATGCAGCCGAGAGCCCTCTGTACGAGAGATGCGGCGCAGTCGGGAATCTCCTCCACCGACCTGGCCGAGGGACCCCCGCCCAGTGGGGTGTCAGCATGGAGTCTCTTGACCGGGGTAAGGGGAGAAATCAGTCCCCCCCCGATCCACTCTGGCTCACAGGTACCTTCTCTTCTTTCATCTTTGCAATACCTCTTCTGACAGTGTCCTGTCCTGCTAGGGACAGGAAAAACACTGAGGGTGATGTGAGGGGGGAGGGCTTTTAACCTCTCATGTGTTTCCTGTCCCTAGAGGATCAGAGGAACTACCTCCTGTCATGATGGACGAACTGGTAAAGAGTAGGTGCCACACCAAGACCACTGATTCCTATCGGACAGAACCGCCCTATAGGTGAGTATAGCAAAAGCTATTTTTTGTTTTATTGAGAGCGCATTGCGGACATATAGACAGATTAAGATTAAGATTTAGGAGGGAACAGGGGAGAATTAGGTTGGTGAGTTGAGGTGATAGGCTTGTCAACACAGATGCTTGGAGTTTTGTGTGCACATTCCCATCCTCTCCTATTAGGTTTCTACTTCCTTTAACTCCCCTGTGCTCCACTCTGTTTGGAGAGTATTTTGTTTGATTGTTATTTTAATTTATGGAAAAGCAGTCCACAAAAAGAAGGGAGTTGATCCAGCACTTCAGGCAAAATGCTAATTTTATTCCATTAGTATTCCATCAGTAAAAACATGATTCAAAGAAAAATACACATCATTAAATGGATAAATGTATAATCCGAGGAGAAAGTCCCAAGGGAAATATTCAAGGTCCTGGTTGACGCGTTTCAAAGTGATGCGTCTTATTCATAACCATAATTCAGAGGTTTTGAAGAAGAAGAATCACTTTGAAACGCGTCAACCAGGACCTTGAATATTTCCCTTGGGACTTTCTCCTCGGATTATACATTTATCCATTTAATGATGTGCATTTTCATTTGAATCATGATTTAACTGATGGAATACTAATGGAATAAAATTTGCATTTTACCTGAAGTGCTGGATCAACTCCCTTCTTTTTGTGGACTGCCTTTCTTTGGATTTGGGATCCTGTGGACTCATGGATGGGTGAGCGGATTACATCTTTTTTGTTACTGTTATTTTAATTTACCCTGTCCGTCTTCCCTTGTTTGTCTGGTTAGTGTATATCTATACACTTTGGCTTCACACCTCTGTGTGGGGACAGATAAGGGTTGATTTAGGGGCATAGCAAGGCACATGAACCCGGCATCTCCACCTTCAGGAGTAATCTGGGGGAAAGGGATAGACTAGAGCGCCCCTTATGCTAGGGACCTGGTTAGCATCCATAGTCCCAAGTCACTGAGTGACAGAAGTAATTGCCATTATTACAAACAAAGCCCCCTTGTCACCTCTAGACAGTAAAAATTTTAAATAAAAAGCCTCCCTGTGTGCCCCTTTGCAAGTTGTAATGCCCCATTTGCTCCCTTGTAAAGTCAATGCTCTGAGTGGACACTATAAAAAGGTAATTATGTTCTTTGTGTTTCCACTTAAACCATATTATTGTCCTCTAAGCACTTCCTAAATGCCCCTTAGCAAGAAATATTGCTCCAGGATTTTTTTTATGAATAATTAATAAAAAGCCTAGGAGTATAACAATACTTACTTAACCAAAAATACTTATTTTAGATAATGAATAGGAGCACTCAAGCCATTGGGAAACTAGAGTGAGCTCTGTCCCACAAGCATTTAGTAAGACGAGATTCCAAGTCAGAATGGTATTCATGGCCGATTCATGATAAATTTACAAAAGTGGCCAAAGAAGAAAAAAAAAATGTTTTGCAATCTACGCAATGCTCTACCAACCTCCAATATATGGTGGGGTATGGTCAGAGCAACATAAATATACAACATATATTATTAGAACATACACACATATATTTATTTTTTTAAACTATTTAGCATAATAGTCTGATTATGTTATACAGCATTTTCCTAGTAAATCTAGTTCGACCCCGCTATCCAACAAATGACGTTGTCTGCTCTTTATCTAAGTGTTCAGAGACATGTTGTACATTTTGTCTCTGGAGAAAAAAAAAATGTTGCTGAAGAATGACACTTTCACTTAACATGCTTAATCTCTTGCAAATCAATATGCCAGCAGTCTGGAGGTTTGTGGGCAAGACACAATGAAGCTAGTGTAAATGCTGCCATAGATGACATAATGATGGTCTATGAGTTGCATTGTTGTCCTTGCCTGGTGGGAGAACGTGTGCAGAAATAACGCCTGACCTCTTACATGTATGCCTAATTCAATATTCTAATATATTATGTTAGTTTACTTATTAAAAGTTAATTCATTGTTTAATTATAAAGGTTTATTCATCTAAAGAAATTAGACGCCACTGAAAGCATTACAATATGATAATTCATCTGACAAGAGAAGGAGGACTGCGGTGATTAGAAACAAACAGGATTTTAGGTGAGAGCTGCTATGCGGACAAGTACACCGGGCCAATCACAACCACAATTTGCAGATGTAACTGATTGATTTCCTAAACGGCCATCTGAACCCGACCTTAGATACATAAGTAACTGACACATTGTGGTCAAAATAAAATTATTCAGACTACAAAAATAGTAACCAATGGTGACCATTCTACTGAAGCCTTGCATTCCCTCTTGCAAGTCAGACTAATATACAGGTGCATCTCACTAAATTAGAATATCGTCTAAAAGTTAATTTATTTCAGTTCTTCAATACAAAAAGTGAAACTCCTATATTATATAGAGTCATTACAAACAGAGTGATCTATTTCAAGTGCTTATTTCTGTTAATGTTGAGGATTATGGCTTACAGCCAATGAAAACACAAAAGTCATTATCTCAGTAAATTAGAATTAACAAAAAACACCTGCAAAGGCTTCCTAAGCGTTTAAAAAGGTCCCTTAGTCTGTTTCAGTAGGCTCCACAATCATGGGGAAGACTGCTGACTTGACAGGTGTCCAAAAGGCAGTCATTGACACACTCCACAAGGTCTCAGTTTCAACTTTCATTTGGAAATCAAGGTCCCAGAGTGTGGAGGAAGAGTGGAGAGGCCACAATCCAAGCAGCTTGAGGTCTATTGTGAAGTTTCCACAATCAGTGATGGTTTGGGGAGCCATGTTCTGCTGGTGTAGGTCCACTATCAAGACCAAAGTCAGCGCAGCCGTCTACCAGGAAATGTTAGAGCACTTCATGCTTCCCTCTGCCGACAAGCTTTTTGGAGATGGAAATGTAATTCTCCAGCAGGACTTGGCACCTGTCCACACTGCCAAAAGTACCAATACCTGGTTTATAAGCAACAGTATCACTGTGCTTGATTGGCCAGAAAACTCGCCTGACCTTAACCCCATAGAGAATCTATGGGGTATTGTCAAGAGGAAGATGAGAGACACCAGACCCAACAATGCAGACGAGCTGAAGGCTGCTATCAAAGCAACCTGGGCTTCCACAACATCTCAGCAGTGCCACAGGCTGATCGCCTCCATGCCACGCCACGTCACATTGATGCAGTAATTGATGCAAAAGGAGCCCTGACCAAGTATTGAGTACATTTACTGAACATACATTTCAGTAGGCCAACACTTCAGATTTTAAAAACGTTTTTCAAGCTGTTATAAAGTATTCTAATTTACTGAGATAATGCCTTTTGTGTTTTCATTGGCTGTAAGCCATAATCATCAACATGAACAGAAATAAAACACTTGAAATAGATCACTCTGTTTGTAATGACTATATAATATACGAGTTTCACGTTTTGTACAAAAGAACTGAAATAAGTTAACTTTTTGATGATCTTCTAATTTTGTGAGATGCACCTGTATATATATTTATTAAGAAGCCCTGGTTAAGCCAACACATTAATGTAAACCTAGAACTGGCAATTATTAGTTAGACTGATCCATCTAAAGCAGAGGTCCCCAACCGCCGGTCCGCGGACCAGGACTGGGCCGTTGGGGTTTTTCAGCCGGTCCACGGCACCGCCACAGACAATCACTAAACATTGACAGTATGCTCTGGTCTGCGGTGGCTCAGAGCACACTGTGTGGGGTGGATGTTGCCCGCTATTCTAGACTCCCGCAGGGTAGACCTGTAGAGGACCTGTGATGACATCAAGGTACATAACTGTGATGTCACCACAGGTCCTGAAGCAGGATGAAGCAGGGACGGAACTACCGCCCGTGCAGCCGTTTCATTGAACGGGGGCCCCGAGGGAGAGGGGGCCCCTCCAGGCTCCAGCAGGGCCGCCATCAGGGCATGACTGCCCTGACTCCAGTATGGGGCCCGGCCGGTAGGAGCCCCCTCGGAGCCCCCCTCTTGTGCGTCTCTCTCCTCATGGGGCCCCCGGCCCCATGCAAAGCGCCGGGTCCAGTACATCTCATAATTCCTCTGACTTCTGGTCATGTGACGGCGCCGTCACATGACCGGAAGGCAGGAGAACCTGGTGTCAGCGATTTGGACGAGCGCCAGGATTCTGCAGGGATCGCATGGGGGTAAGTATAACAAGTTTTATTTTTTTTTAAATACAATTAACTAGGAGTGGGGGGAATGGGAGATGCACATGGGGGGGGGGAGATGAGAGATGCACGGGGGGAGGGGAGAGATGAGAGATGCACATGGGGGAGGGGAGAGATGAGAGATGCACATGGGGGGAGGGGAGAGATGAGAGATGCACGGGGGGATGAGAGATGCACGGAGGGGGATGAGAGATGCACGGAGGGGTGAGCTGCACATGGGGGGGTGAGAGATGCACATGGGGGGGGTTATGTTTACATAACTTTGTTGCCTTATGAAGGGCGGGGGGGGCCCCCAAAAATTTCTTGCACAGGGGCCCACTACAGTCTGTGTCCGCCCCTAGGATGAAGTAAATGCAGCTGAACAGCAGCTGTCAGGACAGCTGCCCTGTCCTGCTGCAGGGCGTGATGGGGCCTCAGTGATGCGGCTCCTGGCACAGCACATTATGTGGGGCTCCTGGCATAGCTCCTGGCGGGGACCTGGTCTACACTATATGATAAGTATGCACTAAACTCCAAATCCCTCCATTACCCCGCCCCCATATGACCAAAGCCCCGCCCACCCCACCCCCTCCTTGCTGGGCCATGGAAAAATGATCTTGCTTCAAGCCGGTCCCTGGTGCAAAAAAGGTTGGGGACCACTGATCTAAAGGACTATTACCATAATTTTACAGAATATTCGTCTTCTTACTTTAATACAAATCTTGGTCTCAATGTTAATTAAAGTTTACAAACACAAAGTGAAAGGGTATAGCAATAATGGCAAGTTAAATTACTAGACAAGTTATTTTTTTTCATGGGCCATTTTGAAACCAATGTCATAAACACCGCATGTGCTGCACACGTGACTCAGATGCGACTGTAAAAAAGGTTACTCCACTTCCCACAGTCACTCGTCCACTCATCTATCGCTTTAACCTAACAAGGAGTTTAGAGAATCCCACAGCCAGTTCACATATTCACACCACACTTCTTACTGCCACCACTTGCAGTTTTGTTAGGCCAGAAAGACAACCGTCCTGGGTAACACTTGCACACCCAGTTTCCAAGCATCCTGGCATACACAGGGTAGCACAGCTCAGCTACACTTTCCCTCTCTAAAGTTGTGGGTACTTTAGAGCAGCAATTAACAAATGTATTACATTTTAGATTTAATATACAAAAGGTAAAATGCTTACAAAAATGACAAAACGATGAAATAAAAAGAAAAAAAATCTGTTACTGATCAGTGAGATTCTTTGCATAGGAGGAGCCAATGAGATGTCTTAGCTGTGTCCCCTACAGGGCATGTGGAAGAAGGTGCTGTGGTCAGATGAGACCAAAGTAGAACTTTTTGGGCTAAATGCAAAACGCTGTGTGTGGCAGAAAACTAACACTGTACATCACCTTGAAAACACCATCACCACCGTCAAACATGGTGGTGGCAGTATCATTCTGTGGGGATGCTTTTCTTCAACAAGGACAGGGAAGCTGGTCAGAGTTCATGGGAAAATGTATGGAGCTAAATACAAGGCAATCCTGGAAGAAAATCTGTTAGAGGCTGCAAAAGACTTGAAACTGGGATGAACGTTCACTTTCCAGCAGGTCACTCACCCTAAACATACTACCAGAACTACAATGTATGGTTTAGATCAAAGAATATTCATGGGTATGAATGGCCAGTCACAGTCCAGACTGAAATCCCATTGAGAATCTGTGGCAAGACTTGAAAATTGCTGTTCACAGACACCTCCCATCCAAGCTCACTGAGCTAGAGCGAATGTGCAAAGAAGAATTGGCAAAAATTTCAGCCTCTAAAAGTGCAAAGCTGGTAGAGACATACCCCAAGAGACATGCAGTAGTAATTGGGGCAAAATGTGGTCCTATAAAAAGGTGTCAGACTACAGAGGACTGAATACAAATGCATGTCACAATTTTCAGATTTGTATTTTTAAAATATTTAGAAAACCATATATCATTTCATTCACACGTCACAAATACTTGCTACTTTGTTTTGGTATATCACATAAAATCCAAATAAAATACATTTAAGTGTGTTGGTGTAACAAAAAAAATGTGGAAACGTTCCCAGGGTATGAATACTTTTTCAAGGCACTGTACATTTCTGTGGTTTCCCAAGGCTGAAAATCCTGGTGCTTGAAACCACAGAAGCAGTTCCACAATCACAGATCTATCCGTGGATTGTTTTGAAATCGGTTTATAGTAGAGATGGCATTGAAATATTGCATTTTCATTGTGCAATGTGGATGTCCCTGGCGTGGGCTGGAGACGGCCAGTCTGTGAAAGGCAATTATCTTCACTAGTTTGCTAGAACCTCTTTGATAAAGAGGACACACAGAGTCAGTTTGGTCTTGCTGTAGAAGGTTGACTCTTAGCTTATACGATTACCTTGAGATGAATAAGATTTACAGTGTTTCAGTGACATCGGATTTATAGTCACCTAGTCCATAACAGTACTGTATATGAAGAAGTTATACTAGCACTGTCTGTGGATTAGCAAGTGGAGGGAGCAGACTGAAAAAGGTAACAGACTGCAGGAACAAACTGCATGCAAGGTTTGACTGTAGTCCATAACCAAGGAAACACATAGGTCAGAACTGGTGCAGAACACAACATGGTAGGATACTTAAAAAAGGAGTGAATAAATTGCTCACCGTGCAGTCAATGACCAAATCTGCCCTTTGTATGTGATGGGTGTAGTTTCAAATACTGTTGAGATCTGGAAATTAGTCCAAGAAAAGTAAAGTTGATCGACATATCCAAAAAATTGATAAAATCTTCAAATTTTATTCCATAAGTATCAAAACAATTAAAATCCACATGCTGGTGATAGTGTTTTTTTCTAACGCGTTTCTGGTGCTGTGTGCACATGCCCTTAGTCACAGTTTTCTTGAACATGATAGGAGAATTGTATTATGAAAATAAATTGTGGCGCTCCATATTATAATAATAATAATAATAATAATAATAATAAATGTTTTTATTTATATAGCACCAACATATTCCGCAGAGCTTAACAATTCACATACATTATTGGCACTGTCCCCATCGGGGCTCACAATCTACATTCCCTATCAATATGTCTTTGGAGTGTGGGAGGAAACCGGCGAACCTGGAGGAAACCCACGGAAACACGGGGAGAACATACAAACTCCTTGCAGATGTTGTCCTTGACCCTAGTGCTGCAAGGTTGCAGTGCTAACCATTGAGCCACCATAAAAGAAAATATATCCTCTAAACAAAATCAACACAGAATCCTGAACAAATTAAAGATTAAAAAAAGAAAGAAAAAGAAATGAAATCTGATATGTACTGGGAATTGTGATGCTGTCTATTTATTTTTTTATCTTCTCCTAGAACACCAACCTGCTCCCAGATATGTCAGTGTGATGCAACAGAGCAGAACAGACAACTAAAAAAAATGTTTTTGCACTCAAACTTTTGGAAAAAAAAAGTTATATTTCTTAAGAAAATAAAAATGGTACCAGTTTAAGGTAGATCTAATTTACAAAAAAGCTATTTGTATAAAGTTCAGATGAGTGTATTTTTGTTCAGTGTGTGATCCGTGTACAATATGACCAACCTGCTAGTGCACATGAGCAATTTCCTTAGGCTCATATGGGAAAAAAATGCCAGACAGTTCCTGCACTAATTCACGATGGCAACAAATACACATACAGTGGGGCAAATAAGTATTTGATACACTGCCGATTTTGCAAGTTTTCCCACCTACAAAGTCTGTAATTTTTATAGTCATTACACTTCAACTGTCAGAAACACAACCTAAAAATAAAATCCAGAAAATCACATTGTATGATTTTTAAATAATTAAATTGCATTTTATTGCATGAAATAAATATTTGATCATCTTCCAACCAGCAAGAATTCTGGCTCTCACAGACCTGTTAAGTTTTTCTTGAAGAAGCCTTTCTGCTATGCACTCATTACCTCTATTAACTGCACCTGTTTGAACTCATTGCCTGCATAAAAGACACCTGTCCACACACTCAAATCACACTCCAACCTCTCTACCATGACCAAGACCAAACAGTTGTCTAAGGACACCAGGGACAGAATTGTAGACCTACACAAGGCTGGGATGGGCTACAGGACAATAGGCAAGCATATTGGTGAGAAGGCAACAACTGTTGGCACAATTATTACAAAATGGAAGAAACACAAGATGACTGTCAATCTTCCTTGGTCTGGGACTCCATGCAAGATCTCACCTCATAGGGTAAGGAGGATTCTCAGAAAGGTCAGGAATCAGACCAGAACTACACGGAAGGACCTGGTCAATGACCTGAAGACATCTGGGACCACAGTCTCAAACATTACAGTTAGTAACACACTATGCCATCATGGATTAAAACCCTGCAGGGCACGCAAGGTCCCCCTGCTCACGCCGGCACATGTCCAGGCCTGTTTGAAGTTTGCTAATGACCATCTGGATTATCCAGAGAAGGCATGGGAGAAGGTCATGTGGTCAAAATGAGACCAAAATAGAACATTTTGGTATCAGCTCCACTCACAGTGTTTGAAGGAAGAAGAAGAAGGAAAAGTACAACTCCAAGAACACCGTCCCAATCATGAAGCATGGTGGGGGAATCATCATACTTTGGGGGTGCTTTTCTGCAAAGGGGACAGGACAACTGCACCGTATTTAAGGGAGGCTGGATGGGGTCATGTATAGCGAGATTTTGGCCAACAACCTCCTTCCCTCAGTAAGAACACTGAAGATGGGTCTTGGCTGGGTCTTCCAGCATGACAATAACCTGAAACCAGGGGCAGACATACTGCTGATGCAGCTGCACAGGGGCACTGATGTGGATGGGGGGCCCTTGCAGGGCGGATAATAATGAGGGCAATCCGGCCTGTTTCTCAGAGCTCGAGGCTTCGTGGAACACAGGCCTAGATTGCCCTCATCATGTGTGGCGGGCAGGGAGCAATCCATGCAGCTCCGCTGCCTACAGGAAACAATGGATCCTGTCCTCTGCTTCCTGTCTAGCACTTTCTCTGACACAGGCGCGCATGACTTGATGATGTCAGCATGCTGCGTGCGTCTGAGTCATTTAGAAAGTTGCCAGCGAGGAGGAAAGAAGCAATGGTGCTGGGGAACGGACAGAGGTGAGTGGTGCCAATTTATTTTTTTTCTCAGTAAATGGAGGCCGGAGACGGGACTAAGGGCGTGGGGGGAGAAGACGGGACGAGGGGCATGTGTGTGGGGGGGAGAAGACGGAACGAGGGGTGAGGGGGGGCAGAGAGAAGACGGGACGAGGTGCGTGGAGGGGCAGAGAGAAGAAGACGGGACGAGGGGTGTGGGGGGCAGAGAGAAGACGGGACGAGGGGCGTGGGGGGCAGAGAGAAGACGGGACAAGGGACGTGGGGGGTAGAAGACGGCACGAGGGACGTGGGGGGAGAAGACGGTACGAGGGATGTCGGGGAAAGAACATTGAGGGGGGTGGGGATTGGGATGAAAGTAAGGTGGACTTTCCATGGGCTTATGAACAGGGGGAGGATGTTAGATATGGATGTAAAAAGGAATTGGGTGGTGGAGGATGGTGCCAAGTCCCTGATAGTGTCATAATGAATTGTGGGATGGGGGAGGTCGCTATCAGAGACTATCTATCTATCTATCTCCTGTCCCTCACTGAAACCTGGATTCAGGATTCTGACACTGTCTCCCCTGCCGCTATTTCTCATGGCGTCTTGCATTTTTCCCATTTCCCGAGACCTGCGAACAGATCGGATCGGGTTGACAGGTTACTGGGTGGGGCTGGCGAAGACCCAGCGGTCATGGTCCACATTGGCACCAATGACAAAGTGAGTGGTAGATGGAGGGTCCTTAAAAATGATTTCAGGGATCTAGGTAGGAAGCTTAGGGCAAGGACCTCCAAGGTAGTTTTCTCAGAAATACTACCAATCCCGCGAGCCACACAGGAGCGCCAACGGGAGGTTAGGGAGGTGAATAAGTGGCTAAAGAGTTGGTGCAAGGCAGAAGGGTTTGGGTTCATGGAGAACTGGGCCGACTTCGCTGTCGGCTACAGGCTCTACCGTAGGGACGGGCTGCACCTCAATTGGGAGGGTGCAGCGGTGCTGGGGAAGAAGATGGCTAATAGGTTGGAGGAGTTTTTAAACTAGAGACGGGGGGGGGAAACCAAGGAAATAGGTGGGATGTGAGGCAAGCAAGGGGGAAGGGGAGAAGTGAATATAATGAGGGTGGAGAGGGGGGTGGGGATAGTACAGTTAGATCGTTAGAGAAGAATAGGATGCTAAATAACCCCAAAGTTTTATCTTGCATGCTGACCAACGCAAGAAGCCTGAGCAATAAGGCGGATGAGCTGCGGGCGCTTATATCGGAGGAGAGGTATGACATCGTAGGTATAACAGAGACTTGGCTAGATGATCGCTACGACTGGGCGGTAAATTTAACAGATTATAGTTTATTTAGAAGGGACCGGACACAGGGGAAGGGCGGAGGAGTCTGCTTATATGTAAAGTCACGTCTAAAGCCCAGACTAAGGGAAGATATAGGAGAGGGAGAAGAGGGGGTCGAGTCCATGTGGGTAGAGATAGAGGGGGCAAAAAATAATAATAAAATATTACTGGGGGTCTGCTATAAGCCACCCAATATAACAGAGGAGAATGAGAAACTGCTATTAGGACAAATAGACAAAGTAGCAAAACATAATGAGGTGATTGTAATGGGGGACTTCAACTACCCGGATATTGACTGGGAAACAGAAACCTGTAGATCGCAGAAAGGAAAAAGGTTCTTGACAAATATCAAGGATAATTATCTCTCCCAACTAGTGCAGGAACCAACGAGAGGGAAGGCCGTGTTGGACTTAATATTGACTAATAGGCCTGATAGAATAACTGAGGTACAGATAGGGGGGCACCTAGGTAATAGCGATCATAATATTATCAATTTCAAAATGCCCTTCAGCAGGGTTATCAATAAGGGAATAACTAAAACATTAAACTTTAGGAGGGCGAAGTTTGATCAGCTGAAAGAAAACCTTCAATTTATAGACTGGGACAAAGTTCTTAATCAAAGGAATACGAATAGTAAATGGGAAACCTTCAAAATAATTCTGAATACTCAGTGCGAGAGGTATATACCGTATGGGAATAAAAGGGCCAGAAATAAGAGGAAACCAATATGGTTGAACAAGAACGTAAAAGGGGCGTTAAATAGCAAAAAAGAGGCATTCAAGAGATTAAAACAGGAAAACAGTAAGGAGGCACTAATGTGTTACAAGGAAAAAACGAGAACCTGCAAAAAACAAATAAAAATAGCGAAGGAGGAAACAGAGAGACGTATTGCTAGGGAAAGTAGATCAAATCCCAAACTGTTCTTTACGTATATAAATAGTAAAAGGATTAAATCGGATAATATTGGACCGATAAAAAGTGATGAAGGCAAAATTATAGAGAAAGATGAGGATAAAGCTAATCTATTAAATAAATTTTTTTCGTCAACTTTCACAAAGGAAATCGAACTAACAGGAGAAATGAGAAGTGACAAGCTTAATCCTCCACTAAGTATGACAAATCTAACCCAAGCTGGGGTACAGAAACGCCTCAGTAACATTAAAATAAACAAATCACCAGGACCTGATGGCATACACCCACGGGTACTAAGGGAACTAAGTAATGTGATAGACAGACCGTTATATCTTATATTTAAGGACTCTGTTGATACTGGGTCTGTGCCACTTGATTGGCGACAGGCGAATGTAGTGCCAATATTCAAAAAGGGAGCGAAAAGTGACACCGGAAACTATCGGCCGGTGAGTCTGACGTCCGTTGTGGGCAAAATTTTTGAAGGCTTTATTAATGAGGCAATCATGGAGCATCTTGATGCTAATAATCTATTAACCCCGAACCAACATGGATTCATGAGGAATCGCTCCTGCCAAACTAACCTGATTGACTTCTACGAGGAGGTTAGCTCTCGAGTAGATCAGGGGGAACCAGTGGATGTCGTGTATCTCGACTTCTCAAAAGCGTTCGATAGCGTGCCACATAATAGGTTGGTATACAAAATGAGAATGATGGGGCTGGGGGAAAATGTCTGCAAGTGGGTAGCTAACTGGCTAAAGGATAGAAGGCAGAAGGTGGTTATAAATGGAATATACTCAGATTGGGTAAGCGTCACTAGTGGGGTACCACAGGGGTCTGTATTAGGCCCAATGTTATTTAATATCTTTATTAACGACATAGTCAACGGGATAAATAGTAAAATATCAATATTTGCAGATGACACAAAGTTATGTAAAACAATTAATACAAAAGAGGACAGTGCAGACCTACAGAGGGATTTGGATAAGCTGGGTAGGTGGAGCATTAAATGGCAAATGAGGTTTAATGAGGAGAAATGTAAGGTCATACATATGGGAAGGAAAAATGGAAGTCACCAGTACTCACTGAATGGGAAATCATTGGGGAATTCAGAGATGGAGAAGGACTTGGGCATCTTGATTGATAGCAAACTAAATTGGAGTGCCCAAAGTCAGGCGGCTGCTGTAAGGGCAAGCAGGGTAATGGGATGTATCAGAAGAGGTATAGCTGCAAAGGATGAGAACATTGTTCTTCCACTGTACAAAGCTCTGGTCAGACCACACTTGGAATACTGTGCTCAGTTATGGGCCCCAATATATAGAAAGGATATAAATGAGCTTGAAAAGGTACAAAGGAGGGCAACAAAATTAATAAAGGGAATGGAGGGACTGCAATACCCAGAGAGGTTGGCAAAACTAGGACTATTCAGCCTGGAAAAGAGAAGGTTGAGGGGGGACATAATAAATGTGTACAAATATGTTAGGGGACAGTATAGAGACCTTGCCCGGGATTTGTTCAAAAGGAGGAATATTACGGTAACAAGAGGGCATTCACTAAGACTGGAAGAGAAAAGGTTTCAGCACCAGCATAGGAAGGGGTTCTTTACGGTAAGAGCAGTGAGAATATGGAATTCACTGAGTGAGGAGACGGTAATGTCGGATTCACTACACCAGTTCAAACGGGGACTGGATGCATTTCTAGATACCAGGCAGATTTCAGCGTATACTTAAAAATAAAATAAAATAGTAGGTTGATACAGGGATTTATTCTGACTGCTGGTTTCAGAGTCGGGAGGGAATTTTTCCTCAGGTGAAGATTGGCCAAATCATTTGGGGTTTTTGCCCTCCTCTGGATCAACTTTAGCAATTACAGAACTAACAGGTCGAACTTGATGGACGCAAGTCTTTATTCGGCTTTACTAACTATGTAACTATGTAACTATGTAACTTGGTGGTGGAGTTGGCTTACTCCTGTCCCCACAATGCACCTTCCAGGTCACCCCCAGTTCCATCACTCTCATTCCCTTGAGTTTCACATCATCAGGCTCTTGCATCCCCTCTCCCACAGAGTAGCGGTCGTATACCGTCCCCCAGGCTCACCCACCCAGTTCCTTGACCATTTTTCTGCTTGGCTGCGGTACTTCATATCCTCAGATTTACCTACCCTTATTCTGGGAGACTTCAACATCCCCATCCGCATCCCAGCTTCTATCTTTAACCACTTCTCTTGGCCTCTCACAGCTTTCAACCTCTGAGAGACACAGACAGAAACACCCTTGATCTGATCTTTGTCCGGCTTTGTTCAATCCCCTACCTAGATAACTCCCCTCTTCCCCGCTCTGATCATAACATTCTCTCCTTCATGCTCACAAATCCTCGTCCACCCCAGTACACTCCTACCTATCACACATTCAGAAATATACAAGCCATTAACCCTCATACATTTACAGAATCCCTTCACTCATCACTGTCCCCAATCTCCTCTTTTTCCTGTCCTAATCTGGCTGTAAATCACTACGACGACACTCTCAGAAGCACCCTAGACCAAGTAGCGCCCCTCACCCTCAGAACCTCTAAACACAGAGTAAAACAGCCCTGGATCACAAAGGAAACCCGATTTCTCCAGCGATGCTCTAGGAGTGCCGAACACCTATGGAGGAAAACTTGCACACTAGAAAACTTTATCCACTATAAATTTATGTTAAAAACCTATAACTCTGTCCTACACCTCACCAAACAGTCCTTCTTAACCACCCTGACCTCCTCACTACCCAACAACCCAAAAAAAACTCTTCAACACCTTTCACTCCCTCCTCAGTCCTAAAGCGCAGGCCCCTGTTATGGACATTGAGGACTTGGCCTCCTACTTCACAGAGAAAATAGAGTACTTTAACCTCTCCCTCTCTTCTGGTATATTCCCCTCTTCCTTCAAACACTCCATTTCTCCATTATTAAAAAAGCCCCCTCTTGACCCTTCCTGCACAAACTACAGACCAGTCTCCGATCTCCCCTTCAATTCTAAATTCTTGGAGGATCTGGTCTACTCCTGCCTTACCCGTTAGCTCTCCATTCATTCTCTTCTAGACCCATCACAGCTTCCACCCCCTACATTCTACAGACACTGCACTCAAAGTAACCAATGACCTTCTGACAGCAAAACGTAATAGTGACTACGCTCTGCTCATTCTTCTTGACCTCTCTGCAGCTTTCGACAACGTTTACCACCACCTCCTGCTCTCTATGCTCCACTCAATCAGCATAAAGGACACTGCTCTCTCCTGGTTCTCCTCCTACCTGACAGCTCTTTCAGTGCATCGTTCGCTTGTTCCATTTCTTCCCCCCTTCATTTCACTATTGGGGTTCCTCAGGGTTCAGTCCTTGGCCCTCTTCTCTCTCTACACGGCCCTAATTGGAAAGACCATCAGCAAATTTGGCTTTCAGTACCATCTTTATGCTGATGACACAACTATACACCTCATCCCCTGACCTTACCCCCACTGTACTACAGAACACCAGTGACTGTCTGGCCGCAGTTTCCAACATCATGTCCGCTCTCTGAAACAGCCTTTCCAAAACTGAACTTCTTCTGCTCCCGCCGTCTACTTACCTCCCTAAATCTGACATCTCCCTCTCAGTGTGTGGCACGACAATAACGCCGAGCCAGCAGGTGCACTGTCTGAGCATTGTGTTTGACACCAATCTTTCCTTCACCTTCCATATACAATCTCTTGCCCGCTCTTGTCGCTTGCACCTGAAGAACATCTCTAGTATCCCCCCCTTTCTCACCTTGGAAACATAAAACCCTCACTGTTGCCCTGATCCACTCCCACCTTGACTACTGTACCTCTCTATTAATTGGCCTCCCCCTCACTCGACTTTCCCCTCTCCAGTCCATCCTCAATGCTGCAGCCAGGGTAATCTGTCTGGCTAATCGTTACTCAGAAGCTTCCGCTCTATGCCAGTCATTGCACTGGCTGCCCATACATTATAGGATCCAATTTAAATTGCTTGTTCTCACCGACAAAGCTCTCCACAGTGCGGCACCCCCCTACATCTCCTCCCTCAATTCTGTTTATCGGCCTACCCATTCTCTACGCTCCGCAAGCGACTTTCGACTAACATCCACACTAATCCGTACCTCCCACTCCCGGCTTCAAAACTTCTTCCAAGCTCTACCTATTCTTTGGAATGCTCTACCCCAAGAAATTAGGATGAATCACAACTTACACAGTTTTAGGCGCTCCCTAAAAACACACCTGTTAAGGGTGGCCTATCACATTCTCTAATCAAGTCCTCTTATATTTTTATAGCCCATTCATTATTTCTCCAAACAGAAGTCTCCACCAAACTCCACCGCACCCCAAAGCACTACAAATACTGGCTGGTGACAAGCTCATGCAGCCTTTATCTACCTCTTGAAGCTCATCAAGAGAATGCCAAGAGTGTGCAGAGCAGTCATCAAAGCAAAAGGTGGCTACTTTGAAGAACCTAGAATATAAGACATATTTTCAGTTGTTTCACACTTTTTTGTTAACTATATAATTCCACATGTGTTAATTCATAGTTCTGATGCCTTCAGTGTGAATGTAATGTACAATTTTCATAGTCATGAAAATACAGAAAAATCTTCAAATGAGAAGGTGTGTCCAAACTTTTGGTCTGTACTGTAATATTATATATATACATACAGTACAGACCAAAAGTTTGGACACAGTCACCGGAAATGGTCTTCCAGCAATCTTGAAGGAGTTCCCAGAGATGCTTAGCACTTGTTGGCCCTTTTGCCTTCACTCTGCGGTCCAGCTCACCCCAAACCATCTCGATTGGGTTCAGGTCTGGTGACTGTGGAGGCCAGGTCATCTGGCGTAGCACCCCATCACTCTCCTTCTTGGTCAAATAGCCCTTACACAGCTTGGAGGTGTGTTTGGGGTCATTGTCCTGTTGAAAAATAAATGATGGTCCAACTAAACGCAAACCGGATGGAATAGCATGCCGCTGCAAGATGCTGTGGTAGCCATGCTGTTTCAGTATTCCTTCAATTTTGAATAAATTCCCAACAGTGTCACCAGCAAAGCACCCCCACACCATCACACCTCCTCCTCCATGCTTCACGGTGGGAACCAGGCATGTAGAGTCCATCCGTTCACTTTTTCTGCATCGCACAAAGACACGGTGTTTGGAACCAAAGATCTCAAATTTGGACTCATCAGACCAAAGCACAGATTTCCACTGGTCTAATGTCCATTCCTTGTGTTCTTTAGCCCAAACAAGTCTTTTATGCTAGTTGCCTGTCCTTAGCAGTGGTTTCCTAGCAGCTATTATACCATGAAGGCCTGCTGCACAAAGTCTCCTCTTAACAGTTGTTGAAGAGATGTGTCTGCTGCTAGAACTCTGTGTGGCATTGACCTGGTCTCTAATCTGAGCTGCTGTTAACCAGCGATTTCTGAGGCTGGTGACTCGGATAAACTTATCCTCAGAAGCAGAGGTGACTCTTGGTCTTCCATTCCTCGGGCGGTCCTTATGTGAGCCAGTTTCTTTGTAGCGCTTGATGGTTTTTGCAACTGCACTTGTGGACACTTTCAAAGTTTGCCCAATTTTTCGGACTGACTGATCTTCATTTCTTAAAGTAATGATGGACACTCGTTTTTCTTTACTTAGCTGCTTTTTTCTTGCCATAATACAAATTCTAACAGTCTATTCAGTAGGACTATCAGCTGTGTATCTACCTGACTTCTGCACAACACAACGGATGGTCTCAACCCCATTTATAAGGCAAGAAATCCCACTTATTAAACCTGACAGGGCACACCTGTGAAGTGAAAACCATTTCCGGTGACTACCTCTTGAAGCTCATCAAGAGAATGCCAAGAGTGTGCAAAGCAGTCATCAAAGCAAAAGGTGGCTACTTTGAAGAACCTAGAATATAAGACATTTTCAGTTGTTTTACACTTTTTTTGTTAAGTATATAATTCCACATGTGTTAATTCATAGTTTTGATGCCTTCAGTGTGAATGTACAATTTTTATAGTCATGAAAATACAGCAAAGTCTTTAAATGAGAAGGTGTGTCCAAACTTTTGGTCTGTACTGTATATTATATATATATATATACACACACACATATTATATATATATATATATATATATATATATATATATATATATATACACACACATACACAAGGTGGGCCATTTATATATTCACAGCATAGACAATTGCCTTTAGATGACCCCACAGATAAAAATCTAAGGGGGTCAGATCGGGAGACCTTGGTGGCCATTCAACTGGCCCACGACGACCAATCCACTTTCCAGGAAACCGTTCATGTAGGAATGCTCAGACCTGACACCCATAATGTGGTGGTGCACTATCTTGTTGGAAAAACTCAGGGAACGTGCTATCTTCAGTGCATAAAGAAGGCAAAACATCATCATGTAGCAATTTTAGATATCCAGTGGCATTGAGGTTTCCATTGATGAAGAAAGGCCCCACTATCTTTATACCCCATATACCACACCATACCATCAAGATATGAGATGTGCAGTATCTGAAACAATGGATACTGGAAGCCTGTGCTAGCATTTCTTCTGCGGTGTTGCCATCAGTGTGTCGAAAGTGGGAGAAGAGGGTTGCATTGACAATCCAACACAATGGGTAGCACTTATAAAATGTGTTCAAAATGGTCATAAACTTGTAAAAAACTCATGAAAGAATAAAATTGCGTTAAAACCAAGCACACCATTGTTTTTCTTATGAAATTCTCAATAAGTTTGAGGTGTCACATGACCCTCTTCCCATTGAAAAAAATAAAGTTGGATCCAGAATGGCCGACTTCAAAATGGCCACCATGGTCACCACGTATCTGGAAAAGTTTCCCCCCTCCCATATACTGATGTGCCACAAACAGTAAGTTGATATCATCAACCATTCCCATTTAATTACGGTGTATCCATATAAATGGCCCACCCTGGATAGCGATAGATCGAGATTATAGATAGATGAGAGACAGAGAGACAGAGAGACAGAGAGACAGAGAGACAGAGAGACAGAGAGACAGAGAGACAGAGAGACAGAGAGACAGAGAGACAGAGAGACAGAGACAGAGACAGAGAGACAGAGAGACAGAGAGACAGAGAGACAGAGAGAGCTCTGGCAAAAATTAAAAGACCACTGCAAAATTTTCGTTTTCTCTGATTTTTCTCTTTATAAGTATATTTTTTGAGTAAAATGAACATTGTTTTATTCTATAAACTACTGACATGTCTCCGAAATTCAAAGCTAAAAATTTTGTATTTATTTGCAGCAAATTAGAAATCGTCAAAATAATAAAAAAAGAAACAGTGCTTTCAGACCTCAAATAATGCAAAGAAAACAAGTTCTTATTCATTTAGGAACAACAATACTCCGGTTTTAACTCAGGAAGAGTTCAGAAATCAATATTTGGTGGAATAACCATGATTTTTAATCACGGCTTTCATTCGTCTTTGCATGTTTTCCACCAGTCTTTCACACTGCTTTTGGGTGACCTTATGCCACTCCTGGCACAAAAATTTAAGCAGTCCTTTGTTTGATGGCTTGTGACTACCCATCTTCCGCTTGATTACATTCCAGAGGTTTTCAATGGGGTTCAGGTCTGGACATTGGGCTGGCCAGGACAGGGTCTTGATGTGGTGCTCCTTCATCCACACATTGATTGACCTAGCTGTGTGGCATGGGGCATTGTCCTGCTGGAAAAACAGTCCTCAGAGTTGGGGAACATTGCCTGAGCAGAAGGAAGCAAGTGTTTTTCAAGGATAACCTTGTATGCGGCTTGATTCATATGTCCTTCGCAAAGATTAACATGCCCAATTCCAGCCTTGCTGAAGCATCCCCAGATCATCACCGATCCTCCACCAAATTTCACAGTGGGTGCAAGACACTGTGGCTTGTATGCCTCTCCAGGTCTCCGTCTAACCATTAGACAACCAGGTGTTGGGCAAAGCTGAAGATTAGACTCATCAGAGAAGATTACCTTACTCCAGTCCTCTATGGTCCAATCCTTATGGTCTTTGGAAAACTTCAGCCGGGCTCTCCTTTGCTTCTCATTGATGAAAGGCTTTTTTCTAGCTTTACATGGCTTGAGGCCCGCCTCTAGGAGCCTGTTCCGAACTGTTCTTGCCGTGCACTTCACCCCAGCTGCCATTTGCCATTCCCTTTGTAGGTCACTTGATGTCATCCTGCGGTTGCTGAGTGACATTCGAATAAGAAGACGGTCATCCAGGTCAGTGGAGAGTCGCTTTCGCCCTCTGCCGGTCTGTAACTTTGTTGTCCCCAATGTCTGCTGCTTGACCTTGTTGTAATGTTCTGCCGTCTACGAAATTTTAAGGATGGAGGCAACATGACGCTCACTGTATCCCTCTGCTAGTAAAGCCAGAATTGAGCCCTTCTTTTCCTCACTCAAAACTTTTCTTTTCAACTCCTTTGGCATGGTTAAAAGTTATTGTTTCATTCAAATTACTTTTGGGCTATTCCTAGCACTTGTTTTGCCATCCAGCTTGTCCTATTGCAAGAGGATTGTGAAGACCACAGCAGTATTTTTTATACTTTCCCTCGTTACATAAGATTTGGTTCAGGTGATCAACTAATCAGAAGCACATTAAGTAGAATGAGGTGGACTATGGTGGTTGGAATTCAACTGATGACACTGGAATGGAATGGCAGTCAGACATGTAGAGATGGGGATTTTTAGCATATATATGCATAATATATATTATATATATATATATATATATATATATATATATATTCATATCTATATATCTGATATCTATATATATCTGTCGTATATATCTATATCTGTCATATCTGATATCTAATATATATCCATATACAGTACAGACCAAAAGTTTGGACACACCTTCTCATTTAAAGATTTTTCTGTATTTTCATGACTTCAAAAATTGTACATTCACACTGAAGGCATCAAAACTATGAATTAACACATGTGGAATTATATACTTAACAAAAAAGTGTGAAACAACTGAAAATATGTCTTATATTCTAGGTTCTTCAAAGTAGCCACCTTTTGCTTTGATGACTGCTTTGCACACTCTTGGCATTCTCTTGATGAACTTCAAGAGGTAGTCACTGGAAATGGTTTTCACTTCACAGGTGTGCCCTGTCAGGTTTAATAAGTGGGATTTCTTGCCTTATAAATGGGGTTAGGACCATCAGTTGTGTTGTGCAGAAATCTGGTGGATACACAGCTGATAGTCCTACTGAATAGACTGTTAGAATTTGCATTATGGCAAGAAAAAAGCAGCTAAGTAAAGAAAAACGAGTGGCCATCATTACTTTAAGAAATGAAGGTCAGTCAGTCCGAAAAATTGGGCAAACTTTGAAAGTGTCCACAAGTGCAGTTGCAAAAACCATCAAGCGCTACAAAGAAACTGTCTCACATGAGGACCGCCCCAGGAAAGGAAGACCAAGAGTCACCTCTGCTTCTGAGGATAAGTTTATCCGAGTCACCAGCCTCAGAAATCGTAGGTTAACAGCTGCTCAGATTAGAGACCAGGTCAATGCCACACAGAGTTCTAGCAGCAGACACATCTCTTCAACAACTGTTAAGAGGAGACTTTGTGCAGCAGGCCTTCATGGTAAAATAGCTGCTAGGAAACCACTGCTAAGGACAGGCAACAAGCAGAAGAGACTTGTTTGGGCTAAAGAACACAAGGAATGGACATTAGACCAGTGGAAATCTGTGCTTTGGTCTGATGAGTCCAAATTTGAGATCTTTGGTTCCAACCACCGTGTCTTTGTGCGACGCAGAAAAGGTGAACGGATGGAGTCTACATGCCTGGTTCACACAGTGAAGCATGGAGGAGGAGGAGTGATGGTGTGGGGGTGCTTTGCTGGTGACACTGTTGGGGATTTATTCAAAATTGAAGGCATACTGAACCAGCATGGCTACCACAACATCTTGCAGTGGCATGCTATTCCATTCGGTTTGCGTTTAGTTGCACCATCATTTATTTTTCAACAAGACAATGACCCCAAACACACCTCCAGGCTGTGTAAGGGCTATTTGACCAAGAAGGAGAGTGATGTGGTGCTACGCCAGATGACCTGGCCTCCACAGTCACCAGACCTGAACCCAATCGAGATGGTTTGGGGTGAGCAGGACCGCAGAGTGAAGGCAAAAGGGCTAACAAGTGCTAAGCATCTCTGGGAACTCCTTCAAGATTGTTGGAAGACCATTTCCGGTGACTACCTCTTGAAGCTCATCAAGAGAATGCCAAGAGTGTGCAAAGCAGTCATCAAAGCAAAAGGTGGATACTTTGAAGAACCTAGAATATAAGACATATTTTCAGTTGTTTCACACTTTTTTGTTAAGTATATAATTCCACATGTATTAATTCATAGTTTTGATGCCTTCAGTGTGAATGTACAATTTTCATAGTCATGAAAATACAGAAAAATCTTGAAATGAGAAGGTGTGTCCAAACTTTTGGTCTGTACTGTATATCAAAGCATTACAAGGTCCTGGAGTGGCCTATCTAGTCTCCAGACTTGATCCCCAAAAAAAGATTTGTAGGGAGCTGAAACTCAATGGTGCCCAACGAGAGCCCTGAAACCAGAAAGATCTGCAGATGATCTATATGGAGGAGTGGGCCAAAATCCCTGCTGCAGTGTGTGCAAACTTGGTCAAGAACTACAGGAAATGTCTGACCTCTGTAATTGCAAACAAAGGTTTCTGTACCAAATATTAAGTTCTGTTTTTCTATTGTATCAAATACTTATTTCATGAAATTAAATGGAAATTCATTATGTAATAATCATACAATGTTGATTGTCTTTTTCTTTTTTTTGCCTTTTTTTTTTAAGATTCTGTCTCTCACAGGTGAAGTGTACCTATGATAAAAAATTACAGAACTCTCCATTCTTTGCAGGTGGGAAAACTTGCAAAATCGGCAGCGTATCAAATACTTATTTTCCCCACTGTAGCTGCACACCTCTGTTTCTGGCCAGATCATTTCAACGGCAATGCTTAATCACCTCCAATACTGAAATATTGTAAACTATAGTTTAAGCAATCCAAATGATTCTAGGTTCAAGTCCCTTAAGAGGACTTTAAAAAAAAAAATAAACAAAATAAATAAAATAAAGTTTTTAAAAATATTCTAGATAGAAAAAAATAAAACGTATAGAAGTTTGTCATCCTCCTTTTCTCAAACCAAAAGTTAAAAGACAAAAAACTAAAAGACTAACATATTTGGTATCACGGTCTATAAAAGTTTGATCTTTAAAATAATAAAAATATGATGTATGCAGAAAGTTCAAAGGGCAGAAAAAATGTAAACTCTTGAACTGGCTTTTTTTTTCCCCTTTAGTTATTTCACATTACAAAACCTAAAAAAAAATTATTATATATAAAACATAAAAAATAAAAAAAATGAAATAAAAGTTCCATCGTCAGAAAAATAAAGTTTTGGGCCTTAAAATACAGCTGCACAACCAAAACTTTTTTTTTTTTTTTTTTATAAGTTCTGATTTATTTATTTTTTTTCCACTGAAATATGAAAAAAACAAAACACTGTATTAAGTTTGGCATCACTGTAATGGTACTGACCTGGAGAATAATATTGCAAGAGATTTTTAGGACACAATGCTGGAAAAAAAGAACCTATGGCGGAATTGTATTTATTTAATTTATCAGATATATTTATCAGATTTTGTCAGATAAAAAAAAAAAAAAAAAGGAGGACTGTTCCTCTTCTTTAAAGACTTTTGAAGTGCAGTACACGCACAATTGCTTCCCATAACCCTCTGGCAATTTGGCATTGCATATGGGACATCTCTTAAGATTTTCCTAAGGCCTTCCTTGGGACCTTTTTAGGTGCTTTAGTCGGTGTAATAGAAGCTCCCCTGTCCTACAACATATAGAATGGGAATATATAGAATATAGAACACTGAATATATAATTCCAAGGGCCAACACAACCCTCTATCCAACTCATAGTACCAGGGTCTGCTCTGACGGGGCATCTGAACGGGCTGAATCCTCTATATAATATATAATAATTTTTATTTTTTATAGCGCCAACATATTCCGCAGCACTTTACAATTTTAGGGGGGGCTTGAACAGACAAAAAGACATTACAAAATAAGAATAACTCAGATATTAAAAGGAGTGAAAGCCCTGCTCGCAAGCTTACAGTCTATGAGGAAATAGGGGAGACACAAAAGGTAAAATGTACAAATATTGTATAATACAGCAATAATATGCTAAATAGGGGAAGTACATAGCACTACATGAACCGGTCTCCAGCCAGTATGCATGTACAGTATAGACAGAGGCTAATCAGTGCATGGATGGTATGAACATGATTTTGAAGAAAATGTTGATATGGGCCAAACTGGGACAGTTAGATAAGTGTGTTAAGGCGATAGGCCGGTCTAAAGAAATTAGTTTTTAGGGCATTAATAGAATTTCCTGGGTAGTGCATTCCAAAGAACTGGCGCAGCGCGTGAGAAATCTTGGAGACGGGAGTGGGAGGTTCGGATTAAGGAGGATTTTAGTTTTAAGTCATTAGCAGAACAGAGGGCACGGGAAGGGTGGTAGACTGAGATGAGGGAGAAGATGTAGAGTGGTGCTGAATTGTGGAGAGCTTTGTGGTTAAGAGTGATTTATATTGAACTCTATATTGGATGGGCAACCAGTGCAATGACTGGCACAGGGAAGAGGTATCGGTTGGTGATGAATATGATCCTGGCTGCTGCATTCAGGATGGATTGGAGAGGGGAAAGTTTAGAAAAAGGGAGACCGATTAGTAAAGAGTTACAATAGTCCAGTTTAGAATGAATTAAAAGCAACTGTAAGAGTTTTTGCCGAGTCAAAGGTAAAAAAAAGTTCTGATTCTAGACATGTTTTTGAGGTGTAGATGACACGAGCGAGTGAGTGATTTGATGTGAGGAGTGAAGGAAAGATCTGAAATCGAGTACGACCCCAAGACAGCGGGCTTGTTGCTGGGGAGTAATGTTGGAGCCACAAATGGGAATGGCAATAATCGGGCACTGGTAGGTTAGTGGAGGGAGGAAATACAAGTAGTTCAGTTTTTGACAGATTCAATTTTAGATAGAGGGAGGACAGTGTTAGAGACAGCGGAAAGACAATCACTGGTATTTTGTAATAATGTAGGGGTGATGTCCGGAGAAGAGGTGTATAATTGGGTGTCATCAGCATAGAGATGGTACTGTAAACCAAATCTGCAGATTGTTTGTCCAATAGGAGCTGTGTATAAGGAGAAAAGAAGGGGTCCTAGGACTGATCCTTGAGGGACCCTGACAATAAGGGGAAGGGGAGAGGAAGAGGAGCCGGAAAAAGACACAGTGAAGGAGCGGTTAGAGAGGTAGGAGGAGAACCAGGAAAGAACAGCTTCCTTGAGGCCAATAGAGTGGAGCATAGTGAGCAGGAGCTGGTGATCCACAGTGTCAAATGCTGCAGAGAGATCTAGGAGAATCAGCAGGGAGTAGTGACCATTAGATTTAGCTGTTAGTAGATCATTAGAGACTTTGGTTAGGGCAGTTTCAGTAGAATGTGAAGAGTGGAAACTAGATTGTAAAGGGTCAAGAAGAGAGTTATCTGAGAGATAGCGGATTAGACGGGAGTGGACCAGGCGTTCAGGAGTTTAGCGATAAAGGGAAGATTGGAAACAGGTCTGTAGTTAGCATCACAGTTCTGGTCGAGGGATGTTTTTTTAAGTAATAGATGTATGCTGGCGTGTTTAAAAGAGGAGGGAAAGATACCAGATGAGAGGGAGAGGTTGAATATTTTAGTTAGGCGAGTGGTGACAGCTGGAGAAAGGGACTTAAGGAGATGTGAGGGAATAGGGTCACAGGTGCGGGTGGTAGGGCGGGCGGAAGCAAGGAGCCTGGTCACTTCTTCAATATCATCAGCTGCATAAGAACATCCCCACAGACATAGGCAATACTTTTACCTTGTCTTCTGAGCAGACCTGATACCGCAGGCAGTGCACGCAAAGTCTCTGTCCCGCTGGCAGCACGCCTGAATGACGTCACCGGAAGTGCGTCTGCAATATGCAGACAACACGCAGCCCAAAGTGAGAGGATTGTATGAGACATGCGTTGAAGCAGAGAGCTCTGCATCGGAGGAAAACGGCTCGAGCACAAGGAGCTCCCTGCTCGACTGATTTCTGGCTGAGGGACCTCCCTTCAAGAGGTGTTGGCTGCGGACCACTTGACAGGGTAATGGAAAGGAACCCCCCGATCACCCTGAGCCTGATCGACAAAAAGCATATACAGAATGGGAGGAATAGAGCTAAGCAACAGTACATGTGAAAAAGACTTAGGTATACTAATAGATCATAGACTGAACATGAGTCAACAGTGTGATGCAGCAGCAAAAAAGGCAAATACAATTCTGGGATGTATTAACAGAAGCATACAATCTAGATCACGTGAAGTCATTATCGGTCTTTACTCCTCTTTGGTCAGACCTCATCTGGAATACTGTGTACAGTTTTGGGCACCACATTTTAAAAAAGACATAGACAAACTGGAGCAAGTTCAGAGAAGAGCGACCAGAATGGTGACTGGTCTGCAAACCATGTCCTATGAGGAACGGTTGCAGGATTTGGGAATGTTTAGCTTGCAAAAAAGAAGACTGAGAGGAGACTTAATAGCTGTCTACAAATATGTCAAGGGCTGTCACATTGTAGAAGGATCATCTTTATTCTCATTTGCACAAGGAAAGACTAGAAGCAATGGGATGAAACTAAATGGGAGGAGACACAGATTAGATATTAGAAAAAACTTTTTGACAGTTAGGGTGATTAATGAGTGGAACAGGCTGCCACGAGAGGTGGTGAGTTCCCCTTCAATGGACGTCTTCAAACAGAGGCTGGACAGACATCTGTCTGAGATGATTTAGTGAATCCTGCTTTGAGCAGGGGGTTGGACCAGATGACCCAGGAGGTCCCTTCCAACTCTACCATTCTATGATTCTATGACAAGGTAATCTTCAATGCTTAAGTGCCTTTCTCTAGTGTCTGTCCTCATAGGGACAGAAAAACACTAAGGGGTGAAGGCGGGAGGGGCCTTTTAAACCTCTCGTGCATTTCCTGTCCCTATAAGGATAAGAAGGGCGACCTCCATGGTGCTATCAGGAGGGTCGTCCTGGAAAATCTATTTTTATAATGGACCTCAGAGATGAGGGGTACATATCTTTTTTTGACATATGCACTTTCTTAACGCAGCCATGCACTGAGTTGTCAAAGCTGATGACAAGTTCTCTTTAAATCAAATAATACTGCTTTTCATTGTAATATACATATACAACGATAATATCACAAAATTCTTAATTAACTGACATTTACCAGAAGAATCATTAGGCCAATTCCACGTATCAGGTCATAGACAGTGAGGTTATAAGGGCACAGGCAGACGACATATTAAATAAAAGATGTAGCTTCCGCTGTAAGCACCAGTGTTCATTAATTATCTTAAGACAATATTTGCTTCACTCGAGCAGAACATCTCCGGAGCATGAAACATACAATTAACACCCAACTAAACTGCTATGGTTCTTTTCATGATACAAAGAGTTCTGTCAATGGATTGTAGACTTTTTCATCCCCAAAGGCCACCATATCAGCAAGCTCACGCGGTAAACAGCCCTGTAATTTTATTTCTAGGGGGAAAGAACAACACATAATAAGATGGGTCAATCGGAGAGGGCGTCTTTGGTCAACTTGAGATGCCATTATCGGAAGAATATTATAAGCTTTACATTCACAGCAGAGGAGACATTTTATTGTACAAGGCTGACATTTTGGTTGCCTTAGCAACTCAAACCAGAGAAAAAAATGTTGGAATCAAACATACGTGACAGAACATAGTTGATATTCCATTCACACAATCTTAAATATTCACATGGATTCAACCGGAGCAAGCACAGAAAACGGCTATGGGTAGACAAAAGTAATCAAAGTACTTTATAAAATATCTTTTAAGATTTTTTTTTTCTATTTTATAAAGAAAAGAAATGATTGTACATCATGAACATTATTGAACATTGAATTGTTCCTATACACACACACACATTTATAATTATTTATTTCAACAATCTTATTGCACGACTTTAGTATTCAGCAGCAATAAGTCCAGCACAACTCCGTAGTTCAGGGACGGACATGCTGCTGCGGTGCCTAGAGGTGGCTCATGCCAGCAGTTTTATGATGCAATCTGGTCAGCAGATCAGGGTACCAGGCCCAGCGGGGGTTACGGCAAGAGTGCCCTCAGAATTAGCAGCTTGCTGGACAGAGAGCACTCCTGCATCTCCACTATCTACAGTAGAAAATAGCAATGGTCCCACAGGAAACCATCCTCCGTTTCTTGCCCAGTGATTTCTCAATGACTGAGGAGTGCACAGCGTGATGACGTGAGCATGCCATGTGCGTCATTTAGAAAGTACCCAGCCAGAAGAAGAAGGAAGCGATATCACAGGAATCATCTGGAGAAGTGAGTGGATTTTTTTTTTTTTTTTTTTTAACACAGTGTGGATAGGTTGATAAGTAAAAATGGGGAATAGGACGTTTAAACAGGGACTTATCCTTTCAATTCATTATGTCATCAGGGATTTCTAATGAATTGGGGGGTGGGAATGGATGTTATATAGAGACTTATAAGTTGGGGAATAATTCAAGACGCTATACAGGGACTCAAAATTAATTGGGGGGGACTTTCTATAGGGACTTATAATGAATTGAGGTGTGGGCACAAGACAGGGGACTCAATGATTTTGGGAGAAGAGAATACAGGACAAAAACGTAGAATTTTCATTTATTGTTAAATGGGGTTTTCCCACGAACAAAAGTTAATTTTAAAAATGTTCTGTGTTTGACCACAGCTCCTGGGCAGGGGAGGAAGCAAAAGAGTATATAGACATTACAGCTGTGGATCGCAGAGGATTCATTTTTTTGGGTAAAATATTGTTTAAAAACAAGCAGTGACATGTTTTACCCCACAAAATTAATCCTCTGCGATCTCCTGCAGAGGCTTTAATAAATCGAGATACCCAATAGTTACCCATCAAATCACAACTATACAGAGCCCCGAGAGCCGACACCTGTTCTTTTAGGGTGTTTGTGGATAATCCTAAATTAAGGCAATTCTGTAGACACTCCAGTATCTTTCCTATTGGTGCCTCCTCCTCCCCCTAGAACCTGAAAAGGATAACAGTTTTCTCCAAGTTTTAGCATACAATTGAGTTGTGACTGGTTTCCTAGTCTGAAGCAGAGTGGATAGGAGATAAGCGGAAAAACGCGTCTTTTCTAACAATGTCCTTTCAAGTTCCACGCCATTAAGTGGAGGCCGGTTACTTGTGGATAGAACATCGACACTTGTGAAAGGAGTTTCAGGATTTCCGGTAGAACCCATGGATCGGACACGGACATCCTTCTCAGACACGAGAACCAAGGTATCTTGGGCCAGAAGGGGGCAACTAACACGGTCCTTGCCTAGTCTTCCCTGATTTTTCTTGCGACTAGTTGAATCAGTGAAACTGGAGAGAGGGCGTACACCAGGCTGAAATCCCAGGGAATCAGGAGAGCGTCTATAGTCAAGGGATCTTCCCTGGGGTTCAGGGAACAGAACTTCCTCTCCCTCACTTTTCGGATTAGCTTTGTGGCAAACAGATCTACCACCGGAAGGCCCCACATCCGGACTATCTGTACAAAGACATTTTGATCCAGCACCCATTCCCTTGTCTAAGAGGATTGCGGCCTTGGAAATCCACTTTGATATTTTCCTTCCCCCTTATATGAAGGGCTATCAGTGAGAGGAGATGCTTCTCCGCTATCTGAAACAGACGATCTATCAAGCTCATTAAATTTTTTGACAGAGTTCCACCTTGGCGGTTTATGTAGGCATCAGATACTCGATCGTCCGAGAGGATCTCGACACTTTGGCCCTGTAGGGATACAAGAAACTTGCTTACAGCCGGCTCTACAGCCAGCAACTCTTACATTGGAGATAGGTATTTTCTCACACTCGGTCCAGATTCCCTGGACCACTTCCCTACCTAGATGGGCTCCCCACACTGTGGGACTTGCATCCGTGATGATTTTTTTAGTGATGTTAACCATCCAGGGAACCCGCCCAGACAGGTTTGATACATCTAACCACCACCGAAGGGATTGTTCTGATCAAGACTGTCATTTCTCCCTCTAAATGCCCTTTAAGGGAAAACTCGTTATGTAACACGTCCTTACTGCAAAACCCTGGAATGGAATTGTGCCCATAAAACCGCTGGGAAGTATGATGTTAAAGTACCTAGAGACATGGAGGAAACTCATAGCTTTTTCCACCTGGCACTGAATTTTCGCTATTCTCTGAATCCAGTACAATCCCAAGAAACTGCTGAGATTTTAAGGGCATTAATCTGCATTTTTCTACATTTAACAACCAGCCCAGACTTCTTAGGATGGTCATTACCCCCTCTAGGTGTTTATTACATTGGTGAGCACAGTTTCCCATCACCAGGAAATCATCCAAATAAGGGATGACCAAGATATCTCGTTGTCAGACATGAGCCGTGATTTCTGCCACAACCGTTGTAAATACCCTAGGGGCTACTGCTAATCCAAATGGGAGGGCCCTGAATTGGAAATGTCTAACCACCCTATCAATGTCTAATGCCACCCTAAAATATCTCTGATAATCCGTGTGTATGGGCACATGATAGTAAGTCTTTTAAATCCAGTACAGTCATGTATCAACAAGAAAAAAGCAGTTTTATTGCTGATTTGATCGACTTGATTTTAAATGTTTGTACTTTCAGGAATTTATTCAGGGCTTTATGATTAAGAATAGTCCTGAAGGAGCCGTCTGGTTTGGATATGAGAAAGAGGGGGAGGAAGAGGGGGGGGGGGAGAGGTAGGAGTAGAACCCCTTCCCTCTTTTCGACTCTGGGACTTCCACAAGGACAGCCTTCTGAACGAAGTCCAGAACTTCACTTTGTAGGGCTGACTGCTCTCTCGGAGGAACGAGAAGGAGTCAGAACAAGCCGTCCTTAAGGGACCGACTGGAATTCTAACCTCAGACCTGACCTAATCAGGCTGAGGATCCAGTTACTGCGTGAGATGCCTTCCCAGGCAGGGAAGAAAAAAGGCTTCCCCCTACCTGGGCTGGGAGTCATTGACTCAATTTCCAGAGCCCCTGAGAGGAGGACCCGAACAAGAGCCCTCTACCTTTTCCTCTGTGATCTTCCCATTTATTCTGATCTTTAAGAGGTTTTCTTCGGGCCAATTTTCTTTTCCGGAAAGATTACCTATAGGTAGGCATGGATAGACTTGGGAATCCTTTCTTCACATCTCCCGCTTTTTCAAGGACCTCATCCAGAGCTGGGCCAAAGATATACTCTATGGAGCATAGTCTTGTTCTGGCCTGGATATCTCCTGGCCAACATTTCAGCCATGAAGACCTGCGGGCAGCATTGGAAAGGGCGGCTGACCCTGCCGCTAATCTCACAGTCTGCTGAGGCATCTGCCAAAAAGGCAGCTGCGCTCTGCATCAGCGGAATGGTGGACAAGACATCATTCCTTGCCACTGCCACACTGTCTTTTAGCTGGGACTCCAACTGCTCCAGTCAGATCATCAATGACCTGGCCATGCAAGTTGCTGCTATAACCGGCTTCAAGGCACCTGCTGATGTCTCCCAAGTACCCTTGAGAAAGGAGTTTGCTTTTCTATCAAGTGGATCCTTCAAAGTCCCCATATTGTCAAAGGACAGAGAGTCTCTCCTGGACGCTTTAGTTATTGCCACATCAAGTCTTGGGGGTTTGTCCCGAAAAGACGGAGAAGGTTCTTTAAAGGGGTATTTTCTCTTAAAAGAAGGGGGAAGGGAGCCCTTCCTCTCAGGCCTTTTCCATTCTTTCTGCACCAGCCCCTGGATTTTCTCATTTAATGGAAAGTACTTTCTTTTCCTCTGATCTAGACCACGGAACAACAAATCCTGCACTGACCTCTTAGGCCTAGCATCCACAATACCCATGGTAGATCGGACTGCTTTGACTAGTCCATCAACCTCATTTAACGGAAAACAATGGCGCCCTGAGCCACTATCCGAGGACGAGGCTGATGATGAGGAACCAGCCGAGTCATCCTCATAGTCTGACACAAGGGAGATTTCAGAAACAGGGGAAACATCCCTATCAATTTGCCTTTTCTGTTTTCCTTTTTTAGAGAAAGCCTTGCTGATCTCTGCTTTAATGATGGTTTTTAAACTGATAGTAAAGCTAGGGGTCTCCTCTGCCACTGTGTGTTATATACTTGACTGACAAAGCCTCTTTTGATAAGAGTCTGCTAATAGGGCTTTGCACAGAGCACACTCCTTGTGCTTGGTCTTAGCAACACACTTCTTTCCCTGGCAAGATAGACCAGAAAGAAGAGGATAACCAATTACCAAGTTAACTTTCACGAAGATCACTTAACGACCACGACTCCATCAAATGGTACCGGTTTGGAGGAAGGACCCTTCTCAGTCAGGAGATAGTCCCTGGAGGCTGCAGATTCATCCACCTTGCTGGAGCTTCATTGATTGGACCTGCTTGCAGATCCAAGTCTTTCTGCAGTCTGGTTGCCTCCGCCGACACAAAGACTACGCTCCTGCAGCTGCTACTCATGCTCCAAATCTTTCTCCATTATTACTAATAGGGGATAGATGGGCTGGGAAGCCCTGAGGAGTAGTGCCCATCCACTATAGAGTGGCAACTACTCCCAGTATCATGGTCACATGTCATGCAAGGTGTGGGAAAGACTAAGTGCAACATGAAGGGATGAGGGGAAGGGAGCCCAGATGCTAGGGTAAGGGGGGAGTGGAGACCTCCTAGATTGATCTGATATCACCCTGACTCCCCTATCGTCCCTACTGTTTCCTCACAAAATCGCCGCACAGGAACCTAAGCCCTGTAATTCCATAGTGATAGGCCCTGGATAGGGAAGGGAGATGAGCACTAGTCAGTCTCCACGAGGGGGAAAAGTAACTTCGCTTGAGCCGACTTCAGAGAGATTACACTAAACGTCCTCCTAGCACAAGGGATGAAGTAAGCAGACTGCTGAAGCTCCAAGCCTTCACAAGGAAACATGTGAATATCACCGGCACCACCCTGCTGCAAACAAAGTATTTAAGCACCCAGGTCTGGGTGTCAATTAGCAGGAGGCAGGTAGCCGCTGGGTCCTAAAATGTGACTAATTTAAGCAAGTGTCTAATGCCAAACTGACAGTCACATTTGACACACCCTTGACATCACGTCCGGGTCATGCCTGCGCAATTTCCGACACTGATTACACACCCCCCTTCAGTGTAACCTGCCTCCTGCAATCTCCACTATTGCATGGGCGATGCAGGTGCGACTGCCCTTTGGGCGCGTCACGGCGCCTCCCAATGCAGTCATTGGTCGCACCTTCCGACTGCGCAATGTGGCTGACTTCCAAGGCGCATGGCACTTCCGGTTTCGGCCTCATGTGACCTGTGGGGAGGAATTCCATTACGCGGCGGGCACTGTACGTCCGCCGCCTGCACTACACCAGAGCCGCCTATCCCCAGGTAAGAGACGCTGCTCACCGCCATACCGCACACACGTGCCAGCCCCCTTGAGCCCACCTTGGTGTCCAGGAGCCCTGCAAGAGCAGGGGCAGAGAAGGGATCCCAGCCTAAACACCACCAGCCAGGGATGGGAAGAAATTCTCTGAAGATCTTAACAGGTAAGCCTGTTACAGGTTCCCCATCAAGGACAGGAAACCAACTGATGCGGGAGAGAGGTGCCACCCTTTTAAGCCTGTAGCTTTCTTGTCCTTGGTGGGCGAATCCACTCTCTCGAGGTGCTGTCATGGGTGATCAATAAATATACATGACCTTGTTATTTTCAGGGCTGCGATGATCAGCATGACAAGATGAGTCGTGGTTATAAGATGTCAATGTGAAGGTCTGACCAGAAGAAACATCAACGGTAAATCACTGGGTGTAAATATTTATTCTATAGCTATATTGTATACCTTGCAGAGAGATGATGGGAGTCAAACTCTTATAAGTAAAACAAGAGGTCTGTTGGGGCTCATGCAGACCTCCATGGATCTGGGACAGCGCAATGCATGGACTGGCTGTGGGTGCCCCGACCTGAGCGTGACAGCTTCTTATATGTCTTTGAGGCGCTTAAAGCGAACCTATCAGCAGGATTGTGCTCCGTAAACCACACACACTGTCAGGTGGGCGACATTACACTGATTAAAATGATACCTTGGATTGATGAAAACCGTGCTGTAGTTCTTGTGTAATCTTTACTTTCAGTTTGGAGATCATGATATGCTCGTGCTCCGGGGTGGCCTGTGCCTTCACTGACCTGCCTCCTATTTTACAATATGCATCTAATAGTGCGGGTCTAGGTAAAATAGGAGGCAGGTCAGTGAAGGCACAGTGAGCTGTCATAAGAGCATACAGATGAATATGTAAGCAGAGCACCAGATAGAGCCCCAGCCCCATACCCTGTGAATTTTTATACATTTTTTCATGTTACACCCACAAACTTAAATTGATTTTATTGGGATTTTAGGCGATATTCCAACACAATGTAGCAAGTACCGTATATTCCGGCGTATAAGACGACTTTTGAAGACTGAAAAATCTTCTGTCTAGTCTGGGGTCGTCTTATACGCCGGTAATGCTTTTGAACTTTCAGAAATTGACATGCGGGGATACTCTGGGGGTGTTAATAAGCTGCCGTGGCCGTATCCCTGCCATGTCGGAGTTAATATAAGGTGGAGGGAGTTAAAATACGGCGGCGGTAGGTCCAGACAGTCAGCGCTTCTGTGCTGAAACTGACACATCGCTGCGTATTCCCAGCTCCGGACACAGCGCAGGGCTTCTGTGCCGACAGCTTTCACTTGTCACAGAAGCACTGCGCTGTGTCCGGAGCAGGGAAGTTCGCATCGCTTCTGTGACAATATATGAAAAGCCGGCAATTCAGCAGCGGCATAAGCCGGCACCCGACAATTTAGAATAGAAAGAATAGAGCATCACACATAGATTAGATAGATAGAAACATGTCAGTCACATATATATGAAGTACAGTGACAGTATTGCTTACTGTACTTGTCATTTAGTGTAAAGGATTTATTAAAACAAATATTAGTGTTTTCATGCACCGTCTCTTTAAAAAAGCCGGCCGGCAATTCAGCATCTGTACCCAACAATTTATAACAGAAAGATAGAGCATCACACATAGATTAGATAGATAGAAACATGTCAGTCACATATATAAGAAGTACAGTGACAGTGCTGGTTACTGTACTTGTCATCTAGTGTTAAAATAACGGATTTATTTAAAAAAAAATTGGCGTGGGGTTCCCCTTAATTTTAGTCTCTAGCGGAGGTTAAGCAGACAGCTGGGGCAGATGTTTGAAGCCTGGGAAGGGGGTAATACCCACGGAGCTTCCCAGGCTACTAATATCAGCCCCCAGCTGAATACTTAGCCTTTACTAGCTATTAAAATGGGGGACCCCCCAAAAAAAATGACGTGGGGTCCCCCCTAATTTAATAGCTAGCAAAGGCTAGGCAGACAGCTGGGGGCTGATATTAATAGCCCAGGAATGGAGCCATGAATATTGGCCCCCTCCCAGGCTAGAAACACCAGCCGTCAGCCGCCCCAGAAATGGCGCATCCATAGGATGCGCCAATTCTGGCACTTAGCCTCGCTCTTCCACGCTGCCCTGGTGCGGTGGCAGGGGGTAATAGGGCTGGGGTTGATGTCAGCTTATAATGCCAGCTGACATCAAGCCCAGGTTAGTAATGGAGAGGCGTCTATAAGACACCCCCATTACTAACCCCATAGTCAAAGTTAAAAAAAACACAAACACCCAGAATAAAGTCCTTTAATTGAAATAAACACACAATTCTTTATTGTTCTAAATTAAACCATACTTACCATCACGCCCATTCCAGCTGAAGCCAACGATCTCCTGCAATAAAAGTAAAATAATAAAGCAACCTCATCCTTACCTCTCCATGGTTCCCAGGACCGGTCCAGCTCTGCTACATCGAGATGACAGGCTGGACCGCAGCAGAACGCTGCCATCCAGCCTGTCATCCCGCAGACACTGAGAAGCGCAGGCATGCTTGCGCTCTGCAGTGTCTGGCTGTGACGGCATCCAGATGAGCCGACAATGAACTCAGCTCACCTCCTGGACGTCCGTCACTGACAGCGTGGGAAACTTCTACTGCGCATGCGGGGAGCAGGAGAGTTTTCCCACGCTGTCAGTGACGTGCATGAGGTGAGCCGAGTTCATTGGACATGATCTCGGCTCATCTGGATGCCGTCACAGTCAGACACTGAGGAGCACAAGCGTGCCTGCGCTTCTCAGTGTCTGCCGCATGGCAAGCTGGATGGCAGCGTTCTGCTGCGGTGCAGCCTGTCATGTGAATGTAGCAGAGCTGGACCGGTCCTGGGAACCATGGAGAGGTAAGGATGAGGTTGCTTTATTATTTTACTTTTATTGCAGGAGATCGTTGGCTTCAGCTGGAATGGGCGTGATGGTAAGTATGGTTTAATTTAGAACATTAAAAAATTGTGTCTTTATTTCAATTAAAGGACTTTATTCTGGGTGTTTGTGTTTTTTTTAATTACTTTACTAGAAATTCATGGCGGTCATGTCTAATATTGGCGTGACCCCATGAATTTCGGGCTTAGGGCCAGCTGATAATGCAAAGCTGGCCTTAACCCCTTTATTACCCAGTGAGCCACCGCACCAGGGCCCTGGATGAGTTGGGTACAGCGCCAGAAGATGGCGCTTCTATGAACGCGCCATTTTCCGGGGTGGCTGCGGACTGCAATTTGCAGCGGGGGTGGCCCAGAAAGCTTGGGCCTCCCTGCGCTGCGGATTCCAGCCCCCAGCTGCCTAGTTGTACCTGGCTGGACACAAAAATAGGGCGAAGCCCCACGTCTTTTTTTTTTAAATTATTTCATGAAATAATTAAAAAAAAAAGGGCTTCCCTATATTGTTGTGTCCGGCCAGGTACAAATAGGCAGCTGGTGGTTGGGGGCAGCCCGTTCCTGCCTGCTGTACCTGGCTGGACACAAAAATATGGCGAAGCCCACGTCAACATTTTTGGGAAAAATTAATTACAAAATTAATAATAATTTAGGGACTGCATCTTTATTAACCCCTCAATTGTCATTTAGTGTTAAAATAAAGGATTTTTTAAAAAGAAAATTGGCGTGGGATCCACCATCATTATAGTCTCTAGCGGAGGTTAAGCAGACGGCTGGGGCAGATGTTTGAAGTCTGGGAAGGGGGTAAAACCCACGGAGCTTCCCAGGCTACTAATATCAGCCCCCAGCTGAATACCTAGCCTTTACTAGCTATTAGAATGGGGGACCCCCCCAAAAAATAACGTGGGGTCCCCCCTATTTTAATATGTTTATGAGTGACAGTTTTCCTGCTATATACCTGCATGTCATAAGAATTTAAATTAAAAAAAGGACCATGTTAAATTCAAATCTGTTTTTTTTTAATTTTTACCGGTGTTTGGTATGCGTTGGAAAAGGGGTAGTCTTATACGGTGAATATATCCTAAACTCTATATTTTAACAGGAAAGTAGGGGGGTCGTCTTATACACCAGGTCGTCTTATACGCCGGAATATACGGTAATTGTGAAGTGTAAAGGAAATAGTACATGGTTTTCTAACCGTTTTAAAAATATAAATCTGAAAATTGCGTGACCAATTGCATCCAGAAATCACAATTAGTAAATTGAACGCACCTGGGTATAATTTATTCTCAGTGTAACTACAGCTGTTCTGTGAAGGCCTCAGAGGTTTGAGAACATTAAGGATCAAACAGCACCATGAAAACCAAGGAACACACCAGACAGGTAAGGTATAAAAGTTGTGGAGAAGAGTAAAGCAGGGTTAGGTTATAAAAAAAGCATACCCCAATCTCTGATCATCTAACAGAGCATTGTTCAATCTATCATCCAAAAATAGAAGAAATATGGCACAACTTCAATCTTACCAAGACACAGCAATCCAACATCCCAAGCAAGGAGAGCACTAATTAGAGAAGCAGTCAAGAGGCCCATCGTCACACTAGAGGAGCTCCAGAGATCCACAGCTCAGGTGGGAGAATCAGTCCACAGAACAGCCATTAGTCATATACTCCACAAATCTGGCATCTATGGAGGAATGGCATGAAGAAAGCAATTTTTGAAAGCAAGCCATAAGAAGTCCCATTTGCAGTTTGCAAAAAGTCATGTAGGAGACACCGCTAACATGTGGAAGAAGGTGCTCTAGTCAGACGAGACCAAAGTAGAACTTTTGGGCTAAATGCAAAACGCTATGTGTGGTGGAAAACTTACATTACACATCACTCTGAAAACACCATCCCCACTGTCAAACATGGTGGTGGCAGCATGATGCTGTGAGGATGCTTTTCTTCAGCAGGGACAGGGAAGCTGGTCAGAATTGATGGGAATCTTATAATCTGCAAAAGATTTGAGACTGGGGCTGAGGTTCACCATCCAGCAGGACACAGTCCCTAAACACACTGCCAGAGCTACAATGGAATGGTTTAGAATAGATCAAAGCAAATTCATGAGTTTGAATGGCCCAGTTTCAGTCCAGACTTAAATTTCATTGATAATCTGTGACAAGACTTGAAAATTGCCGTTCACAGACCCTCACAATCCAATCTCACAATCTCACACAGCTAGAGATATAACAAAATTTATGGACATCTATTACACATCTATATATATCTATATACAGACCAAAAGTTTGGACACACCTTCTCATTTAAAGATTTTTCTGTATTTTCATGACTATGAAAATTGTACATTCACACTGAAGGCATCAAAACTAGGAATTAACACATGTGGAATTATATACTTAACAAAAAAAGTGTGAAACAACTGAAAATATGTCTTATATTCTAGGTTCTTCAAAGTAGCCACCTTTTGCTTTGATGACTGCTTTGCACACTCTTGGCATTCTCTTGATGAGCTTCAAGAGGTAGTCACCGGAAATGGTTTTCACTTCACAGGTGTGCCCTGTCAGGTTTAATAAGTGGGATTTCTTGCCTTATAAATGGGGTTGGGACCATAAGTTGTGTTGTGCAGAAGTCTGGTGGATACACAGCGGATAGTCCTACTGAACAGACTGTTAGAATTTGTATTATGGCAAGAAAAAGCAGCTAAGTAAAGAAAAACGAGTGGCCATCATTACTTTATGAAATGAATGTCAGTCAGTCCGAAAAATTGGTAAAACTTTGAAAGTGTCCCCAAGTGCAGTTGCAAAAACCATCAAGCGCTACAAAGAAACTGACTCACATGAGGACCGCCCCAGGAAAGGAAGACCAAGAGTCACCTCTGCTTCTGAGGATAAGTTTATCAGAGTCACCAGCCTCAGAAATCGCAGGTTAACAGCAGCTCAGATTAGAGACCAGGTCAATGCCACACAGAGTTCCAGCAGCAGACACATCTCTTCAACAACTGTTAAGAGGAGACTTTGTGCAGCAGGCCTTCATGGTAAAATAGCTGCTAGGAAACCACTGCTAAGGACAGGCAACAAGCAGAAGAGACTTGTTTGGGCTAAAGAACACAAGGAATGGACATTAGACCAGTGGAAATCTGTTCTTTGGTCTGAGGAGTCCAAATTTGAGATCTTTGGTTCCAACCACCGTGTCTTTGTGCGACACAGAAAAGGTGAACGGATGGACTCTACATGCCTGGTTCCCACCGTGAAGCATGGAGGAGGAGGTGTGATGGTGTGGGGGTGCTTTGCTGGTGACACTGTTGGGGATTTATTCAAAATTGAAGGCATACTGAACCAGCATGGCTACCACAGCATCTTGCAGCGGCATGCTATTCCATCTGGTTTCCGTTTAGTTGGACCATCATTTATTTTTCAACAGGACAATGACCCCAAACACACCTCCAGGCTGTGTAAGGGCTATTTGACCAAGAAGGAGAGTGATGGGGTGCTACGCCAGATGACCTGGCCTCCACAGTCACCAGACCTGAACCCAATCGAGATGGTTTGGGGTGAGCTGGACCGCAGAGTGAAGGCAAAAGGGACAACAAGTGCTAAGCATCTCTGGGAACGCCTTCAAAATTGTTGGAAGACCATTTTCGGTGACTACCTCTTGAAGCTCATCAAGAGAATGCCAAGAGTGTGCAAAGCATTCATCAAAGCAAAAGGTGGCTACTTTGAAGACCCTAGAATATAAGACATATTTTCAGTTGTTTCACACTTTTTTGTTAAGTATATAATTCCACAGGTGTTGATTCATAGTTTTGATGCCTTCAGTGTGAATGTACAATTTTCAAAGTCAAGAAAACACAGAAAAATCTTTAAATGAGAAGGTGTGTCCAAACTTTTGGTCTGTACTGTATATATACATACACACAGAGCATAGATCGATTGATATATAGATAGATACATATCTATCTATATGTGTGTGTATGCGCGTGTGTACACAGTAAATAGAATCTGCAGCTTTCTCACCATAAAAAGGAGAGGGGCCCAGGCATATCGTGCACACAGGTCCAAAAGCGGGCAGTGACTGGCCCTGCTGTAAATATTTAAATCTTGGCAACTTGTTTTCTCCAAAAACCTAGTTCTCACAGGCAATATGCCACTTTTCCACAAACCATGTCCCTTTTTCATGGATTGCACCCTTTTTTTTAGGCAGCATGCCATTCCTGAATATGCATCTGGATACTTGTGTTTGTCATCATGGCAATACAAATTTTGGGGGAGCACGGTCTTGTATGGCTCCAGTACTTAAAAGGGACAGTCAACAGGTCAAAAGTACAAGAGTTTTCAGTTTTTTTCTTGTTTTAGGTTTCTTTGTTCTGCTATATTTACGGTGTAAACTTGTGAGCAGAGCCCTCACTCCTCCTGTAACTGTTGAACTAGGTGTTACGGTACTTTGCAATGTCTTTATTGTCTGTACATGTCCCCGCAAAATTGTAATGGGCTGCGGAATATGGTGGCGCTATATAAATAAAATTATTATTTGATATGTGTCTCTAGTGCTAAATTTATGGACTTTACCAAGGCGGTGGGCCTCCCAGGATTCTCTGGGGCATGTTTAGGCTGCTCTGCAGCATTACCCTGTGAGCATCACTTCATTGGTAAGGACCATTGAAAATAGCGCTAAATAAAAAGTCCCATGTCTCTGGAACTGAAAAGTAGACTTAAAAAAAACAAACAAACACAATACGTTGAGTACTTGGAAACAGCGGGAATAAAATAAGAGTAAAAACTGGCCACTTTTGACTTGGTGATCGGTCCCCTTAAGTTACCGTAATTTTAAATTAAAAGATGAGGAAAGGTGCCATCATTCTGGAGATCCATTAATTAGAGTGGAACACAGCAAAATAGAGTATAGATCTCTCTACAGGACCTGTCAGGTTCATTAATGACAGATGGCAACCTATTGATTTCAGTAACACCCATAAAGGTTTATTAACACATTGCAGTTTTTCTACAGCTTTGGAAAAATCTCAGCCATAAAAACAAAGTATGTGTATAATATATATATATATATATATATATATATATATATATATATATATATATATATATACACACACATATAGCTTAAATTTGCTCTGAAGTGGTGTTTCAGGTAATTGAACACTTGCTGCAAAATTCCCAATACAAGTAAGAAAAAAAAAGTTGTAGGGATCCTGTCACATCCGAAAATTCTAATAACTTGCAGATATGGGGTTTATCTGCACGGTAATAGCATTCCCAAGCTGCCTGGCTGCTGCATTGAAAGCCCGGCTGCTGGGAGGAAATTCACTTTATTCTTCCCGGCAACCTCCAGCCTTCAGTCATAGAGGCGAGGCCAGTACAGCATCAGTACAGAGCCGTAGCAAAGACTGAAAGCCGTAGGCTGCCTGGAGAAATGAAGATAATTTTCTCCCGGTAGCTGGGCTTTCAATACAAGAGCTGGGAAGCTATGGAAAGCTATTAACCTGCAAATTAACCCTATATTTGCAGGTTAATAGTATTTTGGGACATGACAGGCTCCCTTTAAATCAAACAAGAAAAAAAAACATATGGTCTTTAAAGGGGTTGCCCAACAAACAAAGTACACTTTAATCAATAGATCTTGGAATAAAGTTAAATTTCACAGTTGGAAGTGTTAATCAAAAAAATGTTCCCGTGCTGAGATACTACTTAGTATTATCTTCACTTAGACCGTTAATGTAGAATGTATGAGTCAGACCTTATTTAAAGGTGTTTTCCCATGAATAAAGTAAATTTTAATTAATAGATCTTGGAATAAAAATAAACTCCACAATTGGAAGTGTTAAAAAATGTTCCTGTTCTGCGATAATCTTTTAAATGTGTCCCTGCTGTGTGCTGTGTAATCCTATGCTGTCCACTCTCTTGCTTCCTCCCCTGGCCAGGAGAGAAGTGATTTACCGTATCCGACCATATTCCTGTACAGTCAGACACAGCCATTACACAGTACACAGCAGGGGCACATTTATAAGACTATTTATAAGATTTTTTTTGTTATTGTGGAGTTTATTTTTATTCTAAGATCTATTAATTAAAATGTACTTTGTTCATGGGAAAACCCCTTTAAATAAGGTCTGGTTCCTACATCCTACATTAACGGTCAAAGTACAGACCACAATATATAACTAGGTTTTTGGGTCTGGAGACCCATAGCCGGTTGGACATTGCATTACGTACTCAGACCCTGAATCTACCCTAAAAGATATGACTTCTAGATTACTATGGTATGTTGTTATCTTACAGCTATTTCACATTTTATTTGATGGATGGATGGATGGATGGACCAGTCGTACACAATTTTATACAGTTACAACTACTGTGAAGTGATAATCCTTCTCTTTCCCATCAAAGGGGGAAGTAAAATAAGTGGCCACATTTCACCAAATCTTACATTTAGGTGCATTATCTAGGCTACCTTATAAGTACTATGGAGATATTTACTGCACAATGTTCCTCAGAGTAAATGTACGGTATTGTAGAGCAATCTTAACATGGTAGCAAGTTTATTTCAGAAAAAAATCGTAGACCACAACTTGCTTAGCTGTTCACAATAACAATTTTGACCAGGGGTGCCCAAACTTTTACATGCCACTGTATAAGACCCTCGTGGACAAATAATACAAGGGCAATCATATTGTGAGCTAGAGTCCTTGTACGAGTGACAATTTAAGGTCTGAAAGCATTATGTTGCTATGGTAACTGTTTCTTTGATAGAATTTTCTTGAATGACTCCTCAGACGGCCATGTGATGATTGCATAAAATGAATTGAAAGACGAACAGCTATCATTGTCCTATTGATGTGAATTTATATTGCCATGGCTACAACAAGCTAACTTCCGGCAGAAATATTGCAAACTATACAAATGCACACATATTTCATATACAGTTTGGCTACACACAGGGGTAGCTTCTATATCACTGGTGGACAAATGCATTTTGGGGGTTCAACTGAACCCTTTAAAAAAAAAAAAAAAAGTCATCCACATTTGTAGAACTGGTAGAAGTGTCCACCATTGTTCCCAGTCAGAAGATGTACGGAGACTAACATAGGACTGCTGCAGCAAATCGTTCATTGGTGGCAGCAGTGACACTGATTGAGGCAAAACAGTCTACATGCTCTCTCTTCCAGCTCAGATGGATCTTCAAGGATGAAGCAAATTAGTAGTAGCTATTTAGCTACAAAAGTAACGTGATGTCCCCTGCTACAGAAAGAAGCGAGGAGACCTGGAGACCGAGGCCAGCAATACAGAAGACTGGCAGGGTTCGAGTAGGTAATTTTTTTTTTTTAAAGAGAACCAGTCATGTAAAATAACTTCACTAACCTGCAGATATGGGGTTAATCTGCAGGTTAATAGCGCTCTGATACAGTATGGCACCCGCACTCAGAGTCCCGCTGCCAGGAGGAAATTTACTTTATTCTCCCCGGAAGGTGCACTCTTTCAGTCACATGGATGGGCCATCGCGGTTTTTGTGCATAGAGAGCGGTGGCTGAAATGCGGAGCCAGTCAGTGCCAGTGGCTGAGTTACAGCCCAAGCTCACTATGCAGAGAGCAGTGACTGATACCGTGCTGGCGCCACCCCTGTGACTGAGCGCGAGCCTACCAGGAGGGATAAAGCTCATTTCCTCTCGGCAGAGGGGCTCTCAGTGTGGACACCACAAGGTGACTGAATGCTATTAACCTACAGAGTAACTCCATATCTGCAAACTAATAGCGTTATTTAACATGACAGGTTTGCATGATGACCAGCATGAGCCCGTTTGTAAAATACAATATTGCAGTGGACAACCCCTTTAAGAAAAGAGATGGCAAACAACAGAGCAGCATAGCCTCATCACGTCTATTGCCGTGGCAGATTTTGCATGTCCCGGCTTAAAATACCGAACAAAGGGATGCAACATGGATGGCATCTGTGTGCTGCGTTATCACATGCCGGGCAACCTGGATCAAACTCAGACATTTTTCAAGCTTTTCTTTGGAGATCTATGATCTGCAAAAATAAAGAGGACATGTGAAATCAGCCATAGACCAAAAATGTGTACATGTCTCATCTATTAAATAAAAAAAATTAATAGCACACAAAGAAAATGGATTCATCATTTTGGCCTAAGGCTGTTACTACGGCCTTACCCTTTTTTTCTGCAGCTTTTCAGGACTGCAATAGCTTAACTTAAATTTTGGAAAACAGTGGTAAAAAATGCCGTGCATCCAGTGGCATACCACCAATTGCGGCTGATATGAGGCCCATGAGCCAGGGGAGTCCCGGTGAAAGCGCCCACACAGAGGCCCCCTCCAGTCGTCAGCATGGGCAATAATGGAAGAGGGAGCATCTGGTGACGCTTCCACCCCATCATTCTCCCTCGACGTCACTACAGCGCGCCTGCTGAGATGTGCGGCGCTTCACTCCACACGCTGAGGAGACCGGAACATCAGGTGGAACGTGGAAAGGTGAGTATTGTATTTATCTTTTTAAATCAAAATGAATGGCTTAAAAATGACCGGTGGCCATAATAGAGTATGAAGGACCATGAGACAAGCATTATATTGCATGGAGGACCATGGGGCTGCAATATATTGTATGAAGGACCATGGGTGTGCATTATATTGTATGGAGGACCATGTGGGGTCGCATTATATTATACGGAGGACCATGGTGAGTGCATTATATTGTAAGGAGGACCATGTGGGTTTGCATTATATTATACGGAAGACCATGGTGAGTGCATTATACTATATAGAGGACTGTGTGGGGGCAATTATACTGTTTGGAGGGCTAGTGCAGGCCATTATACAGTGTGGAGAGGTGTGGGGCTATTATACTGTATGTAGGCCCATTATACCGCATGAAGGGCTATGTGGGGGTCACAGTTGGGGGATCATATGGTGTTGGGGTCACCATATTTTGCCTTGGGAGTTGAAGTGAGGTACAGTAGGGTCAATGTACTGTGTATGTGGAGGCTAATGTGGATGAATTCACCATGGGGGTATCATACTGTGTTTGGGGGGCACTTATTGGCATCATACTTTATGGGGGCAATGAAAGAGGAATCTAGGACTTCAGAAGGAGGAAAATTACTATGTAAAACGGCTAGAAAGTTTTGAGATGTGCTCTTCTGTGACCCTGCCAATTTTTATTTTTATTTATTTTTTTTGGGGTGGGCCCAATTAGAACTTCTGCTATGGGCCCCCATGATTTCTATGTACACCCCTACGTTCATCCACAGCATGTTTATGCAACCTACTGGATGAGCATGTAGGCTTTCCAGTGTTGCACCCATATTTAAAGGAACAAACCTGGAGAAACTACGTAATGCCTAGTGAGAGTCCTGGGAGGGTGTATTACTTCTCCCATGGGTGCTCTTTGATCCTTAGACACTACATTAGGCCAAACAAAGAGGGGTAATATTCACTAAAGCCATGTAATAATCAGTATTAAAACAATATTAAATCTTGTATAATTTATGACTCCACTAACTCACTTATTTGAGAAAAAAAACCTTCGAGCATCTTCTCAATGCTTTGTTTGCATTTTACCTGCAGAAAAAAAATGCTGAAACTTGTTGGAAGGAAAAAGGCTGTAGACATTACAAGTATTTTTAATGTTTTTCATTCAATTGTGGGTTAAAAAAAAAAGGTCAGCAAAAATGCTGGAAGAATTGACATACTGTGGTTAAAAAAATAAATAAAATAAAAAATTCACCACAGTTCAAAAACCCAAGGGAAAAAAAATACAGTGTGTGCATTTAAAATAAAATAAAAAATGCATTTTTTTCTACTACTGTGAAACACTGCTTTTTTTCCCCGGCACAAAAACCACTACATGTGAACAAAGCCCTACACATCTATCAAATACTGCACTTTGTTAGCTACAATCGTAAGAATCAACAATGACGGCTTCAAAATGTGTTCTAAACTTTATCTCAGCTCTCTATAAAAGATGTGAATCATTTTTGGAGCCGAACTTGCTTCATTTTACGAGACACCACAAGTCACTTCAATGAATACAATGTAATCAAATGGGTTCTCAAAGCTAAATAAAAGAGTTTTTAAGAGCGTGCCAGGCTATAAATAACCGGAGTCTAAGCTTCCTTGTCCTGTAAGAGATTATATGATATAAAGCTGGAGAAAGTTTTCTTACAATGTTAAGAATCAAGTTTATGTAAGGAAATTATTTATAACATCATGTACTAGAAACGCATGTACAGCAGACGAGATGGATGTAATGCTATCTGATGATACTTTGTGATATCCCGATATTTGAACTGCAGTTTTAGACAGGATTTCCGATATTTTTTGAAAATTAAAAGATTATGAGGACAATGGAAATTCATATTGTATATTTAGGATATTCCCTGATGTCTGGTAAGTGAGGATTCCATTTATTAAAGAACCACTCCTCCTCCTCCCATCAAAGGCTTTATCTTCTTAATATATTGTAATCATCATATTATATAGTGCTGTGTACTTAAAATTGCTCATTTTGCCTTTCTGCCCAGCTAATTCTTCTGTTTTCCATTAGGTCTATGACATCACGTGAGTAAAAACAGACTAGATGAATCCTTCTAAGCTCTATGTAATAACAGGAGGTCAATTTTCCCTGCATGAATCACTGAAAAAGTCCTTGGCGGGGGGGGGGGAGCAACTGGGTCAGGAGTTGAACAGGGGAATGATTCATGTAGGCAAAAGAGACTTCCAGTTTCTACATAGACAAAAAAGAACAATTAACTGTGTAGAAAGGCTAAATCAGCAATTATAAGTACACCGTGTTATATAACATGACGACTGCAATATATTACCCCCTTCTCCCCTGGGCGATTTTCCAGTTTCGTTTATTTCTCCCCTTCTTCACAGAGCCATAACTTTTTTATTTTTCCGTCAGTACGGCCATGTGAGGGCTTGTTTTTTGAGGGATGAGTTGTACTTTTGAACAACACCATTGATTTTACCATATAGTGTACCGGAAAAAGGTAAAGCAATTCCAAGTGCGGTGAAATTGCAAAAAAAGTGCAATTCCACAACTTTATTTTTTTTTTTTGTTTTGTTTTTTAATTTATTTACCATGTTCATTTAATACTAAAACTGACCTGCCAATATGATTCTCCAGGTCAGTACTAGGACACAGATACCAAACATGTATAGGTTCTTTTTTATTTCAGTGTGGAAAAAAAATTCAAAGTTTGTAAGAAAAAAAAAAAAAAAAAAAAGTCGCCTTTTCCTGAGATCCATGGCGTCTCATTTTTCGGGATCTGGGTCTGGATGAGGGCTTTTTTTTAAATACCATTTTGGGATAGATACGATGTTTTGATCGCCCGTTATTGCATTTTATTGCAATGTTGCAGCGACTAAAAAAACCTTAACTCTACCATTTTGATTTTTTTTTCTCATTACGTCGTTTCCCGATCAGATTAATTTACTTTATATTTTGATAGATCGGATATTTGTGAACGCGCAGATACCAAATATGTGTATTTTTTTTTTGTTTTATTTTGAATGGGGCAAAAGGAGGGCGATTTGAACGTTTATTTTTTTTTTTAAATAAAATGTTTTTTTTTTTTTCCCTTGCTTAAGATTTGAAGCTGCAATCATCCGATCGCCTTTGCAGCTGTGCGACACATAGCAGGGCTTAAGCCCTGCTATGTGTAGCATAAATCATGATCATGATCTATGAAGGCCAGCAATGTGCCGGCGTTCATAGGAGACTTACAATGGCAGACCCCCAGCTTTCATGACAACCAATCGGTGCCCCAGGATCACATGACAAAGGGGCCGATAGGCAGGTCTTGTGACCAGCTTCCTCGTAGTGAGAGTTAAATGCCGCTGTCAAAGACTGACAGCAGTATTTAATATGTTAACAATCACGGGTGGACCGAGAATCCACCCACTTCTGTTAGGTGCACAGGACATCAGATCAGATGTCATGTGCAGGGAAAGATAGATGCGGGCTCAGCGCTGGAGCCTGCATAAAAGGCAAGAACACGACCTATGACGTATCTATACATCATCGGTCATGAAGGGGTTAAGAGGATAAAAACTTTGATTGGGGTGTCTCTTTAAACCTCCAGTTCCTGGGAAAACAGCGGTGTCTGTGAAAGGGAGGAGTCCACATATTGAAAGCATATGCTATGCTCTCTATTAAAGTCTGGCGAAGTTAAAGGGAATCAGTCAGCAGGTTTTAGCTATGTAATCTGAGGGCAGCATGAGGAAGAGGCTGAGACACTGATAACAGTGATGTGTCACTTCGTAATCTGTGTGCTTTTGTTTCATAAAAATGGGTGCTTTATCAGCAGCACATCATCACCATAGGACTACATCTCTTGTGCATCCTGGTCCAGCACTGATTAGTAGCTTACTGTCAATATACAAGGTACGGAAAGTATTCAGACCCCTTTCAATTTTTCACTCTTTGTTTCATTGCAGCCATTTGGTAAATTCTAAAAAGTTCATTTTTTTCTCATTAAAGTGCACTCTGCACCCCATCTTGACTGAAAAAAACAAATGTAGAAATGTTTGCAAATTTATTAAAAAAGAAAAACTGAAATATCACATGGTCATAAGCATTCAGACATTTTGCTCAGTATTGAGTAGCAGCACCCTTTTGAGCTAGTACAGCCATGAGTCATCTTGGGAATGATGCAACAAATTTTTCACACCTGGATTTGGAGATCCTCTGCCATTCTTCCTTGCAGATCCTCTCCAGTTCCGACAGGTTGGATGGTGAACGTTGGTGGACAGCCATTTTCAGGTTTCTCCAGAGATGCTCAATTGGGTTTAGGTCAGGTATCTGCCTGGGCCAGTCAAGAATGATCACAGAGTTGTTCTGAAGCCACTCCTTTCTTATTTTAGCTGTGTGCTTAGGGTCATTGTCTTGTTGGAAGGTGAACCTTCGGCCAAGTCTGAGGTCCAGAGCACTCTGGAAGAGGTTTTCATCCAGAATATCTCTAATTGGCCGCATTCATGTTTCCTTCAATTGCAACCAGTCGTCCTGTCCCTGCAGCTGAAAAACACCCCCATAGCATGATGATGCCACCACCATGTTCCACTGTTGGGATTGTATTGGGCAGGTGATGAGCAGTACCTGGTTTTATCCACACATAAAGCTTAGAATTATCACCGAATCTTATTCTCACCAGACCAGAGAATCTAGTTTCTCATAGTCTGGGAGTCCTTTGTGTGTTTTTGAGCAAACTCTATGCAGGCTTTCATATGTTTTGCACTGAGGAGAGGCTTCCGTCGGGCCACTCGGCCATAAAGGCCCGGCTGGTGGAGGGCTGCAGTGATAGTTGACTTTGTGGAACTTTCTCCCATATCCCTACTGCATCTCTGGAGCTCAGCCACAGTGATCTTGAGGTTCTTCTTTACCTCTCTCACCAAGGCTCTTCTGCCATGATTGCTCAGTATAGATGGACGGCCAGGTCTAGGAAGACTTCTGGTGGTCCCAAAATTCTTCCATTTAAGGATTACGGAGGCCACTGTGCTCTTAGGAGCCTTGTGTAATGCAGAAATTTTTTTGTAACCTTGGCCAGATCTGTGCCTTGCCACAATTCTGTCTCTGAGCTCCTTGGGCAGTTCCTTTGAGCTCATGATTCTCATTTGGTCTGACATTCACTGTGAGCTGTGAGGTCTTATATAGACAGGTGTGTGCCTTTCCAAATCAAGTCCTATCAGTTTAATTAAACACAGCTGGACTCCAATGAAGGAGTAGAACAATCTCAAGGAGGCTCACAAGGAAATAGACAGCATGTGACTTAAATATGAGTGTCTGAGCAAAGGGTCTGAATACTTAGGACCATGTGATATTTCAGTTTTTCTTTTTTAATAAATTTGCAAACATTTCTACATTTCTGATTTTTTCAGTCAAGATGGTGTGCAGAGTGAACATTAATGAGAAAAAAATGAACTTAGTTTCATTGCAGCCATTTGGTAAATTCTAAAAAGAGTGAAAAATTTAAAAGGGGTCTGAACACTTTCCGTATCCACTGTACATAGAGAGCTGCTAGTCAAGGGTACAGGCAGCTTTCTCAGCTCTGCTACATCTAAAAAAACAAAACAAAAACAACTGATAGTTTAATGGGTGCAGCAGCTGTGATACATCGCTGGTATCAGGGTCTCTTTCGGTACAATATGCTGCTCTCAGAGGAGGTAGCAAAAACCTGGTGACTAATTCTCTTTAAAGGAACAGGCTAGTCGAGGCACTCGGACTAACCCTAGGACAGTTTCATATGAGAGTATTAGGGGTACATTTGTCAGGGCAGACTATGGTTCTAGGCATCTTTGAAGCTGTAAATATAGGTCATCAGATCTACTGTTGGACCAAAATTTGAGACCATAATATGGGAGCATAAATGTACCATGTCACCGACAGTAGAGAGCAACACATTAGACCTTAGCAATTTTCCTTTACATAAATGGAAGATTCAATCTTCAAAATAACTCTTAGTTATACCCACCCAGGATGCAACTTGCATCAGAAAAGTATAAAAAAAAAAAAAAAAAAAAAAAAAAAAATCTATTAAGACTGTGTGCCCACGTAGCGTTTTTCAAGCGTATATGCTGCGGAATTTCCGCAGCGTAAACGCTTGAAAAACGCATGTATATCCGCACCCCATGGTCCCCAATGGCATTCCGCAATGTCAATGCCCATGCTGCGGATTTTTCCGCAGCGTATATGCTGCGGTCAAAAATCCGCAGCATGTTCATTAATTTTGCGGAAGCGCAGCGGAATCAATGTGCGGATGGTACCCAAGTCTGGATGAGAGGAGACTCTCATCCAGACCTGGGTACCAAAGAACCTGTAAAAAAAAGAATAAAATAAAGTTTATACTTATCTTCTGATGTTTTCCCTCCGTCTCGCTGTTGTCTGAAGGACCTGCGACGTCATTGAGTCATGTGACCCACCACATGACTCAATGACGTCACCGCAGGTCCTGCACACAACAGCGTGAGCCGCTCAAGCCTCCGGACGGGGCAGAGAATGCATCAGAAGGTGAGTATAAAGTTTATTTTTTTATTTTTTACCATTCGTAACAAGTTGTCAAGCACTTTTCCAAGTGATGCTTGGAGAAGTGCTTGATAACCCGCATGCGGAAATGCATGCAAAGACGCCTCACAAACGCTTCTACCTGGCGGGAAAACCGCATGCAATATCCGCATGCGATTTTCCCGCCAGGGAGAAGCGTAAAAAATATGCTTCAGGTCCGCAACGTGGGCACATAGCCTAAAGATTTCAATGCAGCTTTTCTGCAATATCCGCTGTGTTGCCGTCTTTGCTGCATATTCATTGCATATTTCACTCTGCCCATTAAAACAGATAAAGGCCACGATAAGCTTTTGATGTTGCAGATTTTCTGCAACCATTAAGGGTGTGTGCACACGAAGCGTTTTTGCGGCGGTTTTTCCACTGCAAAAATGCTTGCCAATTGGTCTACTAGCTATTGCAATAGTAATCCTGATGTGCTGTGCACATGATGCGGAAATTTCAGCTCAGGATTACCATTGTGGAAAAAAACACGGCATGTCCATTCTTTGCGCGTTTCCGCAGCAAATTTGCGACCATTGACTTGAATTGAACCGCAGCAAATCCGCAGGTATAATATCTATACCTGTGGATTTGCTGCGTTTCAATTAAAGCCAATGGGCGCAAATTCGCGGCAGAAACGCACTGCGGGTGGTACCCAGGTCAACAGAGGACTACTGCTCCTCTCATCCGACCGCCGCTCCCGCTGATAACAGCGAGAGCGGCGCGGCTGGGGGGGGGAGCAGTAGTCTGCTCTGCCAAGCCAGTGTGCCCGCGGTAAAACAAAACAGCAACAAAAAAAAAAAAAACACAATAATCACCATTCCGGCGCCCCCCGGTGTCCTCCTGGTCGCCGGCGATATTTTCAGGCCGGCGGTACACTGCGGGGAGCGCTCACGTGACCTCACCGTGGGAACATTCTGAAGAATGTTCCCATGGTGGTGAGCTCACCAAGACTGATCAGCTGATGAACCCCAGTGACCTCACTCCTGCAGCTGCAATGTACACTGACAGGAGTGATTTTACACTCTTGTCAGTATACATTGCTATCTTCTACAGAAGTGACATCAGTGATTGCTGATGTCACTGTAGTAGAAGTGACCCGGATCGCCGAGGGACAATGGTGACGGAATCGTGCACTGCGTCGTGACGGCGGACAGGTGAGGGATATGGTGGTTTGTTTTTTTACTTTTTCTTTTTCAGAAGATCGAAGGCTTCGGGGACTGACAGCACAATAATTTTTTTTTTTAAAACCATGTGTTTTTTATTTCATTAAAATACTTTATTCTGGCCGTGTATTTATTGAAAAGGCGGAGATAACTTTACTACGCTGTTAGCAATGGGGGCGTCTCTTCCATTACTAACCTGGGCTTCCCGTCAGCCGCCAATACAAGGCTGATGCGAACCCCAACCCCATTAGCCCACTCGCCACCGCTATAGGGCAGTGGGAAGAGCGGAGGCTAAGCGCCAGGTTTGGAGTATCTTATGGATGTGCCATTTCTGCTGAGGGGTGATATTAATAGCCGCGGAGGGGGCTAGTATTCATGGCACCTTCCCTGGCTATTAATATCAGCCTACAGCTGTCTGTTTAGCCTTTTCTGGTTCGATTTTATAGGGGGACCCCATGTAAATTTTTTTTCTGGGGTCCCCCTGTAATCTATCCAGTAAAGGCTAAACAAACAGCCGTGGGCTAATATTAATAGCCATGGAACATTGTTGGCTAATGGCCCCTTCCCCGCCTACTAATATTAGCCCCCAGCGTTGCATTCTATTGAACGCATGTAAATCCACGTCTTCACTGAACCATGCGTATTTACCGCATTCAATACATTCTAGTGGTCAAATTTCTGTTGCAGAGACTAGCGACTCCGCAAGAGAATTTGACATGCTGCGATTCTGAAAGACACGCCGCATGTCCGCGAATGATCCACAGCCTCTGATGCACGCATAGTGGACATGGGATTTCTAGAGATCCCATCCACTCTGCTGTAACATTGCGGGTTTGATGCTGTATAAACACACAGCGTCAAACCTTCGGCAGCTCCTGATCGTGGCCATGTACCCAAACTCACCCACAGCATGTCAATTTCTGTAGCGGACAAACTAGTCTCCGCTGCAGATTTTGACCGATTTAGGTGTCATTATATGCGGTGGATTCACATGTACCGACAACAAAAGTGCGGCATTAGAACACCGCGTTTTGGACACAGCAAAAATAAGCTGTGTCCAAAGCGCTGCTTGTTGCGGTTCGTGAGGACATAGTGGCTAACGAAACAGCTGTGAGCAGTTAATAATGGCCAGGGACCATGTTAATGGCGCCTTTCTAGGCTAAAAATAGCAGCTCACAGCTGCCCCAGAAATTACCATACATGAATGGAAAAGCTAATGAAGATTGGGAGAATGGGATTAGCCGACACCTAGCTCTTTTGTTTGGTGATGACAAGGTGTCAATCAGACCCTTTCATCACCAAACCTAATTAAAGTGAAGAGTTAAATAAACACTTTGACATACTTTAAATCAACCAATATACTCACCCCAGTTAAGCAATGTCCCACCTAATAACTTTATTTAGCTCCAAAAAGCATTCATTGATGTACAAAAACGCATAAAAAAAAAAAAAAACGCATACAAAAAAAAGCAACAAAATTGCGGAAAAACTTCAGTTTTTCCGCAGCGTTTTTCCTGCCAAGGAGATGCAGAAACGCTCAGGAAATTTCTGCTTCAAATGCTGAACGTGTGCACATAGCCTTCAATAGGTTTCTTGCATTTTTTTAAAAAGTATGCAGCATAAAAAAAAAAAAAAAAACCTCACCAAAAACTCGTGGCGACATAGCTTTACGATGTAAATCCAAGGCATGCAAAATCCACTTCAATTTTGTGCAGATGCCGTGCAGAATTATTCCGAGGCATATGAATGAGATTTGATAAAATTTTACCTGCAATGCTATGATACAGTGCAGATTTTATCATCTGAAAAATGTTAAGTGCATCCGCCCTGTGTGAATGTATACTCTAAGGCACGGACGTCAAACTCAAAACACACAGAGGGCCAAAGTGAAAAACTTGGACAAAGTCGCTGGCCAACCAGTATACACCATCACGGGCCCCACAGGCTCCTCCATACACCATCACGGGCCCCACATGCTCCTCCATACACCATCACGGGCCCCACATGCTCCTCCATACACCATCACGGGCCCCACAGGCTCCTCCATACACCATCACGGGCCCCACAGGCTCCTCCATACACTATTATGGGCGCCACAGGCTCCTCCATACACTATTATGGGCACCACATAGTCCTCCATACACTATTATGGGCACCACATAGTCCTCCTTACACTATTATGGGCACCACATGGGGGGGTGGTTTTGGTGTCGTGGGCCAAATAAAACCACCCTTGGGGTCAGATTTGGCCCACGGCCCAGAGTTAGACAGGTATGCTCTAAGGTGTACCTGTGATGTCCAGTAAAATATACACAGAGGCAGATAGTCCAATGAAAGACATAGCACCTCTATAGGGAATGACACAAACATTTGATCAACATGGTTTTGAAAGTTTGTGACCTCCACAATCCAAAGTAAAGAGCTGCTTGGAAGTTGACAGGAGAAGAGAAGCTAAGAAAAATGAATGTGGAATTTCCCATTGTCGTCTGTGGGCAATGCAGAAATAGAAGTGCTTCTTTTGATAATATTCCCTTTTATCACATTTAATAACTTATGCAAATATTTAACTGCTAGTTTATCACAACTTGTTGTGAAATGCTAAAAACAACTGAAAGACACACAAGGCAGCATGATGCATCAGGCAGCAAATTGCCATCTACTGTAGGTCAATTTAGAAGTCACAACCCCTACTATAAAATCCAGTTGCTTCTCCCTTTGTCAATCCCACTAGCATTAATCCACCGCTACTTTTAGATTAGAGTGGGTTCTATTAAATTGGGATGTCAAGCTTTACAATCAATACATACAGTACTTAGAAGCATAATAATAATCATTGTTTTACCCCTTTCCTAAGCTGATCCAGTAACTTTATATTCAATTTCCATTATGTCTTGTCATTACCAGTATAATAAATAAAAACTACGCAGTCAGAGAAAGTCTGGAGTCTGACACGAGTCATGGGCTTTGGTGTTCGGGAACAATGCCAGCAGACGATTGGATACAGACTCAGCACATGCCCCACAGACTGTGTCCTAGTTAGTGTCTGCTGCTCATCCCTCCTGTGCCCTCTCTCTAAAACCAGAGGATTCTAACCCTATTCCAATGGACTATGCTAATCCCCTGCCTGTGACAGATTGCTGGCTGAGATTCAAGCAGTGCTCATAATGGAAGCCAAGAAAGACGTTTAATCTGCTTCTGCTCCGTGTTTATCCAAAGTACTAGTTTCTAACCTGTAGATGCCATCCCACATAATATCCACCGCTGTGCTGTCAATTCATTTACACTACGGGAGAAGATGGGGGTTGAGCTGTTATACAATTCAGGCCATTTAATGGACAACCTTCATATTTAGGAGAATTACTAAACCAGTTTATGGCCAACACTGGTCAGTGATCCCATTTGATTGTCAGCAGTATTTTGCACACCAACATTTTCCATGAGACCTACTGTGCAATATACTGGCTTTTAACAAGACAAGGATGCATGATTTTGGGTTCCCTTTAAAGTGGTCTTCCTATGCTACTTCATTTGAGTGTAGCACGGGATAAAAATGGAGAAACTGAGCATGGAGAAATAAAAGGTTTCAATGATTTAATTCATTAATGTCAAGTATAAAGCCTTTTCAATACTGAGCACACTTCTAGAGAAAGCCTTTGACTTCTGCTTCTCTTGACCACACACACAATGATTGATGGATTTACCTGTATGACCTTGTGTTCCATAGAGTTTTATTTTGAACCTAAGGTGATGTGTATATATTTTTTGCTGATATGAACGGTCAGTGTTAATTTTTGTAATTATGTGACATTTATTCCTTGTATTGTTGGTTGTTGCCATAGCCATCTACACTCCCTGACAGAAGTTCTCTCGCTTATCCACGTTATGTAAATAAAAGCTTATAACTTGATGTTAAATTCATCCATTGGTTTTATAAATTACTCTTTTGAAAGCTGAAACCCTCCAAAATTTGGTTTAGCTAAAGAAAATAAATTGGCATCAATGCTGAAATACTGATCATTTAATGAACACAGAATGGTCAGATTTTGGCAAGACAAAAGTTGTCGCCTGGTCATATAATGCACCCAATCCTAGTTTACATCCTCACCAGTGCTCAGTAAATGATCAGTTAATTAGTGGGTGTGCATAAAAAGAAACCCAGCACCCCAGACCTTCAATTGAACTGCAACTTGAGCTCATGCCAAAAATCCACCCTGCGACCAAAGCCTTGATTATAAGGAGGCTGAAGACCAGATCCACTGCAGAGGTGGCTGGCACCTTTAATGTGTCTCAGCGTCAAGTACAAAGAATTAAAAAAATATTTGAAGAGACTGGAGAGGTGTTTGACAAGCCCAGGTAAGGCAGACCCCGCAAGACAACTGCTCAGGAGGAACGTTTCTTGGTTAGAAAATCCAAAGCAAGCCCCTCTTCCACTGCAGCAGAGCTCCAACAGGCCTGGTCACCTCAAGTCCCTGGGTCAACTCGAACAGTTTCTAGGATTCTGTCTCGAAATGGCCTCCATGGTCGAATCAGTGCCCAGAAGTCAGCACTAAACAAAAGGCAAATTAAAAAACCGTGTGGCATTTGCAAAGTCCCACAGCCTGCTAAACAGATGGACGCTGGAAAAGTGGCAGAAGGTGGATTTCTCTGATGAATCTTCAGTAGAATTACACCACAGCAGCCGCAAATACTGCAGGAGATCTACTGGAGCCCGTATGGATCCAAAATACACCCAGAAAACAGTTACATTTGGTGGTGGGAAGATCATGGTCTGGGGTTACATTCAGTATGGGGGTGTGCGAAACATTTTGCAAGGTGGAAGGCAATATCAATAGCCTAAAATATCAAGAAGTATTAGCTACCTCTTACATTCCAAATCATAAAAGGGGTCAAATTCTGCAGCAGGACGGTGCTCCATCTCATACATCCATCTCTACAACAAAGTTCCTCCAGGCAAAAAAGATCATCATTGAGCATGTTTGGGGTAGGATGAAAGAGGAAGCTTGGAAGACAAAACCAAAGAATCTAGACAAACTCTGGGAGGCATGTAAGACTGAATTATTTGCTATTCCTGATGACTTCATTAATAAATTGTATGAATCATTGTTGAACCGCATGGATTCAGTCCTTCAAGCTCATGGAAGTCACACAAAATATTAAATATGACTAATAGCACCACAACTTCATTCACCAATGTTATGCAACATATGTTTATATTTTAAGATAATTATTTATATGAATAGCACATTACTTTCTGTGGGCGACAAAACTTTTGTCTTGCCAAAATCTGACCATTCTGTGTTCATGAAATGATCAATATTTCAGCATTGATGCCAATTTATTTTCTTTTACTTAAACCAAAATTTGTGAGGGTTTCAGCTTTCAAAAGAGTAATTTATAAAACCAATGGATAAATTTAACGTCAGGTTATAAGCTTTTATTTACATAACATGGATAAGCGACATTATGTTTGTACATACTCTTATTCTCCTGACAGAAGTTAAGTAGGAGTGCAATAGGCCATTTGAAACATACACAGAAACTGCTTTTATGTTAACAATTAACAACCCCACCACCCTCTTTCCAATTGGAGAGTGTATTAGAAGGCTGCATTTTCAATTCCTCTACAGACATCTGATAAAGTCTTCTCTCTCCATCAGTGGGTGGATGAAGCAGGAGTCACAGGCTCTCTCCATCAGTGGGTGGAGGAAGCAGGAGTCGCAGGCTCTCTCCATCAGTGGGTGGAGGAAGCAGGAGTCACAGGCTCTCGCCATCAGTGGGTGGAGGAAGCAGGAGTCACAGGCTCTCGCCATCAGTGGGTGGAGGAAGCAGGAGTCACAGGCTCTCGCCATCAGTGGGTGGAGGAAGCAGGAGTCACAGGCTCTCGCCATCAGTGGGTGGAGGAAGCAGGAGTCACAGGCTCTCGCCATCAGTGGGTGGAGGAAGCAGGAGTCACAGGCTCTCGCCATCAGTGGGTGGAGGAAGCAGGAGTCACAGGCTCTCGCCATCAGTGGGTGGAGGAAGCAGGAGTCACAGGCTCTCGCCATCAGTGAGTGGAGGAAGCAGGAGTCACAGGCTCTCGCCATCAGTGGGTGGAGGAAGCAGGAGTCACAGGCTCTCGCCATCAGTGGGTGAAGGAAGCAGGAGTCACATGAAAATATTTAATCAAATAATTGAAGACATCACCAAGCTTAATGCCTCTCACTTAACCCCTTCACGACCGGAGCAATTTCCGTTTTTTTGCATTTTTGTTTTTTGCTCCCCTTCTTTCCAGAGCTAGAACTTTTTTATTTTTCATTCAATATGGCCGTGTGAGGGCTTATTTTTTGCGGGACAAGTTGTACTTTTAAACGCCATCACTGGTTTTACCATATCTTGTACTGGAGAACGGGAAAAAAATTTAAAAAAAACTGCAACTCCAGGTTTTTTTTTTTTTTTACCATGTTCACTGAATGCTAAAACTGACCTGCCATTATTATTCTCCAGGTCATTATGAGTTTGTAGACACCAAAGATGTATAGGTCCTTCTTCCGAGACCCATAGCGTCTCCATTTTTCAGGATTTGGGGCCAGGTGAGGGCTTAATTTTTTGCGCGCCAAGCTGACGTTTTTATTGATACCATTTTGGGATAAATCCGATGTTTTGATCTCCCGTTATTGCATTTTACTGCAGTGTTGCGGCGACCAAAAAACCATAATTTTGGCATTTAGAATTTTTTTCTCGCTACGCCGTTTACCGATCGGATTAATTATTTTCTTACATTGATAGATCAGGCAATGCCAAATATGTGTATATGTGTTTTTTTTTTATTATTTTATTTTGAATGGGGCAAAAGGGGGCGATTTAAACACTTAAAAAAAATAAATTAAAAAAAAAAATTACACTTTCTGCATGCCTCAATAGTCTCCATAGGAGACTAGAAGCTGCAGTTTTCTGATTGCTTCTACTGCATACAGGCGACGAGCAGATCGCCTGTATGGAGGAGAAATGCCCCTGTGCTATGAGCGCCGACCACTAGGTGGCGCTCATAGCAATCTTTTCATGACAACCACAGGGGTCTGCTGCAGACCCCGGGTTGCCATGCCCACCCATCATTGACCCCGCGATCACGTGACGGGTGATCACGTGACAAAGATGGACAGCGGCATTTAACTGGTTAACAGCCGCGGGTGGATCGTGATTCCACCCGCAACTGTTGCGGGCACATGTCAACTGTAAGAATCAGCTGACATGTGCTTGGTTCAGTGCGGGCTTACCACCGGAGCCCCCGCTGAACCCGCCTTTCCGACGTGGTGTGTACTATTACGGACCACGTCGGAAAGGGTTTTTTTCACAAAAATGAAAAGTTATCATTTATCCACTTAAAGCATGTAAAACCAGTGCTCCATTCCTACAGGCCATTTCAGAGACCCCTTTTTAATACCAGTGCGAGAATCAGCGATCAAAAACTTAAGAAGATGTCACTGTTGGGAATAACTAATTCCATAGATACTGAGCAGATAGATCAGGCCTGCACAACATACGGCCAAAGGATGTTATGCGGCCCGCTGAGCTGTCGCTCCCTTCTTATATTTAAATATTCTTCCCGTCTTTGCAGAAGGGCAGTATGTGTGTGTGGGTGGGGAGTTATTTTGCAGAGTAGCAGTGTGCAGGGGGATTTTCAGCAGGAGGTACAATGATATGTACAATTATATATTCAGGGGCACAATATGGGAGATACTTTTATTTTTAAGGGCATGTGTTGGGAAGCGCTGCTGAAGACGAATAAGAGTATTGGGCATGAAATCTTATCATGGAGTCTGTGCTACATGGAGAAAAAAAAGGGATGGGACTTCAAATCAGATAAGAGGTCACCTATAAGGTACCGGGATTTAATTATTTGTGATCCTTCCTGTGTCTCATCGGTGCTGTGGTTCCTGTATGGTCCATAGTCTGATGATGGACTTAACTTTCAGTATCGCCTTACCATTTTTAAAGACATACTAGAAGTTGTAGATTCATGTGATACAATTGTACACGGGGCTGAGCTGATGTTGCAGTTTATCGCTGTACTAAGCTTGGTGATTTATTCATGTACTTCAAAACGTGCTTCATGGTTATGGTGAAACTTAAAAATCCTCAAAACATAGAGTTTTGAGATTAATGAGAAGGATTTGGCGAGATTCTGCTCTGTTTCTACTCCAGAAACTCAGTATAGTGTATGTTCACACTTATTTTTTTGGAGCAGAAGCTGAGTAAAATTCCAAATTCTCCTCAAATAATTAAAACTTGGTTCAGATATTGATTGTGGTTCTGGTGATGTATTCAAATAGGTACCCCTTTAATTTTTTTGCAGCCCTTGGGATTGGCTCAGTATAGCATTGTGGTCCTTGAACTAAAAAATGTTGTGCACCCCTGAGATAGGTCTCCTATGTTACTCTAAAAAATTCAATTTAAATATATAAAATAGTGCTTGAACTTAAGAGTATACGGCTAAGCAAAATGCAACAGATTATGGAGCCAGACTGATGTACATGGGTGGCACCACATTTATTAGTCACTTTCTGCTCCTCACTCGACCAGAGTGTGGCGCTAAACAGTGTGGCGAAACAGAAAATCTGGGGTTTAACATGTGACAAAAGTTTGGCCCAAAGTAAGCCACTCAATAGGTGGCGTAAATGTAGGTAAATTTAGAGCATTGTGTGAAAGGTGAGATATTTTTATCATACTCCAAGAACCACTATATATCTTCAAACAGATAGCTTAAAAAATAAAATTAAGGTTAACTTTATTTCATAAATAAATAGTACACATGAAAGTAAGCAACTCTATAATGTATATTAGCAGAGAAATCGGCTTCTTTCTCCTGCTGAACTGATATAAGGGTGTGGACAGTGACGGTCGTGTTCTTGCCCCTGAAGACAACAATTGCATAAAGTGAATAGTGTCATGCATTTTTGTACATCTATTGTGATATGTGAAGTGTGAACCATGAGATGCGGTTTTAAGAATGTAATGTGTAATAATGCATAGTGTTTTCGGTAATGCTGCTGATATACAAGTACTTAAGGTAATGCCTAGTGGGAATAAAGTACAGTGCAGTAAGTATAGGTAGAACAGAGTAATATTTAGAACATAAGATGGTAACTGCAGTTAGATGATAATGGAGTAATGTACTTGCCTCTTTTTCAAGGGACCAAAAGTAATTGGACAATTATCTCCAAAGCTCTTTAATGGGCTGCATGGGCTATTCCCTAGTTAATCCATCATCAATTAAGCAGGTAAAAGGTCTGCCGATTCCCAGAGTGCCATTTGCATTTGGAAGTTGATGCTGTGAACCCACAACATGCATTTAAAGGAGCTCTCAGTGGAAAAGAAACAGACCATTAGGCTAAAAAAAAAGAAGGAATGCGTCAGAGACAGTGCATAATCGCAGAATCCTTTCCGTGGTGAGGAAAAAATCCTTTCACAATATCCACCCAAATGAAGAACACTCCAGGAAGAATGTGGTTTCAGTATTTTTTACTCACTTATATAGCGCCATTAATTCCACAGCGCTTTGCAGACATTATCGACACTGTCTCCATTGGAGCTCACAATCTAAATTTCCTGTCAGTATGTCTTTGAAATAGTATCTAAGGCTATCATAAAGTTAAGATTTCATGAGAGCAAATACAAAGGGTTCACCACAAGGTGCAAACCATTAATCAGCTTTAAAAATATAAAGGCCAGATTAGACTTTGCCAAAAAAACATTTAAAGAAGCCATCCCAGTTCTGGAAAAGCAGTCTTTGAAACCAATATCAACCTTGTACTAGAATGATGGTAACAAGAAAGTATGGAGAAGTCTTGGAACAGCTCATAATCCTATGCACACCACAACCTCTGGAAAACATGGTGGAGGCAGTGTGATGGCATGGGCATGCATGGTCCTGGGTCACTAGTGTTTATTGATGATGTGATTGAAGACAGAAGCAGCCGGATGATTTATGAAGTGTACAGGGCGATACTTTCTGCTCAGATTCATCCAAATGCAGAAGGTTGATTGTCCATCTGTACAGTGAAGCGCCGTCCAAAGACCCAAAACATAGTCTTTTTTAAAGCAAAGAAGTGGAATATTCTGCAATAACCGAGTCAATCACCAGATCTTAACCCCATCATTCACATGATTAAGACAAAATGCAAGGCTGAAAGACCCACAAACAAACAACAACTGAAGTCAGCTGCAGTAACGGCCTGGCAAAGCCTCACAAAGGAGGAAACTCAGCGTTTGGTGAAGTCCATGGCTTCCAGACTTCAGGCAGTCATTGTCTGCACAGGATTCTCTACAAAGTATTAAACATGAACATTTTATTATTTATGGTAAAGTTAAAGTTGTCCAATTAATTTGCCCCTGATATGAGGAGGATTTGTAAGAAAATGGTTGCAATTCCTGAACGTTTCACAGGATATTTTTGTTCAACCCCTTTAATTTAACCTGAAAGTCTACAGTTCAATTACATCTTAGTTGTTTTATATTAAATTAAAAATAGTGGCATGCAGTACCCAAATCACAAAGAGTCGGTCAATGTCCAAATAGTTGTGGACCTAACTGTATGATACAATTTATAGAGTCCATATAATAGTAGTTTTAATGCAACATCAGAAGTGCAAACTTTACATAGTACATTTATAACCGTGCAAACTACTGTAGTGTGTGAATAGTTACCATGATACTATACTTACAATATATAGGTGAACGGCCTATACCATTACAGAATGAGCATGTCAGTCTTCTGAAAATGACCGATTAACAGCACTTTATCATTTACAACAGTGTCATTCAATACATAAATTAATTTTCGGCTAGTTTTGCTTGCATGAGATATTAGCCAACAATAATTTCCTATAATCTTTGTTTTGCTACAGAAACCCCTAAAGTTGTGCATGTTATGTCACCCTGCTCAGAGAACATAGGCCCAGATTCATCAAAGCAAAGTTGGCCTCATTTAGAGGTCCGCTTTTCCCGTCCGAGAGCTATTCGCGTTTTGTCACAGAATATCACAGGTACGAGCCCTGTGCTATGTGGTTTTTTGACATGGCCATGATTTTGCATGGACCGAGTGATCCGTACAAAATCACAGAGACCTGTCCGATTTTGATCCCAGGGTTGGATCAGAATTGGCAATGCAATTCTATGGGTCCATGAAAAAAATTGGACAGCACTCCGATTTACAGACTGTCACATAGAAGGTGGAGAATTTTTTTTTTTTCTCCATGTACAAGAAAAACTGATCAAAATAATCAGCCCATTTTTATCATACATGAGTTAAATGGACGTCTGAATGAGCTCTTACTGTTTTGCTTGGGACAGGCCGCAGCGGTGACCAATGACCAGTGATTTGCTGCAGAAGTCACATGCATATCCTGGCAAGAAGTGAATCAGAAGAGACTAATTGACTCCAGCAGCATTGGAAAAAGGAACAGTAGGGATGGGTGAAGCGAGTATGATTTTTTTTTTCTTGCTGCATTCCTTAAAAAAAACAAAACACCCATATAAATAATCTGCAGTTTAAAATCCCTTTAAAGTGTTACTCTATGTGGTGGGCATTGTATTGCTCAATGAAGAATGGGGACTTTATTACAAACTTTTTTTGATAAAGGTCCTCTATGAAGCAGCAACATGTTTACTCAGAAAGTTCCCTTTAACTCACTTTTCCCAGCCACCACCACCTGAGAAATGTTTAAGAATAGCTCTCTGGTAAACCACAAAGTAGAGTCCAAAATACATTTCCAGTCCTTCACACCACTCAACATTATCCTTGACTTGAAGCCAAAGTAAAAGAGGATATTGTGCTGCTCCTCAGAGAGCCAGACAAAGACATATATTGACACAGCGTTAACCTCTTCAGCGAGGAGTTATTCCGTCCCTAAGAACAGCCACTGATCATCTGCTCTTCTCTTGTTTATGGCGTTGAGTAGTTATCCTTATATTGATTTTTTTTTTTTTTTTTTACTACTATCAGAGCAAATATAGACTAAACATCAGATGTCGGGGGGGCATTATACTAATCTATGCTGTTATAAAACATTAGGATGGCAGGATCATGCCGATCCCATACGCTCAATCATCATGTACTATCTGGGATTCCACACTGAATATTCATGCATTATGTGTGATGGGAACTGGGTAAAAGATGTTTAAAGTGAACGTTCTCCTTTGGACTTTTAGGCTAAGTGCACACGATGCGTATTTGAAGCGGAAATTTCCGCATGTCCTTTTTCCTGGAAAACGCATGCGGAATTTGACATGCGTTTTTCGCGCGTAATTCGCGCGTTTTGCACATGCGGAATTGCCTTGCGTTTTCTACTGCATTGTAGATGGCAATTCCGCATGCGTAAACGCACAAAGAATTGACATGCTGCGGAATTTTCCGCACAACAAAACGCTGCGGAAAATTCCGCAGCGCGGGCATTGCAATTGCGGAATGCCATAGGGGACCATGGCAGAAGGTGAACATGCGTAATTCATGCGTTTACGCTGTGGAATTTTCCGCACAAAATACGCATGAAATACACATCGCGTGCACATAGGCTTAGATTCAAGGATTGTGCAAGACTAGGGAAAAATGCTGCTTTTTCCTTTTCTTTATCTCCCATTCACTGAAATAGGATCTGAGACCCCCACAGATGTATAATCAATGACCTATCCTGATTTCAGTTTTAGACAATCCCTTTAAAGTTACGCTTATGCCCAAGCATTCATAAGCAATGGGTGAAAGATGGCTTTTAGATATCATGTGTAAACTTTCATGGACTATTTAAAAGAGGTATTCCCATCTCTGAGATCCTATCCCAATATGTAGTAGGTGTAGCAATAAAAATATCAGCAAATACCTCCAATTAGAAATGTAGTATAGTTCTTCTGATTCACCATGCCACTTACCCCATTCGCAGGGCATTGCAGTAGCTCCAGTATCCATGATTAAGACCACTATCAGCTAAATAACTCACTATAAGAGAGGTCGTAATCATGGATACCTAAACTAGTGCAATGTCCTGCACATGAGGTAAGCGACATAGCAAATCAGAAGAACTATGATACATGTCTAATTGTATGTATTTGCTGACATTATTATTACTCCTAACATTTTTGGGGGCTGGATCTTGTAGATGGGAAGATAGGAATACCCCTTTAAGTTCAATCAGATTTGGGCCAAGCTAATATTTTGCAGAGATTTTTTCTTAGCTGTGTGAATTGAAAGAGTTTTCCAAACTTAGGAAAACATAATTGCTTTCATTACAGCGCCACTCCCATCCAAGGGTGATGTCTGGTATTGTATCTGGGCTCTATTGTGGACAGCTGCGGCAGCACTTCGGAAAGAAAGAGGCCAAGTGTTTCTGCCCCCCTAATTCTTTAAATTACTGTACCTCACAGCTCTGCCACGTTTTTCCCTATTGACTTTAAAGGGGGAAGAACTATGGCAAGTAGTGAAAAATCTCTGCCACTTATCTCCTGAGGAAATGGCGTCAAATTAAGCTTCTCCTGTTTTGTTTCCCATCAAAGCATGTGTGGAAGAACGATCAGTCAGTCACGTACATAGGTTTGTTGGCAGATCCATCAAAGTGAATGGGGTTAGTAATATGCCATCACGTATAATAGAACGGGGAGATCTTGAACATTAGCAGGGTATTTATTTGGCATTACAGTCATTCATTGAGGTTTAAGGCGCATTTACCCTGGCCATTAATTGTTCAGATTTCAAATGTTAATAACACGCCCCATCACCTTGGCATGCAGATAAGGAAACATCAGACGGCTGCCGTGACAGGAGCTGCTCTTCACTGCTCACCCCTCCTGTCTGGGATATTACAGCAGTGTGCAGCTCCATGCCGTTATCAGTCAGTCTCCTAAGGCTATGTGCCCACGATGCAGAAATGCTCAGGATTTTTTCCTGAGCGTTTCTGCATCTCCCTGGCAGAAAAAAACGCATGCGGATTGTACATGCGTTTTCCTGCCAGGCACATGCGGAAATGAAGCGTTCTTCACTTGCATATCCGCATGCGGGTTAACAAGCGCTTTCCAAGCGATTTTAGCGTCACTTGGAAAGTGCTTGACAACTTGGTCACACTATATAAATCCATGCAAGCAGCATGGATTTGTATACTGTGACCTAAAGAAAGTCAAAAAAACATTTATATACATATATACACACACTTACCCTCCGATGGCCCTCCCTGTCTTGCTTCACCGTCCCGGCTGCGGTAGATTGAAGGACCTGCCGACGTCAGCGTCGCGTGACCCGTCACATGACTGACGTCAGCGCAGGTCCTTCATTCCATCGCGAACTGCCGGCATGCGAGGAGGAGCGCAGCGCAGGCCGCCAGAAGGTAAATATATTTATTTTTTATTTTATTCTTTTTTTTTTTTTTTACAGTTTTCTATGGTACCCAGGTCCGGAGGAGAGTCTCCTCTTCTCTAGACCCGGGTACCATCCGCACATTAGAACGCATGGAATTCGCATCTACATATACAGTGATGCGTAATCCATGCGGTCTAATGCAAGTCAATGGCGGCGAAAACGCAGCACTTCCGCAAAATAATTGTTAGTGCTGCGTTTTTTTCCGCAATGATAATCCGCAGCGGAAATTTCCGCAGCATGTGCACAGCACATGCGGATTATCATTGGGGGACATGGCAGGCCTTCTACCATGCGTTTTTTAAGCGTTTCTGTAGCGTTTTTGACGCTGCGGAAACGCTTAAAAAATGCATCGTGGGCACACAGCCTAATAATAGCCGTTTCTCTGCAGAGAACAGGGGGCATCGCAACGCCCTCTCACGTCAGACTGGCTGTTACTCACAGAGGGGAGCTGCACTGGTGTGTGACCTGTTGTCCCAGATTGGGGGGGAGAGAAGCAGTGAGGAGCAGCTCCTGCCACACTGAATTATAAATGTTATAAAGATAATAGAACTGCACTGGGCATCTCATCTTTATAGTTTGAGGGCAGGGACAGTAGAATTTTTTTTTTCTTCTTTTTAACTTCCCAGAGTACCCCTTTAAGGGTGCCACCTACCTATTGATTTATCATTCAAACAATTATCTTCTCATGTAAATGAATCTTTACTCCATTTCTAGTTTATGGCCTCTGTGTCAAAAAAATCAAGTCATTATTGGGACTGAAAGGTCCATTCCGGTCTGGTGTACTTCGCGCATCAAGTTCATGATGGTACCCTTATTGGTTTATCGTTATTTAGTTTACCCTGAGTTAGACCAAGGTCAGACATCAGTGAAATATGGTCCGCGTATGGATTGTGGGTCTCCTGACTGGAACTCAACAGTCTCATATATATATTCCTGTACCATAAGCTTATTGTAGTTCTTATTGGTAATACACCAGGATGGAAAACTGCGCTGTATTGTAAACTAGCATCAAACCATGAATGCCATCCAATAGTCGCATCAGATGAGAGCAAAGACTGGCCAAGCACAATTGGAAGTGCTGAAACCAACATGGTCAACAGTTGAAAGCTTAACAGTAGCAAGATTTGTACACCTGAAGCCAATTCTCCACAAGCCACAATATTAGGTCACAGTGCCCATGTTTTCTTTTGCACTTCAGAACATACTGTATATAGCCATCTCACTCACCCAGCATCACTCTACAATTAAAGGAAACAGGGAGAAGGGCAGGGAGAAGCTGGAGGGATCCATCCAGTGGACTCTTCTGTGCCCAGACTCTTCTCCCCATGCCTGGCTCGTTTTTCAATCTATGTAGCTTATGATTTTATAAAAGGTTTCTTACCTACAAATTCCCCATGCTTACGGATTGGCTGCCAAGACTGCTTACAGCTGAATTTGTTCTAGAAGATGTTTTCCATAACAAAATAACTTATCGTAAAAGCAATCAAATTTAAAGAAAAGTGTCTTCTAGTCGAGTGCTTTAGTTTGAAACTTCAATGGGTTTTCATGTCCTTCAGTTGATGCCCGGTCCTTATAATGGCTCATCATTATTTCTTTGGTTGGCATCACACTCCTATCAAAAGGAGGGGTACCAAGTGAATAGGTTGCATAACCATATACGGTGCAGGTACACTGCAGTGCAGCCGCCCATTCATTAAGCTAATCTGTGAAGGTGTTGGAAGTTGGACCCTTATATATCCAATATTGATGACGCATCTTTTGGATAGGCCATAAATATGACATTGCTGGAATACCCCATTAAAGAGTTCATCCAGTCAAGACAACACGTTATTCATTGAAGCCAAGGCAGTGAACAACTAGTCCCTGCAGGTCCATAAACCCGAGTGATCAGTTGCCAATGCTGGTTTAAGATGCAGCGGGCCATACGTTCTTCCTGCAGTGCCCGTTGCAGGGAAAATGTAGAATTACATGCTTACCTTTCAATAAATGAATGACCATGTAATAGATAACTGGACAAACTCCACCAAAACAACAATCAAGAGTGGATTCCCATTCCCAAGTGAGATTGAAGGGGCCACAGCATTGCGCGCCCATTATAGATTTTCCTCTGCACAGTAGTGTTCCCATCTTGTCGCGGCAGCATAGTCCCATTCAAGTCAAGTGGACGGCTGCAGTTCCCTGCACAGCCCGGTGGGAATGGTTGGCTGTAATGCAAGTAAAAACTGCAAAGGTAACACAGGAGTGCAGTTCATTATTAGGGTCAGTAGGGGTCCCAGCAGTCAGACCATTTTGGAGGTGTGTAATGCAGCTAACAAAAACATAGCCGATCAGAAACCTTGCATTTTTTCTATAAGAGACATGTATTTCTTGCACCAAAAACCTGCATCATTTTCTCAATTTGGGACTCAGGTCGGTAAAACGATGACAGCATTGTCTTTTTGCATTTATTTATAGAAGTCAGTTGCATTGATGTGTTAATACATTTTGGGCTAAACTGATCTTTATAGGGAACCTGGTCAGAAACTTTAACCTCTCCAAATTATGTATATAATTGTGTAGCCCTTTAAGAGATAAGCCAGTCGGTCCCTTTATAACCCAACAGCACTGCTCCAGCAGCAACAACCCGCGCTGTGAAGTTGTGGCAGGAAGTGCATTGGGGAATGACAATGCACTTCACCTTCTCAGCCTCAAGGCTCGTACACACGACCAATTTTCAAGTTCTATCTGCGGTTTTCACAGATGGCACTCGTACCTATAGTAGTCTATGGGATTGTGCAAATGTCCGATTTATTTTCTTGGACCTAGTAGTCCTCAGAAAAGAAAAAATCAGAGACCTGTCCGATTTTGTTCCAAGTGTCGGATCAGAATCGGCAATACAAGTCTATGGGTCCATAAAAAAAAAAAAAAAAAAATGGGACCGCACTCGGATGACATCCAAGTGGTGTCTGATTTTCACAGACTGACAGAAGTGAGAAGGTGGAGAAAATTTTTTTTCCCTCTCCACATCAGAGAAAAACTGATGCCACACTGATCGAAATAATCGGACCATTTTTCTCAGACGTGGAGAAATCAGTGGCGTGGATCTACCCTCACACTGTTTCGTACCTAGCAGCACCCTCCCCCTGGCTGATTGACAAGTCGTTTGCTCTGTACATGGCCACGGACCTGTCAAACAACATGTGAGTCAGGCAGAGTCCGAGATTGTTCCTAGGTAGGAAATACAGCGTGAGGCTGAGAAGCTGTAAGTGCATCATCCCGCCCCAATGCACTTCCAACTTCAGAAAACAATCTCTTGCTGATGGCGCAGCGCTTGGAGGATCATAAATGGATCGACTGGCTTATCTTATAAAAAGGACTACACAATCATATTAAATGGTTTGGGGTGTGGTCAATTTTTGACAAGTTCCCTTTAAATGAAAGGTGCACAGGAGACACCCAATGATAATAAAGCTGATTAACAACCGGGTAGCGTTCTCATTTATTTATTCTATCCACACTATCCCAGCCTAACAATCAGTGAGACGGTATAAAGCATCTGCCCCGGGTGCATACATGACATGACAGCAGGTCCATCTTCCCAATTCTTGAAATTGGTGAAGTCTCAAGGTATTTTTATTTGTAAACTGATAGACCTCAGGTTAAATAGAGGATTTACAGAAAACAGAGCAATGTTATACAGAGACAGACACGCCACAGAATAGAATTATTCCCAGCCTGTGCCTCCCTAATCTCCAGACTACCCAGTAACCTTATGTGACCTATAGCTAGGCTGACCAGTTGGCATTACATGAAGGGACAGCAGCTGGTCATGCCCTTACCTGATGCTGCGAGATTACAGAAGGACACTCTCCAGGTAGTCACAATTTATTCTACAAATGCAAGTTCTGTTTTATTAACAATAAACAAAGATTCCACACTATAGGACAGGACACATGCAAAGTCTGTGAAATGTTATAAGTCAACTAAGTCACCGTTCTGATCCAAAGATTTTCTGCAGCAATAAAACGGGCTGAACTTTACAATCCTGTGTCAGATGGAGGAAACTGATCAATAGATGATTGTCAGTGTAAAGGGGTTGTCTCATAACAGACATTTATGGCATAACCCCAGGCATCCGTCATAAATGTGTAATAGATGTGGGATCCACCTCATTCTCTAGAAAAGGGATTCCCTGATTCCCCCAGTGACCATAGAGGTGATCGCACATGCGTGGCTCCCTCCTTTCACTGCTTTGGGAGCTCTGGTTGCTACCACCAGCAGTCCCATAGAGAATGAATGGAGGAGAAGTGCATGTGCTCTACCTCTGTCCCATTCAAACAGGGTTCTGCAGAGCACTCTTCTTGGGATCGGCAGGGGTCCCAGTGATTGCCTCCCCCAGCAATCAATAAGTTATTTCTTATACCATTGATAGGGGATAACATATATACTTGGTTCAACCCCTTTAATTATATATTGGCATCAGTGATTTCAGATCCCCTCTCAGTGTTTCAACAGCTCCATTTCCCTGTTGGCTTTTTTTTTTTTTTTTTTTTTAAATCAGATTATGTTGTATTCGGATAAATAAATCTTAAAGAAACATTAACACAAATTCCCATATAATCTTCGCCCCCCCACTCATTGTTCGTTTTAGACCTTGTTGGTATAATTTAATGATCAGTGGTACAAAAATTAGAGGCTGCAATATTCTCCAAAGTTAATTGCACCTATATTATTTATCACATTATCAATACAAAGACAATAAACATGTACATAGAAAGTGGGATCAGATTGTTGAACTCTAGCATTTTGTGGTGAAATCACATCCATTTTCCATAGACCCATATTCATCCTGTGTAACTTAGGTTGTTATATGTTTAATGTAACATTCCAATGTATAGCATATTTAAAAGTGAGAAATTTACCCTTATAGAGAACCTAGTGATGACAAAAATCGACCCACCACGATAGGCTTTCCATATTCCCCATATCTTATAATATTTGTGCAAAGCTTTCCTTTTTTGTATACCCCTTCCTCTAACCGAACCAATAAAAGCATCTTCTCTCTAAATTCTTTAAATTTTGGAGGAGAATTACTTAACCAGTGAGCTGCTATAATTTCTCTTATTTGGTAAAAGGCCCTTTTAATAGCCAATCTTTCATTTTCGTCTTCAATTACTCCATCTACGTACCCCAGCCCACTTCCATGTTTTTAACACAGATCTTCCACCCACCCATCTGGGTGTTTAATGAGATTGTCAGGTAAACACCCCCATCGGTTATGCTAGTAAAATGGGGATAAATGGAGTTCATAACCTGGTGAGGTCTAGTGTGTGGTGAACCTTGACTTAAAGGGGTATTCCCATGTCACTATGTAGTAGATATATTAGCAAATATCTCCAAATAGAAATGTAGTATAGTTCTCCTGATTTGCTATGTCGCTTACCCCATGTGAAGGGCATTGCAGTGGCTTGGGTATCCATGGTTACAACCACTCATATAGCGACAGTTACAAAGGTATCCATGGTTATGACCACTAGCAACTAAGCTACTGCATTACTCAGCACATGGGGTAAGCAACATAGCGAATCAGGAGAACTATACTATACTTCTATTTGATTAAACAAGAAACTCAAAAGAATCAATACGTCATAATACACAGGAGAAGTTGATATAAAATAAATAAAAAAAAAAAAAAAAAAAGAGAAACAATAGGTGTACAACAATGTGTATAAATAAATCCTAATTAAGGTACGTGTGTAGATTGGACTGTGCAGACCAATCGGTAAATAAAAAACACTGAAGCCAAAGAAATTCAACCAAAAAAGGCCAAATATAGTAAAATATATAACAAACTTTATTGGGTCAAGCTAAAATACATGTGGGGGGGGGGGGGAGAAACAACCAGAATGGAGGCACTAGACAAGCATGTGTTCCCCAGATATACATACAATGGGTACGAAAAGTATTCAGACCCCTTTAAATTTTTCACTCTTTCATTGCAGCCATTTGGTAAATTCTAAAAAGTTCATTTTTTTCTCATTAATGTACACTCTGCACCCCATCTTGACTGAAAAAAAACAGAAATGTAGAAATGTTTGCAAATTTATTAAAAAAGAAAAACTGAAATATCACATGGTCATAAGTATTCAGACCCTTTGCTCAGACACTCATATTTAAGTCACATGCTGTCTATTTCCTTGTGATCCTCCTTGAGATGGTTCTACTCCTTCTTTGGAGTCCAGCTGTGTTTAATTAAACTGGTAGGACTTGATTTGGAAAGGCACACACCTGTCTATATAAGACCTCACAGCTCTCAGTGCATGTCAGACCAAATGAGAATCATGAGCTCAAAGGAACTGCCCAAGGAGCTCAGAGACAGAATTGTGGCAAGGAACAGATCTGGCCAAGGTTACAAAAGAATTTCTGCATTACACAAGGTTCCTAAGAGCACAGTGGCCTCCATAATCCTTAAATGGAAGAATTTTGGGACCACCAGAAGTCTTCCTAGACCTAGCCGTCCAGCCAAACTGAGCAATCGTGGGAGAAGAGCCTTGGTGAGAGAGGTAAAGAAGAACCCCAAGATCACTGTGGCTGAGCTCCAGAGATGCACTAGGGAGATTGAAGAAAGTCCCACAAAGTCAACTATCACTGCAGCCCTCCCCCAGTCGGGTCTTTATGGCAGAGTGGCCAGGCGGAAGCCTCTCCTCAGTGCAAGACATATGAAAGCCTGCATAGAGTTTGCTCAAAAACACATGAAGGACTCCCAGACTATGAGAAGTAAGATTCTCTGGTCTGATGAGACGAAGATAGGACTTTTTGGTGATAATGCTAAGTGGTATGTGTGGAGAAAACCAGGCACTGCTCATCACCTGCCCATTACAATCCCAACAGTGAAACATGGTGGTGACAGCATCATGCTATGGGGGTGTTTTTCAAATGCAGAGACAGGATGACTGTTGCAACTGAAGGAAACATGAATGTGGCCAAGTACAGAGATATCCAGGATGAAAACCTCTTCCAGAGTGCTCTGAACCTTAGACTTGGCCGAAGGTTCACCTTCCAACAAGACAATGACCCTAAGCACACAGCTAAAACAAAGGAGTGGCTTCAGAACAACTCTATGACCATTCTTGACTGGCCAAGCCAGAGCCCTGACCTAAACCCAATTGAGCATCTCTGGAGAGACCTGAAAATGGCTGTCCACCAACGTTCACCATCCAACCTGATGGAACTGGAGAGGATCTGCAAGGAAGAATGGCAGAGGATCCCCAAATCCAGGTGTGAAAAACATCATTGCATCATTCCCAAGAAGACTCATGGCTGTACTAGCTCAAAAGGGTGCTTCTACTCAATACTGAGCAAAGGGTCTGAATACTTTCCGTATATACAGTACAGACCAAAAGTTTGGACACACCTCATTTAAAGATTCTGTATTTTCATGACTATGAAAATTGTACAGTCACACTGAAGGCATCAAAACTATGAATTAACACACGTGGAATTATATACTTAACAAAAAAGTGTGAAACAACTGAAAATATGTCTTATATTCTAGGCTCTTCAAAGTAGCCACCTTTTGCTTTGATGACTGCTTTGCACACTCTTGGCATTCTCTTGATGAGCTTCAAGAGGTAGTCACCGGAAATGGTCTTCCAACAATCTTGAAGGAGTTCCCAGAGATGCTTAGTACTTGTTGGCCGTTTTGCCTTCACTCTGCGGTCCAGCTCACCCCAAACCATCTCGATTGGGTTCAGGTCTGGTGACTGTGGAGGCCAGGTCATCTGGCATAGCACCCCATCACTCTCTCACTTCGTCAAATAGCCCTTACACAGCCTGGAGGTGTGTTTGGGGTCATTGTCCTGTTAAAACATAAATGATGGTCCAACTAAACGCAAACCTGATGGAATAGCATGCCGCTGCAAGATGCTGTGGTAGCCATGCTGGTTCAGTATGCCTTCAATTTTGAATAAATTCCCAACAGTGTCACCAGCAAAGCACCCCCACACCATCACACCTCCTCCTCCATGCTTCACGGTGGGAACCAGGCATGTAGAGTCCATCCGTTCACCTTTACTGCGTCGCACAAAGACACGGTGGTTGGAACCAAAGATCTCAAATTTAGACTCCTCAGACCAAAGCACAGATTTCCACTGGTCTAATGTCCATTCCTTGTGTTCTTTAGCCCAAACAAGTCTCTTCTGCTTGTTGCCTGTCCTTAGTGGTTTCCTAGCAGCTATTTTACCATGAAGGCCTGCTGCACAAAGTCTCCTCTTAACAGTTGTTGTAGAGATGTGTCTGCTGCTAGAACTCTGTGTGGCATTGACCTGGTCTCTAATCTGAGTTGCTGTTAACCTGCGATTTCTGAGGCTGGTGACTCGGATAAACTTATCCTCAGAAGCAGAGGTGACTCTTGGTCTTCCTTTCCTGGGGCGGTCCTCATGTGAGCCAGTTTCTTTGTAGCGCTTGATGGTTTTTGCAACTGCACTTGGGGACACATTCAAAGTTTGCCAATTTTTCGGACTGACTGACCTTCATTTTTTAAAGTAATGATGGCCACTCGTTTTTCTTTACTTATAATTTGTATTATGGCAAGAAAAAAAGCAGCTAACAGTCTATTCAGTAGGACTATCAGCTGTGTATCCACCAGACTTCTGCACAACACAACTGATGGTCCCAACCCCATTTATAAGGCAATAAATCCCCCTTATTAAACCTGACAGGGCACACCTGTGAAGTGAAAACCATTTCCGGTGACTACCTCTTGAAGCTCATCAAAAGAATGCCAAGAGTGTGCAAAGCAGTCATGAAAGCAAAAGGTGGCTACTTTGAAGAACCTAGAATATAAGACATATTTTCAGTTGTTGCACACTTTTTTTGTTAAGTATATAATTCCACATGTGTTAATTCATAGTTTTGATGCCTTCAGTGTGAATGTACAATTTTCATAGTCATGAAAATACAGAAAAATCTTTAAATGAGAAGGTGTGTCCAAACTTTTGGTCTGTACTGTATATCATAAACAAATGTACAAGATTAAAATGGATACATCAAAGCAGGGTATTACAAAGTATATTTTTAACATGGGGAGTATATAACATGTCAAACAGTTAGGCTCTCCCAGATCAGACAATAGTAAAGTGTGGTAGGGAGCCTCAAATGAAAACAGGGTGCCATGATGAAAAAAGCTCCTGACATATGTTGTTGTGTAGCAGACCCAAATAGAGGTGAATGGTTTAGATGAGATTAGTATAGTGTTCACCTCTATTTGGGTTGATCTGGACAAGATCACAGAAAAGTGCTATCTTTTGTTTTGACAAATAGTGCACGTCACCATGCTATTCTATGGAGCCATGCGTGTCCAATTTATTTCAAGTCGGTAATAGGAAAAAAAAAAAAAAACAACATGCACCGATTATCAGATCGCACTCAAAAGACATCTGAGTGCGGTCTGATTTTCACAGACAGGCTGAATGGAGACCTGATCACACATCAGTATTGGCTGGCTAAAACCAGTGGTGTCTCCAGAACACAGAACAAGTTTCTGTCAGTTCTACTCTTGGTTTTAGCATACAAATACTGATGCAAAATACCGACGTGTAAATAAGCCCTAAGACCACGTTGACACGTTCAGTATTTGATCAGTATTTTATATCAGTATCTGTAACCCAAAACCAGGAATGGAGCAATCAGAGGAAAAGTTGAATAGAAACAAGTCACCACTTCTGTATGGCCTCAGAGTGAGTATTATTTATTTTACCAGTCTGAGCCCTTCTAAAATAAAAATTCAACTGCTTTAAGAATATCACGTTACTTTTAATCTACCGCTATTACCTAACTTAATTTTCAATACTATATATGGAGGGAACCTAGCAGTGCACGTTAATATAAAACGGGTTCTGAAGTGGTTTCAGTATAAAATCTGAATGCATCAGTGAAGGTACGGAGGACATAACATATCCAGTGTACACGAGTGTCTGCAGGTACAGAGCGCACAGGTTTCCAGATTACCACAGATATTAGTGGTACAGCCCAAGACTTGGTCCTGATCACTGCTAGGACAAGACGCCTGTACTAGATTCTGACGCGGAATTCTAACACTGCAGATGTTTCATTGCGCTGATTGGAATTATTAAAATATCCCATTTGTGCATTAGGTCACAGAGCTGTTGGTTCTGCAGCTTTTCTTTAAAAAGTTTGTGACAAATAAAACAAGAATTTTTTTCTCGTTTTATTCATCTGTGACTGCCTATACAACTGAATGCAGTTTGCAAAACCAAGTGCTGCCTGAAGAGACAACTCACTTGTTACCTAGGACATCCTAATGGTTGGAATATTTAGCGGACCAGCTCTGAACAGTGTATAACGTCCACCCCTGTATACGGAGACTGTACGGCTCAGCAGATGGTACGCAGGCTTATCTTAGTGATTGGGAAGGGTTCTTTCACAGATGCTCCTGAATCTTTCCCATAGAGCGCACACATAGGGAGTGATGCAAGACAAGTACTGACAGTGTCCGCCTGAGCCCAAGTTCCAGCTTCTTACACTATTCCTGTGCGCTCGCTGGGCAGACAGGCACTGTTGTATTTGCCCAGTATATGAGCCCGTCGCTGCTTCAGAACAGTTCCTTACATTGCTTATATGGAATAAGGCAATGAATGATTATGATTGTATTTCTATAGCACCAACATATTCCACAGCACCTTACAATTTAGAGGGGTAACTAATAAAGACTCCATAAGCGATCAGACAGCTGGGTTCGTCTGACTTCCCTCATGTTTATGGGGGTCTTTAGGAGATTGAATAATTAAAGGGGGCTCACCCTGCACAGGTAAAACATCACCATCAATTAACCAAGGAAACCAATTTCATTGGAATTCATTCACCATGAACCAATAATATATAACAGGAGTTCACCCACCATATACTCCAATTTCTCTGCCCTGTACTGTAATTCAGTAAGAAGATCCAGATTGGAGGAGAATATCATTTCAGACAGTGATAAATTCCTCCAATATAAGTCATTGAACACACCACTCGCTATGTTATAGGGCACATTCATGTAACATACAAAACTATATAAAAAGCCAAAATCATGCCCCCCGTACTGTACCCACGATAGATGCATCACCCATGGGAGGCTGTAACTTTTGGGTTTTTGATATTATTACAAAGTCTACAAAACTTTTATAAACAAAACACAGCAGTCAGGAAAAAAAATATATATATATTTTCACACCTCTCAAGACCTAAACCTGGACATTATTATAAGCTAACAGCTAGAAGCTTCCCGCAGACACTTCACACACCGTTGGTCATCTATCATTGACAATTGGATAAATTATAGCACACCATCGCAGAAAGGGGCAATTTTTAAAGGGTTAAAAGAACATTCTACCTCTGAACTATTCTCGATTTTTTCTTAACACTATAATTTCCAGAGCCTAAAACTTAACAGTGGAGCTGAGTCCACCCTTACCTGCTTCTCCATGGTCTCCTTCCCCCCAATGGCCACTATGGGCGGTGGGACCCTCTCACAGCTGCATCCCTCCAGCATGTACATCCCCGAGGGTCTTCCACTTTGCTCCGTCTCGAAATAGAACAGGACATTTTGGAACAGCGCGAACCACTTTTCGTGCCACCTGCTGGTCTCGGTGGCCTTCTTGCCGAGAGTGCCCCTTTTGGTGCCCTCCTTGCGGGCCAGGAAGGCGAGGTACAGCGCATGGCCCTCGTTACAGCGGACGCTTTTCTGCATGATCCGGACCTTCAGGGCATATTCCCCCCAGCAGCGGCCCCTGGGGAAGGACACTGGGCGCACCGTGGTGCAGTGCCCCTTACAGCTGGATGCCAGCGGGTACAGTGACTACCAGACTCCCTGCTGAACGTGTGCTGTGGCGGTGTCTGCGGTACAGTGTGCACATGTGTCTATGCAGGAGCTGACAGGACAGGTGCTATTCCCGTGCGTGCTGCGGACTGTGCCCGGGCATCTTCTGGGGTCCGGCCACTAGGTCCAGGTGTGGGGATGAGGCCAGCTCTGTGGTGCCGGCAGGAGAGCGCTACTCATGGTGTGGTGCCGGCAGGAGAGCGCTACTCATGGTGTGGTGCCGGCAGGAGAGCGCTACTCATGGTGTGGTGCCGGCAGGAGAGCGCTACTCATGGTGTGCTCTCCGGACCAGCAGGTGCTTATAGCGCGGATGTGAGGAGCAGCCGGCTCTGCCGCAGGTGAGGCGCTGCCTCTGATTATCCGGGCGCTCTCGCTGCTGCCGCTCACCGCGGGGTTCTGCTCTGTGGAGAAGCAGCGACAAGTCTTCTGCCGAAATCCCACGTGTAGAGAGTAGCAGGGTCCCACTCCCAAACTTACTTCCTCCCCCCACCCAGATCCACAGCACGGCACCGGGAGCCTCGCCAGCTGAGCGAGCAGGAGATGGCAGGCGTCCAGCAGGGGGCGCAGTAATCGGCTTTGTGCGGAGCGCGAGTGTGAGCACAGGATCCTCCGCCCGCGCCCCCGACAAGCCCTGCAGCCGGTGTGCCAGGGGTCTCCGGTCACTGCAGCCGGTGTGCCAGGGGTCTCCGGTCACTGCAGCCGGTGTGCCAGGGGTCTCCGGTCACTGCAGCCGGTGTGCCAGGGGTCTCCGGTCACTGCAGCCGGTGTGCCAGGGGTCTCCGTCACTGCAGCCTGGAGGGCATCACCGTCTGCACACAGTTACACTCCGGTGTGGGAAAAGTCAGATCCAGTTATCTGTCACATGGGTGTAATGGTCTGTGTGCCCATCTGTCACATGAAAGTAATCTAGAGTGTTAGCTGATGTTACAGGTTCGTTACACTGACAGGTCCTGAGTAAGGGCCTCTCCAGAGCTGCACGCATAATTCTGCTGGTCACCTGTCACTGGGGAGCAGAGCAGGAGGTTCCTAAGTTAGTGATCAGATCTGGCCCAAGCACAGCCCAGTCCCCTGTATGGCTGTACTGTACCTGTGTGATCAGTGCAGGGAGGTGGAAGGTCAAAAACCCATTGAGTTCAGCTTCCTCTTAGCGTCTGTTCACATAACGTTGTTTTCTGAAAGACAAAAATGGCAACTGCTTTAGGAAATGCTAGCGTTACTTTATCCTGAAACACATTAGTTAATATTTCGACAACATTTCCTGAAGCGTTTTCTTACTGTTTTACTTCTTTACTGTCTGGTTGGGATTTTCTGACATTTTTTGAGCTACATCAGGGTGTGTGCACACGGCGTCTCTTAGACACCTCAGGACGATGGCGGCAGTGGTTTTCCAGTAACAGCTTCTCCCGGCTTTGTCGTCGTCCTTGTGGTGATGGCGTCTTTTACTCTATACTGTGATGTTGACAGTGTCGGACTGGGGTGCCAAAGGCCCACCAGTTACATCAACTCCAGGGCCCCAATTTTCAGCTACATGATATTATCCTCATTCACAAAATTCTATAGCAATAAATTGGATTGCTTGTTAAATGAATAAGATGCTGCCTTTGTCTGTGTATGGTAAATCAAGAGTATTGTGCCCAGTACTGCTCATATAAGAGGGTCATGGCCCATTCCTGCAGAAGGGCCCACTGGAGAATTCTCCTGTTCTCCTATGGGCCAGTCCAACCCTGTGTGTAGAGATCTGGCAGCTTGTGAGGATAAACTTCCCGGAGAACGAGCAGGACACTTCTCCTAACTGCTTCTCATTTCTATACAATGAGATTTTTGTGCGTGGTTTACGCCTCATATTTTCTCTGCATCATAAACACAGCGTCTTACAGCTGCAGCAGAGGATGGGATTTCTAGCAATCTCCTGCCCACTGTCACTTTTTTCTACTCAGTATTATCATTAACATGTTAATTTCTCTTTCAGATACAATGCGATTTATCTGCAGATTTGTATTAGATGTGGAAAATCTGCAGGTAAAAAATGCACATGCGTTTTTAGTGCATTTCCATGGCGGAAACCCATAAAAAAAAACATGTAATCCGCACATAACTGTATGAATAAAGTTTTGTCAAAGCCAAATATCAGGAAGTATCAAAAACAAAGCAGATTTATTTAAAACATGGCACACCAACAAAGAGAGAAAAATCGCAGCGTCAAAAAACACAATGAAAAAACACGAGTAACATAATTTACCTAATAGGTGTAGAAATTCTGCAACATCAAAAGTTCATCGTGGGAACGTAGCCCAAAGCGGTTAAAAGAGGTGACATAAGGCTGAACATGTGCACAGCAAAGTCGTTTTGACATTGCTGTGCACTATGTTCATTTAGGCCAGGAGTCCTCAAACTTTTTAAACAGGGGGCCAGTTCATTGTCCCTCAGACCATTGGAGGGCCAGAATATAATTTTTTTAAAAAAACTATGAACAAATTCCTATGCACACTGCACATATCTTATTTTGAAGTAAAAAAAACAATACAGGAACAAATACAATATTTAAAATGAAGAACAAGTAAAGTTAAATCAACCGGTATTTCAATAGGCAGCATAGGTCCCCAATAGGCAGGTAAATGTCCCCAATAGGCAGCATAGGTCCCCAATAGGCAGGTAAATGTCCCCAATAGGCAGCATAGGTCCTCAATGGGGAGGTAAATGTCCCCAATAGGCAGCATAGGTCCTCAATGGGGAGGTAAATGTCCCCAATAGGCAGCATAGGTCCTCAATGGGCAGGTAAATGTCCTCAATAGGCAGGCTGTTTCCCCCTTATAAAGCCCTATGCAGGCTGTTCCCCCCTTATAATGCCCCATGCAGGCTGTTCCCCCCTCATAATGCCCCATGCAGGATGTCATCCCCATATAATGCCCCATGCAGGATGTCCCTTTCTCCCACCATATAATGCCCCATGCAGGATGTCCCTTTCTCCCACCATATAATGCCCCATGCAAGATATCACTCCCCTGTCTTTATAATGCCCCATGCAGGATGTCACCCCTCATATAATGCCCCATGCAGGATGTCACCCCCCCCATATAATGCCCCATGCAGGATATCACTCCCCTGTCTTTATAATGCCCATGCTGGATGTCACCCCCCCATATAATTCCCCATGCAGCATGTCACCCCCCATGTAATGCCCCATTCAGGATGTCCCTTTCTCCCACCATATAATGCCCCATGCAAGATATCACTCCCTTGTCTTTATAATGCCCCATGCAGGATGTCACCCCCCCATATAATGCCCCATGCAGGATGTCACCCCCCCATATAATGCCCCATGCAGGATGTCACCCCCCATATAATGCCCCATGAAGGATGTCACCCCCCATATAATGCCCCATGCAGGATATCACTCCCCTGTCGCTATAATGCCCCATTCAGGATGTCACCCCCCCATATAATGCACCATGCAGGATATCACCCCCCTCTCTTTATAATGCCCCATGCAGCATGTCACTCCCCTATATAATGCCCCATGCAGGATGTCACCCCTAATATTATGCCCCATGCCTCCATACATTAAAAAAATAAATAAATAAATACCTCACTTCTCACCTGCTGCCGCTGCTCGGGTCCGGACTCCAGCGTCGCCGGCGTCTTCCTGCTCTGCGCTGCCTGTGATGGCTCAGGGGAGGGCACGGTGGAAAGACTTCACCGCACCCTCTGACCTGAGACGTCACAGGCAGCGCAGAGCAGGGAGACAGCGGATCTGCGAAGGCACGGGGAGAGGTAAGTATCTGGCTGCCAGGGCCCTGAGCAAGCGGGAGGGAGAGGGGGCGCTGACACCGCTCTCCTCCGCCCACAGCCCGGCGGGCCGGATAAAAATCCTCCGCGGGCCGTAGTTTGAGGACCCCTGATTTAGGGTATGTGCCCATGATGCAGATTTGAAGCAGAAATTTCCTGAGCATTCCTGAATCTCCTTGGTAGAAAAAACGCATGCAGATTTTACATGCGTTTTTTTCAGCACTTTTCAAGCTTTTTTACATGCATTTATGCATGCGTTTATTTCAAGCGTTTTTCCAAGCGATTTTTGAGCATCACTTGGAAAAGGACTTGACAAGTTGGTCACACAATATAAATCCATGCAACTGGCATGAATTTATATTGTGTGACCAACTTAGAGGAAATTACTACTTCAAATGCTGCATCTAAAGTAAAAAAAAAGAATTGAAAAGTAAAAAGAAATAAAAAACCTTATATTCACCTCTCCGGCTGCCCCCGGTCTCCTCCCGGCAGCGTCCTTTCTACTCGGCAGCCCACGGTGTTCTGGCAGGACCTGCGGTGATGTCATTTAATCAGCTGATGGTCACGCGACCATCACCTGACTGCTGACGTTAGCGGTCTCGTGACCATCAGCTGATTAAATGACATCACCGTAGGTCCTTCTAGTACACCGCGGGCCGCTGAGGAGAGTGGACGCAGCCGGGAGGAGACCGGGGGCCGCTGGAAAGGTGACTATGAATATTTTTTACTTTATAATTCTTTTTTAACGTGCAGGTACCATGGTACCTGGGTTGGAGAAGAGTCTAGACCCCTGGTACCATCCGCGCATTGAACCGTATAACATCCGCATGTATACATGCGGATATTATGCGGTTCAATGCAAGTCAATGATAATCCGCATGTGCTCTGCACATGCTGCGGAAATTTACACTGTGGATTATTATTGCGGAAAAATACGCAGCACAACCAATTTGGGCGCAATTTTGCTGCGAAATCGCGCCCAAATTGGTTGTGCTGCGTATTTTTCCGCAATGATAATCCGCAGCTGAAATTTCCGCAGCATGTGCACAGCACATACGGATTATTATTGGGAAACATGGCAGACAACTTACCAAGCGATTTTAATGCATTTCTGCAGCGGAAACGCATTAAATCCGCATCGTGGGCACACAGCCTCATGCACCTTTCTGCCACTTTTTTATGCCAAATCCACCTGGAAAAGTGGTCGTGTGCACGTAGCTTTAAAGGGAATCTGTCAGCAGGAATTCACCTCCTGAACTGTTTATATGCACATGTAGCTTTTGTAAAATCCATTCATCCTTTTATCTAGACAGTCTGTTACCGAGAAATCGCCATGTGAATGGATATGCATCTGAGGCTAAAGTGCTTTGGACTCACGGAAGCACTTCCCAAGCCGCTGTCATTCTGGCTCTATTCCCCAACCAGTGCCGCTACCTCCTGCTTGTCTGACAACTCCTTTGTTGTGTGACTTCAAGCCAGTGAGCTGTCAGACAAGCAGGAGAAGATGGTGTAGGTGGGAATAGAGCTGGAGTGACAGAGGCTTGGGAAGAGCTTTAAGCAATGGATGAAGCACATTTTTAAGGCAAATATGCTTAGCCTTCCCATTGACGTCTATTGTAAAGTATACAGCAGTTTAATAGTAGAAAACCCTTGAATAGTCCACTCACTTCTTTTAACCCCTTCCCGATACAGCCAATTTACATTTTTGTGTTTCTGTATTTTCTTTCCCTTCTTCCAAGAACCTAAACTTTTCTTTATTTTCCCATGCACATAGATGTATGGGGTCTTGGTTGTTGCAAGATGAGTTGTACTTTTGAATGGCGCCATTCATTTTACCACATAGTGTGCTGGAAATGGGAAAAAGTGCAGTGAAACTGGAAAAAAACGCAATTCTGACATTGTTTTTTTGGATAATTGTTTTTATGACACACATTGCGTGGTTAAAATGTCCTGGCATCATGGTTGTCCAAGTCAGTCCGATTATGGTAAAGCTAAATTTATCCAATTTAATTTATTATTGTAAGGCCATGTTCACATGTTCAGTATTTGGTCAGTATTTTACATCAGTATTTGTAAGCTAAAACCCGAAGTGGGTGCAAAATGCAGAAGTGGTGACGTGTTTCTATTATAATTTTCCTCTGATTATGGCTTCCAAATACTGATGTTAAATACTGACCAAATACTGAGCATCTGAACATGCCTTAATTGTGGAATAAAAATGGAAATTTGTATAAAAAAATCTTTTGTCTTCATTTTCCAAGACCTGTAATATTTTCATTTTTCAGTCGATGTAGCTGTGTGAGCGATTATTATTTTGCGGCGCGAGACAATATTTTTACTGTTATCATTTTTGGAAAGATGACATTTTGATCGCTCTTTACTGCATTATTTTGCCGTTTTGGGGCAACTAAAAATAAAAACATTTTTTTTGTTTTTAATATTTTTCATTCATTTTATATTTTCATAGATTGGAATTATCTGGATGCGGCATTACCACATACTGTATTTGAATTTTTTTTTTAAATATATCTTTGTTTTTAGTGGGGAAAAAGATGTGATTTTTAATTTTTTCATACATTTTTAAAACTTTTGTTTTTTTTTAACTTTTCACAGTATTTGTCAGTCAGGGAACTTGAATCTGCGATTGATCAGTATTACTTTATATAGTAAAAACCATGGTCTTCTTTGAAGCCAGCCATAGAATGGTTTTCAACAGAGCACCATCATGGCAGGTGCAGGGATCTTTAACAGACCCCCGGTTAAACTGTTGATGTATAAATTCGGAAGCGACATGGACGTAAACTGCGGACAAACGGATGACACATACAGATGACTATCGTCCGAGTTTTGTGGATGAAAATTGGGCGATTTTTTTTCATACGCTTGTCTGACTTCAGCCTAACTGCTTGACGTGTTGGAAACCGGAAGAGTTTAAGAACAAATAAAAGTTTGAACTTATGAACAGTTATGTGGTTTTACAATAGAATTGAATAGCAAGAATCTTTGAAGTATTTTTCAGATGAACCTCCTCAAAACATGTCTGTTAAAAACGTGTGAACAGAGCCTTAGGCTCCTTTGAAATTTAGTCTGGTGTGTGTCTCTGAGATTTCCATTACAGATAGGTTAACATTGGTAGCAAAAGTCTGCTATGTCTACGTAGATATTTTCATCAACATGTAGATTATATTTTTGAGATTCTCGTTTACCCAGCTGGGACTGTTTTAGACCTCACTCAGACGCCTGTGCGTCACAGACATTTTCTGTCCATGTTTTTCATGGATGAAACCCAGTTAGATTGAATACAGTCATGGACAAAAGTGTTGGCACCCTTGAAATTGTCCCAGAAAAGGAAGTATTTCTTCTAGACAATTATTGCAATTACGTTTTGTTTTACACATGTTTTTTTCCTTTGTGTCTGTTACAGATCCGGGTGGTGGAACATCTGTGCTGCGGTGCAAGGAGGGACCAGACCGTACGGCGGCTCAATCGACTCCGTGACCAGGGAAGGACCAAGCAGAGGGACCAGGTGCTACTCTGGGGACCGACCTTGTATGAGAGCAGGTGACTCCCATGGGTCAGAAGGCAGGGACTGACCAGTACAGCAGATGAGCACGGCAGGCAGGCTGACGGATGATCCGGGCAGACGGACTGGCAGGCACGGCAGGTAACAAGCAGGAGCCTCCAGGTAGGCTGACAGGTAGGCACGGCAGGTAACAAGCAGGAGCCTCTAGGTAGGCTGTCAGGCAGGTACGGCAAGTGACAGGCAGGAGCCTCTAGGTAGGCTGTCAGGTGGTCACGGCAAGTGACGGGCAGGAACCTCTAGGTAGGCTGTCAGGCAGGCACGGCAGGTAACAGGCAGGAGCCTCTAGGTAGGCTGTCAGGTAGTCACGGCAAGTGACGGGCAGGAGCCTCTAGGTAGGCTGTCTGGCAGGCACGGCTGGAGACGGGCAGGAGCCTCTAGGTAGGCTGTCAGATGGTCACGACAAGTGACGGGCAGGAGCCTCTAGGTAGGCTGTCAGGTATACATGGCAGGTGCAGGCAGGAGCCTCCAGGTGACAGGCAAGTTCTCCAGGTAGGCAGGCTAGCCTAGCCCATAGACAGACTGGCGGGTTTGACAGTAGGCAGACCGTCGGACTGGAGAGTGTCCTTGGCAGGCGGAGACAGGTAGCAGGTGAAGGCTCCGGATAAGCGGACTGGCCAAGCCCATAGACAGGCTAGCGGACTGAGCTGTAAGCAGACTGTCGGGCTGGACTGGTAATCAGGCTGGCAGGCTGGACTGATAGTCAGACGGACTGGACTTGTAGTCAGACAGGCAGCAGGACTTGTGGGCTGAAGCAGAGTTTAGCATACAGAGCAACAACCTTGCACGGGCACCGCCATATTGGAGGAGGTGCCTTTTATAGGGGAAGTCCTCCAGCCATTGGCCGGGGACTTTTTAGGATGACGCGCGCGGCCCCTTTAAGAGGGAGGGAGCGCGCGCGCCCTAAGCACAGAGCCGGGGAAGCTGCATGCACCAGCAGCAGCTGCAGGGAGGCCAGAAGACGCCAGAGCAGGACCGCTGCAGTAAGGGGGATGGCGTCTCAGCCGGGCAGGAGGCAGAGACGCCGATGCTACAGTGTCTATTGGAACAACACAAAGAAGCAGAGTAAAAAGGCAAATTGGACATAATTTCAGAAAAGCCCAAAAATGGGCCTGACAAAATTCTTGCCACCTTTACAAAATTGTGTGTAAACAACTTTGTTTCAAGCATGTGATGCTCGTTCAAACTCACCTGTGGCAAGTAACAGGGCAATATGAAAATCACACCTGAAACCAGTTAAAAAGGGAAGAAGTTGACTCAATCTTTGCATTGTATGTATGTGTGCCACACTAAGCATGGAGAATAGAAAGAAAAGAGAGCTGTCTGAAGACTTGAGAACCAAAATTGTTGAAAATTATCTACAATCTCAAGGTTACAAGTCCATCTCCAGAGATCTTGATGTTATTTTGTCCACGGTGTGCAACATAATCAAGAAGTTTACAACACATGGCACTGTAGATAATCTCCCTGGACGTGGACGGCAGAGAAAAATTGATAAAATGTTGCAACGCAGGATAGTCCGGATGGTAGATAAGCAGCCCCAATCAAGTTCCAAAGAAATTCAAGCTCTCCTGCAGGCTCAGGGTGCATCACTGTCAGCGTGAACTATCCGGCAACATTTGAATTAAATGAAACGCTATGGCAGGAGACCCAAGAGGACCCCACTGCTGACACAGAGACATAAAAAAGCTAGGTTTGTGTCCTATGTCATGGGTCTTCAAGAAGGACAATGACCCCAAACATACTTCAAGAAGCACCCATAAATGGATGGCAACAAAGCACTGAGGAGATCTTAAAGTTGATTTTGGGAGAAGGCACATGTCATGCGTCTGGGTTCGAACCCTTTAGCCTGTGTTTTGTGGTTGGCTTCTCTGTCCGCCAAGCCACAGCAGATACACCTTTTCTCTGGGTGTTTAGTTTCTGTTACCTTGAAAAGACTGAAGCAAGGATAACAGGTGTTTTCACTTACTCATTTGTCTGCCCTATCATCTTTCGAGTGTGACTTTATATACTTTCCCCCTGCTGACACTTCCTGCTGGTGATAGTCTCATTTGGATGTCCAGCCATACTGCTGTAGTTTAAGCCAGTCAGTGAAAGACCAGCTAGGGTTTATCTCTCTGCTGTTTATGTTCTTTACCCTGCACCTATCTTCTGTTTCTTTTTAGGAAGTAAACGGCATATTCTCTAACAGTACGTACTTAATCCTTTATTTGGTATTTCGTGGTTTGTTTTACTCACTCTGGGATCTCTTTCTAACTCAGCACTCTTTCCCTTATGTAGGTAATTCACACTCTGCTCTGTCCTCCGGTTCTTTAGGAGGAACGTGAAGCGCTCTACGGCCTTTCAGACAGCAAAGGTCCAAGTTGCTATAGTCTAGTCTGTGGTTCGGGCCAACTCAGCTCACACAGGAACCACTGGGGACTGCGGGGTCCAGATCTCTAGTCTGTACTGGAACCGGCAGAGTCTGTTGCAGTTTTTAGAGTGTTACCTATTTTCCCGAGTGAGTTGCTGCACAATATTTACAGGACCCTTCAAATATGAGAGATCTGGAGCAGTTTGCAAAAGAAGAGTGGTCCAAAATTTCAGTTGAGAGGTGTAAGAACTTATTGATGGTTATAGGAAGCGATTGCAGTTATTTATTACAAAGGGTGTGCAACCAAATATTACGTTGAGGGTGCCAACAATTTTGTCCTGCTCATTTTTGGAGTTTTGTGTGAAATGATGTCCAAGTTGCCTTTTTTTCAGTTTTTTTGTGTGGTTCCAATGCACACAAAGGAAATAAACATGTGCATAACAAAATGTGTAATTGCAATAATTTTGTGGTAGAAATACTTCGTTTTCTGGAGCAATTTCAGGGATGCCAACACTTTCGGCCATGACTGTATTATAATCTTTGGGGCTGTTCACACATCAGTGCTTTTTTGGGGGTGGTCATGGTATCCCTCAAAAAAATCAAGGAGACATGTTCATTTTTGATCCGAGTCACGGATCAAAATCACGCATACAGGTCTATGGATCCATGAAAATCACAAACAGCACACATTGCCATGTAAAGCTTTGCGATATTTTTTTTTTGAGGTAAATGAGAAAATCACTGATACTAAACATTGACCAGACACTGATGAAAATTTGACGCGAATGATGAGATAAAAAAGACATTTGAATGAGGCCAAAGGCTACGTTCCCACAAAGAGTTTTTGATGAGTTTTTTACACTGCGTATTTTTGAAAAAATGCAAGTAACCTATTTTACTTAATGAATGCAGAAATGCCTCAGAAAACTGCAACATCAAAAACTCACCAAAAGCTCATTGTGGGAACAATGCCTTATTCTGCTTGTGTTCTGCATGCAAGTCCTCACCAAAAGACTCAACCCCTGAATGGAGAAGTTTGAGATGAATAGGACCGTCACAGAACTTTCTTTAACAAAATCTGCAGTGTGTGAACATACCCTTACACCAAGTGTGTGAAAAATCCTTCGTTTTTCATCCAGAGAAAAGGACCATTATTCATCACTGAGGTGTTATATCTTTGTTTTGTAACATCTCTGTAAATTCTGTTTTATACCTCAACAATTAAAAGAATAATAAATGTACAAATATTTTCCTGTTTAATAACTGCAATGGATCCGTGAAGAACGGCTGCCATTCAGACTGTATGGCATTCAATTTTTTACACACCAACTAGAGTTTATTGGGTGAGTTTGATTCAAAAAACAAAGCAGAGTAGTGCATGCTGTAATTTTGCATGCAATCAGTCCATATGTAAATAATTAATGTGAACTAGGCTATTCACTTGAATTGGTCCACGTGCAGTCAGTTTGGCACACGGTCAGTATACGGACTGGAAATATACTCAACTGAATGGAGCCCTTAGGGTACGGCCATACATGGGGCAAAACCGAAGCTCCACACAAGCATTGCAGCCCAATGGCTTCATGACTGTGAAACAAAATCTAGATGGGCAGAGTTGTGGCTGCACTGTCTGTGTACAGACCATGATGAACGGACTGGTCGTAGGTTTCCCTATATTTGCCTATGAGGCTGTTGAATTTGGATCGGGAGACACAAAGCCATTCTATAAACGGACTGTGTTCATGTAAGTCTGAATTTGGCCTTAGAAAGACAAGACTCGGCAGATATTACTAGAGCCTGGAGAGGTGAGTTAAACGCTGCTGGATATCCATCAACCTTTCCATTAAACCTAGATCAGTCTTTCCCAAAAAACAGTCCTCGTGGCTCCCAACAAATCATGTTTTCAGGATTCCTTAGTGTCGCACAGGTGATGGATTTAAGGCATCAGAAATTGCCACAGGTTCTCTCACCTGTGCAATACTAAGGAAATCCTGAAAACATGATCTCTTGGGGCCGGGAGGACTGGAGTTTGGGACACACTGCACAAGATAATAGAAAAAGCAGGTATTAACTCCATCCACTACCTTAGACAACCAAGAAGGTGAGCATTACTCCCTCTACTAATCCTGTTAATCCTGTTTTAAGCCAAATATTGTCCCTTCCAATACTCAAGACCACCAGGAAAATGGGCAAAACCTCCTCAACTATGTAAACTCGTCAAGAAAATGGCCATGAAAGGGAGCCTTTCACCCCCAAAACAAAATTTAAACTGAGCACATACTCATATGGGGGACCTAACCCCTCTACAAATCATAACTTTACCCTATAAATCTGGCCCTTCATTGTGCAAAACATGCTCTTTATTCCCTTATGCTGATTTGTGTGCGCAGTGTACCCTTGGGGTGGCCGATCAGCTTCAGTGCACTGTTCCATCCCTTGAATTTGGATACCCCTGCCTACCTCTTTGGTGATGAACACTGCTGGCTTTCCCAGAGCCAACGTTGTCTCAGGAGAAAACTATCAAAGTTCCTAGATTGGATTCACATGCACACAGCTCTACCCTTTTACTGCAGTCTCTCCACTACAATGTGTAGTGAGTGGCAGTCGAAGAGAGGAGTGAGCTGGGTGCGTGTGTGCTATAATCTAGGAACTCTGACAGTGAGTGAGCGTAAGCACCAACTTTCTCCTGAGACAACGTTGGCTCTGGTCAAGCGAGTGCTGTTCAGAGATGCACTGAAGTTTTTTGGCCACTCCAAGGGTGCACCGAGAACCCTAATTGGTATAAGATAATTAATAACATTTTTTTTTCAGAAACCACCAAGCTCAATGATTAGTTACAGTGATGCAGCCAAAACACCGAGTCCCAAGCCGCGATGTGGAGCTGGTGCTGGACCCAGGGAAGGTAAGTAGCTGCTCTGTTTGTTATTTTAGGTATTTTAGAATGTTTGGGGTCCACTTTTCTGAATGTGAAAAATGCCTTTAATGTTGGCATGATCTCTTAAATGATAAGCTGGCTGTAGACAAAACGCATTGTTCATACAATAAAACCCATAAAACACAATGCACTGACATTTTGAATTGTAAAGGAAATTCATCTGACAGGTTTTAAACTCCATTGATCACAATCACATAATCATAACATGTATTTTGTGATCTGAGGCGCCGAGAAGAAGGATAATTGAGTTTAAGGCACATTTAACAATATGTTCATGAATTGTCAGAAGACGATCAAGTGACATTTTTTGCATTGTTATAACTAATTGTTTAGTTTAGAAAACTGTCATCTGATGTTACACTGAAAAAATGATGCGATTTTAAACTAAATTATGGAGAGAATTGTTTAATTTCCAAAAAAAAGAAGAATTAAATCCTCATTGGTGGCATTGTAACTCCTGCTTCATGCTCTTGCTTTACCTTGGGCCCCTTTAACCTCCAACAAAATTCAGGAAAATTCAAGGTGGAAATTGGAGTCTAAGATGAATCTCAGAATTCTGAGGCAGATTGGCTAGCAGATCAGACCAATGGCCAGTAGAGTTAATTCATGATTTTATATTCAGAATCCACAGCAATAATGAACATGATGTAGATTTTTAAATATATTACACATTACTCCTTGTGGATTTTTTCAAGAGCATGTGACGCGCCCCCTGGGCCTGTGTTGTGCAGGGGAACCCGGAACCGGGTCTGTTGTAGAATGCTGGGGGTTGTAGTCTCCGTGTGGCGGTGACCCGGTCCGTGCCCAGGGTGGTCAAACCAGTGGTAGTCTTAATGTATAGCAAATGTCCGACTACGCCACCCGTGGATTGCGGTCAGTGGGGACCGCCGCTGCGCTGCCGACCGCTGAGGCTGATGTTGTTTGCGCAGCCGAGTATGGGATAACTCCCCACGGGAGAAGTATTCCCTCAGGGCAGCTAATGTGAGAGATGATGGGAGTGATGGTGTGAGGGTCCCAGTGCTAATGGTGCTGGTGCAGCAAGGAATCACAGAGACGTGAGGTGCAGTTCAGGGTCTTTACTGATGGTACAAGGCAGACCCTCCCGGGAGTACTGGCTAGTATAAGGGGCCTGGTCAGTCTGCGAGCAAGCAGGAGTTCCCCTGGCCAGGTGGAGTTGTAGGCCTCCCCGTTTATCTGCACTCTTCCTGGCTACTTTGCTGTCAGCGGTTACAAGTAGCCCACGTCCCTGAGTATACCGTGTGGTGCTCACCCGTATGGCTGGTGACTTGGGGCCTTCTGTTAGCCTCCGCTCCTGGATGGCGGCGCTGGTCCCTTCTTTGTGACTGAGCCTCCGGGCTTCTATGGCCAGAGGACCTGGAATCCCCTGCCGGTTGGTTTCTGCTGCTGGGTATATATCAGTCCCCACAGCCTCGGACTCCTGTGTCCGGTTTTTGTAACTTCAGCCAGGGCGAGCTATATCTCTGCTCACAGCCCCTGGCCTTCTGCCTCTGCTCCTACAGAGCTCCTGTTCTCACTTTCCCTCTCCAGGCTCTGACTGCTCTGCTTGTTCTGCAGGCTCTGTCTCTGTCTAACCTAATCCCGCCCCAGACCCAGTTTATCAGGGCAGATTCCTCCCCTCCCAGGTCTGGGTGGGCCGTGTTGCATGCTTAGGGCTCCTGACCAGAGAAACCTCCCACTTGCTCTCAGACATAATATCTCTATTACTGTGGCAACCAGACCCCTGGGGTGTCACATTCCCCCCTAGTAAATTTTAGTACTCCGGGACTAAACACATTTTTAAAACATAATAACAGGGTATAAACAATAATACGATAACATATTTACAAGAAGCTTTAGTTCTTTAAAGGTCACGGCGTGTCCGCAACCGGGTGTCCATATCACCCAAGGTGAAGTTTTTGAAACAAGAGGGTGTCCATGTCACCCAAGGTGAAACTTTAAGCGAAGTAGGGGACCTGTCCAAAGTAAACCCCTTGCGTTGTCCTTGGGCGTGGCTGCAAGGCTGGAGCTAGCTACTTTGGGCCGCAAGTAGGCCACGCCAGACAGGTTTTCTCTTCCGCGGCCGTCTTCGCAAGAGGCACCAAGGTGCAACTATCTACAAAACTGTTCCGGTTATCCAGCGTCCATAACCTGTTAGTCCATAAAAATCTGCAGGGTAGCTGAGAAACATAATTAATAACAGGCAACAAACATAAACCATAAACAGTTAGCAGATAAATTCACAGTGCATTAGTTTAGATTCTCCAGCGAGCGGGCATCTGACCTCTAGTGACTCTAGTGGACCTACGGAGCTCACTAACTGGTTCTGCACTACAGGGTGTAGGAGGTGTTATGGGTAAGCTGGGCAGCTGTCTGCGCACTCTTTGGCTCACTAGGGGCACGGCAGGCTCTCTACTAGCAGAGGGTTGATCCTCCTGTACTGCTGGTGTGGACTCTTCTGCCTCTTGGGCCGGCTGATCTTCCAGCTCTACCGGTTCCTCTGTAGGCACTTGCGGGGCTGACTGGAGAAAGGTGAGGACGGGTACCACGACAGCGCCGTTTACTTGTGTCCAAGACCGGGGGAAGTCTCTGAGTACGGTACTGATCATTTCTTCCCTTTCCTCTGCGGGTTGAGGGTTTCCTTGATCTTCTTCAGGGCTTTGCAGCTGCTCGGGACACTTCTTCAGGTGGTCTCTGGAGACAATGGCTGTGGTTTCTCCTCCATCCTTACTGATTACGCAGATTTTTGGGTTCTCATGGCTTGATGGCAGTACGGTGTACGGGTCCTTCTCCCACTGGTCGTCCAACTTGTGTAGCCGCCTCTTCCTCTTCAAGACCTGCTCTCCAGGTACCAGGGGAACAGCGGGAGCATACTGGTTATAAGCCTTCTCTTGCCTTTCTCTAGCTTGAGACAGACTTCGCTCGACGCTCTCCTGTACTTTCCGATACTGCTGCTGCCGTTCTGTATCCCAGTCTGCCTCTGGCGAGTTGTCCTCAGGCGTCAGGACTCCCATATCCAGGTCAATAGGCAGCTTACCAGGTCTTGCTCTCATTAGGTAAGCCGGGGTACAGTTGGTGGAACCTACAGGGATGTGGTTATACAGGTCCACCAGATCGGGCAGTTTCTCAGGCCACAGACTGAGTTCTTCCAGGGGCAACGTTTTTAGCAGATCTATCACCACCTGGTTCATCTTCTCGCAGAGTCCATTGGTTTGAGGGTGATAGGGCGTTGTTCTTATCTTCTTGCTGCCATACAGGTTGCAGAACTCCTGGAAGACCTCCGCTTCGAAGGCTGGTCCTTGGTCTGTCAACACTTGGTCCGGGTACCCGTGTGGACGGCAGAAGTGCTGCTTGAAGGCTCTATCTGCTGTTTGAGCCGTTAAGTCCTTGACCGGGACCACCACCAGGAACCGGGAGTAATGATCTACGATTGTGAGGGCGTAGACATACCCAGATCTGCTTGGAGCCAGTTTCACATGGTCCAGGGCTACCAGTTCCAGTGGCTGTCTAGTGATGATGGGCTGCAGGAGAGTCTTCTGGCTGGCTCGGTCTTTTCTTCTCAGGTGGCACGGGCCACAGTCTCTGCACCACCTCTCGATGGCTCCTCTCATGCCTACCCAGTAGAACCGTTCACGCAACAAGAACTCCAGCTTCTTCCATCCGAAATGCCCTGCTCCGTTGTGGTATGCCTCCAGAACCATAGCCGCGTCTCGTCTTGGGACCACTACCTGCCAGGTCAACTCATGTGTTCGAGAGTTAACCATTCTCCGGCACAGCTTCTCCCTGTAGAGGAACAGCTTACTTTTCTCCTTCCACAGTTGCTTGGTCTCCTCCGGAGCATCTGGGTCAAGACAGGCATCGGCCTGGGTCAGCATTTCCTTCACCAAATGGACTGCGGGATCACTGTCTTGCGTCTCCGCCCAGTTGTAGTGGGGCAAGGGATTGAACGTCACGGAGCGCCTGTCCTTCACACGGTGGGAATACAGGGTAATCCCATGACGGTGGAACGCAGGGAGCTCAACTTCTTCCAGATCTTCTGGATCTTCCCCTACGTCCGGTAAGTTCGGCATTCTAGACAGGGCATCCGCGTTGGCATTTGAGCGTCCTGCCCGGTATTTGATGGTGAATTCAAAGTTGGACAGGCGGGCCATCCATCTCTGTTCCAGGGCACCGAGCCTTGCAGTGTCCAGGTGTGTCAACGGGTTGTTATCCGTGTACACGGTGAATTTGGAGGAGGCAAGGTAATGCTTGAAACGTTCGGTCACTGCCCACACTACTGCCAGGAACTCCAGCTTGAATGAGCTATAATTCTCAGGGTTCCTCTCCGTGGGCCGTAGCTTTCGGCTGGCGTAAGCGATTACCCGTTCTTTCCCTTGCTGGATCTGGGACAGTACGGCTCCTAGCCCGATGTTGCTTGCGTCCGTGTGGAGGATAAAGGGCTGGCTGTAGTCTGGATATGCCAGGATTTCATCCCCCGTGAGGGCCATCTTCAGCTGGCAGAAGGACTCCTCTTCCAGCTTTTCCCACCTAAAGGGCGGCTTCTGGTTTTTGGCTTTCCGAGATTGACCTATCAGGAGGTCCTGCATAGGGGCTGCCATTTTGGTGAAACCGGGAATGAATCTTCGGTAGTAGCCTACCAACCCGAGGAACTGCCGCACTTCCTTTATGCTGGAGGGTCTTGGCCAGTCCTTAATCACGGTGATCTTATCAGGGTCAGGAGCCACTCCGTCAGCACTCACCACGTGTCCCAGGTATTGCACCTTTGGTTTCAGGAGGTGACACTTGGAGGGTTTCACCTTTAGGCCGTAGTTTGCCAGAGCTTTGAACACTTCTGCCAGGTGTTTCAGGTGGTCCTCGTAGGTCTTGGAATAGACGATGACATCGTCCAGGTATAACAGGACCGTCTCGAAGTTCCGGTGTCCCAGACAGCATTCCATCAACCGTTGGAAGGTTCCTGGTGCGTTGCAGAGCCCGAACAGCATACAGTTAAATTCGCTGAGACCCATCGGGGTGGTGAATGCGGTCTTCTCCCGGTCCGCCTCTGCTACAGGAACCTGCCAGTACCCGCTAGTGAGATCCAAAGTAGAGAAGAAGTTAGCAGATTTTAATGCAGCTAAGTACTCTTCTATCCTTGGTAACGGGTACGCATCTTTGTGTGTGATACGGTTGACCTTCCTGTAGTCTACACACATTCTCATGGTGTTGTCTTTCTTTTTCACTAAGACTAGTGGAGCTGCCCAGGGGCTACAGCTGTCCCTGATTACCCCAGCCTCCTTCATGTCTCTAAGCATCCCCTTGGCGTGTTGGTAGTGTGCCGGGGGTACGGGTCGGCATCTCTCCTTTATGGAAGGATGGTCTCCCATGGGGATGTGGTGTTCTACCCCCTTTACTCGCCCGAATTCTAGCGGGTGTTTACTAAACACTCTCTCGTACTCTCGAACCACCCGATAGACTCCCTGTTTCTGGTGTGAGGGAGTGGAGTCAGTACCCAAATGCAGTTGCTGACACCAGTCCTCCATTCGTTTCTTAGAGCCGTTACCTTCCTCTGGTTGAGATGGAGGCAAGGATTCCACGGCCTGTACAGAGTTCTGGTTGATGGTGAACAATTTGGCTAGCGTGGCATACCGGGGCAGGTGTACTTCTCTCTCCCCGATATTTATGATGCGAACGGTCACCCTCCCATGGCGTACATCGACCACCCCCCGTGCTGTCAAAATGGTGGGCCTACTGTCTGAGTAGACGGGTTCAACCATTGCTTGGTAGTCTCTACCTCTTAGACCAATAGCTGCCCGGCACCAAATCATCATCTCACTTTTTGGGGGCATGGCAATAGGGAACGGGTCACACATTCTCACGCTACCTATCTCACCACCAGATAGTTCCACCTGTTGCCGCTTCATCAGTGCCCGGATCTCTTTTTGGAGCACACGCTGCTGGCCGGAACTGGCGTTCTTGGCAACCTGCTGTAAAATGAGAATCACCTCTGCAAGACAATTTTCAATCACATTAGTTCCCAAGGTTATTCTAGGGTGACTCTCATGATGGTCTATGTCCACTATAATCAGTCCTTGTGCCGCCAGTTCGACTTTACCGATCTTAATGGTCACCTCTTTGAATCCCACCTGCGGCATGGGCTGACCATTGCTGGCGATGATACTCAGGTCGTCATCTGGGTAGCGGGTTATGTCCGAGTCATTCCAGTACTGTTTAAAGAGCACGTACGGGATGGTGGTCACCTGTGACCCAGTGTCTAGTAGGGCACTCATAGGAATGCCATCCAGTACCACAGGCAAGATTGGACGTCCCCCTACGTATTTATCACGCCAGTTTGATGGGTCTGATGGTCTTATGCCTGGGGGTTGGCCCTCTACCCCAGGTTGTGCCCGTTTAAATGACAGTACCTTGCCACATGTCCGGGTTGATTGCAGCGGCGGCAGATGGGTCGTCCGTCCTCGTTGTATCTGTCGCTGGGTCTTCCTCTGGCCGGTGGGGTCCTCCTCAGTCGGTGCCACGGGACGTCCTCCGGTCCGGATGCCAGCTGGATCTTTCCTGGAGAAGAGACCTGTAAAGACTGCACAGTTCTGGTTAGCGCGGCAACGCTCTTAGTCAGCTCTTGGACCTGATGGTGCAGGTCTGTAGCCGGGTCACTGTTTAAAGCCTGTGCATCAGCTCCCACAGGCCCTGCAGACAAGGGTGCCGTCTCCTGGTGGTAAGTGATAGCAGGGCGCCTGTGGGTCACAGCGCTACCTGGCACCCGGATGGCTCTGTCCTTGAACTGTGCAAAGTCCAGGTCAGGGTCCTTTAAGGCCATTGCCCGCAACTGGGTTCGGTGGGCATTGCACAGTAGACCCTCAATAAATTGTTCAGTCAACAGCTTATCTTCATTTCCCACGCTGTCAGGGTCTGCCTGCTTAATGGCTCTCAGGGCCTCTTGTAGGTTTAGAGCATAGTCTCTTATACTCTCATGTGCCCGCTGTTTACACCTGTAAAATCTGAGCTTTATTTTGGCTGAGGTGCGGGTATCAAATGTGTCTTTCAGCCGGGCTAGTATTTCTCTGACAGTCCTCTTCCTCCCAGGTGGCCAGGACTTTACCTCCCTTTTGGGCTGCCCCGATTAATTGGGCCACCAGGATGCTCACTTTTTGCTCTTCTGTGAGGGGGTACACCTGGAAGAGGCTATCCAGTCTTTCTCTAAAGTCATTTAGAGTATGTGACTCCCCTGAGTACTGGGGTAGCCAGGTTGCCCCCGGGATATAGGGCATGGTGAATGGCATGACTGCTGCAGCGGTTGCGCTGGCGGTGGCTGTGGAGCTCCCCTCGGTGTCTGACATCCTCCTTCCCCCCCTAGTGGACCGTGGCCTACCTTGCGATGCTCTTCTTCCGTAGGCCGCGGCTCCGCAGTCGATCATCGGAGTTGAGGACCTGGCGTCGCGCTCCGATGACGTCAGCGTCGCTCTTCCTCCCTTCCAGGACCTTGCCCAGCATCAGAGCGTGGGGCGGAGCTTCGGATCTCGCACGCTTTCGGCGTCCACTCCCCTCTTCTTCCCGTGCGGCGTCCCGAAGATGGCGTCCGAAGGCGGGAAGCAGCTGCGGATGGCGGGAAGAAGGGAGAAGACGGCGGGAAACGGTCCAAGATGGCGTCTGATGGCGGGAATCGGCTCCGGACGGCGGGAAACTTCGCCACAGGTAAGTATAAAAGTCTCTTTTTCAGGCACGCAGTACCCGGTGGTTGCGGGCACGAAATCCTGCCGACTACGCCAAAGTTGATGCGCCCCCTGGGCCTGTGTTGTGCAGGGGAACCCGGAACCGGGTCTGTTGTAGAATGCTGGGGGTTGTAGTCTCCGTGTGGCGGTGACCCGGTCCGTGCCCAGGGTGGTCAAACCAGTGGTAGTCTTAATGTATAGCAAATGTCCGACTACGCCACCCGTGGATTGTGGTCAGTGGGGACCGCCGCTGCGCTGCCGACCACTGAGGCTGATGTTGTTTGCGCAGCCGAGTATGGGATAACTCCCCACGGGAGAAGTATTGCCTCAGGGCAGCTAATGTGAGAGATGATGGGAGTGATGGTGTGAGGGTCCCAGTGCTAATGGTGCTGGTGCAGCAAGGAATCACAGAGACGTGAGGTGCAGTTCAGGGTCTTTACTGATGGTACAAGGCAGACCCTCCCGGGAGTACTGGCTAGTATAAGGGGCCTGGTCAGTCTGCGAGCAAGCAGGAGTTCCCCTGGCCAGGTGGAGTTGTAGGCCTCCCCGTTTATCTGCACTCTTCCTGGCTACCTTGCTGTCAGCGGTTACAAGTAGCCCACGTCCCTGAGTATACCGTGTGGTGCTCACCCGTATGGCTGGTGACTTGGGGCCTTCTGTTAGCCTCCGCTCCTGGATGGCGGCGCTGGTCCCTTCTTTGTGACTGAGCCTCCGGGCTTCTATGGCCAGAGGACCTGGAATCCCCTGCCGGTTGGTTTCTGCTGCTGGGTATATATCAGTCCCCACAGCCTCGGACTCCTGTGTCCAGTTTTAGTAACTTCAGCCAGGGCGAGCTATATCTCTGCTCACAGCCCCTGGCCTTCTGCCTCTGCTCCTACAGAGCTCCTGTTCTCACTTTCCCTCTCCAGGCTCTGACTGCTCTGCTTGTTCTGCAGGCTCTGTCTAACCTAATCCTGTCCCAGACCCAGTTTATCAGGGCAGATTCCTCCCCTCCCAGGTCTGGGTGGGCCGTGTTGCATGCTTAGGGCTCCTGACCAGAGAAACCTCCCACTTGCTCTCAGACATAATATCTCTATTACTGTGGCAACCAGACCCCTGGGGTGTCACACATGTAACTGCAGTATAAACTAAATCTGTCTTGTTTTAGGTGCATCCTGAATGTGTGAACTTGGCCTGAGGGGATCAAGAACTGAGATGAGCGGATGTGCTGCTATGGGGCTGCTGAAATGAAAATGATAGTATGTGCTTCTGATGGAAGTGAATGTTGTTCTACAAAATATAATGGAAAATGTTGCTGTGCTGGAAGTTGAAGAGGTCACAGGAGGGGATTGGCAAGGACATGATGAATCTTCTTAAAGGATCAGAATTAGTTCCACAGATTCGGGTGTTTTGGTTAGGTATATTACAGGGGGCTGCTGACCATAGAAATTGGCCATTAAGACCCATAGCTGTCGGACAGCTAGGGCAGATGCAACTAGGAGCAAGGGATTCCATGATGTTAGCATGTACTATCATGGAAGCATGTAGAACCTTCTTTATGATTCCATTAACATCATAGTTGGTGACATCATCAATGAACTGCATCTTCAGGATGGCTATGTTGACTGTACCCAGGAATAGAGCTGACCCATGCCAGAGATGTGGTGTGTCCCCTAGGCACCATAGTGTTTTAATGGCCTCAAGTCTTCATCATTGAAGCAGTGCATGTGTAATGAGGTTGGTGGGGTTATAATGAGGTTGGTGGGGCATGTCCCCTATAATGTCCCTGACCATTTCATGACATCACAAGCAATGATGTCACAGGTGGCATTGAACCGCAGCTGCCACGTGCTCAAGAGCGGGTTGCAGGAATGGGAATTGGATGTTTCGCCCCCAGCAATTCGCCCCCAGGTACATTTCGCCCCGCACATTTCGACCCCAGCATTTGGCCCCCAGGATGTTTTGCCCCAGCACATTTCACCCTTGCACATATCGCCCCCAGACAAACGTGCGGGGGCAAATCTTCCTGGGGGCGAAATGTACCTGGGGGCGAAATGTACCTGGGGGCGAACTGCTGGGGGCAAATTGCTGGAGGACAACTGCTGGGGGCGAAACTTCCTATAACCGCAGGAATAATGTGTCTCCTTTAAGTTGGCCTACTGAATGATGTTGCATGAGAGGCAACATTGTTTCTCTGGGAATGTCCCTGCTGTTGATTATAGAAAGTCTATGTGCAATAAAATTTAATTATGAACCATTGCAACTACCCAATTCAGATTTTTCTGTGGCACATTAAGCTTTGTATCGGAAACCTATGCGTACAGTACATCCATACTTGAGGTCTTTGGATGATCTAATACTGCTCCATATTGTTGTCAGTCTTTATCTGGTCCTGAATGACAGGTGTCACAATGATACCGCGACAGTGGGGTCAGATGATTGCCTCATCTGGTGACCCATACACCTGCGGTAGTTAGAACGGCTTCACCGACCTATTAGCAGTTCTGGCTTCCTTTTCTCTGTTGCTGCAAGGATTAAACTGCTTAGTTGGACTCCTGGAGTGCTCTGTCTGTATTGTATCAGCTGTTCTGAGTTTGTAAGGCTGCGTGCCCACTATGCGTTTTTTAAGCGTTTCCACAGCGGCAAGTCCACCGCAAAAACGCTTATAAAACGCTTGGTAATAGGTCTGCAATGTTCCCCAATGATAATCCGCATGTGCTGTGCTCATGCTGCGGAAATTTCTGCTGCGGATTATTATTGCGGAAAAATACGCAGCATGTCCACTAATTTTACGGACACGCAGCGTAATTGCTGCCATTGACTTGCATTGAATCGCTTAATATCCGCATGACTACATGTGCACATGCGGATATTAAGCGATTCACTGTGCGGATGGTACCCGAGACTGGAGAAGAGGAGACCATAGTACTTGTAAAAAAAAAAAAAAATTTTAAATAAAAAAAAACATTATACTCACCTTCTGATGGCCCCCGGTCTCCTGTACGATGAGTCCTGGCTTCCCGGTGGCTCGCGATGGTGTAAAAGGACCTTCCATGATGTCATTTAGTCATGTGACAAATCTGTGACATGACTAAATGACGTCATGGAAGGTCCTTTTACACCACCGCAAGCCACCGGGGAGACCAGAGAAGGAGACCGGGGGCCATCAGAAGGTGAGTATAATGTTTTTTTTTATTTTTTACCATTTTATTCTTTTTTTTTTAACTATTAACTTGGTCACACTATATAAATCCATGCCGGTTGCATGGATTTATATAGTGTGACCAAGTTGTCAAGCACTTTTCCAATTGATGCTAAAATTGCTTGGAAAAGCGCTTGACAACCCGCATGCAAAATCGCATGTGCAAAACGCGTGACAAACGCTTGTCCCTGGCTGAAAAAATGCGTGTAAAATCCGCATGCATTTTTTTCTGCAAGGGAGATGCAGAAATGAAAAATCCAGACCATTTCTGCATTGTGGGCATTTAGCCTTACTCCCCACAGGTTTAAGAACCCTCCTCCTTGCTTCTTTCTTTGCCAGTGATAGCTTACCATTTCCGGGTTTGGAGTTGGAGAGTTCAGAGTTTGGAGAAGGAGGTTAACAGTTGTTTTCAGGAGATATCTGCATGGATTTGGTTTGTGTGTGTTTTCTCCTAATCCTCTTCCCATTTGGTTTTTCCAACCTACTCCTCTCTTGTTTCATAATTGCTCATTTGTGAGTGTATTTGTATGATAGTAGTTTTCTTTTATCCCTGTCTGTTTTCCCCTGTGTATCTGGTTTGTGTTATTCCATACGCTTCTGTCCCATTCCTTCCTGGGTGGGGGAGGAAACAGCTAAGCATTCATATAGGAGAATAGCGAGGTATGAGACCCTGGCATCCCCACCTTCAGGGGTAATCTGGTTAACAGGGATAGTCTGTGGTTCCCCTAGCTTGAGGGACAGAGTAGGCGTCCATTGTCCCTTGAAATCCAACTGCTGTATTGTGACAGCAGATTTGATGACAGATCATTGCTAGTTAACGTCTAATCTTTTCTAATAGCCCTTCGCAGCTTGTGTATTGCACAGGAATCACCATCTTTGCTGTTGCTTCTGTTCATTCAAATGTTTGCATATTCACAATGAAGATGCAAACATTGTGGGATTATTCCGGAGACATCTGCCTGAGTTTGCCACTTATATATAGACATGTGTTGCACATTGCCAACTTCCAAAGAACAAGCTTATGTGTGTATTACTCATAAATATGAATGATAAATCTAGGCATTTGTACAGTGTCTGTCTTTTTTAATATGGTAAACGAGTTCTTCTATCTGATAGATTTATGGTCTATGGACAGGATGTCCATTAGGGACCTGCATTTATTTTGAGAAGGAGACCCTTGTGCACACTCACATAGAATGAAGAAAAGACCGCGCATGTGCGGCTCCTCTCATATTTATTCCTATGGCTGCTCCAAATATTGCCAAGCAAGCAGGATCTTGAGGTGTGCTGACAACAAGAAGTTAGTAGCAAGTCCTGTAATTGACAAGCTAGAGTGTCCATGTATCTGACTTTCTATCTCAGCACATGCCACAGATGGGCTATTGGACTGAGATTTGAAGAATTTGGGGACAAAGTCAACACCTTGAACTTTATCATGTTCCTTTAAACAGTAACTAAGTATTTATTTATTTGGTTAATATATTGTATGTGATTTAAATGCCTATAGATCAGTGGGGATCTGTCCCCCACTGATTGCTTACAAATATAGTTGAAAAGTGTACATCTCAGAGCACAGGAATGTACGGCTCCTGCCTAAGTGATCACACAGAGCGGACACAGATTCAATAGAACGTTATAGGCGTTCTACTGAATCCATTCTCTGCTTTTTATATCTCTAACATAATGCCCTCCCTCTATCTGAAACTGAATTTATCCAAAACTGAGCTCCTTATTTTTCCTTCCTCTACTAACCTACCTAAACCTGACTTTTCAATTTCCTTGGGTTGTGCCACCATAACTCCAAGCAGCAAGCTCGCTGTCTTGGAGTCATATTTGACGCACAGCTTTCCTTTATTCCCCATATTTAATCACTCACTCGCTCATGTCACCTGCACCTTAAAAACATCTCCAGAATCCGACCTTTTCTCACCTTTGATACTGCAAAAACTCTTACTGTCGCTCTTATTCACTCTCGTCTGGACTGCTGCAACTCTCTTCTAATCGGTATCCCGCTTAACAAACTATCTCCTCTCCAATCCATTCTGAAGGTGTCAGCCAGGGTCGTATTTCTATCAGGCCGCTTCACCGACGCCTCTACCCTGTGCCAGTCATTGCACTGGTTACTCATTCACAACAGAATACAATACAAACTCATCTCTCTCACCCACAAAGCTCTGCACAGTTCTGAATCGCCCTATATCTCATCCCTTATTTCTGTCTATCGCCCCTCCAGTACCCTCCATTAGGCAACTGATCTAAGACTGACATCCTCCTTAATCCGAACCTAACAACTCCATCTCCAAGACTTCTCTCGTGCTGCGCTAGTTTTCTGGAATGCACTGCCCCAAACAATCCGACTGATATCTAGCCCCCATGTCTTCAAACGTGCTTTAAAAACACATCTGTTTAGACAAGCCTATCACCTCAACTCACCAACTTAACTCTTCCCTGTGTGACAGTGTCACTGGTTTTATATGTGAGGGGAGTTATGTGTCACTCAGGATGCTCTCCTGTGTGAACTAAGACCTACTTAATTTCTTCCAGCATGTTATATGCTGGTGGGTTTACTCTGTTAAAGGTTGTGTGGTTTTATGGGAATGGCAAAGAGGGCGGGACGCCGTTCCCCTACCTCCCCTCAGGGTGTGGCTGAGCAATGTGTAAAAGCTCAGTCCCTTTTTTTTTTCTCCAGAGTGTGGTCTGGAGAGTGAAGTCTCCAGACAGTGTTGTGGAAGCTGCAGAGCTTTTCACAAGGACTTTGTTGTGCAGTTTATGCTACCGAGAGCGGCGGAACCCGCTCACCTATGGACTGAGCTATATTTTGTTTTGTTTTTCCCATTTAACCCAGATGGGTCTTGTTTATTTTTCCTGTGGAAACCTGCATGAGTTTATGCCATAATAAACCAGCGGAAAGGTAACCTGAGAACGTGTGTCCTGAGTCTACCTCTGGGAGAGCCGGGCGAGTCGTCTTGCCACACCTGTTCCCTCCTAAATGTTAATCTTACTCTGCCCCTGCATATTCATCTGTCTCCACATCCTCCATGCACCAAATGACACACGCTAACTGCCCTTAGGCAGATACTGGCCCCCCATTTCCATATATACTGCTCAAAAAAATAAAGGGAACACTCAAATAACATATCCTAGACCTGAATGAATGAAACATTCTCATTGAATACTTTGTTCTGTACAAAGCTGAATGTGCTGACAACAAAATCACAAAAATCATCCATGGAAATCAAGAGCCACCCCCAAAATTAAAGTGGAAAAACACACTACAGGCCGATCCAACTTTGATGTAATGTCCTTAAAACAAGTCAAAATGAGGCTCAGTTTTTTTGTGTGGCCTCCACGTGCCTGTAAAATCTCCCTGCAATGCCTGGGCATGCTCCTGATGAGGTTGCGGATGGTCTCCTGTGGGATCTCCTCCCTGACCTGGACTAAAGCATCCGCCAACTCCTAGACAGTCTGTGGTGCAACGTGACGTTGGTGGATGGAGCGAGACATGATGTCCCAGATGTGCTCAATCGGATTCAGGTCTGGGAAACGGGCGGGTCAGTCCATAGCTTCTATGCCTTCATCTTACAGGAACTGCTGACACACTCCAGCCACATGAGGTCTGGCAGTGTCCTGCATTAGGTGTAACCCAGGGCCAACCGCACAAGGGTTTCTGAGGATCTCATCTCGGTACCTAATAGCAGTCTGGCTACCTCTGGTGAGCACATGGAGGGCTGTGCGGCCCTCCAAAGAAATGCCACCCCACACCGTTACTGACCCACTGCCAAACCGGTCATGCTGAAAGATGTTGCAGGCAGCAGATCGCTCTCCACGGCGTCTCCAGACTCCGTCACGTCTGTCACATGTGCTCAGTGTGAACCTGCTTTTATCTGTGAAGAGCACAGGGCGCCAGTGGCGACTTTGCCAATCCTGGTGTTCTGCGGCAAATGCCAAGCATCCTGCACGGTGTTGGTCTGTGTGCACAACCCCCATCTGTAGACGTCGGGCCCTCATACCACCCTCATGGAGTTGGCTTCTAACCGTTTGTGCAGACACATGCACATTTGTGGCCTGCTGGAGGTCATTTTTCAGGGCTCTGGCAGTGCTCCTCCTGTTCCTCCTTGCACAAAGGCAGAGGTAGCAGTCCTGCTGCTGGGTTGTTGCCCTCCTACGGCCCCCTCCTCGTCTTCTGGTGTACTGGCCTGTCTCCTGGTAGCGCCTCCAGCCTCTGGACACTACGCTGACAGACACAGCAAACCTTCTTGCCACAGGTCACATTGATGTGCCATCCTGGATGAGCTGCGCTACCTGAGCAACTTCTGTGGGTTGTAGAGTCTGTCTCATGCTACCACGAGTGTGAAAGCACAACCAATATTCAAAAGTGACCAAAACATCAGCCAGAAAGAATTGGTACTGAGATGTGGTCTGTGGTCCCCACCTGCAGAACCACTCTTTTATTGAGTGTGTCTTGATAATTGCCAATAATTTCCATCTACTGTCTATTCCATTTGCACAACAGCATGTGAAATTGATTGTCAATCAGTGTTGCTTCCTAAGTGGACAGTTTGATTTCACAGAAGTTTGATTTACTTGGAGTTATATTCTGTTGTTTAAGTGTTCCCTTTATTTTTTTGAGCAGTGTAGATTGTAAGCTTGCGAGCAGGGCCCTCACTCCTCATGTAACTGTTGAAATGTGATTCATTGTATTGTTTATTTTGTCTGTACATGTCCCTACTTAATTGTAAAGTGCTGCGGAATATGTTGGCGCTATATAAATAAAAATTATTATTATTATAATGGAAATTTCCACCCATTCCATTTTGGGTTCGAGTGAGGGGAGTGAGTGAAAAACTGCTTTGAGCTATGAACACCCTTCAAGCAGTGGTCCCTCTTGCATCTTCATTTTATTCCAGAAAAAAATAGTGTAATATTTATGAAAATGCGCAATTACCATTCGGCAACCTGCCATGATATAATTATAAATTCAATAAATGTATACAGCATCTTATCGTGTATGCTAACTGTTATGTCTGGTAGAACTGCAAAAAAGTACTTATTTTACCTAAAGCAAGAAGCAAAGGAAATTAAAAGATTGCACACTGTAAAGACCTGGGGTCTTCCATGGGCATATTACTACTCAGACAACACAGGGTGAGGGTAAAAGAGTGTGGCAATATTTTATTGAACCACCAAACAGACAATAAACAAATGGAACAGTCCAGCAAAATTACACAGTATCACCCTTCTGCTGGCCCGCCTGGAATAGATCAGCTGTGACTTTGGCGGGCCCCCACAGAGAGGAGGTAGCAACAAGCTTAGGAAGCTGACAGTCCATTGAGTTACAAAACAAAACTAGGAGACCCGAGGGTCCCACCCTGGCGTCTCTGTGAGTTTCCATGGGGCCAGATGACCGGCTGGTCCTAATCTGGCTTCTCCAAATGTCTCCATGGGTACCAGGTGACTCGGAGGGTCCCACCTGGCAACCCCAAACATCATATCCATGGGGCCAGGTGACCTCATTGTCCCAACCTGATTTCCCCAAATGTATCCATGGGTTCTCTAATAGTCAATGGAGTAGATCTGTATCCTTCCAGTCAGGGCCGTGTACCCATAGACTGGAATCCTGCAGAATCCAAATCTCTGTCTTTCTGGATGGAGCCACGCACAGCAGAATGAACACAATTCCACCATTACTTAGTACAAGACAAAGCAGCGTCCTGCGTTGCCTTGCGACTGGGAAAATCAGTGACAGACACGGCATCCTGCGCCCTCACACATCCTACAACACCAGAACGTGATTCTCGAAAAGATTGGGACAGTCTTCGTGCTCTGCCTCCAGGATCAGGACAATGGTGGCACCTGTGACCGGAGAAGCGCAGCTCCAGCTATGCCAGAGCTGCTATTCCCGGCAGGTCACATGACATAGTTGTGTCATGTTAGGAAATCAGAGACTGCTGACGGTCTGCAGACTTTAGCATTTTGTCAGAGCGGATGTCCGCTCTGTTTAAATATTAATGAGCTGCAGCCAATCAACAACCAAGGATTGGCTGCAGTGGTCACATGACACAACAATATCATGTGAGACATGGAGACTAACAGTGCTCACATCTCTGGAGCAATACCACTGTGGGAGGGGAGTGGAGATTGTTTTTATTCTCTATAGGGCCCTAAAATGATTAAGCAGGGGTTCACCAGTAGAAGACTACCCCCATAAATCCTCTTGTGTAGTGCTCCTTGCTTTGCAGTCATTCTGTACCTTCCATTGGCTGTAATCAGATCATCAAAAGTAAATCCAAGACTGTTCATTCACGGAGCTCCTGAGTGTCAGTTCATTTTCTTGTCAGTCTCTAACCTGTTACCTTCTTATTTATTTGTACTGTGTATGACTTAGCTTTGTTCCTAGACTCTCTCTATTTGCCTAGCCCCTCTGGTTTTGTCTGCTGTGACCTGTAGTTTTACACACGAATCTTGACCTTGGCTCACTGTTGATACCTACTTCTTCTCTTCCTTGTCTTTGGGATATTACACCTGGAACTTAAAATTCTTATGGAATGGCTAAAATTCCTAGTTCCATCCAACCTCGCTCCAATCCTGCGTCCTGTTGTTGCTGCAGTGACTGGTGGCTATGTTGGAGATCACACCTCTGTTTAGCTGCTGCTAAACGTTGTCAGCCACGTGTTTCCACACTTCTAGTCTTGTGCTGCATGATGCTCAAGGCCAAATCAGTCTGGCAGAGGATTCAGGCATGTGGATGACCTCCACAGATTTGTGTTCACACAAGTAAGGTCATAATTTCATATAATGAAGAATCTGGTCCCTTAGAAATCAATCACACGAAGATTGACAGAGAAAACAAAGGCAAATGAATATCCTCTTCACTAACTTAAGTGTAGATCTTTTGATTTTTTAGCTTTAGAGTGAAATCGGGGTAAAAAGACACATGCAATGCAAATTACCACAGTATGCAGTGGCATAGAGAAGTTTGGACACCCCTTGTCAAAATTACTGTTATTGTGAACAGTTCAGCAAGTTGAAGATGAAATTGTCTCTAAAAGGCCTAAAGTTAAAGATGACACATTTCCTTTGTATTTTAGGCAAAAAAAAATATATATTGTTATCTTTTGTATTTTAAAAATGACAAAAAGGAAAGTGGGTCGATGCAAAATTTTGGCCACCCTGCATGCTTAGCACCTAGTAGCACCCCCTTTTGAAAGTATCACAGCTTGTAAACGCTTTTTGTAGTCAGCTAAGAGTCTTTCAATTCTTGTTTGAGAGATTTTCATCCATTCTTCTTTGGAAAACTCTTCCAGTTCTGTGAGATTCCGGGGTCGTCTTGCATGCACTGCTATTTTGAAGTCTAGCTGCAGATTTTCAATGATGTTCAGATCAGGGGACTGTGAGGGCCATTGTAAAACCTTTAGCTTGCGCCTTTTGAGGTAGTCTATTGTGGATTTTGACCTGTGTTCAGGATTATTATGAATTTTTAGAAGCTATCCAATTGTCAACTTCAGCTTTTTTACAGATGGTGTTATGTTTGCATCAAGAATTTGTTGAAATTTCATCGAATCCATTCTTCCCTCTACCTGTGAAATGTTCCCCATGCAATTTGGCTGCAACTCCACCCCAGAGCATGATTGATTCACCCCCATGCTTAATGGTTGACGATATGTTCTTTTCCTGAAATTCTGTGCCCTTTTTTCTCCACACATACCTTTTGACGATTGCGTCCAAAGCGGTCTATTTTAACTTCATCGGTACACAGGATTTGTTTCCAAAATGCATCAGGCTTGTTTAGATGTTCTTTTGCATACTTCTGACTCTGAATTTTATGGTGAGGATGCAGGAGAGGTTTTCTTCTGATGACTCTTCCATGAAGGCCGTATTTGTGCAGGTGTCTCTAAACAGTAGAACAATGTACCACAATTCCAAAGTCTGCTAAATCTTTCTGAAGGTCTTTTGCCGTCAAGCGGGGGTTCTGATTTGTCTCTCTAGCAATCCTACAAGCAGCTCTCACTGAAAATTTGCTTGGTCTTCCAAAACTTATCTTGACCTCCACTGTTCCTGTTAACTGACATTTCTTAATTACATTTCGAACAGCGGAAAGGGCAACTTGAAAATGCTTTGCTATCTTCTTATAGTCTTCTCCTACTTTGTGGGCCTCCGCCATTTCCATTTTTAGAGCGCTAGGCAGGTTTAGAAGAACCCATGGCTGCTGTTTTTTGGCACAAAGTTAGGAGGAGGTTGGGTTTTTATAAAGCTGGGAAATTTGCATCACCTGGCCTTTAGTAACGATGATAGCGAACAAGCCATAACCCTAACAGGCTAATTAAGGTCTGAAACCTTGGTCAAAGTTATCTGAGCACTCAAATCTCCAAGGGGCCCAAACTTTTGCATCAGCCGATTTTCCTTTTTGTACATTTTAAAACCTAAAAAAATGACAATATATATTTTTTGCCTAAAATACAAGGAAATGTGTCATCTTTAACGTTAGGCCTTTTAGAGATCATTTCATCTTCCTTATATGTGAAGCACTGTGATTTGTTTTATCATGTTTTTAATATTGTCTTAATAAAATATTGATTTTTTAAGGTTCAAATACTCGTTTTCTTTTCTCAAGGGACTCGTGTCCCATTTGAGAAGAGTAGGTGTGTTAATATATATTTTTTGCCTAAAATACAAGGAAATGTGTCATCTTTAACTTTAGGCCTTTTAGAGATCATTTCATCTTCAACTTGTTTAACTGTTTACAGTAACAGTAATTTTGACCAGGGGTGCCTAAATTTTTACATGCTACTGTATGTTCCATTTGGCCAGGATTGCACCTTTCTCATAGTATAGCATGGCTCAACCCCAGGTAGATGAAGGTTAGGGCCCCCCACAGTCTCAGAACCATTCAAATTTTAAGATGCCCCACTATGTGCTCATTATAGCTCCTATATTGATTCTCAAAGTCCTTAGCCCACTCCTTTTATGCCTTAAGGTATCTATGGATATTGGACCTTTAATCAGTCAAGAGTCTACATTTGTATCTCTTCCACCTCCTCCAGGTACCTTTCCACCTCTCGTACATCCTCTGTTTTTCCTTAAATCAATAGTTGTTTATAGCATTCAGGATTTCAGAAAACTTGTGCTGTGTGTAAAGGGAAGAGAGGTTTGTGAAAAATGGACCTGCTACCATGTAGCTTATCCCCAGTCTTCCCCAGAGCTCTTACCAGACTTTTTTGTGAAGTCTGGGAAACTTCTCCAACTCTTTGGCTTTTTTCACTGATTCCACATGGTAGAAAAGTACAGATGTCCATTGACATCTTTGATGATTGCTTTACGACTGGCTGGCATAGCTGTCCTTTTCTTCCTCACACCGCCCATTCAGGAGAATTAAATGATTGTTACAGTGACAGAAGTCATTCATTATTGTTTTAGATCAATTTTAGAGGCACTGGGGACACATTGCAAAGGGGCAAAATAAGTGACGGATTTTCATTGCAGCGCACGTTTAATATTTGGTGACATCTTATTCATAATGCTGCTGTAAGACACAATGGGTTTTCTACAAGCAAAATTGCAATGGAAAGTCAGCTGCGCTTATATCTCGTGTGCATATACCTTTAAGACTTGCACTCAGGAATGCCCCCAAAATGTCCACTTTCGGCTTTGGTTTACAAAGCCATGCCCTTTATAGGACTCTTCCAACAAAAATAAGAATGTTGGCAAGTGTGTGGTGGTTATGTGTCTGCACCCACAGATGCAGAAATTCAGAAAATACAATGCTGCTTTTTTTAGCTTGTGAGAGAAATAATTTACAAGGTCAACAATCCACAGTCAAAACATTTTTCCTCCAAGTAAAAAGTCTGATATTTATAAGATCTGATAAAGCTTCTGGGATCATCTGTTCACAGTAGCTCCATCTGGTCTCTATTACACAGTGTTTAATGTTAAATTAGAGGATTGCTCTGAGGTGACATACCAGGAATAATCGTGTGCTGGTAATTGGCCCAATGCCAGTGTTACCTACAATATTACAACAAAACTTATCCTGCAGAAAAATATGTTAAATATCTATTGATTTTATTTCACTCTCGTTTCTTTTCACATCATGGTTGATAATTGTGAGGTAACTGCCCCACCCCCAAAACATATGACTGCAATATGTCCCCTAAATACTTGTGCCCCAAAAGTTTCTCCATTGTCATCTATCTTGATCTCTTAAGGTCAGACTCTTGAAGTCTCTTTCAAATCTGCCCCATGCTTATTATTTTATGGAAAATTCTTACTCTTGCAGTGTAAAATCTGCGGTAAATCCACAGGACAATCCATGTCAAGATTCACAGTTACATCCTGTTGATTTTGCTGTGGAAACACCTTCGATTTTTTTTTCATGGTGTCTGTATGTACCCTTCATGCGCAAAGCTAAGCTTTAATTGCTCACCTTGGTCAGAATACTGTAATAGGGCAGCATGGAGGCTCAGTAGTTAACACTGTTGCTTTGAACCACTGGGGTTCTTGGTTCAAATTACACCAAGGACAGTGTCAGTAAGGAAATTGTTCTCCCCATATTTTTATAGGTTTCCTCCGGATACTTTAAAGACATACTGTTATGGAATGATGATCCCCGGACCCTTTAGGAGGGGAACACATGGCATTACTATATACTATGTTGTTATCTTTCCTGAAGTGGTTAATTGGCAGGAAAGCGTTTCCCGCCAGTTTCTGTCTTCATATCCTGCGCTAACTTGCACCTGAAGCTGCCGCGGTGTCCAAAAGATGGAAGTCCTCCTAGAAGAATTGAAGATCCGGACCATCGGATATCTTCAGCGGTTCCAGGGTCCCCTCTTTGGAAGCCGCTGGCATTTTGGATGTAGCCATGATGATCCGAAAGTTGACATCACTGGAGCGGCACAGAAGGTCGCAATGATTTCATTGGAGGGTGCGGGAATGTGTAGTGGAGTGAAGCCAAAGAAAAGAAGAATGTTGTATTTTTCTTCGCCGGTTCGAGGCCTAAGGACCCCAGGACATCACAGAGGAAGAAGAGGTGCGATGGGCGAAGCCGTCACTGGTTCCGAGGCCCATGTTTTACTCAGCTGACTGGTGTGAGAAGAACCAGGCCATCAGGCAGAACCACCTGTAAGGCGGCGGTGTACACACCGTGCAGTAACTGAGGCAGGGACCCAAGCAAGTCCAACATAAACAGCTTTTATTCAGCAACTCACGGTTAAACAGAAAGTCCTCCGGTTTGCAGCCGGGTTAACATGAGTCCATAAACAACGGTTGCCGGGGACAACGGCCACGCCGGGCCTCTCAGAGCCTGACAGGTGCAGAGCCTTCCTAGGCGGTGGTTCAGCCACACTCAGTCCTGCTGAGCTCCCCTGCTGTGCTCCTAGCAGGTTGCAACATAGAACAACACTAAACCTTAGTGAAGGAGTTTTAAAGGACCTGTGGCAAGAGCCACTGGAAAATCCGGGTTGGAGGGAGGAGGCCGCCCCACTGCCTCCTGTGACCTCCTCCAAGAAATGAAGGCCCTGCCGGCTTTTACTTAATCTGCCTTAGCCAGGTAGTCTGACCAGGTGATTGCTCACCATCATTCCTGCATTGCATCCGCAGCTGTGTCTGTGACTGCAATGCACTCCAATGGATTTAATAGGTCTCTGTACACATTCTGGGGGATATATAACGTCCCTCGTATACGATTCCGGTCACTGCCTCACATATCCCCCCCCCTCTGTGGGGTTGAACATTTGCCACCATACAGGGTGCCCAGGACAGGGCATCCGCGTTTCCCTGCGACTTCCCAGGGCGATGTTCTACCGAGAAGCTGAAATTTTGCAGTGACAGGAACCACCTGGTGACTCGCGCATTCCTCTCCTTGGCATTTCTCATCCATACCAAGGGTGAGTGGTCCGTCACCAAGCGGAACTGACGCCCGAGTAAATAATAACGTAGCGATTCCAAGGCCCACTTAATATCCAAACACTGCTTCTCTACCACGCTATAGTTTTTCTCTGCCGGGACAAGTTTTCTACTCAAGTAGGTGACCGGGTGCTCTTCACCATTCACTTTTTGTGACAATACCGCTCCTAGGCCTACCTCCGAGGCATCTGTCTGTACAATGAAGGTTTCCTTGAAGTTGGGGCTGATGAGGACTGGCTGTCCACACAGGGCCAACTTCATGGACTGAAAAGCTTCCTCTACCTTAGGGTTCCACTGAACCATTACCGATTTTTTTCCTTTCAAGAGATCAGTCAGGGCCGCCGTTCTCCCAGCAAAATTAGGTATAAACCGGCGGTAATACCCAAGGATGCCAAGGAACGCCCTCACCTGCTTTGTACTTGATGGTTTAGGCCAATTTTTTATGGCCTCAACTTTATTGATTTGGGGCTTAATAGCTCCTCGGCCTATCACATACCCCAAATATCGGGCTTCCTCTAGCCCTATCGAACATTTTTTTGGATTTGCCGTTAACCCGCAGCTCTGAGAGAATCCAGAACCGCTTGTACCTGGGATAGGTGCGTATGCCAGTCAGTGCTAAAGATGATAATGTCATCCAAATAGGCGGATGCGTACTCCTGATGGGGCTTAAGCACTATGTCCATCAACCTCTGGAATGTAGCCGGGGCCCCATGTAACCCAAAAGGTAAGACCACATAGTGGTATAGACCCTCTGGAGTTACGAAGGCGGTCTTTTCCTTCGCCGAATCTGTGAGGGGTACCTGCCAGTAACCCTTGGTGAGATCGAGCGTGGTAAAGTACTGGGCCTGCCCCAGTCTCTCAATCAGCTCATCCACCCTGGGCATTGGATAAAGGTCAAACTTTGACACTTCATTCAATTTCCGGAAATCGTTACAGAAGCGTAATGATCCGTCTGGTTTTGGAATCAATACGATGGGGCTAGCCCACTCACTCCGTGATTCCTCTATGACGCCTAACTGAAGCATTTGTTTTACCTCAGGCGTGATGGCTTGCCTCCGGGCCTCGGGTACCCGGTACTGTCTTATTCGTACCCTTACGCCAGGTTCAGTGACAATGTCATGTTGGATAACCGTAGTCCTACCTGGTAGCTCTGAGAACACATCGTTATTGTGCTGCACCAGTGAGCGAGCCTCCCGTCGCTGCTGTTTAGTGAGGGCACCATTTATCCTGACCTCCCCCTCGGATGCTTCCCTGGCTAAAGGTAGAGAACTCTCTGGTGATATGCGCGGGGTGACGGCTGTAACTAAACACTCTCGATCTTTCCAAGGTTTTAACAGGTTTACATGTAAAGCTGCTCAGGTTTCCTCCTTCCGGGCTGATACACCCGGTAATTTACCTCCCCCACTTTTTCTCGAATCTCATATGGTCCTTGCCACTTGGCCATGAACTTACTCTCGGCTGTGGGTACCAGTACTAATACCCTATCACCCTTGTTAAAAGTTCTGACTCTGGCTCTTTTATTATATGTGCGCCTCTGAGCTGCCTGGGCATCTAACAGATGCTCTTTCACTATGGGCATGACCGCCGCGATCCGGTCCTGCATACTAGCCACGTGTTCAATTATACTCCTATGCGGAGTTGGCTCTTGTTCCCATATCTCTTTGGCTACGTCCAACAGACCCCTAGGGTGTCTGCCGTACAATAACTCAAAGGGAGAGAACCCTGTGGAAGCCTGGGGTACCTCACGGACGGCGAACATCAAATAGGGTAACAACATGTCCCAATCCCTTCCATCCTTAGAAACCACCTTTTTTAACATGGACTTGAGGGTTTTATTGAACCGTTCTACTAGCCCGTCGGTTTGAGGGTGGTACACCGAGGTGCGCAATTGTTTAATTTTTAGCAATTTGCATAGTTCCCTTGTCACTTTGGAAATAAAGGGGGTCCCCTGATCCGTCAGGATCTCCTTGGGGAGTCCAAGGCGACAGAACATGGCAAACAGCTCCCGTGCAATCAGTTTTGCCGAGGTGTGGCGTAGTGGTATAGCTTCCGGGTACCGAGTGGCATAGTCGGCGACTACCAGTATATGTTGGTGTCCACAGGCGGATTTTACAATGGGTCCAACCAAATCCATTGCAATCCGTTCAAAAGGTACCTCTATCACTGGCAGAGGTACCAATGGGCTACGGAAACTTGAAGTGGGTGAGGTCAACTGACATTCGGGGCAGGATTCGCAATACCTTTTGACTTCCGCATAAACCCCAGGCCAAAAGAACCGCTGTAAGATATGGTCTAGCGTCTTTTTCACCCCTAAGTGTCCACCCAGCAGGTGTGAGTGTGCCATCTCCAGAATCTCTCGACGGCACGACTGAGGTGCCACTAACTGTTCTACAACCTCGTCCCTGATCTTATCTGTCCTGTAGAGTAACTCACCGTTGATTACCATGCGTGGAAATACAGTATCTGCACCGGGCTGTTGAGCTATGCCATTTATCTCTAACACCCTTTCCCGCGCCTGAGTCAGGGTGGGATCCCGTAGCTGAGCTGTCCCAAACGTGCCCCGGGACACTTTCAGCTCGGGGATCGATGGGGTGTCCTCGACCTCTCCTGCCAACACCTCTAAGGGAAACCTATCGGGGTCACACTCTGTCCCTAGGTTGGACACCCCTACGGCAGGTTCATCGGGCACAGCGTCTGAAATACATTTTACCGGGGGAGAGTGGATTTTGTTTTTCAACAGAGTCCAGAACAGGGGCAAGTCTCTTCCCAACACAGTCCCATAGGGAAGAATTTTTACCACTCCCACCACATGTTTTATGTCTCCACATGGCGTGGACAAAACTATCTCTGCAGTTGGGTACTCTCGGAGGTCCCCATGGATACACACAACCCCGGCTGAACGTCCACAGGGGTTGTCTCCTGCCACCAGCGACCCATGTTCCAGAGTCACGAGGCTCCCTGAGTCCAGGAGGGCCTCCGTGGGGTACCCATTAACCTGTACCTGGCATAGCTGGAGTTCTCTGTCCCGGGATTCGGCGCTCGCTGTGCAGACGGTCTGGGCGTACATTGAGACCCGGTGGCTATATCCGCAGTCCATGGGTTCCGTAGTCAGGGGACAATTAGCAATCACATGTCCCGGTCCCTGACACCGCCAGCACCTAAGGGTGGAGGTACTGTTTGGTCTTATGGCAGTTTGGGAGGGAACCAGTCTCCTGCCGCTCTCACTCCGGGGTTCCCCTTCAGCACGGGCAAGGTGCTGACTGTCCTCAGCAGAGGGACGCGACCCCTTTCCCGACTCCTGGGTTGGCAGGGATCGGCGTGACAGCCGAGAGGGGGTGGAGTCTCGAATGAAGTCCTGAGTAGCCGAGTAGCGCTCGACCAAACTGACCACCTGGTCGAGGGTGCCGGGGTCCCCTTGCTCCACCCAACGTTGGATAGCGACTGGCAGAGTCCTCACCAGCCGGTCAACCACCACCCTCTCCACTATCTGGGCTGGGGACAAAGTCTCAGGTTGGAGCCACCTCTTTACCAGCTGCAGGAGGTCATAAGCCTGAGACCGGGCAGGTCGGGTCTCCACATAGGCCCACGAAAACACACGCTGAGCCCTCACGTATGTATTGACCCCCAGCCGGGCAAGGATCTCACCTTTGAGCCTCTGGTAGTCCCGGGCGTCCTCCTGACTGAGGTCGAAACAGGCCTTCTGGGCATCGCCAACCAAAAACGGAGCCACCACTTCCGCCCACTGGTCAGCTGGTAGGTTTTCCTGCTCTGCTGTGCGTTCGTAGATGGTAAGGAAGGCTTCCATGTCGTCCTCCGGTCCCATCTTCCTCAACGCTGATCGAACCTTGTCCCGGGCGTCTCGACGTTCCGGGGCTGATGCCGTCGGTGTCTCCCGCAGGGCAGAAATTTGTTGCATCATCAGTTCATTTGTTTTTTGCTGCTGCCGTTGGAGATCCTGGTACTGCTCCTGCTGTTGCCGCTTAGACTGCATCTGTTGCTGCTGGGTGAGTACCAGCTGCTTAAACAGCTCCTCCATTTTGTCCATGGGGTGGAACTGGAAGGTGGCAGGCCGAATTGTGATCATGCAGCTGCCGGTGGGGTATGCCTCAGTCACACTGCCCGCATTCTCCACCAAGCTGTAAGGCGGCGGTGTACACACCGTGCAGTAACTGAGGCAGTGACCCAAGCAAGTCCAACATAAACAGCTTTTATTCAGCAACTCACGGTTAAACAGAAAGTCCTCCGGTTTGCAGCCGGGTTAACATGAGTCCATAAACAACGGTTGCCAGGGACAACGGCCACGCCGGGCCTCTCAGAGCCTGACAGGTGCAGAGCCTTCCTAGGCGATGGTTCAGCCACACTCAGTCCTGCTGAGCTAACCTGCTGTGCTCCTAGCAGGTTGCAACATAGAACAACACTAAACCTTAGTGAAGGAGTTTTAAAGGACCTGTGGCAAGAGCCACTGGAAAATACGGGTTGGAGGGAGGAGGCCGCCCCACTGCCTCCTGTGACCTCCTCCAAGAAATGAAGGCCCTGCCGGGTTTTACTTGATCTGCCTTAGCCAGGTAGTCTGACCAGGTGATTGCTCGCCTTCATTCCTGCATTGCAGCCGCAGCTGTGTCTGTGACTGCAATGCACTCCAATGCATTTAATAGGTCTCTGTACACATTCTGGGGGATATATAACGTCCCTCGTATACGATTCCTGTCACTGCCTCACACACCTTACAGTGGATCGGACAGCTGGTGGTGAGTACGGTATTCCCCATGCCCAACTCCCTGCTGCCCTGTCCTAATTATCCTCATGTTTAGCTTCCCCTCTAGGATAGCACCCTCTTTATGTTCTAGCCATCCCCCCAGGTCCCAGAGTTGTCAGAAGTATGGAGGCACTTAAAGGAGTAGATGGGCTAGAGGGAGGAATCCAGGAGTCTGTAGTCACCCCAGTAGCTTCAAGGGTAAAAGGGGTAAGGGAGGTCTGCTACAAGGAAGCCCTTACATGTCCCGTTTGTCCATTAGGTTTTCATTTAGCCACAGCGGCTAAAGAAAAAAATTGTCATAACAAATTTTTAGATTTGCTGTCACTATTGCCAGCCGCTAACGAGTTTATGGCTAAATTGGGAAAAAAAGAAACAGATGAGGATAGACGCCGCCCTATACCCAGATCCTTTAATAACTGTTTATAGGGTGAGAAATTTCCTGAAAAATGTTCAGGATTACTTCAACACGTGGATATAATCTTAGAGGTATATAAAAATTTTGGAGGTTTGAACTGCTATTTTTATTATGAAAATTTTCATCAAAAATTGTCCGTTTTTCAGTCCTTAAATTGGGCTGTTAAGGATGTTGGGCTTTGGCTTAACCTGATGCCTCTATCCAGGGTAATGGGGCCACAGTGTTCTTCCCCTCAGGCTATTTTTAAGAAAGAGATATGTTTTGCCATTAATGAGTCACAATGTAAATGGCCATAACGATATGATTCACTTTATTGATCCTGAGGGAAATTACAGCATCACAGCAGCAGAACATGGAGATGAATTACAACATAACAGCAGACAGGTGTAATCTCATACATTCCTATTCATGACCGGTCAGTATGGTATACAATTAGAACACCAATATTACACCAGTCACTTGGAGAATTTCACACTTAGGTAGTTGTTGTACATTCCCATAGCAGTGGGCACAAATGATTTCCTGTATCTTTCCTCGACACAAATGATTTCCTATATCTTTCCTCGGCACAAATGATTTCCTATATCTTTCCTCGGCACAAATGATTTCCTATATCTTTCCTCGGCACAAATGATTTCCTGTATCTTTCCTCGGCACAAATGATTTCCTATATCTTTCCTCGGCACAAATGATTTCCTATATCTTTCCTCGGCACAAATGATTTCCTGTATCTTTCCTAATACATGTAAATACAAGCATGAGTGTTCCTTTTGTGGAGGAATGCACCCTATTGCAAGATATTTCAAAAGATCAAACTTGTTCGGTCATCACTCCACAAAAGAATATTTTAACAAAGCCCTTGATGCCAATAAAATTGTGGAACACGCTAGCCTGGCTAGAGTGGCATCCAAACTTCTAATTGAACGCTTTTCCAATGACTGTTGTGTTACCCATTTAACTGGGTTTAGATGCACTTGGGTTACAAATCTCACATCTGCGCAGCTTCACCCAGAAGTAGTGGCCGCAAAGTTGGCTAAAGAGATTGAATCTGGCCACTTTCTCCAACTTCTGCTTCTCACCGTTGGGTGTGGTCCCAAAGAAAAAGCCTAACTCATTTCAGCTAATTCATCATTGCATTGATCATAGTTCAATTTCTGTAAGTCAGACTATGTTCACACGTTGCGTTTTTGAAGCATTTTTTTATGCAAATTAAAAGCTGCTTTTTACAGCACCAGCAAAAGCTATAAGATTTTAGAATTCTCATGCACATTCTTGTTTTTTTCCATAACTGAAGTTTAAAACTTTTACGGTTTTTAAAACTGCCGCATGTCAATTCTTTCAACGTTTTTGCAGCATTTTTTTTCATTCATAGAAAGCAATGAGTAAGTGCAAAAAAGCAGGAAAAATGCAGAGCAAAAATGTTGCCATCGGTTTTTGCACTGTGTTAGGTGAAAAAAGTACAAGTACAGCAGGATGTGAAACACATTTATTTTTAAACTGTAATGTCTTGGTATCCTCACATGAGCATGGATGTTAGTATTAGTACAGTTTAAATAAATTAGTGATATGTGTGAAAGTAAACAAAGCCCGATCAACTCAATGCCCTACTAATGTCTTAGGTAAACTGTGTCCGACTAATTCATCGTCCCCTTGCTATTTTCACATTTGCAATTGTGTATTTTTTCATGGATTCATATGAACTTTTTTCTTCAGAATAGTCACTATTTTTTTCAGACATAAAAAGCTATTTCCACTAAATAACTTGATCAAATTTTCCTTTTTTCAAAAAATGTTTTATGTTTTCACATACATCTTGCATTGGTGGCCTAACATCTTGTAGTGTTCATGCTTGCATGGTGGAATCAAAACTGAAATTTGGGATCCTGAAAACGCTGCAAAAAAAGCAGCAAAAAAGCCAACAGCTTTTATACTGCCAAGACATCAGGTTTTGGCTGCATAAAAAAGCAACATGTGAACATAGAGTTATACTGCTTTTGACCAAGCGGCAGAACTTGTTAGAAGCTTTAGACCCGGGGCATTAATGGCTAAGGCAGACATTTAGGCTGCATTTAGGTTACTGCGTATTCACTCAGAGGTCTTTAATTCTTTAGGCTTTCAGTTTAAAGATTGTTTCTAAGTTGTGTTTGTTGAAAAATTTTATTTTTTTATTGAGTGGGTAGTGGCGGTTCAGTCCATGAAGGGTGGTTTGGCGCACTATTTAGATGATTTTCCATTTATTTGCCCCAGGGATTCGGCGATATGTAGGCGGTTGTCAAATGCGTTTATGGAAGTCTAAAAGATTTCAGTGTTCCGCTAGAAAAGGATAATACAGTTTTCTCGCATAGTTGTATTGAATACCTTGGTATTGTTATAGATACGGTTAATAGGGAATATCCCTTGCCTGCTGCTAAGATTGCCAAATGCAAGAATGCATTGGTTAAGTTATGTGCAAAAAGAAAGCCACAGTTAAAGAGGTTGAATTGTTGTTAGGTTTGCTAGCTTTTGTCTCTAGGGTCATGCCTATGGGCAGGGTATTTTGAAGGAGATTAGCTTTACATTTCACCAGTATTAAAAACTGGCATTTCATACGTGTATTTCCAGAGATAATAGGGAGGATTTAGAGGTGTGGATAGAGTTTATGAATTTTTTTCAATGGTCGGGCCTTATTTTAGGACCCTTTTTTGGTGGGTGATGAATTTAATCTACAGGTGCATGTTGATGATTATGGCTTACAGCCAATGAAAACACAAAATACATTATCTCAGTAAATTAAAATACTTTATAACAAAAGCTTGAAAAATGTTTTTAAAATCCGATATGTTGGCCTACTGAAATGTATGTTCAGTAAATGCACTCAATGCTTGGTCAGGGTCCTTTTGCATCAATTACTGCATCAATGCGGTGTGGCATGGAGGCGATCAGTCTGTGGCACTGCTGAGGTGTTATGGAAGCCCAGGTTACTTTGATAGTAGCCTTCAGCTCGTCTGCATTGTTGGGTCTGGTGTCTCTCATCTTCCTCTTGACAATACCCCATAGATTCTCTATGGGGTTAAGGTCAGGCGAGTTTGCTGCCAATCAAGCACAGTGATACTGTTGCTTTCAAACCAGGTATTGGTACTTTTGTCAGTGTGGACAGGTGCCAAGTCCTGCTGGAGAATGAAATTTCCATCTCCAAAAAGCTTGTAAGCAGAGGAAAGCATGAAGTGCTCTAAAATTTCCTGGTAGACGGCTGCGCTGGCTTTGGTCTTGATAAAACACAGTGGACCTACACCAGGAGATGACATGGCTCCCCAAACCATCACTGATTGTGGAAACTTCACACTAGACCTCAAGCAGCTTGGATTGCGGCCTCTCCACTCTTCCTCCAGACTCTGGGACCTTGATTTCCAAATGAAAATTGGAACTCTGGCACCTTGTGGAGTGTGTCAATGACTGCTTTCTGGACATCTGTCAAGTCAGCAGTCTTCCCTATGATTGTGGAGCCTACTGAAACAGACTAAGGGACCTTTTTAAATGCTTAGGAAGTCTTTACAGGTGTTTTTTGTTAATTATTTTAATTTACTGAGATAATGACTTTTGCGTTTTCATTGGCTATAAGCCATAATTATCAACATTAACAGAAATAAACACTTGAAATAGATCACTCCGTTTGTAATGACTCTATATAATATATAAGTTTCACTTTTTGTATTGAAGAAATGAAATAAATAAACTTGTTGATGATATTCTAATTTTATGAGATGCACTTGTATTTACTGGTTGGAAGATTTTGGTGCATTTTGGAGTGGTAAATGGTGTGTTAGTAGATGGCATGATGGATGGGTTGTGAATGGTGTTACAAAAAAGCTTCTCATGACAGTTATTCCCAGTAATGGTAGCCACTTCACTGAAATTGAATCAAATAAATTTCCCAAAATTATTTCTAATCAAGACCGTTCACTGAAAAATTATCTAAAGATGAATGTGAAGAATATTGAAAACATAATCCCATGTCAATCATTGTGCCCTGTTTGGCGGGGGATTATACAGATCACAGCTGTAGGGCAGCAGTGTTCACACCGTGCAGTAACTGAGGCAGTGACCCAAGTAAGTCCAACATAAGCAGCTTTTATTCAGCAGACTCACAGTTAAACAGAAAAGTCCTCCGGTACGCAGCCAAGTTAACACAAGTCCATAACAATGGTTGCCGGGGGCAACGGCCGTGCCGGGCCGCTCAGAGCCTGACAGGTGCAGAGCCTTCCCAGGCGTGGGTTCAGCTACTCACAGGTCCGCCGCGCTTTCCTGCTATTTTCCTAGCAGGTCCCAACACTGAACAACACTAACCCTTAGTGCTGGGTTTTTAATGGACCTGTGGCAAGAGCCACTGGAAAACCCGGGTTGGAGGGAGGAGGTCGCCCCACTGCCTTCCTGTAGCCTCCTCCAAGAAATGAAGGCCCTGCCGGGCTTTACTTAATCTGCCTTAGCCAGGTAGACCAATGCTCACCTTCATTCCTGCATTGCAGCCGCAGGTGAGTTTGTGACTGCAATGCACTCCAACAGGTTTAATAGGTCTCTGTACACATTCTGGGGGATATATAACGTCCCTCGTATATGATCCCGGTCACTGCCTCACATATCCCCCCACTCTGTTCAAACTTGTGGGGTTGAACGTTTGTCATCATACAAGGTGCCCGGGACAGGGCATCCGCGTTTACCTGCGACTTCCCAGGGCGATGTCCTACAGACAAACTGAAATTTTGCAGTGACAGAAACCACCTGATGACTCGCGCATTCCTCTCCTTGGCGTTCCTCATCCATACCAAGGGTGAGTGGTCGGTCACCATGCGGAACTGACGCCCGAGTAAATAATAACGTAGCGATTCCAAGGCCCACTTAATAGCCAAACACTCCTTCTTTACCACGCTATAGTTTTTCTCTGCCGGGATAAGCTTTCTACTCAAGTAGGTGACCGGGTGCTCTTCACCATTCACTTTTTGTGACAATACCGCCCCTAGGCCTACCTCCGAGGCATCTGTCCGTACAATGAAGGTTTCCTTGAAGTTGGGGCTGATGAGGACCAGCTATCCACACACGGCCAACTTCATGGACTGAAACGCTTCTTATGCCTGAGGGTTCCACCGAACCATTACCAATTTTTCCCTTTCAAGAGATCGATCAGGGCCGCCGTTCTCCCAGCAAAATTAGGTATAAACCGGCGGTAATACTCAAGGATGCCAAGGAACGCCCTCACCTGCTTTGTACTTGACGGTTTAGGCCAGTTTTTTATGGCCTCAACTGTATTGATTTGGGGCTTGATAATTCCTCGGCCAATCACATACCCAAAATATCGGGCTTCCTCTAGCCCTATCGCACATTTTTTGGGGTTTGCCGTTAACCACGTAGCTCTGAGAGAATCCAGAACCGCTTGTACCTGGGATAGGTGCGTATAGGTCCATATGCCAGTCGGTGCTAAAGATGATAATATCATCTGGATACGTGGACGCCTACTCCTGATGAGACTTGAGCACTATGTCCATCAGCCTCTGGAATGTAGCCGGGGCCCCGTGTAACCCAAAAGGTAAGACCACATAGTGATATAGACCCTCCGGAGTTATGAAGGCGGTCTTTTCCTTCGCCGATTCCGTGAGAGGTACCTGCCAGTAACCCTTGGTGAGATTGAGCGTGGAGAAGTACTGGGCCTGCCCCAGTCTCTCAATCAGCTCATCCACCCTGGGCATTGGATAAAGGTCAATCTTTGACAATTTAATTTAATTTCCGGAAATCGTTACAGAAGCATAACGATCCGTCTGGTTTCGGGATCAGTACAATGGGGCTAGCCCACTCACTCCGTGATTCCTCGATGACGCCTAACCAGAGCATTTGTTCTACCTCAGCCGTGATGGCTTGCCTCCGGGATTCGGGTACCCGGTACGGTCTCATTCGTACCCTTACCCCCGGTTCGGTGACAATGTCATGTTGAAGAACTGTAGTCCTACCCGGTAGCTCTGAGAACACGTCGGTATTCTGCTGTACCAGCGAGCGAGCCTCCCGTCGCTTCTGTTTAGTGAGAGCATCACTTATCCTGACCTCTCCCCCAGATGCACCCCTGACTGAAGGTAGAGAACTCTCTGACGGCATGCCCGAAGTGACGGCTGTAACTAAACACTCTCAATCTTTCCAAGGTTTTAGCAGGTTTACATGATAAAGCTGCTCCGGTTTCCTCCTTACAGGCTGATACACCCAGTAATTTACCTCCCCCACTTTTTCTAGAACTTCATATGGCCCTTGCCACTTGGCCATGAGCTTACTCTCGACTGTGGGTACAAGTACTAACACCTGATCGCCCTTGTTAAAAGCCCTGACCGTGGCTCTTTTATTATATGTGTGTCTCTGTGCTGCCTGGGCATCTAACAGATGTTCTTTCACGATAGGCATGACCGCTGCAATCCGGTCCTGCATACTAGCCACGTGTTCAATTATACTCCTATGTGGAGTCGGCTCTTGTTCCCACGTCTCTTTGGCTACGTCCAACAGACCCCTAGGGTGTCTGCCGTACAATAACTCAAAGGGAGAGAACCCTGTGGAAGCCTGTGGTACCTCACGGACGGCGAACATCAAATAGGGTAGCAACATGTCCCAATCCCTTCCGTCCTTAGAAACCACCTTTTTTAACATGGACTTGAGGGTTTTATTGAACCGTTCTACTTGTCCGTCTGTTTGAGGGTGGAATACCGAGGTACGCAATTGTTTTACTTTTAGCAGTTTTCACAGTTCCCTCATCACCTTGGACATAAAAGGGGTCCCTGGGTCCATCAGGATCACCTTAGGTAGCCCAAGGTGACAGAACATAGCTAATAGCTCCCGTGCAATCAGTTTTGCCGAGGTGTGGCATAGCGGTATAGCCTCCGGGTACCAGGTGGCATAGTCGACGACCACAAGTATATGTTGGTGGGCACAAGCAGATTTTACAATGGGCCCTACCAAGTTCATTGCAATCCATTCAAAAGGTACCTCTATCACTGGCAGATATACCAATGGGCTATGGAAGCTTGCGGTGGGTGTGGTCAGCTGACATTCAGGGCAGGATTTGCAGTACTTTTGGATCTCCGTGTAAATCCCCGGCCAAAAGAACCGCTGCAAGATACGCTCTTTTTAACCCCTAAGTGTCCACCCAGCAGGTGTGTGTGTGCCATCTCCAGAACTGCCCGACAGTACGACTGAGGTACCACTAACTGTTCCACAGCCTCATCCCTGATTTTATCTACTCTATAGAGCAACTCACCATTGACCACCATGCGTGGAAACACAGTATCTACACTGGGCTGTTGAGCTACACCACTTACCTCTAACACCCTCTCCTGCGCCCCAGTCAGAGTGGGATCCTGTAACTGAGCTGTCCCAAATGTGCTCCAGGGCACTTCCAGCTCAGGGATTGATGGGGTCTCCTCGATCTCTCCTGCCAGCACCTCTAGGGGAAACCTATCGGGGTCACACTCTGTCCCTAGGTTGGACACCCCTACGGCTGGGACCCCTGACTCGGGTTCTTCAGGTACAGCGCCTGTAATAAATTTTACCAGGGGAGAGTAGATTTTGTCAGAACAGGGGCAAGTCTCTTCCCAACACAGTCCCATAGGGAAGAGTTTTTACCACCCCCACCACGTTTCATGTCGCCACATGGCGTGGACAAAAGTACCTCCGCGGTCGGGTACTCTCAGAGGTCCCCATGGATACACACAACCCTGACTGTCCGTCCACTGGGGTTGTCTCCTGCCACCAATGACCCATATACCAAGGTCACTAGGCTCCCCGAATCTAGGAGAGCCTCCGTGGGGTACCCATTAACCAGTACCTGGCACTGCTGGGGTTCACTGTCCGGGGGGTTGGCACTTGCAGTGCAGACGGTCTGGGCTTACATTGAGACTCGGCGGTTATACCTGCAGTCCATGGGCTCTGTAGTCAGGGGGCAGTTAGCAACCACGTGTCCCAGCCCCTGACACTGCCAGCACCTAATGGCGGAGGCACGGTTAGTTTTTGTGACAGTTTGGGAGGGAACTGGTCTCCCGCCATTCTCACCCTGGGGTAACCCTTCAGCACAGGTACGGTGCTGACTGTCCTCAGCAGAGGGACGCGACCCCTTTCCCGGTTCCTGGGTTGGCAGGGATCGGCGTAACAGTCGCGAGGGAGCAGAGTTCCGGACAAAGTCCTGAGTGGCTGAGTAATGCTCAATCAGGCTGACCACCTGGTCGAGGGTGCCGGGGTCACCTTGCCCCATCCAGCGTTGGATAGCGGCCGGCAGAGTCCTCACCAGCCGGTCGACCACCACCCTCTCCACCATCTGGGCTGGAGTCAAAGTTTCAAGCTGGAGCCACCTCTTTACCAGCTGCAGAAGGTCATAAGCCTGAGACCAGGCGAGTCGGGTCTCCACAATGGCCCATGAAAATATGTGCTGAGCCCTCACGTATGTATTGATCCCCAGTCGGGCAAGGATCTCACCTTTGAGCCTCTGGTAGTCCTGGGCGTCCTCCTGACTGAGGTCGAAGTAGGCCTTCTGGGCATCGCCGACCAAAAACTGAGTCACCACTTCCGCCCACTGGCCGGCTGGTAGGTTTTCCCGCTCTGCTGTGCATTCGTAGATGGTCAGGAAGGCTTCCACGTTGTCCTCCGGTCCCATCTTCCTCAATGCTGAGCGAACCTTGTCCCGGGCCTCTCGACATTCCAGGACCAGTAGCTGCTGCTGCTGATTGTGCTGCTGTTCCCGCTCATGCTGTTGCTGCTGAGACTGCAGCTGCTGCTGCTGGGTGATTACCAACTGCTTTAACAGCTCCTCCATTTTGTTCACGGGGTGGGGCTGAAAGGTGGCAGGCCAGATTCTTGTCATGCAGCTGCTGGTGGGGTATGCCTCAGTCACAATGCCCGCATTCTCCACCAAGCTGTAGGGTGGTGGTGTTCACACCATGCAGTAACTGAGGCAGTGACCCAAGTAAGTCCAACATAAGCAGCTTTTATTCAGCAGACTCACGGATAAACAGAAAAGTCCTCCGGTACGCAGCCGGGTTAACACAAGTCCATAACAATGGTTGCTGGGGGCAACGGCCGCGACGGGCCGCTTAAGGCCTGATGGGTGCAGAGCCTTCCCAGGCGTAGGTTCAGCTACTCACAGGTCCGCCGAGCTTTCCTGCTAAGCTCCTAGGGGGTCCCAACACTGAACAACACTAACCCTTAGTGCAGGGTTTTTAAAGGACCTGTGGAAAGAGCCACTGGAAAACCTGGGTTGGAGGGAGGAGGCCGCCCCACTGCCTTCCTGTAGCCTCCTCAAAAAAAGGAAGGCACTGCCCTGTTTTACTTAATCTGCCTTAGCCAGGTAGTCTGACCAGACCAATGCTCACCTTCATTCCTGCATTGCAGCCGCAGCTGTGTCTGTGACTGCTATGCACTCCAACAGGTTTAATAGGTCTCTGTACACATTCTGGGGGATATATAATGTCCATTGTACAGGATCCCAGTCACTGCCTCACACAGTGTACAGCTGTAACCGGACATTGAGTGACAAAAAACCCCACCAGCATCTGTGAGCTGCCACAGGAAGACCCACTGTGGCTTCCAAGCCATGCAGCATGTTCTTTGTATCAGAGAATTATAATTCAACACCGAGTTATGGGAATACGATACATCCCAGTGATACACCAAATAGATTTTTGGAAACACACGAACCGGATGAATGTCACCCTGGCTTTCAACACAGTCCAGTGCATAGGAGAATGGAGATACACGGCACAGCCTTGCGGAAGGCCCTAGGCCCCTGTGCTTGGTATCCACGTGTAGCAGGGGCCTGGCTGGATCCGATGACACCAGATCCGGCTCTCTAGGACCGTCCACTAAGGAAGTATAGCCCATTTTAATTTCAGGGGTTTTTAGCCGAGAGAGGCCAGGAGTGAAGATTTAGGTTCAGGCAGGAGGGGGAGTGATCCAGAGGGGTTAAGAGCTCCAGAGCCCTAGCTCCATTGTCTTTTTCCCTGGGAGGTCGCGAGGATGCATTGTGTGGAAGAAGTCCTGCAACTAAGAGAGAGGGCCCCACAAGCCTCCCATGTGGCAGCCCCTCCCCCGCAAGCCAGGCCTTCAATCTGACTGGTAATTGACTTTTAATAACTGCTTTATATCTTTTGTACCACTACTATTGTGTTTGCATCTCTGACCATTATGAATGTATAACCCTTAGGTATATAGTGTAATGTCTAGTGTGCCCTTAAGGTGATTAAATATATAATTTAAACTTGGGATGCTCTTTTATCTCGATCCATGAACCCACACGTCCATTGTTCGGCTTAATCCTCATTCTACCGGGGCGGGTTTCTTGCCCAATTTAATCCTTGTTAACGGACCGGGGACGTATAACAAATAGAAACTGGTGGCAGCGCCACCAGGCCGACAATGTTCTGCTTCACTTGGGCTAGGGAAGGGACCTCTCAGCCTTTCGGGGATGTGAGCGAGTATGGTGCCACGTCAGTGACTGAGTGGGCCACCTCTTCTCTCTCCCGGTGCCTTCCTGTACCCGTGTGGACAGGGGGTATCTGTGTAGAACTATACCAATCTGACAATACGCCTCCCCGAGGGGGTGTGTAACGTCAAGTTGGTGTAAAAGGCAAATCCGTATCACGTGATCCGTCTGACGTAATTGTGACGTCAGGCGGGTGGCGAGGTATGGATCCGTTCAAGTGGTGGCGAGCAGTGGGATTCTGTGGGATCTCTCTGCTGCCATTCTTCACAAGTGGTTGCAGCAGTTGGATTCTGCAGGGTCCCTCTGGTGCCATTCATCACATTGGTGGCAGCGGTGGGATTCTGCGGGATCTTTATGCTGCAATTCTTCACAAGTGGTGGCAGCGTTGGGATTCTGCGGGGTCCCTCTGGTGCCATTCATCACATTGGTGGCAGCTGTGTGATTCTGCGGGATCTCACTGCTGCCATTCATCACAGTGAATACAATTTATTTGGCAGGCCAGCAATTTTGTTTGGTTGTGCATATGTAGCACAATGATAGCATTGTTCTATCAGTCTCTGTAAAATATCATTATGCATTTAACACTGCTTAGCCCCTGATGAATCAAGGCAGCAATTAATAAGTGATGAAACGCATAGGGATTTTTAGTTAGAATGGATAGCTAGTTAGTAGTTGAATAGTTTCTCCTTTCCTTATATTTACCTCTATTTAACTTCAAGTGGTGATTATAATTTGTATAATACATGTCAGACCCAGGTCCGTGGCATTAATCTCCCCCTACAGTAGTCTGTATTTGTTGCATCTCTTATATGTAGGACTTCCATAACAACTATTCCTTTATAATATAGGCAGTTTTCTCCTAGGGCATTAGCCATTGAATAAGACAAGCGGTTTATTCATAGAGCATTAGCTATTTACCAGCAAGTAGTAGGTACTGCAGTTAGGTCTCCTTAGTACTCCTGAGGATTCTTTTCTAAATAGAGTATATATTAGGGTTTGCTCAAATCTGCATTTATGAAATCGCTCAGATTCTCAGCCTGAAAAGTTGGCTAGTGTAAGGCGAGTGTCATGCGTATGTCATTCCGTATATGTCATGCGAGTACTATGCAAGTGTGCCTTTTTTTTCTCGCCTAGCATCCGTATGTCATGCGTTTTTAACATAATCTTTTACTTACTATAATAATACTCTATGTAAATTAAATCTATTTATCATAAATAATAAAGAAATATTATATAAACATATAGATAGATGAAAGATATTAGATATGATATATATTATATATAATAGATATATAGATATTATATTGATATAGATAGATATCCTGTAAATATATAATTTCACAAGCCCCCTTCATATAATAAACTTGAACCCTTTAGTGCCTTTCATGTGGCACTAAAGAGTGTTTAGCCTTGTTTAACCTAATAAATAAATAATTTTAAAAATGACATGGGGTCCCCTCTATTTTTGATAACCAGCAAAGGTAAAGAAGACAGCTGTAGGCTGATATTATCAGGCTGGGAAGGTCCCTGGTTATTGGGCCCTTCCCAGCCTAAAAATACAAGCCTACAGCCACCCCAGAAGTGGTGCATCAAATTAATCCTGACGCTTTGCCTTGGCTCTTTCTGGGAATTGGGGCTGATGACAGCGACGATTTGTCAAAAAACACAGCTGACATCACGCCCTAGTGTTAGTAATGGAGAGATGTCTATCAGACACCCCATTACTAACCCAGTATTAAAAAAAAATACACACACACCAAAAAATACTTTATTTGAATAAACACTCCCCGACACTTTCCCTGGTTCACCAATTTATTATATAAAAAAAAAACATGCAGATCTGATGTAGTCCACCGAATCCGATGTAGTCCAGGGAAACCTGAAGAACACCAAATAACGTGTCATTTTATTTAATATTGTTTAATGGAATCAAAGTTGGTATTGTGTCCCAATGATGATGATGTCTGTAAAGCTTTGCGTATTATTATTGTGCTATATAAGAAAATTAGATAAATAAATAGGGAGTCAAGGACTATGTCTCAGAAATGTTTTGTTACAAGATGAGTACAAGCTTCATCATGTAACGAAAGTTGGGAAACTTTGAGGTGATCATATACATCATCATTTAAAACAGAAGCAAGGGAATTTGCTAACCTCTATGTTTGAGTTGGTTAGTGTATAATTACGGTGGCATGTAAGAAAATGCATGTGTAGTGTCCTCCCTATCCCAACACCGTTTCGCTTTTCGCTTCTTACGGGGGCGTCTTGTTTTGCATTTGGACTTTATATGTACAGTATATATAATATTATAGCAATTATGATCTGTATGACTTAAAACCCCCTATAACCTGAGATTAATATCCAATATAATGTTTAATACTTGGATATGCCAACATATTAATTAACTTATTTATGCTTGTGTCTCCCTCCTTGTTGGAGGTTTTGCCTTGTCTTTTTATCTTTTTTGTTTTTAACTCTATTGATTCAATAAAGTATTATGTTTTATATGAAGCTGGAATCTCTTTATATCCCTTAACAGTTTGATGACCAATAGGGATATTGGTTATATATTGATTATGAAGTTTCTAGCATTTCATTATCCTTTTTTGGGACATATGTGACAAATCAGTTAAATAAATGTTCAAAAAGCTGTGATCAATATGGTGGTAACTGTCCTTCTTCAGGGATGTTCAATTTCCAACATTAGCACTTTCCTGATATTGGATGTACTGATACATCCAATGTCAGGTCACCATCTTTGATGCAGCCTCTGGAGTTAAGCCTGCATCATTCCCTGCAGATGATGACTCTTTTACATACAGTACAGACGAAAAGTTTGGACATACCTTCTCATTTAAAGATTTTTCTGTATTTTCATGACTATGAAAATTGTACATTCACACTGAAGGCATCAAAACTATGAATTAACACATGTGGAATTATATACTTAACAAAAAAGTGTGAAACAACTGAAAATATGTCTTATATTCTAGGTTCTTCAAAGTAGCCACCTTTTGCTTTGATGACTGCTTTGCACACTCTTGGCATTCTCTTGATGAGCTTCAAGAGGTAGTCACCGGAAATGGTTGTCACTTCACAGGTGTGCCTGTCAGGTTTAATAAGTGGGATTTCTTGCCTTATAAATGGGGTTGGGATCATCAGTTGTGTTGTGCAGAAGTCAGGTGGATACACAGCTGATAGTCCTACTGAATAGACTGTTAGAATTTATATTATGGCAAGAAAAAAGCAGCTAAGTAAAGAAAAACGAGTGGCCATCATTATTTTAAGAAATGAAGGTCAGTCAGTGCGAAAAATTGGGAAAACTTTGAAAGTGTCCCCAAGTGCAGTTGCAAAAACCATCATGCGCTACAAAGAAACTGGCTCACATGAGGACCGCCCTAGGAAAGGAAGACCAAGAGCCTCCTCTGCTTCTGAGGATAAGTTTATCCGAGTCACCAGCCTCAGAAATCGCAGGTTAACAGCAGCTCAGATTAGAGACCAGGTCAATGCCACACAGAGTTTTAGCAGCAGACACATCTCTACAACAACTGTTAAGAGGAGACTTTGTGCAGCAGGCCTTCATGGTAAAATAGCTGCTAGGAAACCACTGCTAAGGACAGGCAACAAGCAGAAGAGACTTGTTTGGGCTAAAGAACACAAGGAATGGACATTAGACCAGTGGAAATCTGTGCTTTGGTCTGATGAGTCCAAATTTGAGATCTTTGGTTCCAACCACCTTGTCTTTGTGCGAAGCAGAAAAGGTGAACGGATGGACTCTACATACCTGGTTCCCACCGTGAAGCATGGAGGAGGAGGTGCGATGGTGTGGGGGTGCTTTGCTGTTAACACTGTTGAGGATTTATTCAAAATTGAAGGCATACTGAACCAGCATGGCTACCACAGCATCTTGCAGCGGCATGCTATTCCATCAAGGTTTGCGTTTAGTTGGACCATCATTTATTTTTCAACAGGACAATGACTCCAAACACACCTCCAGGCTGTGTAAGGGCTATTTGACCAAGAAGGAGAGTGATGGGGTGCTACGCCAGATGGCCTGGCCTCCACAGTCACCAGACCTGAACCCAATCGAGATTGTTTGGGGTGAGCTGGACCGCAGAGTGAAGGCAAAAGGGCCAACAAGTGCTAAGCATCTCTGGGAACTCCTTCAAGATTGTTGGAAGACCATTTCCGGTGACTACCTCTTGAAGCTCATCAAGAGAATGCCAAGAGAGTGCAAAGCAGTCATCAAAGCAAAAGGTGGCTACTTTGAAGAACCTAGAATATAAGACATATTTTCAGCTGTTTCACACTTTTTTGTTAAGTATATAATTCCACATGTGTTAATTCATAGTTTTGATGCCTTCAGTGTGAATGTACAATTTTCATAGTAATGAAAATACAGAAAAATCTTTAAATGAGAAGGTGTGTCCAAACTTTTGGTCTGTACTGTACTTATCAAATGCCCCTTACAGTAGCGAGCGGAGCTTAGCTCCATCCACTGCTAAGTCCTTAAATCCTGCTGCCAATCTCTGATAGTGGCATTAAAAGCCCGTAAATCTGGGCCCATCAGTCACCCTTGAGACATGATTGCGGTGTGCTGATGGGTGGCTATGGCACAGAGGATTATCTGGGGGGGAGCGGCAGGCCGGGCATGTGCCCCGGGCAAAGCCGGCAGGGGGCGCAGTCAGGCCGCCTGATGCGGCGGTCCGAAGTGTCTCTCCCGGCGGCTGCATGCTGACGGGGGGGACTGGGAGTCGGCAGTTCTCTGAGATGGCTCTCAGCTCACAGATCGTGCAGCGCGCCGGCTCTCAGTGTTCAATTGTACTCACGTCTGAAGGACATGCTGTTTGTACGTTAATGGCCAGGCCAATTTTTACAATTCTGACCAGTTTCACTTTATGAGGTGATAACTCTGAAACGCTTCAACGGATCCCCCTGATTCTGAGATTGTTTTCTTCATGACATGAAAAAATCGTAAATTTGGCAAAAAATTTTAAAATTTTGCAATTTTCAAACTTTGAATTTTCATGCCATTAAATCAGAGCGATACAGTACAGACCAAAAGTTTGGACACACCTCATTTAAAGATTTTTCTGTATTTTCATGACTATGAAAATTGTACATTCACACTGAAGGCATCAAAACTATGAATTAACACATGTGGAATTACCTCTTGAAGCTCATCAAGAGAATGCCAAGAGTGGGCAAAGCAGTCATCAAAGCAAAAGGTGGCTACTTTGAAGAACCTAGAATATAAGACATATTTTCAGTTGTTTCACACTTTTTTGTTAAGTATATAATTCCACATGTGTTAATTCATAGTTTTGATGCCTTCAGTGTGAATGTACAATTTTCATAGTCATGAAAATACAGAAAAATCTTTAAATGAGAAGGTGTGTCCAAACTTTTGGTCTGTACTGTATGTCACTCAAAATTGTTAATAAATAACATTTCCCACATGTCTAATTTACATCAGCACAATTTTGTAACCAAAATAGTTTTTTGTTAGGAAGTTATAAGGGTTAAAAGTTGACCAGCTATTTCAAATTTTTCCAACAAAATTTACAAAACCATTTTTTTAGGGACCACATCACATTTGAAGTGACTTTGAGGGGCCTTTATGACAAAAAATACCCAAAAGTGACACCATTCTAAAAACTGCACCCCTCAAGGTGCTCAAAACTACATTCAAGAAGTTTATTTACCCTTCAGGTGCGTCACAGGAATTTGAATGAAAACAATGAACATTTAACTTTTGTTCACAAAAATTTTACTTTAGACCCAATTTGTTTTATTTTTGCAAGGGTAACAGGAAAAAATGGAACCCAAAATTTGTTGTGCAATTTCTCCTGAGCATGCCGATACCCCATATGTGGGGGAAAACCACTGTTTGGGCGCACTGCAGGGCTCGGAAGGGAAGGAGTGCCATTTGACTTTTTGAGTGTAAAATTTGCTTGAATAATTAGAGGACACCATGTTGCGTTTGGGGAGCCCCTGATGTGCCTAAACAGTGGAAACACCCCACAAGTAACATCATTTTGGAAACTAGACCCATCAGGGAACTTATCTAGATGTGTGGTGAGCACCTTGAACTCCTAAGTGCTTTTTAGCCCCAAATTTTTTATTTTCAAAGGGGTAACAGGAGAAAATGGACACCAAAATTTGTCATGCAATTTCTCCTGAGCACGCAGATACTTCATATGTGGGGGAAAACTATTGTTTTGGGTGCTCAGAAAGGAAGGAATGACATTTTGGAATGCAGACTTTGATGGAATGGTCTGCGGGTGTCATATCGCATTTGGAGAGCCCCTGATGTGCCTAAACAGTAAAAAAAAAATGGAGAAAATGGACCCCAAAATTTGTTCTGCAATTTCTCTTGAGTACGTTGATACCCCATATGTGGTCGAAAACTACTTTTGAGGCACAGTGCAAAGCTCAGAAGGGAAGAAGCGCCATATTGGAGTTCATATTTTGCTGGGCTGGTTTGACGGTGCTATGTTTGTATTTGGAAGCACAGAAGTTGCTGAATTTCTTTTGGGGGGCAAGGGCCATTTCGCTTTTCCAGAGCCTTTGTACTACTAGTAATGTGGAAGCCCCCTATATTTCCATTAAGAGATGACGATCTGAGTGGGGACTTGCTTTTTTGCTGATTGAGTCAAAGCTTTTATTGTGCTCCAAAATGTAATGTAAAATGTTCCCATTTATCCTTTCCTCTACACTGAGAACTGATATCGGGGGTTTCCATCTAAATCTCCAAGTGACATGATTCAGATGACACCCCCAAGGGATCCATTCACTATAATAAGGCAGCAGGGTTACTCTGGACTCCGTCTGGCCTCTGTTCAGCGGTGTCCTTTTTTTCAGAGGTTCACAAAACTGTGGTCGACGGCACTTTTATGCACGCCTAATAAAAAGATAGACACCGTGGGATCACAGGCCAGATGGCGTCCACGGTGCCTCCATCTGCTCATTAAAGGGAATCTTCCGCCGTGGGTTCCATCTGAATCACATATTTCAGAGATCTACACGGAAACCCCGGTGTAAGCGCTCAGCGCAGAGCGCAGGATACATGTGAGCCGGGCCATACTGCGATCTTTGGGTGGCAGAATGAACAAATCAGCAGCAGGTGAAGAATTGGTTTTAGATATTTTTTACGCCGTTCCACGTGTGGTATAAGTGATTAGATGACTTTGTTTTTCGGGTCGGTGCGATTGCAGAGATACCAGATTTATATTGGGTCTTTATATTTGGCTGCTGTCACACACTAAAAAACACTTTTTTGCAAAAATTTGTTTTTGCATCGCCATATTTTGAGAGCTATAGTTTTTACATATTTCGGCCTACAGAGTTATGTAAGAGCTTATTTTTTTGTAGGACAAGTTGATGTTTTTATTGGTGCCATTTTCAGGCACGTGACATTTTTTGATCGCTTTCTATTCCGTTTTTGGGAGGCAGAATAAACAAAAACCAACAATTCAGCAATTGTTTTTTTTTTATATGCCGTTCCGCATGTGGTAAAATTGATAAGGTAGCTTTATTCTTTGGGTCAGTACAATACTACATTTATATCTTTTTTTATGTTTTGGCACTTTTACACAATAAAAAGTTTTATAGAAAAAAAATTTTTTTTGCATCGCTTTATTCTGAGAGCTATAACTTTTTTATTTTTTGTCTGTTGGAGCAATATGGTGCCTTGTTTTTTGTGGGACAAGTTGATGTTTTCAGTAGTACCATTTTTATTTACATTCGTCTTTTTTATCGCGTTTTATTCCACTTTTTGTTCGGCAGTATGATAAAGCATAGTTTTTTGCTTTGTTTTTCTTTTTTTCTTTTACCGTGTTCACTAAAGGGGTTAACTAGTGAGAAAGTTTTATAGGTCAGGTCGTTCCGGATGCAGTGATACCAAATATGTGTACTTTTATCGTTGTATTTTTTTTCGTAATAATATTTATTTATGGGTAGGTACAATTTATAGATATATATTTTATTATTATTTTGTGATTTTTAACCACTTCGCACCAGACCCTGTTTTTGCCTTCGTGACCGGGCCAATTTTTTCAATTCTTACCACTGTCACTTTATGAAGTAATTACTCTCTAACGCTTCAACGGATTCCCCTGATTCTGAGACTGTTTTTTCGTGACATATTGTACTTCATGATTGTGGTAAAATTTCTTCGATATAACTTGCATTTATTTGTGAAAAAATCGGAAATTTGGCAAAAATTTTGAAAATTTTGCAATTTTCAAACTTTGAATTATCATGCCCTTAAATCAGAGAGATATGTCACACAAAATAGTTAATAAATAACATTTCCCACATGTCTACTTTACATCAACACAATTTTGGAACCAAAATTTTTTTTTGTTAGGAAGCTATAAGGGTTAAAAGTTGACCAGCGATTTCTCATTTTTCCAACAAAATTTACAAAAACATTTTTTTAGGGACCACATCTTATTTGAAGTGACTTTGAGGTGCCTTTATGACAGAAAATACCCCAAAGTGACACCATTCTAAAAACTGCACCCCTCAAGGTGCTCAAAACCACATTCAAGAAGTTTATTAACCCTTCAGGTGTTTCACGGGAATTTTTGGAATGTGGAAGAAAACAATGAACATTTAACTTTTTTTCACAAAAATGTTACTTTAGACCCAATTTTTTTATTTTCACAAGGGTAACAGGAAAAAATGGAATACACAATTTGTAGTGCAATTTCTCATGAGCGCGCTGATACCACATATGTGAGGGAAAACCACTGTTTGGGCGCACTGCAGGGTTCGGAAGGGAAGGAGCGCCATTAGACTTTTTGAATGTAAAATTTCTTTGAATAATTACCAGACGCAATGTTGCGTTTGGAGAGCTCCTGATGTGCCTAAACAGTGGAAACCCCCCACAAGTGACACCATTTTGGAAACTAGACCCCTTAGGGAACTTATCTAGATGTGTGGTGAGCGCCTTGAACCCAAAGGTGATTCACAGAAGTTTATAATATTGAGCTGTAAAAATAAAATTTTCACATTTTCCCCACAAAAATGTTTTTCATCCCTTAATTTTGCATTATCATAAGGATAACAGGAGAAATTGCACCATGAAATTTGTTGTGCAATTTCTCCTGAGTAAGCCGATACCCCATATGTGGGGGAAAACCACTATTTGGGTACACTGCAGGGTGCGGAAGGGAAGGAGCGCCATTTGACTTTTTGAATGTAAAATTTGTTTGAATAATTAGCGGACGCCATGTCGCATTTGGGGAGCCCCTAATGTGCCTAAACAGTGGAAACCCCCCACAAGTGACACCATTTTGGAAACTAAACCCCTTAGGGAACTTATCTAGATGTGTGGTGAGCACCTTGCACCCCCAGGCGCTTCACAGAAGTTTACAATATTGAGCCGTACAAATAAAATTTTCACATTTTTCCCACAAAAAATGTTTTTCATTCTCTAATTTTGCATTATCATAAGGATAACAGGAGAAATTGCACCATGAAATTTGTTGTGCAATTTCTCCTGAGTACACCGATACCCAATATGTGGGGGAAAACCACTGCTTTGGTGTACGGCAGGGTTCGGAAGAGAAAGGAGCGCTATGTTGGCTGGGATAGGTTGCAGACACCATGTCACATTTGCAGAGTCGCTGACATGCCGAAACAGCAGAAGCCCCCACAAGTGACCCTATTTTGTAAACTACACCTCTCAAGGAATTCATCTAGGGAAGTAGTGAGTATTTTTACATTTTTAAATTTATACCATTGGGCAGTGAATAAAACATAATTATATTTTTACCGCAAAAAAATGTTTTACCCTCAGATTTTACATTTTCACACAGGGCAATGGGTAAAATTGGTGCCGAAATGTGTCACACAATTTCTTCTAAAAGTGGCAATACCCCATATGTGACCGTATCGTACCGCTTAGCCATACGGCGAGATCTGGGAGGGACGGAGCGCTATTTGACAATTGGAGAACAATTTATTGTAGAATAGGCATTTGGATTTGGGAGCACAACATTTTCTGAATTTCTTTTGGGGGGCAAGGGCCATTTCGCTTTTCCAGAGCCTTTCTGCTACCAGTAACTTGGAATATTTTTAACAGATGACGGACCTGAGTGGGGACTAGCTTTTTTTGAGGACTGAGTTGAAGCTTTTATTGGGAACATTTTACGTAACATTTATCCAGCGCTCGAGGCTGAGCACTTACATCGGGGTTTCCATCTAAATTTCCAAGTGATGTAATTCAGATGAAACCCCTGCGGGATCCATTCACTGTAATGAGGCAGCAGAGTTACTCTGGACTCCGTCTGGCCTCTGTTTAGCGGTGTCCTTTTTTTCAGAAGTGCACAAAACTGTGGCCAACCGCACTTTTATGCACGCCTAAAAAAACTGACACCATGGGATCACAGTCCAGATGGCATCCACAGTGGCCTATATCTGCCTCATTACAGGGAATCTTCCGTCATGGGTTCCGTCTGAATCACGTATTTCAGAGATTTACACGGAAACTCTGGTGTAAGCGCTCAGCGCAGAGCGCAGGATAAATGTGAGCAGAGCCTTACTGCGATCTTTGGGAGACATAATAAACAAATCAGTAGCAGGTGAAGAATTGGTTTTATTTATTTTTTACGCCGTTCCTCGTGCGGTATAAGTGATGAGATTACTTTATTCTTCGGGTCGGTGCGATTACAGAGATACCAGATTTATATTGGGTTTTTATGATTGACAGCTGTCACACACTAAGAGACGCTTTTTTTTGCAAAATCTATTTTTTGCATCGCCATATTTTGAGAGCTATAATTTTTACATATTTTGGCCGACAGAGTCATGTGAAGGCTTGTTTTTTGCGGGATGAGTTGACATTTTTATTGGTACCATTTTTGGGTACGTGACATTTTTTGATCGCTTTCTATTCCATTTTTTGGGAGGTAAAATTAACAAAAACCAACAATTCAGGAATTGTTTTTTGAGGTTTTTTTTATGCCGTTCTGCGTGTGGTAAAAGTGATAAGGCGGCATTATTCTTTATGTTTTGGCGCTTTTACACAATAAAACAATATTATAGAAAAAATATTTTTTTTGCATTGCTTTATTCTGAGAGCTATAACTTTTTTATTTTTCGGCTGATGGAGCTGTATGGTGGCTTTTTTTTGCGGAACAAGATGACGTTTTCAGCGGTACCATTCTTATTTCCATTTTGCTTTTTGATCGCATTTTTTTCCACTTTTTGTTTGGCGATATGATGAAAAAGCATAGTTTTTTGCTCCGTTTTTTATTTATTTTTATTACGGTGTGCACAGAAGGAGTTAATTAATGTGACAGTTTTATAGATCGGGTTGTTTCGGACGCGGCAATACCAAATATGTGTACTTTTTTTGTTTTTGCATAAATATACGGATTTATTGGTTTAATATTTTATTTATTTATTTTTATTTATTTTGTGATTTTTTTTAAACAGTTTGAAAACATATTTTAGACTTTTTTTTAAATTTTTACTTAGTCCTGTATGGGACATTAATCTTTATTTTTCTAATCACTGATCTCATGCAATGTAATAGACATGTATTACATTGCATGACATCTTTTCTGACTGTTTCACAGTCAGTGTCTCTTGTTGAACTCAGCTGCAGGGCTGAGCTCAGCAGGACACCATATATGGCAGATCTGGAGGCGGTCATGTGACCTCCACCTGCCATAACAGCGACAGGTCCTGGAAGCTATCAGGGGGCCGTCGGAGAGGTAAGTTGACGACCCCCTCTCCTCTCACTATCTTCTATTTGCCGCGATCACTATAGATTGCGGCATATAGAAGATAGCAAAGGGTTAACATCATTGGGACCTGATCCAATCAGGTCCCGATGATGTCCCCTGTCAGAGCTGCACCGGACTGGGGATCCTGAGGGCTGCGGGACCACCCACCATTTTTAAACATCGGCGCTGCACAGAGCCCAGGCAGCGCCGACATTTATGTACAGTGGGCGGTCCTGAACCGGTTAAAAAAAGATTACAAAAAGATACAACTTTTTTTCACTTTGTTTCACTTTTTTACTTTGTCCCATTATGGGACTTTCTGCAGTTTGATTGCAGTTATAAGGTACTAGGTATTGAACCCGTTCTATGCCCGGGTGGCGAGCATTTTTATTGGTATATGGTCTCCCATGCTGGTATGTGTGGTATGTGCTGCCCCCCTCCTGGTATTTGTGCTGCCACCATCCTATCCTGGTATGCATGGCACCCCTCATCCCTATTCTGGTATGCATGGCACCCCTCATCCCCAATCCCGGTATGCATGGCACTCCTCATCCCCAATCCCGGTATGCGTGGCACCTCTCATCCCCAATCCTGGTATGCATGGCACCCCTCATCCCTATCCTGGTATGCATTGTACCCCATCCCTCATCCCTATCCTGGTATGTATGGTACCCCATCCCTCATCCCCATACTGGTATGCATGGCCCCTCATCCCCAATCCCAATATGCGTGGCACCCCTCATCTCCAATCCGGGTATGCGTGGCACCCCTCATCCCCAATCCTGGTATGCGTGGCACCCCTCATCCCCAATCCCGGTATGCGTGACACCCCTCATCCCCAATCCTGGTATGTGTGACACCCCTCATCCCCAATCCCGGTATGCGTGGCTCCCTCACCCACCAACCCTGGTATGCGTAGTCTCCTCGCCGCCCAATCCTGATATGCATGGCACCCCTCATCCCCAATCCCTGTATGCGTGGCACCCCTCATCCCCAATCCCTGTATGCGTGGCACCCCTCATCCCCAATCCCTGAATGTGTGGCACCCCTCATCCCCAATCCCTGTATGCATGGCACCCCTCATCCCCAATCACTGTATGCATGGCACCCCTCATCCCCATTTCCGGTATGCGTGGCTCCCCTCATCCCCAATCCCAGTGTGCGTGGCTCCCCTCATCCCCATTCCCCGGTATGCGTGGCACCCCTCATCCCCAATCCCGGTATGCGTGGCTCCCCTCATCCCCAATCCCGGTATGCGTGGCTCTCCTCATCCCTATTCCCGGTATGCGTGGCACCCCTCATCCCCAATCCCGGTATGCGTGACACCCCTCATCCCCAATCCTGCTATGCGTGGCTCCCTCACCCACCAACCCTGGTATGCGTGGTACCCTCACCCCCCAATCCTGGTATGCGTGGCACCCCTTATCCCCAATCCCTGTATGCGTGGTACTCCTCATCCCCAATCCCTGTATGCGTGGCACCCCTCATCCCCAATCCCTGTATGCGTGGCACCCCTCATCCCCAATCCCTGTATGCGTGGCTCCCCTCATCCCCAATCCTGGTATGCGTGGCTCCCCTCATCCCCATTCCCGGTATGCGTGGCACCCCTCATCCCCAATCCCGGTATGCGTGGCTCCCCTCATCCCCAATCCCGGTATGCGTGGCTCCCCTCATCCCCAATCCTGGTATGCATGGTACCCCTCACCCCCCAATCCTGGTATGCATGGTACCCCTCACCCCCCAAATCCTGGTATGCGTGGTACCCCTCACCCCCCAATCCTGGTATATGCATGGTCCCCTCACCCCACAATCCTGGTATATGCATGGTCCCCTCACCCCATAATCCTGGTATGTGTGGCCCCCTCATCCCTTTCACACTGTACACACATACAAAAAAAATAAACACTTATACTCACCTTTCTTCTCTGTACTCCAGCGCTGCAGCGTCCTGTTCTGCCGGAGGCCGGGGGAGGAGAGCGGCACCGGAGCACCGCACTGTCCGGTTCCATTTTGCTGAAGACACACTGTAAATGTGTCTTCAGTAAAATGGCGAAGGATAGCGCTATGCGAACGAGCTGGTCCGACGCCTCACTCCGCCCCCAGTCTCCGGCCAGAAGAGAGGCGCCGCGGCAACGCTCCTCCCGGTCAGGTAAGTATGCAAGTATGGCGCCGGAGATTGCGGTATGCGTTCAGTGTCTATGCATACCGCGATCTCTGGCACCATACACCTCCTCTTACCTGTAACGGCTGGATGCCTGCTTCTGTCTGGAGCCAGACTGCGCATCACGAATGCGCAGTCTATCGAGGCTTCAGACAGAGGTACGCATCCCCGGTTATATTATAGATAGCAGTGCATGATCACTGCTATATCTTATAACCTGTCAGTACTGCAGGCTCAAGTTAGTTAGATCATGCACTGTGAATGATCTAACTAACTTACTAGTGCCTGGTGACCCGGATATCATCATTAGTGTTGAGCCACCCCCGTAGTGTTCGGGTTCGGTTCGTCGAACACCGGCATGTTCACTGAACGGTTCGTCGAACACCGTTAAAACCAATGGCAGGCAAACAAAAACACATAGAAACACATAGAAAACACATAGAAAACACCTTCAAAGGTGTCCAAAAGCTGACAAACTGCTCAGAAGACACAGCTAACACATGGAAAAGTGACAAGTGCATATAGTCATGCGAAAAGAAAAGAGGTGGAGGAGTAAAAGGAGGAGGAGACACAGATATAGGCATGTCATGCCCTTCTAAAATCAAGAAAGTCTGGAGTAAAAATCTAAAATCAGCCTACCAACACCCAGATGTCGTGACAAGAAAATTAAAAAAAGAAATATCTTTAGGTAGAATGGTGGTTCCATTCAGAACACTTTCCTTACGTAGTAGTGTCCCCATTGGGAGTCGTGCCAAAAGCAGAACCCAATACATTCGGACTAATCCACCATTTGTCATATCCAAGGGGCAGGTCAGTAAACGACAATATCGACGCGGAACCAAGTACAGTAGTATATACTGTACCTCCTTTGACAAGGCAATCAGGCGGGTCAAGAAGTTGGGAAGGGGCACCCTAATGACCAAAACAGACATTGAGGGGGCGTACCGGTTACTTACTACCTGTGCCTCCGAATAGTGTCCGCCTATTGGGCTGCTTCTGGGAAGGAGCATACGATATAGATCGCTGTTTGCCCATGGGGTGCTCCATATCCTGCTCACTATTTGAGGCGTTTAGTTGCTTCCTCGAATGGGTCGTCATGGACGTTTCTAAGGGGGCACATATTATCCATTACCTCGACGACTTCTTATGCCTGGGCCCAAAAGATTCGCCACAGTGTGAATACACGCGGTAGTCCACCTGTAAGAAGGAGAGAGCTGGAGGGAGAGCGGACACCACAGAGCCGAGGGGTTAGATGGAGAACGGAAGAAGGAAAGAGGGCGAGGGAGGTAAGGGAGTATGGTGGAAGGCCGACCTGAGCTCCCCCACGTTCCTGATGGGCGGGGAACAGCCCTGGGAAGAAAAGCCGCTTGCGCATCCCTTTGAGGTTACGAGCGCGAGCGGGCAGAGGGACTACGTTGGAGTTTGAAGCTAACACGGCCAGGCCGTTCCTGCCCGTGCAGCCTCTGTGTCGCCGGGTTTGTGCCAGAGCCGCGGTGGACCCTGACGGCCAGCCCCCCTCTCCCAATACTGGTGCTTGTCCGCTGTTGGGTCGAGACCCCCAGCGGTGGAGGCAGATCTAAGCTCTGTAATTTAAATTGGCTCTGTAATTTGAATGAGTACACTTTAAATCCTTTTACAAGGATCTATTGGAGGGCAAGTCTGGTGCCAGCAGCCGCGGTAATTCCAGCTCCAGTAGCGTCCACAAAAGCTGCTGCAGTTAAAAAGCTTTTATAAGGATTGAGCTCGGCTGTCCACCGCAAGGCAACCTACCGCCAGTCCCAGCCCCTTTGCCTTGGGGTGCCTCCTGATGCTCTTCACTGAGTATCCCATGGTCCCGAAGCATTTCCTTTGAAAAAATTAAGTGTCCAAACTACAGGTGGTGTATCTTGCTTAATAGCTGGGCTACTCCGCTGTCTAGCAGACACTGCTACTAGGCCCAAAGTATTTCCTGGGCTAGATGTGACGCGCCCCCTGGGCCGCGAGGGGAACCCGGAACCGGGCCTCTGGTGGGATGCTGTCTCAGTGGCGCTAACCCGGTCCGTGCCCAGGGTGGTCAATTCAGTGGCAGTCTTAGTATAATAACAAATGTCCGACTACGCCACCCGTGGATTGCGGTCAGTGGGGACCGCCGCTGCGCTGCAGACCGCTGAGGCTGATGTTGTTTGCGCAGCCGAGTATGGGATAACTCCCCACGGGAGGAGTATTGCCTCAGGGCAGCTAGTGTGAATGATGGGAGTGATGGTGTGAGCGTTCCAGTACTAATGGTGCTGGTGCGGCGATGAAACACAGAGATGTGTGGTGCAGTTTCCAATTCTTTACTCACAGTTCTCATCCAGGTCACTTGTGCACATGAAGGACCGCCTGAGCCATGCTGCGTTCACCAGGCAAGGGGCTCGACCAACTCCCAGGCAATTCCAGAGCGTGGCACAGGGCTCCCTTCTCTTCCCTTCTCTGGCCATCCTCACCAGTGACCCACCTTTGTCCAGCTTCCTCGGGCCTTCTCTTGGCGAAACCTATCTCCTGTTTCCCTGACCCTACGTGGTATGCTTTCCTGGTGGATGTAGTGAGGGGTCGCACCAAGATGTGGTCACAACCTCCGGTCCTTGGCTGAGGAATCTGTTGCCTCCACCAATTTGGGTCCCGGTACCCTGCTCTGCCAACCCTTCACCCGCAATCTCCTGGGCCTTTGGGGTTCCTTCTGCCTTCGTGTCTCTGGGCCTTTCTCTGTGTTCCAGTTCCTTGTTTCCTTTCTTACTTCCTTTGCTGTTCCTTCTCCTTTCTCTCTATCTCAGGCCCCGGCCTCCTGACAAGGCCTGTCCGTGGGGCAGAGCCCATGCAGCAGCTCTGCTCCCTGTCACTTCTCTTCAGACTCAACTTCTTCTTCTTTCTCCTGACTGAACTGACTGAACTGAACTGGACTCACTACTCTAAGATGGCGCCCACCTTATATACCTCCTTCTAACACCCGAGCCCAGGTGACTAGCAACCAATGGGCTCCTAGTCCCTACCTATGCCCAGAGACCCACCCCTATCTGCTCCTACACCACTGGGTTTTCCTCCCCCTCCCCACTCCAGCCAGGGACAGAAGCTGTCGTGCCTGCACTTCTGTGGGAGCACCGTTGAGCTGTCCCTCGGAAATGGGGTGTGTGTGGTGCATGCAGCCTAACGAGCCCTAGTCCACACTCCATCCTTACCCGGGAGTGGAATATCACACCTCTGGTTTGAGGTGCAATATCCCTGTAGCAGCCGAGCCCTCGGGGTGCTACATTCCCCCCTGGTAAATCACAGCACGTCCTCGGGCTGGAAAAGAATAAAAACAATTTAAACATACAAAATTTTAGAATGCATTCGCATATAAGACAATAACTATAAACCCATCCTTTCATGGGAGGCACTTTTCTCTTTTAACGTTACTGGTACAAACATTCTAAAACATTTTGCTAATGCCACCGGAACTCTTTTTGCAAAAACACCATATAAAACTTTGGCATTTCTATTTTAGCAGCACACAGACTTTTCACATTAAGGCATTTTCAAGTAAAACATTTTCAAAACATATTCTTGAGTTCTGGCCGCTGTGCAACTTGCGACCAGGTAAAGGTGCAACAGTCCAGTTAATCTTGAGGTAGGCGTTGCAGTTTTTGTATAAAACCAGTAGGGGGCGCTTTAAGAAGTGCAACTATTTACAAGGGATTGGTCGCTCTCAGTCCTCAGCCAGTGGGGATAGGGGAATGGCTGCTCACAGTCCTCAGCCTGGTTAGGGATTAGGGGCACGCAGATAACAGTCCACATTAGTCCCAACGGGGACCACACTCCACTCAGCAACAGTTTCTATACCCTTACGGGTAACTATGTACAGTTCCATTTACCGTTCATTAGTAACGGTGTCCTCCTTGCTCCTCTGGGTAGTCTTCAGGCCCGTCCGGGCCCTCTTGGTACTCGGGGTCCGAGTGGTACCGCTAAGGCAGGGGGCGCTGGTGGGGCAGCGGCGCCCGGGTTCACCAGGCCTTGCGACCAGGCCGGTGGTACTTCCTCTTTTGCCGCGCCCGGGAATGACACCGCCAAGGCAGGGGGCGCTGGTGAGGCAGCGGCGCCCGGGTTCAGAGGGCACAGCGCGGGGCGGGGCGTGACGACGGTGCTTGCTGCCTGAGGCCTAGTTGGTGGCCATGGAGGCGTGGTCACAGGTACGGTCCCCGGGGCTTCGGGTCCCGCAACGGAGGGTGGGGGCAGGCTTGCGGCCTCAGGGCTTGGGGTGGTGTCGTCCCCGTTACCTGCCTTGGTCTTGACGGCCTCCTCCGCGGCGTCGTCTGCCACCGCCGGTCCCTCTTCTCCGCGCCCAGCGGCAAGCGCGCTACTCGGTCCTTGCGGGGTCCTCTGCTGGCCATCTTCGTGCTGTCGGGCCAACTCCTCTCTCCACCCGGCAAACATATCCCGCTGCGCCCGGACCATCCTTCTGTTCAGGTCTTCCAGCGCCGCACGCGCGCAGTCCGGGTCTCTAGGCAGCTGGGCCAGCAACTCTGTCAGGCTGCAGGGTGGCTCAGCTTGCAGCAGGCTGCGGGCCAGGGTGCTGGTGGGGTTCGCTGCTCCCTCCATCTCCGGGTGCAGCAGGTCCAGACTGATCCAGGCCGCGCCTGGCCCCACAGTTTTCTTTCCTATCCGCCTCCATGGGGGGTGGTCTCGGGGGCATCTGCTGACAATCACCCTTAGGGGCAGCCCCCCCACGTTGATAGACATTTCCACTGCTGCACTCATAGTTGCTGGGGGCAGGCCCCTTCTTTGGCGCCACTCTGGGACCTGGCCCACGATGGGAGGCGGCTTCCTGCTGTCTTTTGGTGCGCACATAATGGCGTCCGCTCTGCCAGGGCGGGAAAAATGGATGAAGATGGCGGGAATCGGTCCAAGATGGCGTCTGATGGCGGGAATCGGCTCTGGATGGCGGGAATCGACTCCGGACGGCGGGAAACTTCTGGAAATGGCGAGAGACTTCTTTTCAAGGTACATGTACAATCTTCTTCAGGCACGCAATACCCGTTGGTGGCGGGTTGGTTTGAATCCTGCCGACTACGCCAAAAGTTGACACGCCCCCTGGGCCTGTGTTGTGGAGGGAATACCCGGAGCCGGATCGCTGGGGGGTTGTAATCCTCGTGGCGATGACCCGGTCCGTGCCCAGGGTGGTCAAATCAGAGGCAGTTTTAGTATTGTGATAACAAATGTCCGACTACGCCACCCGTGGATTGCGGTCAGTGGGGACCGCCGCTGCGCTGCAGACCGCTGAGGCTGATGTTGTTTGCGCAGCCGAGTATGGGATAACTCCCCACGGGAGAAGTATTGCCTCAGGGCAGCTAGTGTGAATGATGGGAGTGATGGTGTGAGCGTCCCAGTACTAATGGTGCTGGTGCGGCGATGAAACACAGAGATGTGTGGTGCAATTATGCTTTACTCACAGTTCTCATCCAGGTCACTTGTGCACATGAAGGACCGCCTGAGCCGTGCTGCGTTCACCAGGCAAGGGGCTCGACCAACTCCCAGGCAATTCCAGAGCGTGGCACAGGGCTCCCTGCTCTTCCCTTTTCTGGCCATCCTCACCAGTGACCCACCTTTGTCCAGCTTCCTCGGGCCTTCTCTTGGCGAAACCTATCTCCGGTTTCCCTGACCCTACTTGGTATGCTTTCCTGGTGGATGTAGTGAGGGGTCGTACCAAGATGTGGTCACAACCTCCGGTCCTTGGCTGAGGAATCTGTTGCCTCCACCAATTTGGGTCCCGGTACCCTGCTCTGCCAACCCTTCACCCGCAATCTCCTGGGCCTTTGGGGTTCCTTCTGCCTTCGTGTCTCTGGGCCTTTCTCTGTGTTCCAGTTCCTTGTTTCCTTTCTTACTTCCTTTGCTGTTCCTTCTCCTCTCGCTCTCTCTCAGGCCCCGGCCTCCTGACAAGGCCTGCCCGTGGAGCAGAGCCCATGCAGCAGCTCTGCTCCCTGTCACTACTCTTCAGACTCAACTTCTTCTTCTTTCTCCTGACTGAACTGACTGAACTGAACTGGACTCACTACTCTAAGATGGCGCCCACCTTATATACCTCCTTCTAACACCCGAGCCCAGGTGACTAGCAACCAATGGGCTCCTACCTATGCCCAGAGACCCACTCCTATCTGCTCGTACACCTCTGGGTTTTCCTCCCCCTCCCCACTCCAGCCAGGGACAGAAGCTGTCGTGCCTGCACTTCTGTGGGAGCACCGTTGAGCTGTCCCTCGGAAATGGGGTGTGTGTGGTGCATGCAGCCTAACGAGCCCTAGTCCACACTCCATCCTTACCCGGGAGTGGAATATCACACCTCTGGTTTGAGGTGCAATACCCCTGTAGCAGCCGAGCCCTCGGGGTGCTACAGATGCAGTTAAAAATTTGTAATTAGATACTCTCGTTGGATGCTGAGAAAGCATTCCATAGAGTCTCCTGGCACGCCATATATTATTCTCTTAAAAAGCTTGGGGTAGGGGTCTAGGGGACCCTTTTATAGCCAAAATCACGGCCCTGTATCGCAATACGTCACCTAGGCTGAAGATAAATGGAACTGTAGCACCCTGAGGGCTCGGTTGCTACAGAGGTATTGCACCTCACCCAGAGGTGTGATATCTCACTCTCAGGTAAGGATGGAGTGTGGATCAGGACCCGACACCTGCATGCATTACACCACATTGCCGTGGGGCAGGGCGAACAATATGCCCCTGAGATGGGCACGACAGTCCCTGTCCCTGGCTGGAGAGGGGGGAGGGAACACTGAGGAAGGGGAACCCTGTAGTGCAGGAGCAGGGAGGAAGCAGTTCCTGGGTGCATTGAGAAGGGAGTATAAAAGGTGGGCACCATCTTAGTTCAGTGCAGAGAAGTCTGAGCAGAAGTGACAGGGAGCAGGGGCTCTGCATGAGCTCTGCTCCGGAGGCGGGCCTAGTAACAGAGGCCCAGGCCTGGAAGAGGGAGAAGGAAGGAAGAGGAGCGGAGAAGGCTCCAGGAACGAGGAACGAAGGGATCCCAGGGGTGCGGATGGGCGAGTCGCCACCGCACGCCCGAATCCACCTGCGTGGAGGGGTCAGGCCAAAGGGGGAGACCGGTCACCGAAACTAGTGGAGGCGGGAAACGACCCTCAGCTAGAAACCGGAGGCTGTGACATTTTATGTGGCGCAGCCCCTCGCTACACCCGCTAGGAAGGCACCACATAGGGTCAGGGAAACTGGCGCCAAGCTTACCAAGAGGAGGCCCGAGGCAGCCGGACAGAAGGGTTGGTAAGAAAGGCCAGACAAAGGACACACAAAGGGGGTCCTGTGAAGCGCTCCAAAGTTATCTGGGAGTTGTCTGAGCCCCTCACCTGGTGAGCACAGTACGACGTGGGCAGCCGTTACCTGCAGAAGTGGTCTGGATAATAAGAACTGTGAGTAAAGGCCCAGGACTGCATCACTGACTCCGTGTCGTTACTGCTGTTGCCCTGCACCATCACCCCCATCCTCCGCATACACTGCCCTGAGGCTATACTCCTCCCGTGGGGAGTTATGCTACGCTCTGCTGCACCCACAACACCAGCCTCAGCGGTCTGCCCTGCAGCGGCGGTCCACTCTGACCTTAATCCACTGGTGGCGTAGTCGGACGTTTAAACATCAAAACCACATAAATAGTTCCGCCACTGGTTTGACCGCCCTGAGCCACGGAACCGGGTCGCCGCCACGGAGACTACAACCACCAGCATCCACCAAAAAGGGTCCGGCTCCGGGTGTCTCAAGGCCCAGGGGGCGCGTCAGAACATTTTCATCACCTTTCATAATCACCAATGGGACAAGGCAGGGATGTCCTCTGTCCCCTCTCTTATACATCCTAGTGACGGAGCACCTGCTCTCATCAATTCGCCATAACCCCAATATTAGGTGGATTGAGGTGGGAGGCACTGAGTACAACTGCTCTCTATTTGCTGATGATGTCCTAGTATATATCACTCAATCACATATATCCATCCCTGCTGTTATGGCTGAAATAGATCACTTTGTTACATGGTAAAATTTTAAAATCAATGCAGCGAAGTCTGAGGCCCTCGATGTCTCCCTCCCCAAATCGCATACAGGATTCCATCCAGTCCAACTTTCCCTTTGCCTGGCCCTCACAGGGTATCAAATACTTAGGAATTCCTATTCATAGAGACCTCTCCCGTCTATGTTATCTTAATTTTGGGCCCTTTATTGAACAACTCCATACAGGCCACAGTTGGCAAGTTAGAACTGTAAGATTCACTACGTGAACCACTGGTGTTTTGTGGAAAAGCACATGTACACTGTGTTCCAAATTATTATGCAAAAAGTGTTTAGGAGTGATAAGGGAAGAATTTGTTTGTTTGTCAGTTAAACTCATTGATGGTGATGTGTGTCAGGGCTCTTTATATCACTGTAAGCAATTGCAGACACCTGTGCTAATTAGTTTGGCAGGTGTGTCCAATGAAAGGCAAGACTACTTAAGAAGGCTGTCCCACAAGGCATGACTACAATCAACATTGTGCGATGTTCAGGATGAAGTGTCTTGGCAATCAAGAAGTATGTAGCTGATTCACAGTACACACGTGCTGATAAGGGCAAATTGAGGACTCTTTCCTACAGCCAATTACGTCAGGTTAAAAGAGCAGCGGCAAAAAAGCCTTGTCATAGCAGCAGACAAGTTTTTGAAGCTGCTGGTGCCTCCAAGTCCCCCGAACAACAAGATGCAGGGTCCTTCAGAGCTTTGCAGCTGTGCGTATGCCATCCTGTCGACCTCCTCTATCCACTGCACACAAGCAGAAACGGCTCCAGTGGGCCAAACAATACATGAAGACTGATTTCAAAACTGTTTTGTTCACGGATGAGTGCCGTGCAACGCTCGATGGTCCAGATGGATGGAGTGGAGGATGGCTGGTTGATGGACACCCCACGCAAACACGGCTACAGCGCCAACAAGGAGGAGGTGGAGTAATGTTTTGGGCTGGAATCATGGGGAGAGAGATTGTCGGCCCCTTTAGGATCCCTGAAGGGGTAAAGATGAACTCCATAATGTATGTGGCGTTTCTCAAACAGCACTTCCTGCCATGGTTGAAGGAGAAGAACCGTGTATTCCACAGCAAGATCATTTTCATGCATGATAATGCACCGTCTCATGCTGCACATAACACATCTGCATCTCTGGCTGATATGGGCATAAAAGGGGACAAACTTATGGTGTGACCCCCATGCTCCCCTGACCTCTACCCCATTCAGAACCTCTGGAGCATCATCAAAAGGAGTGTCTATGATGGCGGGAGGCAGTTCACATCTAAGCAACAGCTCTGGGAGGGTATTCTGTCCTCATGCAAAACAATTGAAGCAGAAACCATCCAACACCTGACAAATTCAATGGACGAGAGAGTTCAGAAGCTCCTTTCGAACAAGGGGTCCTATGTGCAAATGTAACATCACCTCCAATAAAGTTTTGAGTTGAAAACTGTTTGATTTCAGTTTCTAATAACCTGCTAATGCTTATAATTTCAAAAATGACCATTTTTTTGGTCTTTATTAAAATGAAAAGGTTGATCGAAGAGTGTGGGGGATCTAAGAGTGTGGCAACCCAGTAGTCAGGATTACTTAGAATTCTGACAATCTGAGGGTCATGTTGCAGGTAGTGCAGCAAGAAGGCACTTATGTGTCTTGCGCATCTCGGAGACCCAAAATTATTTTCCGGGCTAGATGCAGCTAAAAATTATTATTAATTTTAAATCTGGTGGAGCTTAGTATAGATGGCCTAATAGAATCAGTACTGCACACTGCTACAAAGCCCAAATTATTTTCCAGCCAAGATACAGATAAACATGATTAGTAATTTTAAATCTGGTGGAGCTTAGTATAGATGGCCTAATAGAATCAGTGCTGCACACTGCTACAAAGCCCAAATTATTTTCCAGCCAAGATACAGATAAACATGATTAGTAATTTTAAATCTGGTGGAGCTTAGCATAGATGGCCTAATAGAATCAGTACTGCACACTGCTACAAAGCCCAAATTATTTTCCAGCCAAGATACAGATAAACATGATTAGTAATTTTAAATCTGGTGGAGCTTAGTATAGATGGCCTAATAGAATCAGTACTGCACACTGCCACAAAGCCCAAATTATTTTCCAGCCAAGATACAGATAAACATGATTAGTAATTTGAAAGCTTAAAACGGTTGGTGAGGTGATTTTAACCAATCATCAAGCTTTTACTCTTCCCAGGATGACACAGGGGTAGAAAAGTCGTTTCGGATCCATGATTTGTTCATCTTTATGAACGTGAGTCTGTCTACATTATCAGTGGAGAGCCACATGCGCTTATCTGTCAGCACACCACCAGCAGCGCTGAACACACGTTCAGACAGAACGCTGGCTGCGGGGCATGACAAGATCTCCAAGGCGTAACTGGCTAGCTCTGGCCATTTATCCAGATTGGAAGCCCAAAAAGAGCAAGGGTCCAGTGACACAGTCATGGCTTCAATGTTTACTTGGAGATACTCCTGTACCATCGTCTCTAGGCATTGACTATGTGTCAGACTTCTTGTCTCCTGTGGCCTTGCAAAGGATGGGCTAAAAAAGTGGTGAAATGATTCCGCAAAATTGATGTTACCAGCAGATACTGTGTTTCTGTTACGGTTTGAGTGCTGAACACTCGACGGTCCCACAGTTGGCAAGTTGGAACTGTGAGATTCAGTACGTGTACCACTGGTGTTTTGTGGAAAAGCACATGTAAGATTCTGCAACAGATACTCCTGCATGCGTGCATCCCTTTCTATGGCAGGAATAATTTCTGCAAATTTACTTTTGTACCGGGGATCTAACAGTGTGGCAACCCAGTAGTCAGGATTATTTCTAATTCTCACAATTCGAGGGTCATGTTGCAGGTAGTGCAGCAAGAAGGCACTCATGTGTCTTGCGCATCCAGGAGCACCCAGTCCCTGTTGTGTTGGTGGCGAGGTAACAATCATGCTTCCTTCCTCTGTCCTCTCCCCCCAACCTCGCACAACAGAAATGTGATCAAGGTCTCCCTCATCTGATGAGTCTTCCATCAGTTCATCCTCCACTTCTTCCTGGGCTCCTGCACCTTCCTCACTAGTTTGGCTGCTACCATGCACCCTGGAAAAACCATCTCCCCCACTCTCACATGCCTGTCGCCTTGGTGCTGCCGACCGTCTGGACCTTGCAGATGTTAGCCCTTCCGCATACAACTCCTCCTCCTCTACTTCCTCCACCTCCTCTTGTGCCACCACCTGACTCCGAATTCTGTTTAACATGTGCTCCAGCATGTAAATCACCGAAATAGTCATGCTGATAATGGCATCGTCAGCACTAAACATCTTCGTCGCCATTTCAAAACTGTGCAGAAGGGTGCGTAGGTCCCTGATCTGAGACCACTCCTCCAGCGTGATTTGCCCCACCTCTGGATCTCGTTGGCCCAGGCTATACATCAGAACGTATTGCACCAGGGCTTGTCGGTGCTGCCACAGTCGCTGCAACATGTGCAGAGTTGAATTCCACCGGGTAGGCACATCGCATTTTAGCCGGTGAAGTGGCAGGCCCAACGACTTCTGTAGAGATGTAAGTCTCTGAGCTGCGGGATGCGAACGGCGGAAGTGAGCACACAGCGACCGTGCCCTCTGCAGAAGGCCATCTAGTCCGGGATAGTGGGCTAAAAATTGCTGGACAACCAGGTTCAACACGTGAGCCATACAAGGCACGTGTGTGACACTGCCCCGGCGAAGGGCCGCACCCAGGTTTGCAGCATTGTCGCACACGACCTTCCCTGGTTTCAGGTCCAGTGGAGACAACCATTCATGAAATTGGTTCTCCAGAGCTGACCACAACTCCTCAGCTGTGTGACTCACATTTCCCAGACATTTCAAAGTAAAAACCGCCTGATGACGTTGAGCCCTACTGCCAGCATAGTAAGGAGGTGTGCAGGATCCCTTCTGCGCAGTTAGAAAGCTTGTGGCATGACCAGACAGGCTTTGGGTGCAGGTGGAGGACCGAGAGGAGGTTGAGGAGGCAGAAGCAGTGGAGGAACTTTGAGATAAAGAGGATTGACACACTCGTGGGGACGGCAAGACTTGGACAGCAGCCCCTTATCCTGCTGTCACCATAGTTACCCAGTGCCCAGTCAGCGACATGTAACGCCCCTGTCCATGCCTACTCGTCCAAGTGTCTGTGGTGAAATGCACCCTGTCACACACAGAGTTTCTCAAAGAAGTGGTGATGTTTTGCGCGACATGCTGGTGGAGCGCAGGCACACCTTTCTTTGAGAAGTAGTGCCGACTGGGCATCTGGTACAGGGGCACTGCGACGGACATAAGGTCTCGAAAATCCTCTGTGTCCACCAGGCGGAAAGGCAGCATTTCTGTAGGCAAGAGCTTGCAGATGGTGAAATTCAACCTCTTAGCTTTGTCATGGCTAGGAGGAAATGGTCTTTTACTTGTCCACATCTGAGGGACCGAGGGCTGGCTGTTGTGCTTAGACAGGGTTGATAAGCGTGTCCCCGGCAAACTGCCGGTCTGTGAGGAAGATGCAGGCGGACATGTTAGGTTACCTCCAAAGAAAATGATGACCTGCCAATCACGCTGGCTGTTGCGGGTAAAGAGGTGGCAGGTCTGGGTCCCAAAACAGGTGTGACTGCTGTCCCCCCAGTCACAGAGGATGAAGAGGTCGCGGATGCACAAGATGTGGCAGACGGCGGTTGGCCCGGCCGGCTAGGCCGCATTGTAGCACAGTGAGCTTCCCACTGCAACTTATGCTTCATGTCCATGTGCCGGTTCATGCATGAAGTACTCAAGCTATGTATTTTTTGGCCTCTACTTAGCTTTTGCTGACAAATGTTACAGATAACACGAGTTGGGTCATCTTTATCGATCTGAAAAAATGCCCAGGCTATGCAAGGCTTAGCACTCATGCGACCTGAAGAGCCACCACGACTTGTGGTGAGAGGCAGAGTTGTGTTTGAGGATGCAGTGGTTGACGTGCTTCCAGTACTACGTCTCGGTCCAGGAAGGTGCAACCTGACCTCGTCGTCACTAGCATCCTCCTCCACCTCCTCTGCTGACCTCATCTCTTGGCTGACTGTGGGTTGACAGTAAGTGGGATCTCCAACCTCATCATCATCACCCTGTGCGTTATCACACCCGTCGTCCTCAGAGCCAACCTGTTCCTGCCCTGACAAAAAACTAAAGTTGTCGCTCCAATCAGGTATTTGAGTCTCATCATCGTCTTCCTCATTGTCTCCACCAACAGGAGTTACAGTTTGGGAATGAGGGTCTACATTATGGTCAGAACCTTCTGCGTCTGGTCCTGGATCCGACTCATAAAGATTCTGGGCATCAGTGCAGATCATTTCCTCGTCTGGATTCACAGAAGCGCTGGAGTCGACCTCTGATTCCCAGGCTATAGTATGAGTAAACAGCTCTGCAGACTCAACCATCTGTTCTACCTCATACTCAGACGGGCACCTGGAGATTTTGGAGCTGTGAGGAAGCAAGTGCGATTGGGGTGACACCTTTGAGGACTGGAGTATTTGTGATGTTGAAGTTGATGTGGAGGAGAGCCCACTTAAAGGAACACATGATATCCGTTGAAGCACCTGCTGTTTTTGTGCCTCATCTGGAATTTGTAGCGATTGGCGTGGCCGTAAGAAAGGGATCTTATCACATTGTCCGCTAAAAGAAGTAGACATTTTAGTTTGGCTGGAAGATGGTCTTTCTTCTGCAGATGTTACTGTTGCTTTAACACCTACCCCACGGACTCAACCTTTTTTCCCCTTCCCAACACGCCTATTCCCCTTTCCTCCAGCAGCAGGCCTTTTTCCACTCATTTTGGTGGTTAACTAATTCACAACTCTGGAGTTGTTTGCACAAAAAAACAATGGATGGGAACCGAGCAGAGCTGAGTGGCCAAACTGTGGTATTAGGCCAAAACTATTGGCTGGGTTAGATGCAGAAAAAAATTATATTCAATTTGCAACCTGATGGAGGTCAGTATAGATGGACTAATAGAGCAAGTCCCACACACAGCTAAAAGCCCAAATATTTTTTCAGAGGTAGATGCAGAAAAAAAATATATTCAGTTTGCAACCTGATGGAGGTCAGTATAGATGGACTAATAGACCAAGTCCCACACACTGTTAGAAGCCCAAATATTTTTTCAGAGCTAGATGCAGAAAAAAATTATATTCAATTTGCAACCTGATGGAGGTCAGTATAGATGGACTAATAGACCAAGTCCCACACACTGCTAGAAGCCCAAATATTTTTTCAGAGCTAGATGCAGATAAAAATTATTTTTAATTTGCAACCTGATGGAGGTCAGTATAGATGGACTAATAGAACAAGTCCCACACACTGCTAGAAGCCCAAATATTTTTTCAGAGCTAGATGCAGAAAAAAATTATATTCAATTTGCAACCTGATGGAGGTCAGTATAGATGGACTAATAGACCAAGTCCCACACACTGCTAGAAGCCCAAATATTTTTTCAGAGCTAGATGCAGATAAAAATTATTTTTAATTTGCAACCTGATGGAGGTCAGTATAGATAGACTAATAGATCAAGTCCCACGCACTGCTAGAAGCCCAAATATTTTTTCAGAGCTAGATGCAGAAAACAATTATATTGAATTTGCAACCTGATGGAGGTCAGTATAGATGGACTAATAGACCAAGTCCCACACACTGCTAGAAGCTGTAGCGCCGGCGTCCCTGCCCTCTGCTAGGCAGGGACGCTGTTCCCCTCACCTCCCTGCTCCGTGCCCGGCGTCCTCCTCCCGCTCTGCTGGCAGCGCGCGCTCCTTCCCGGCCACTGTGCTTAGGGCACGCGCGCTCTCCCTCCCTCTTAAAGGGGCCGCGCGCGCCGTCCTAAGGAGTCCCCGGCCAATGGCCGGAGGACTTTACCATATATAAGGCACCTCCTCCAAAATGGAGGTGCCCGAGCAATGTTGTTGCACTGTTCACTACTCTGCTTCAGCCCTCAGGTCCCGTTGCCAGTTACCTGCCAGTTACCTGCCAGATTCCTGCCTGATTATCTGCTACCTGCCTGCTAGTCTGAGGTCCGACGGTCTGCCTTACTACTCCTGTCAGTCTGTCTAAGGACCAGCCTGCCCGCTCACCTGGGAGCGCACACCAGCCACCTGCCTGCTTGCCTGAGGTCCGGCGGTCTGCCTTCCTACTCCCGTCAGTCTGTCTATGGACCAGCTTGCCCGCTCACCTGGGAGCACACACCTGCTACCTGCCTGCTAGTCTACCTGGAGGCTCCGCCGTCACATGCTGTGACCACCTGCCTGTCCAGTGACTCCTGCTCGCTCACCTGGGAGCGCTCATCTGCTGCCTGTCTGCTAGCCTACCTGGAGGCTCTGCCGTCACATGCTGTGACCACCCGCCTGTCCAGAGACTTCTGCCCGCTCACCTGGGAGCGCTCATCTGCTGCCTGTCTGTTGGTCTTCCTGGAGGCTCCGCCGTCACATGCTGTGACCACCCGTTTATCCAGAGACTCTCGCCTGCTCACCTGGGAGCTCAAGTCTACCATCAGCCGCCACAGGTCGTACCAACCCTTTACCCAGAGACTGCCCCGGTCACTTGCCGTGACCATCTGCCCGTTCACCCAGAGACTGCCCCAGTCACTTGCCGTGATCTCCTGCCCGTTCTTCCAGAGACTGTCCCGGTCACTTGCCGTGACCATCTGCCCGTTCACCCAGAGACTGCCCCAGTCACTTGTCGTGATCTCCTGCCCGTTCTTCCAGAGACTGTCCCGGTCACCTGCTGTGACTGCCTGCCTGGTCGCCACCCGCTCCCTTACAAGGACTGCCCCCTTGTATAGTAGCTCAGAGGTTCCGCCTCCCAGACCCGTTACAGAAGCCCAAATATTTTTTCAGAGCTAGATGCAGATAAAAATTATTTTTAATTTGCAACCTGATGGAGGTCAGTATAGATGGACTAATAGACCAAGTCCCACACACTGCTAGAACCCCAAATATTTTTTCAGAGCTAGATGCAGATAAAAATTACTTTTAATTTGCAACCTGATGGAGGTCAGCATAGATGGACTAATAGACCAAGTCCCACACACTGCTAGAAGCCCAAATATTTTTTCAGAGCTAGATGCAGATAAAAAATATTTTTAATTTGCAACCTGATGGAGGTCAGTATAGATGGACTAATAGACCAAGTCCCACACACTGCTAGAAGCCCAAATATTTTTTCAGAGCTAGATGCAGAAAAAAATTATATTCAATTTGCAACCAGATGGAGGTCAGTATAGATGGACTAATAGACCAAGTCCCACACACTGCTAGAAGCCCAAATATTTTTTCAGAGCTAGATGCAGATAAAAATTATATTCAATTTGCAACCTGGTGGAGGTCAGTATAGATGGACTAATAGAATAAGTCCCACACACTGCTAGAAGCCCAAATATTTTTTCAGAGCTAGATGCAGAAAAAAAATATATTCAATTTGCAACCTGATGGAGATCAGTATAGATGGACTAATAGAATGATGCTATGCCCAAAAGGTTTTACTTCACTAGGTGCAGTAAAAAAATTGGTATTCTATACACAGGTGGTGTAGCTTGCAACACAGATAGGCTACTCCACTGACTAACACATTCTGCAATAGGCCAAAAAGAATTAGCTTTGCTAGATTTAGCCAAATGCTGTGAAAAAAACTTGCCCAGCACTGGCACAGACCTGCCTGGCAAAAACTGATAGGAACTGATGTAACTTAGTCCTGAAAAGGACTGCAATTACAATTAGTCTTTACTCCCAACCTATCTATTTAAGAGCACAGACCTGCCTGATAAAAGTCGTAGGAAATGCTGTAACCTAGTCATTAAAAGGACTGCAATCACAACTATTCCCTACTCCCAAGCTATCTGTAGATTTGTGCGAAAATTGGCTTGAAATTAACAAGGTATAGCGCACACAGCAACAGCAGTGCCGTCTAACACGCAGCTGCAGCAGTGAGAAAATGGCCCGACGGGGAAAATGGCTGGGTCTTATAGGGAAAGGACATGTGACATACACTGCCAATGACACATGCCCATGCTTGTGTGAAAAAAAGCTCTTAGCTCCGTGTGTGCGCTGCTGATAGGCTGACAGATTGCACCTCCCCACTGTAAATGCGGGAAAGAGAAAAAAAAATAGAGATCTTCATTATTCCTGCAGAGATCCATCCCCTGCCCCTCCCCCCGCCCCGCTGTACACTCAAACTGCGTATTAACATTAATTTTCATCATTACTGAGAAAAAATCCAGTTATGATTTTGGTGCACGAACAGTTATCGAACATAACCTCGAACAGCCGAATTTTTTTCAAATCGTTCGTGTTCGCCGAACGGCTCGAACACCGCCCAAAACAGCTCGAATTTGAGATTGGCGAACAGTTCGAGTCGAACAACGCTCATCTCTACTGATGAGTCTTCCATGCCCATCGCCAGTTCGTCCTCCACTTCTCTCTCGGCTCCTGCACCTTCCTCAACAGTTTGGCTGCTACCATGCGCCCTTGTTAATCCCTCTCCCCCACCCTCCCATGCCTGCCGCCTTGGTGCTGCCGACCGTCTGCACCTTGGAGATGTTATCCCTTCCGCATATGACTCCTCCTGTACTTCCTCCCCCTCCTCTTGTCCCACCACCTGACTCCGAATACTGTTTAAAGTGTGCTCCAGCATGTAAATGACCGGAATAGTCATGGTGATAATGGCATCGTCAGCACTAAACATCTTCGTTGCCATTTCAAAACTGTGCAGAAGGGTGCATACGTCCCTGATCTGAGACCACTCCTGCAGCGTGATTTGCCCCACCTCTGGATCTCGCTGGCCCAGGCTATACGTTATAACATATTGCACCAGGGCTCATCGGTGCTGCCACAGCCGCTACAACATGTGCGGTTGAATTCCATCATGTCGGTACATCGCATTGTAGCCGGTGAACTGGCAGGCCCAACGACTTCTGTAGACATGTAAGTCGTTGAGCGGCGGGATGCGAACGGCGGAAGTGAGCACACAGCGACCGTGCCCTCTGCAGAAGGCCATCTAGTCCGGGATAGTGGGCTAAAAATTGCTGGACAACCAGGTTCAAAACGTGAGCCATGCAAGGCACGTGTGTGACATTGCCCCGGCTAAGGGCCGCACCCAGGTTTGCAGCATTGTCGCACACGGCCTTCCCTGGCTGCAGGTTCAGTGGAGACAACCATTCATGAAACTCGGTCTCCAGAGCTGACCACAACTCCTCAGCTGTGTGACTCACATTTCCCAGACATTTCAAATTAAACACCGCCTGATGACGTTGAGCCCTGCTGCCAGCATAGTGAGGAGGTGTGCAGGATTCCTTCTGCGCAGTTAGAACGCGGGTGGCATTACCAGACAGGCTTTGGGTGCAGGTGGAGGACTGAGAGGAGGTTGAGGAGGCAGAAGCAGTGGAGGAACTTCTAGATAAAGAGGATTGACGCACAACTCGTGGGGACGGCAAGACTTGGACAGCAGCCCCTTGTCCTGCTGTCACCATAGTTACCCGGTGCCCGGTCAGCGACATGTAACGCCCCTGTCCATGCCTACTCGTCCAAGTGTATGTGGTGAAATGCACCCTGTCACACACAGAGTTTCTCAAGGAAGCGGTGATGTTGTGTGCGACATGCTGGTGTAGCGCAGGCACAGCTTTCTTTGAGAAGTAGTGGCGACTGGGCATCTGGTACTGGGGCACTGCGACGGACATAAGGTCTCGAAAATCCTCTGTGTCCACCAGGCGGAAAGGCAGAATTTCTGTAGCCAACAGCTTGCAGATGGTGAAATTCAACCTCTTAGCTTTGTCATGGCTAGGAGGAAATGGTCTTTTACTTGTCCACATCTGAGGGACCGAGGGCTGGCTGTTGTGCTTAGACGGGGTTGAGTAGGGTGTCCCCGGCAAACTGCCGGTCTGTGAGGAAGATGCAGGCGGACATGTTGGTCCAAAGGTGGTGCTCTCGATGTCAGAGAGCGCTCAACACCAGCAGGTGTTTCCACTTCCAAATGAACTGACGACCTGCCAATCACACTGGCTGTTGCGAGTAAAGAGGTGGCAGGTCTGCGTCCAAAAACATGTGTGACTGCTGTCCCCCCAGTCACAGAGGATGAAGAGGCCGCGGATGCACAAGATGGGGCAGACGGTGGTTGGCCCGGCCCGCTAGGCCACATTGTAGCACAGTGAGCTTCCCACTGCAACTTATGCTTCATATCCATGTGACGGTTCATGCATGAAGTACTCAAACTATGGATTTTTTGGCCTCTACTTAGTTTTGGTGACAAATGTTACAGATAACATGAGTTGGGTCATCCTTTGCGATCTCAAAAAATGCCCAGGCTATGCAAGGCTTAGAGCCCATGCGACCTGAAGAGCCACCACGACTTGTGGTCAGAGGCAGAGTTGTGGTTGAGGATGCAGTTGTTGACGTGCTTCCAGTACTCTGTCCAGGAAGGCGCAACCTAACCTCGTCGTCACTAGCATCCTCCTCCACCTCCTCTGCTGACCTCATCAACTGGCTGACTGTGGGTTGACAGTAAGTGGGTTCTCCAACCTCGTCATCATCACCCTATGTGTTCTCACACCCGTCGTCCTCAGAGCCAACCTCTTCCTGCCCTGACCGAAAAGTCAAGTTGTCGCTCCAATCAGGTATCTGAGTCTCATCATCGTCTTCCTCATTGTCTCCACCAACAGGAGTTACAGTTTGGGAATGAGGGTCTACGTTATGCTCAGAACCTTCTTCATCTGGGCCTGGATCCGACTCATAAACATTTTGGGCATCAGTGCAGATCATTTCCTCGTCTGGATTCACAGAAGCTCTGGAGCAGACCTCTGATTCCCAGGCTATAGTATGAGTAAACAGCTCTGCAGACTCAACCATTTGTGTTACCCCATACTCAGATGGGCAGCTGGAGACTTGGGAGCTGTGAGGAAGCAAGTGCGATTGGGGTGACACCTCTGAGGACTGGAGTATTTGTGATGTTGAAGTTGAGGTGGAGGAGAGCCCACTTGAAGGAGCACTTGATATCCGTTGAAGCACCTGCTGTTTTTGTGCCTCATCTGGAATTTGTAGCGATGGGCAATGGGCGAAAGGGATCATATCTAGTGTTGAGCGAGCGCTAAAATGCTCGGGTGCTCGAAGCTCGGGCCGAGCTCGCCGTGATACTCTACCCGAGCAACGAGCCCAATGTTAGTCTATGGGAGACTCGAGCATTTTTGCGGTGGCACCCCCGGCAGTCTTTTAAAAACCTAAAAAGTGCCCAAAACGATAGTGACAGTGCTCAAATGACATGGGGACAGCATGAGGATTGCCCCAGGAAGCATTTCTGACCCCCAGGTCACTGCTGTCAACAACGTGGTCAGAGGTATTAAGCCACTTTTACAGGCTCACAATAAAACGTTCAAAAACGAAAGTGAAACTTTTTTCCTGTGAAATATGTTAAGGAACATCCTTTCCAGGGAAAAGACTTGTGTATAAGTTAAAATAAATGACCAAAAACAAAAATACTCCTCCACACCTTCGGCTATGTTCACAAGTAGCATTTTTTATGCGTTTTTGCACTTTTGTATTGCTTTCAACTATGACAAATGCATTCACCGTGAAATGTCATTTTAACATTTTACAACCTTATCTGGCCATGTGCTGTGTGACACATGCATAAAGTGCTGAAAAGACAAGGGAACAGCATGGGGAAGACCCCTGGAAGCATCTCTGACTCCCAGGTCACTGTCTAAAAGTGTGCCCATCATAAGTGATCCTTACCGCATCAGAAGATGCAGACTTGCAACTATCCCCATGCAAGTTCTAGTCCCAGGGCAGTGTTCAATTGTACCTCCCCCATTCCTTGCAATACAAGCTCAAGTATGCAGCCTGCCACCCACCCCCATGCTGCAATACCATACTGCTTGCTTGCTTGAACTTGAAATTGGGCCTTTTAGGCATGTGGAGGCGGAATCTGGCCACCACGTCATGGCTTTGTTGGCGGCCTGGAATCCATACTCAGTCCCCAGCCGCCCAGCGGCCGGGTGTCCATACTCGGTCCCCTGCCGCTAAGCGGCCGGGTGTCCACACACGGTCCCCAGCCACCTGGGGGCAGCCGGGTGTCCATAAACGGTCCCCAGCCGCCCCTATTTCTCTTTGGAACATCCCCCCACACACTTTTCTTAGCCCGGCCTGCTTTAAGCAGCATTGGACGAGCCCACCAGAGAACCAGACTCCTCCAGTGGGCCCTGACTTCTCCATCGGTGGAGTTGAGAGTGCCAAGGTGAGGAGCATGATGATGATGACAGAAGTTAGCATCTGCTATGTTTTCTTTTAATGCAAGTGTAAGTGTGCAGCCTGCCACCCACCCACCCCCAGACTGCAATTCCATACTGCTAGCTTGCACTTGAAATGGGGCCTTTTAGTTTGAAGGAGGCCGAAGCTGGCCACTACCTCATGGCTGCTTCGGCAGCGAGGTATCCATACTCAGTCCCCAGCCGCCCATATTTGTCCTGGTGTGCCTTATACTTAAGATTAAGCACGTATACCAAAACATTACCTGTGCCCTCCCCAGTGCATTTAGTGGGAAGGAGAGCCTATTCCTTTGTAGTGTGTGCATGCCAAACCCCTGTTCATGGTACATGCGAAGATGCCTCCCACCTTGCACCTGTCGTTGCAGACTTGCAACTATCCCCATTCAAGTCCTTGTCCCAGGGCAGTGTTCAATTGTACCTCTCCCATTCCTTGCAATGCAAGTGCAAGTATGCAGCCTGCCACCCACCCACCCCCAGGCTGCAATACCATACTGCTTGCTTGCTTGCACTTTAAATTGGGCCTTTTAGGCATGTGAAGGTGGAATCTGGCAACCACGCCATGGCTGTGTCGGCGGCCTGGTATCCATACTCAGTCCCCAGCCGCCTGGTGGCCGGGTGTCCCCGCTTGCTCCCCAGCCTCCAGGGGGTGGCCGGGTGTCCATACTCGGTCCCCAGCCACCCCTATTTGTCCCAGTAACCTTTCCCACACTTTTCTTAGCCTGGCCTGCTTTAGGGCAGCATTGGCCGAGCTCACCGGACTATCAGACTCCTCCGGTGGGCCCTGGCTTCTCCATCAGGGGAGTTGAGAGTGCCAAGGTGAGGAGCATGATAAGGATGATAGAAGTTAGCATCTGCTTTGTTTTGTTGTAATGCAAGCGCATGTATGTAGTAACGGCTAGGCCTGAGGTGGTCAGCGTTTTGGCGCATATCCTACCTCCTCTGAGGATTGCTGGATGTTTTCCTGCTACTATCCAAGTTCTATGACTCCCGTTAAAACAAAGCTTCAGGTGATAAATGATGGATGAGGTAGTGGCAAAGGAGAAAGAGCAGGAGGAACAGGGACCATTCACATCAATATCAGGCCAGTCAACCAGATATGTCTTGTAGGATATGTTTCTGTAACAAAAGGAGCGGTTTGGCTACATAGTTATAGGGCATACAGTGAGTGCAATGCCTACCAAAAATTTCGAGCCACTCCAATGCCCCTTGGAAATGACATGGAGGTCAGAGGGCGTTAACTAAACGTTTTTTTTCCATGTATAGCAACTGGGTCTCCCGTGCACTGTTGGCCTAAGCAGTGAATGGAAGGCTTTCCAAAAATTATGAGGAACTGCAATGCCCCTTACAAGAGCCATGTGTGGCACCCCAGGGGTCTGGTCACCACAGTAATAGAGATATTACGTAGGAGAGCAAGTGGGAGTTTTCCTGGTCAGGAACCCTTAAACATGCAACATCCTCCTGCCCCAATCCTGGGAGGGGAGAATTCTGCCCTTATAAACTGGATCTGGGGTGGGGTTGAGTGAGTCAGAGAACAGTCAGAGTCAGAGTGAGAGCAAGGGAAAGTAACAGCAAGGAGCTCTGTAGGAGCTAGGAGCTAAAGACCAGGGGCTGGAAGCTGAGCAGAGCTCGCCCTGGCAGAAGACAATAGGAACTGGACACAGGAGTCCGAAGCTGTGAGGACTTATATATCCAGCAGCAGAAACCAGCCGGCAGGGGATTTCAGGTCCTCTGGCCATAGAAGCCCGGAGGCTCAGTCACAAGCAAGGGACCAGCACCGCCGTCGTGGAGCGGAGGCTAACAGAAGGCCCCAAGTCACCAGCCATACGGGTGAGCACTAGACGGTACACTCAGGGACGTGGGCTACTTCTACCCGCTTACAGCAAGGTAGCCAGGAAGAGTGCAGACAGACGGGGAGGCCTACAACTCCACCTGGCCAGGGGAACTCCTGCTTGCTCACAGACTGACCAGGCCTCTTATGCTAGCCAGTACTCCCGGGAGGGTCTACATTATAATCATCAGTAAAGACCCTGAACTGCACTGCAAAGACTCTGAGTCATTCCTGCTGCGCTCGTGCACCATCACCCCCATCATCCACACTCACTGCCCTGAGGCTATACTCCTCCCGAGGGGAGTTATCCCATTCTATGCTGTGCACACAACACCAGCCTCAGCGGTCTGCCTCGCAGCGGTGGTACTCCCTGACCGCAATCCATGGGTGGCGCAGTCGGACAATTAACCTCAAAACCTAAGAAAGACTGCCACTGGTTTGACCAGCCTGAGCCACGGGACCGGGTCACCGCCACGGAGGCTACAGACCCCAGAGACCAGGCACCGGGTATCCCACACACGTGTACACACGGCCCAGGGGGCGCGTCACATGCAGTACAGCATATTACAAACATAAGTCCCATTATTGGGGAGTGGGTGTCCCATGGTATTTGCTTATGCTTTCCAAGCAAAAGCTGCCAAAAATTAGGACGGAGCAACTTGCAATGCCCCTTACAAGAGCCATGCAGTACAGCATATTACAAACATAAGTCCCATTATTGGGGAGTGGGTGTCCCATAGTATTTGCTTATGCTTTCCCAGCAAAAGCTGCCAAAAATTAGGACGGAGCAACTTGCAATGCCCCTTACAAGAGCCATGCAGTACAGCATATTACAAACATAAGTCCCATTATTGGGGAGTGGGTGTCCCATGGTATTTGCTTATGCTTTCCCAGCAAAAGCTGCCAAAAATTAGGACGGAGCAACTTGCAATGCCCCTTACAAGAGCCATGCAGTACAGCATATTACAAACATAAGTCCCATTATTGGGGAGTGGGTGTCCCATAGTATTTGCTTATGCTTTCCCAGCAAAAGCTGCCAAAAATTAGGACGGAGCAACTTGCAATGCCCCTTACAAGAGCCATGCAGTACAGCATATTACAAACATAAGTCCCATTATTGGGGAGTGGGTGTCCCATAGTATTTGCTTATGCTTTCCCAGCAAAAGCTGCCAAAAATTAGGATGGAGCAACTTGCAATGCCCCTTACAAGAGCCATGCAGTACAGCATATTACAAACATAAGTCCCATTATTGGGGAGTGGGTGTCCCATAGTATTTGCTTATGCTTTCCAAGCAAATGCTGCCAAAAATTAGGACGGAGCAACTTGCAATGCCCCTTACAAGAGCCATGCAGTACAGCATATTACAAACATAAGTCCCATTATTGGGGAGTGGGTCTCCCATAGTATTTGCTTATGCTTTCCCAGCAAAAGCTGCCAAAAATTAGGACGGAGCAACTTGCAATGCCCCTTACAAGAGCCATGCAGTACAGCATATTACAAACATAAGTCCCATTATTGGGGAGTGGGTGTCCCATAGTATTTGCTTATGCTTTCCCAGCAAAAGCTGCCAAAAATTAGGACGGAGCAACTTGCAATGCCCCTTACAAGAGCCATGCAGTACAGCATATTACAAACATAAGTCCCATTATTGGGGAGTGGGTGTCCCATAGTATTTGCTTATGCTTTCCCAACAAAAGTTGCCAAAAATGAGGGCGGAGCAACTTGCAATGCCCCTTACAAGAGCCATGCAGTACAGCATATTACAAACATCAGTCCCGTTATTGGGGAGTGGGTCTCCCATAGTATTTGCTTATGCTTTCCAAGCAAAAGCTGCCAAAAATTAGGACGGAGCAACTTGCAATGCCCCTTACAAGAGCCATGCAGTGCAGCATATTACAAACATAAGTCCCATTATTGGGGAGTTGGTGTCCCATAGTATTTGCTTATGCCTTGCAAGCAAAAGCTGCCAAAAATAAGGACGGAGGAACTTGCAATGCTGGCACCCTGGTGGTATAGTGGTGGTGGAGGCTGAGGATAAGGAGAAGAAGATTAAACAGCCGAAACGAGGAAGCATATACCCATGTGTGGGTGTGAAGCGGTGCATGTGAATACACCTCCCGAAATAACACAGTGGATTTGACTTTATGTTACTCTGCTGTCATTTGGTGGTGATGAGAAGTCTGGCCCAATCCAGCCCTTGTTCATTTTGATAAGGGTCAGCTTGTCAGCATTGTCAGTTGACAGGCGAGTGCGCTTATCAGTTATAATTCCCCCAGCGGCACTAAAAACACGCTCCGATAACACGCTAGCGGCAGGGCAGGCCAGGACCTCCAAGGCGTACAGAGCGAGTTCATTCCAAGTGTCCAGCTTGGATACCCAATAATTAAAAGGCACAGAGGAATCACGGAGGACGCTGGTACGATCGGCAAGGTACTCCCTCACCATCTTTTGAAACTTTCCACTCCTTGTGAGAGTACCCCGCGCCTCAGGGCCTGTAAGCTGGGCGGGTGTCAGAAAACTGTCCCAGAACGTTGACAGTGTTCCCCTGCCTCTGCTGGATTGGAGTTGCATCTCTCTTGCCTGTACGCCTTGGTTGTGCAACGAGCTGTGACCTCTGCCGCTAGCGTGTTCAGATGGGAATTTTTTTTAAGAGTTCTGCAGCAAGGGCCTTCTGGTATTGCCCCATTTTTGTAGACCTCTCCACCTCAGGAATAAGAGAGTGAAAGTTCTCCTTGTAGCGGGGGTCTACAAGTGTCACCAACCAGTAATGACTGTCACCCAACATTTTGACAACGCGAGGGTCACGGTTAAGGCAGCGTAACATAAAGTCAGCCATGCGTGCCAGACTGGTAACGGGCAAGATTTCCGTGTCCTCACCAAGATGACGACTGACCATGCTCTCCTCCTCCTCCTCTTCCTCCTCCCCCCTGTCCTCAGGCCACCCACGCTGAACCGACGGTATGACACTTGTACAGGTACTACCGTCTACAACGCATGATAGCAGCTCCTGTTCTTCCTCCTCCTCCTCTCCCTCATTGTCCCCCAATGCACGTTGGGATGAGATGAGGCTGGGCTGTTTGTAATCGCCCGCTACGGCTTCTTGATCCATCTCATCATACTCTGGCTGCAATGCCTCCTCTTTAATTCTTGACAGAGAGTGTTGCAAAAGACAGACAAGTGGGATGCTGACACTAATGATGGTGTCATCGCCACTCACCATCTTGGTGGCTTCCTTAAAGTTTGTCAGGATGGTACATATGTCAGACATCCAGGTCCACTCCTGAGGTCTTATGTGTGGAGTCTGACCTGAATATCGACAGCCTTGTTGCAGCTGGTACTCCACAACTGCTCTCTTCTGCTCACAAATCCTTTGCAACATGTGGAGGGTAGAGTTCCAACGTGTGGGGACATCACACACCAGTCGGTGTGCCGGAAGCTGCAAACACTGCTGCAACACAGCAAGGGCGGCGGAAGCTGTAGCCTACTTGCGAAAATGAGCTGACAGGCGGCGTACTTTCACGACCAGATCTGGCAACTCGGGGTACGATTTAAGAAACCGCTGAACCACGAGGTTAAGCACATGAGCCAGGCATGGTATGTGTGTGATCTCACCTCGCCTCAGAGCCGCCACCAGGTTACGGCCATTGTCACACACGACCATGCCTTGATGTAGGTTCAGCGGTCTCAGCCACAGATCTGCCTGCTCTTTCACAGCTGTCCACAACTCACAAGCAGTGTGAGGTTTATCACCTAAGCTTATGAGTTTCAGCACAGCCTGTTGCCGCTTGGCGGAGGCAGTACTGCAATGCTTCCAGCTTGTAACTGATGTGGTGATATCTGAGATGGAGGCTGAACATGAGGAGGAGGAGGAGGAGGAGGAGGATGCGCAGGAGCTGTACACTGTGGGGGCAACTCTGACTGACATAGGGCCTGCAATCCTCGGTGTGGGGAGGATGTGTTCCGTCCCAAGGTCCGACTGGGTCCCGGCTTCCACTATGTTTACCCAGTGTGCCGTCAGAGAGATGTACCGTCCCTGGCCACAAGCACTTGTCCACGTGTCCGTTGTCAGGTGGACTCTCCCAGTAACTGCGTTGTTGAGGGCACGGCAGATGCTTTGAGACACGTGCTTGTGTAGTGCGGGGATGGCACACTGGGCAAAATAGTGTCGGCTGGGGACCGAGTACCGAGGGACGGCCACCGCCATAAGATTGCGGAAGGATTCCGTCTCCACCAGCCTAAAAGGCAGCATTTCCAATGCAAGCAGTCGTGAAATGTGCGAATTTAGGACTGTGGCCTGTGGGGCGTTAGCTGCGAATTTCCGCTTTCATTCAAAGGTCTGGGATATGGACAATTGAACGCTGCGGTGGGACGTGGACGTGGACGTTGATGATGTTTCTTGAGAAACTGCCATAACAAGTGAAGACTGAGAGGAGGGGGCATCTTTACATGCAGTATGGACAGGGGATTGCCTTGCACACACAACAGGAGGTTCTATTGCACGCATAACAGTGGAAGAAGCAGTGGTGACACCCGCTGACACTGGTCGTGGACCCTGGGTTTCGCCCCACAAAGTCGGGTTCTTTGCTGCCATGTGCCTGATCATGCTGGTGGTGGTCAGGCTGGTAGTTTTGTCACCCCTGCTGATGCTGGCATGGCAGGTGGAACATATGGCCTTTTTGGGGTTATCAGCGGAGTCTTTAAAAAAATTCCAGACTCTGGAAGACCTACCGCTTGTACTGGCAACGTCCCTCGTGTTGGTGTTACGGGGAACGGTTGCCTGCCTTCTGTCTGAGGCCACCACACTGCTTCTTCCTGCTTGTTGGGGTACTCTGCCTCCCTCCCCCTGTGTGCTGCTGGCCTCACTCTGCATGTCCTCCTTCCACGTTGGGTCAGTTACTAGATCATCCACCACCTCCTCCTCTTCCACTTGCACACCACGATCCTCCTCCTCACTTCCTGCCAATTGTGTCTCGTCATCGTCCACCTCTTGTGACAGATTGCCAACGTCGACTTCCTGTGGCCGTGGCTGTTTAAATATTTGGGCATCGCAACATGGGATCTCCTCTTCCACCACTTCAAGCGTATCAGGCGAGGGGCCCAAATATGGAAATGGACCAGTGAACAGCTCTTCAGAGTGTCCAAGTGTGGGATCACTTGCTGTCTGACGACACTCGGCATGGTGGGAGGAAGGAGCATCAGGGTGAGGAGGAGTATGCGGTCTAGACTCACGACTACTTAGAGTTGACCGTGTGGAAGACAGACCGGAGGTGGTGGTGCCAGGTAACTGGAAGCATTATCTGCTATCCAATTAATAACCTGTTCACACTGATCAGTTCTCAATACTGGTGTTGTTCTGTGCTTCCCTAGTAATTCAGTCAAGAAGTGGGAGCGAGAAGATGTGGCTGTTGGTTGTGGCACATTTTCACCTTGACCACGGCCCCGTCCTCTGCACGAACCATCACCAGAACGTCCACTTCCACGTCCCTTGCCACGCGCCTTGCCAATTGTAAATGAAGTAAAATAGCTTACAGTTGCACTATCAATGGAAAAAGGGTAATAAAGAGTAGATTAGAACCGTGGAAGAGGAAAACCACAGTTATTGTTTACTGGAGTATACCACACTATTTTAAATAGAGATATTTGCGGCTGAACAGTGAGCGACACACTCAAACTGCTTTTTTTTTAGATACCAAAGGCCCAAAACTGGATAGTACAGCGATTTGACCCGTGGAACTGCGAAACCACACTGGGATGTCGGGCCTACACAAGACTATTTTCAACAGATATATTTTTGTGTCACAACAGTCAGGAGACACTACTGTTTTTCTTTACGGAAAAAACTACCAAAAGCTGAATAATAGAGATTTTTTACCGTGGGATGGCAAAACCACAGTTATTGTTTACTGGGGTATACCACACTTTTTTAAATAGAGATATTTGCGGCTGAACAGTGAGCGACACACTCAAACTGCTTTTTTTTTAGATACCAAAGGCCCAAAACTGGATAGTACACCGATTTGACCCGTGGAACTGCGAAACCACACTGGGATGTCGGGCCTACACAAGACTATTTTCAACAGATATATTTTTGTGTCACAACAGTCAGGAGACACTACTGTTTTTCTTTACGGAAAAAACTACCAAAAGCTGAATAATAGAGATTTTTTACCGTGGGATGGCAAAACCACAGTTATTGTTTACTGGGGTATACCACACTTTTTTAAATAGAGATATTTGCGGCTGAACAGTGAGCGACACACTCAAACTGCTTTTATTTTAGATTCCAAAGGCCCAAAACTGGATAGTACAGCGATTTGACCCGTGGAACTGCGAAACCACACTGGGATGTCGGGCCTACACAAGACTATTTTCAACAGATATATTTTTGTGCCACAACAGTCAGGAGACACTACTGTTTTTCTTTACGGAAAAAACTACCAAAAGCTGAATAATAGAGATTTTTTACTGTGGGATGGCAAAACCACAGTTATTGTTTACTGGGGTATACCACACTTTTTTAAATAGAGATATTTGCGGCTGAACAGTGAGCGACACACTCAAACTGCTTTTTTTTTAGATTCCAAAGGCCCAAAACTGGATAGTACAGCGATTTGACCCGTGGAACTGCGAAACCACACTGGGATGTCGGGCCTACACAAGACTATTTTCAACAGATATATTTTTGTGTCACAACAGTCAGGAGACACTACTGTTTTTCTTTACGGAAAAAACTACCAAAAGCTGAATAATAGAGATTTTTTACTGTGGGATGGCAAAACCACAGTTATTGTTTACTGGGGTATACCACACTTTTTTAAATAGAGATATTTGCGGCTGAACAGTGAGCGACACACTCAAACTGCTTTCTTTTTAGATACAAATGGCCCAAAATGGATAATACAGAGGTTTGAACCGTTGAAGTGCAAAACAACACTTCTGTTTCTCTAGCCTACACCAGACTATTTTCAACAGTTATATTTGTGTCTGAAAAATCAGAGACACGCTTTTTTTTTGGGGGTTGGACACACACCAAAAGGTTAATAAGACGGGTATTTGTACAGTGTGAAGGAGGGAAAAAAAAGGAGGATTTAGATGAAAAAAAAAGGATTTTTCCTGGCCCCCGACACCTGGTGCTAAGTCCAGCAATTTCAGCAACCGGAGCACACAGGACTGTAATGCAGCTTTTGCTGGTATAACCACTGTGTCTCCTATACAGCCTGCCTGCCTGGTATCTCGGATGGATATTAGTCCTGAAAAGGACTGTTTGTTTGTTCTGGCAGCCTTTACAGACCCTACACTAACTATTTCGCAGTTTATATCTCTCCCTAAATCAGCAGCGCTGTCCCTACACTGTCTAATCCGGAGCGACTGTGTCCAAGATGGCGGCGCCCCGTTTTAAATACTCGAGGTGACGCTGTGCGGCCAGCCAATCACTGTAATGCCCACAACCAACATGGCTGCAGCATTACAGTGACTGGCTGGCAATCCCTGCATGTTCATTGGCTCTGTAAAGAGCGCCAAACATGCAGGGCGGAGACCCGAGCTCCCGCCCGAGTAACCCGGAAATGCTCAGTGCTCGCCGAACATCCCGAGTAGCGTGATGCTCGGGCGAGTACCGAGCAGTGTCGAGCATGTTCGCTCAACACTAATCATATCACATTGTCCACGAAAAGAAGTAGACATCTTAGTTTGGCTGGAAGATGGTCTTTCTTCTGCAGATGACACTGTTGCTTTACCACCTACCCCACGGACACAACCTTTTTTTCCCATTCCAACACGCCTATTCCCCTTTCCACCAGCAGCAGGCCTTTTTCCACTCATTTTGGTGGTTAACTAATTGGCAACTCTGTAGTTGTTTGTACAAAAAACGATGGATGGAAACCGAGCAGAGCTGAGTGGCCAAACTGTGGTACTAGCCCAAAAGGATTGGCTGGGTTAGATGCAGTAAAACAATTTTATTAGATACACAGGCGATGTACTGTAGCTTGCTTCACAGCTGGGCTACTCCAATGACTACGAGACACTGCTACTAGGCCCAAAAGGATTTCCTGGGTTAGATGCAGTAAAAAATTTTAATTAGATACAGAGGCGGTGTAGCTTCCTTCACAGATGGGCTACTCTGCTGACTACCAGACACTGCGATTAGGCCCAAAATAATTTCCTGGGTTAGATGCAGTAAAAAATTAGAATTAGATACACAGGTGGTGTAGCTTCCTTCACAGGTGGGCTACTCCGCTGACTACGAGACACTGCTACTATGCCCAAAAGGATTTACTTGGTTAGATGCAGTAAAAAAATTGTGATTAGATACACAGGTGGTGTAGCTTGCTTCAGATGGGCTACTCCACTGACTACCAGACACTGCTACTATGCCCAAAAGGATTTCCTGGGTTAGATGCAGTAAAAAATTAGAATTAGATACACAGGCGCTGTAGCTTCCTTCACAGGTGGGCTACTCTGCTGACTATGAGACACTGCTATTATGCCAAAAAGGATTTACTGGGTTAGATGCAGTAAAAAATTGTTATTAGATACACAGGTGGTGTAGCTTGCTTCAGATGGGCTACTCCACTGACTACCAGACACTGCTACTAGGCCCAAAAGGATTTCCTGGGTTAGATGCAGTAAAAAAATAGAATTAGATACACAGGCGGTGTAGCTCCCTTCACAGGTGGGCTACTCCGCTGACTACCAGACACTGCTACTAGGCCCAAAAAGATTTCCTGGGTTAGATGCAGTAAAAAATTAGAATTAGATACACAGGCGGTGTAGCTTCCTTCACAGGTGGGCTACTCCGCTGACTACCAGACACTGCTACTAGGCCCAAAAAGATTTCCTGGGTTAGGTGCAGTAAAAAATTAGAATTAGATACACAGGCGGTGTAGCTTCCTTCACAGGTGGGCTACTCCGCTGACTACCAGACACTGCTACTAGGCCCAAAAAGATTTCCTGGGTTAGGTGTAGTAAAAAATTAGAATTAGATACACAGGCGGTGTCGCTTCCTTCACAGGTGGGCTACTCCGCTGACTACAAGACACTGCTATGATGCCCAAAAGGATTTACTGGGTTAGATGCAGTAAAAAATTGTTATTAGATACACAGGTGGTGTAGCTTGCTTCAGATGGGCTACTCTACTGACTACCAGACACTGCTACAGGCCCAAAAGGATTGGCTGGCTTAGATGCAGTAAAAAATTGGTATTAGATACACAGGTGGTATAGCTTGCAACACAGATAGGCTACTCCAATGACTAACAGACACTGCTACAGGCCCAAAAGGATTGGCTGAGCTACATTTTGCCAAATGCTGTGAAAAACACTTGCACAGCACTGGCACAGACCTGCCTGGCAAAAAGTGCTATGAACTGCTGTAACCTAGCCCTCAAAAGGGCTGCAATTAGAATTAGTCCCTACTCCCTAAACCTATCTCTCTATGTAACTGGAAATGCGCTCGCAATTCACACAGTTATACTGTATAGCGCCCACAGCTGCAGCGGTGCCGTCTAACACTCAGCTGCAGGAGCGAGAAAATGGTGGCGACGGGGAAAATGGCTGGGTCTTATAGGGCATGGACATGTGACATACACAGCCAATGACACATGCCCTTGCTTGTGTGAAAAAAAAGCACTTCGCTGCGTGTGTGCGCTGCTGATAGGCTGACAGACTGCACCGCCCCACTGTAAATGCGGGAAAGAAAAAAAAATGGAGATCGGCATTATTTCTGCAGAGATCCATCCACTGCCCCTCCCCCCGCCCACTCTACACTGAAACTGTCTATTAACATTGATTAACAGTATTACTGTGAAAAAATCCAGTTACGCTTTTGGTGCGCGAACAGTTATCGTATATAACCTTGAACAGCCAAATGTTTTGCAAATCGTTCGAGTTCGTCGAATGACTCGAACACCGCCCAAAACAGCTCGAATTTAAGATTGGCAAACAGTTCGAGTCGAACACCGCTCATCTCTAATCATCATGACGACATTTTGTCACCATGGCAATGATCAACGATTTTGCTCACAGAGATTGTGCGCGTGCGATCGCCGCCGGATGTCAGCTGATTCTGACAGCTGACACCTGGCACTCAGTGCCAGGAGCAGTGCCCGCTCCCAGCACTTTAACCCGCTAAATGCTGTGATCACTGCGATCGCAGCATTTAGCGAGCGAGGAGAGGGAAAGAAGCCCCTCTGTTCTTGGATGAGAGACCCCGGCGACAACATCGAGAATCTTGCGAGAATCCTGTGCAACGTTTTGAGGAATCAGACTCAGTGTTTTTATCATTTTTTACCTGGGACAATTAAACCCCCCCCCCTCTTGTTTTTCTGTCCTATCTTTTGATCTTTTGACCAGTTTCTTCGGCTTTACCCTGTGGAGGTGTGACAGTTCATGCTGGAACAGGAGCCAAAGGAGGCCGATAAAGCAGTGCAGATCGCAGACGCATATGAGTCCAATCAAACCCCAGGGGTGCGGAAGTCAGCCGTCGCCAACTGGCAATGGGGTAAGCCGACAGCCACCTCCAATGCCCCCTGCTAGCCTATCTTCAGGAGGTTCTGCCCCATCTTCCAGCACCCGGTCTCCTTCTGATTCCTGCCAGTACTATACCCATCACCGAATTGGTCATGTGTCACCCTGGCCTGGATGCCACAAGTGTAATAAAGCTGTGTCTGAGAGCAAGGGGGAGGTTCTCTAGTCAGGGGAACATTAGCATGCAGTACCTCCTGTCTCAGGCCAGTAGGGGGAGCAGGCTGCCCCTATAAAAGCTGGTGCTGGGGACAGGGTTAGAGAGAACTGGACGACCTGTCTCAGGACTGAGACTTGTCCCAGAGCAGAGCAGGGACAGAAAGTTGTATTGCACCTAAGAGGAAGTGTGGCAGGAGGAGAGCCACAAGCCAGAGACAAGAGGCGAAGTGAGCCTGTCTTGGCAGATAAAGGACTTAATTTACCAGACTTTGGTGTCTGAGGCTGGGAGGATTCCTCATCCTACAGCAGATAGCCAGTCCGCAGGGGACTGTATATTCCCTGGCCTAAGAAGCCTGGAGGCTCTGCCACAACAGAAGGGACCAGCAAAGCCGTACCAGGCTGGGAGCAGAAAGGAACCCACGTCGCAGGCCATACAGGCGAGAATACACGGAGAGCTCGGAAACGTGGGCTGTTACCCTATAAGGAGGAGATAGCCAGAAGGAGCGCAGAAAGCATGGTAGGCCTACACCCTCACCCTGAACAGGGTCAATTTCCCCATTGCTCTCAGACATCCCGGTCCCCTCCTAGCCGGGACTGTTTGTGGGTCAGTTTACCTGTTCTAGTAAAGACCCTGGACTGCAACCTGTCGTCTGTGTGCTCCTTGCTCCTCCAGCACTATCAGCACTGGGACTCTCACCACCATCACTCCCACCATCCACTACACTGCCCTGGGGCCACACTCTTCCCGTGGGGAGTCACACCATCCCAGCTGCATACATCATCAGCCCCAGTGGTCTGCCTTGCAGCGGCGGTTCCTAATGACCGCAAATCCACGGGTGGCGTAGTCGGACATAATCAACAGCACATAACGGACTACCAGTGGCCTGACCACCCTGAGCCACGGAACCGGGTTGCCACTACTACTCCCATCATTCCCATACTGCCCGGATCCGAGTGCCCCACGGCCCAGAGGGCGAGTCAGTCACATCAGCCTAACCTGCCTTGAGAGGCAGAAGATGAACCCCACACCTGAGGCCCAGGGGCCTAGTGCAGCTATTCTTTTTGTGGGTGGGGCGGCTGTGAGGGCCCGTGAAAATTTACAACCGGTTATTGTGGGCAACGCTGTCACTGTTGGGCTCAAGGACACCAGCGTAGAATGTACCCTCATCCACCCTGAGTTTGTGCTACCGGAAGAACTCATCTCTGGGAAGACCCTGACTGTCACCGGGTTTGGGGGTGTTTGGCGTCCCTTCCCAATGACCCGGGCTTTCCTGGATTGGGGAGCTGGGAGGGGGTTATGGGAAGTGGGGGTGTCAAAGAATCTCCCCACAAATGTGTTATTGGGAACTGATTTGGGTCGGATGGTTGCCCACTACATCCGTGACAACCCTTTCAGATCTGATATGTCATGTGATGCAACTTTCAATGCTATCAATGTCATGCATAATGAAAATGTGTGTTGTGGTAACGGAGAACTTAGCCATGTCACGCTGCGGGGTGATGTTGCTGAGGATTCCATAAAAGGAGCCACTACTAAGGGCGATGGGGACAGGCACAGGGATCACGAAGCAAGTTGTCCCGTGCAGCTGACCAGTGTCACGATGGACAGTAACCTGGCCTGTGGTAGCTGCCCCATGATTAGCACGGCACCTGATGTTACAGGGGAGAATGAGGAAAAGCACATGGATCATAAGGAAGGTGGTCGCGTCCAACTGACCAGTGTCAGTACAGACAGTGACATGGCCAGTGGTAGCTGCCCCATAATTAGCACAGCTCCTGAGATAGGGGGGTGGGAATGTATGTCCCACAACCGGGCAGGGTAAGGGAAATGTGTGTCCCACCGTCTGTGAGGATGATGGCGAAGAGGTACCTATAGCCTGTCAGAGCCTGTGTCTACCGCCTACACCCTATGTCTCACAGCCTGTCAGAGTAGCAGGAACATAATATTCACAATCAGTCATTGTGGTGGGAAAGATGGGTCCGCGGCCTGTCAGAGCAATAGGAAAATGTTATCCACCGGGAAAACAGCCTACCTAGCTGCTGTCACCCTGGGCATGAGAGCCCAGAATGCAGGTAATGCCCTGCCTTCTGGACCCTCACCATCCAGCGGGATAACAGGACCAATGATTGACCCTCCTGTGAGGTCGGGGCCTTAGTGTCACTTCTGGCTACCTCTGGCCAGGAGTCTCAGACTTATCTGGTGGTGCTGAGTAACCCCTCAGAGAAGCCCATCTCTGAATCCCAGAAAGAGAGGGTAGTGTGGGATCCAGGAAGGGTGGACCGTAAGGTAGGCTGGTGGGGCGATCTGTAAATCAGCCCCCCACGCTACCTCAAAAAGGGGGGAGCTGCCATAGAAAATGAAGTAGTATTCACCCCTCTGCCCTCCTCCTCTCACACAGATTTGCAGTAAAAACAAGGGCTAACACTCCGAATCTCTTAGAAATAGACTTCTACAATGGACATAAGGAAGTAGGAAATTATTTGAAGTTGGGAAGTCAGCAGTGTTGAGCGAACATGCTCGACACTGCTCGGTACTCGCCCGAGTATCACGCTACTCGGGATGTTCGGCGAGCACCGAGCATTTCCGGGTTACTCAGGCGGGAGCTCGGGTCTCCGCCCTGCATGTTTGGCGCTCTTTACAGAGCCAATGAAGATGCAGGGATTGCCAGCCAGTCACTGTAATGCCGCAGCCATGTTGGTTGTGGGCATTACATTGATTGGCTGGCCGCACACCGTCACCTCGAGTATTTAAAACCGGGCGCCGCCATCTTGGACACAGTCGCTCCGGATCAGCTAGTGTAGGGAAAGCGCTGCTGAGCTAGGGAGAGATTTATATTGCGAAATAGTTAGTGTAGGGTCTGTAAAGGCTGCCAAATCAAACAAACAGTCCTTCTCAGGACTAATATCTATCCCAAATATCAGGCAGGCAGGCAGGCTGTATAGGAGACGCAGTAGTTATACCAGCAAACGGTGCATTACAGTCCTCTGTGCTCCTGTTGCTGAAATTTCTGGACTTAGCTCCAGGTCCTGGGGGGCCAGGAAAAATCTTTTTTTTTTCATCTAAATCCTCTTTTTTTTCCCTCCTTCACACTGTACAAATACCCGTCTTATTAACCTTTTGGTGTCGCCCCCCCACCAAAAAAAAAAAAAAAAAAAGCGTGTCTGTGACAGTTCAGACACAAATATATCTTTTTAAAATAGTCTGGTGAAGGCCAGAGAAGCAGAAGTGTGGTTTTGAAGTTCCACGGTTCAAACCTCTGTATTATCAACTTTTGGGCCATTTGTACCTAAAAAAAACAAACAGTTTGAGTGTGTTGCTCACTGTTGAGCCGCAAATATATATATATTTAAAAAAGTCTGGTATACACCAGTAAATTATAACTGTGGTTTTGCTGTTCCACGTTAAAAAATCTCTGTATTATCCTGCTTTTGGCATTTTTAGCCGTAAAGAAAAACAGTAATAGTGTCTCCTGATTATTCAGACACCAATATATCTGTTTAAAAGAGTCTGGTATACACCAGTAAATTATAACTGTGGTTTTGCCGTTCCACGGTAAAAAATCTCTATTATCCAGCTTTTGGTATTTTTTCCGTAAAGAAAAACAGTAATAGTGTCTCCTGATTGTTCAGACACCAATATATCTGTTTAAAAGAGTCTGGTATGCACCAGTAAATTATAACTGTGGTTTTGCCGTTCCACGGTAAAAAATCTCTATTATCCTGCTTGTGGCATTTTTTGCCTTAAAAAAAAAACTGTAATAGTGTCTCCCTGATTGTTCAGACACAAATATATCTGTTGAAAATAGTCTCGTGTAGGCCCGAGAAATAGAAGCGTGGTTTTGCAGTTCCACGGGTCAAATATCTGTATTATCCTGCTTTTGCCATTTTTTGCCGTAAAGAAAAGCAGTAATAGTGTCTCCTGATTGTTCAGATACAAATATATCTGTTGAAAATAGTCTGGTGTAGGCCCGAGAAATAGAACTGTGGTTTTGCAGTTCCATGGGTCAAATCTCTGTACTATCCTGCTTTTGGCATTTTTTGCCGTAAAGAAAAACAGTAATAGTGTCTCCTGATTGTTCAGACACAAATATATCTGTTGAAAATAGTCTGGTGAAGGCCAGAGAAATAGAAGTGTGGTTTTGCAGTTCCACGGTTCAAACCTCTGTATTATCCACTTTTGGGCCATTTTTACCTAAAAAACAGATTGAGTGTGTCGCTCACTGTTCATCCGCAAATATATCTATTTAAAATTGTATGGTATACCCGAGTAAACAGTAACTGTGGTTTTGCCATTCCACGGTAAAAAATCTCTATTATTCAGCTTTTGGTATTTTTTCCATAAAGAAAAACAGTAATAGTTTCTCTATGATTGTTCAGATTGTTTAAAAGAGTCGGGTGTAGGCCAAAGAAATAGAACTGTGGTTTTCCTCTTCCACGGTTCTAATCTACTTTTTATTACCATTTTTCCATTGATAGTGCGAGTGTAAGCTATTTTACTTCCTTTACAATGGGCAAGGCGCATGGCAAGGGACGTGGAACCGGATGTTCTGGTGATGGTGCGTGCAGAGGACGGGGCCGTGGCCAAGGTGAAAATGTGCCACAACCAACAGCCACATCTTCTCGCTCCCACTTCTTGACTGAATTACTAGGGAAGCACAGAACAACACCAGTATTGCGAACTGATCAGTGTGAACAGGTTATTAATTGGATAGCAGATAATGCTTCCAGTTACCTGGCACCACCACCACGAGGGACGTTGCCAGTACAACCTGTAGGTCTTCCAGAGTCAGGAATTTTTTTAAAGACTCTGCTGATAACCACAAAAAGGCCATTTGTACCACCTGCCATGCCAGCATCAGCAGGGGTGACAAAACTACCAGCCTGACCACCACCAGCATGATCAGGCACATGGCAGCAAAGCACCCGACTTTGTGGGGCGAAACCCAGGGTCCACGACCAGTGTCAGCGGGTGTCACCACTGCTTCTTCCACTGTTATGCGTGCAATAGAACCCCCTGTTGTGTGTGCAAGGCAATCCCCTGTCCATACTGCATGCAAAGATGCCCCCTCCTCTCAGTCTTCACTTGTTATGGCAGTTTCTCAAGAAACAGCATCCACGTCCACGTCCCACCGCAGCGCTCAGTTGTCCATATCCCAGACCTTTGAACGAAAGCGGAAATTCGCAGCTAACGCCCCACAGGCCACAGTCCTAAATTCGCACATTTCACGACTGCTTGCGTTGGAAATGCTGCCTTTTAGGGTGGTGGAGACGGAATCCTTCCGCAACCTTATGGTGGTGGCCGTCCCTCGGTACTCGGTCCCCAGCCGACACTATTTTGCCCGGTGTGCCATCCCCGCACTACACAAGCACGTGTCCCAAAACATCTGCCGTGCCCTCAACAACGCAGTTACTGGGAGAGTCCACCTGACAACGGGACAAGTGCTTGTGGCCAGGGACGGTACATCTCCCTGACGGCACACTGGGTAAACATAGTGGAAGCCGGGACCCAGCCGGACCTTGGGACGGAACACATCCTCCCCACACCGAGGATTGCGGGCCCTATGTCAGTCAGAGTTGCCCCCACAGTGTACAGCTCCTGCGCATCATCCTCCTCCTCCTCATGCTCAGCCTCCATCTCAGATATCACCACATCAGTTACAAGCTGGAAGCACTGCAGTACTGCCTCCGCCAAGCGGCAACAGGCTGTGATGAAACTCATAAGCTTACGTGAGAAACCTCACACTGCTTGTGAGTTGTGGACAGCTGTGAAAGAGCAGGCAGATCTGTGGCTGAGACCGCTGAACCTACATCCAGGCATGGTCGTGTGTGACAATGGCCGTAATCTGGTGGCGGCTCTAAGGCGAGGCGAGATCACACACGTACCATGCCTGGCTCATGTGCTAAACCTCGTGGTTCAGCGGTTTCTTAAATCGTACCCCGAGTTGCCAGATCTGCTCGTCAAAGTACGCCGCCTGTCAGCTCATTTTCGCAAGTCGGCTACAGCTTCCACCGCCCTTGCTATGTTGCAGCAGCGTTTGCAGCTTCCGTCACACCGACTGGTGTGTGATGTCCCCACACGTTGGAACTCTACCCTCCACATGTTGCAATGAATTTGTGAGCAGAAGAGAGCAGTTATGGAGTACCAGCTGCAGCAAGGCCGTCGATATTCAGCTCAGACTCCACACATAAGACCTCAGGAGTGGACCTGGATGTCTGACATATGTACCATCTTGACAAACTTTGAGGAGTCCACCAAGATGATGAGTGGTGATGATGCCATCATTAGCGTCAGCATTCCACTTGTCTGTCTTTTGCAACGCTCTCTGCCGAGAATTAAAGAGGAGGCATTGCAGCCTGATGAGATGGATCAAGAAGCTGTAGCGGTCGATTACACACAGCCCAGCCTCCTCTCATCCCAACGTGCATTGGGGGACAATGAGGGAGAGGAGGAGGAGGAGGAAGAACAGGATCTTGTATCATGCGCTGTAGACGGTAGTACCTGTACAAGTGTCATACCGTCGGTTCAGCGTGGGTGGCCTGGGGACAGGGGGGAGGAGGAGGAGGAGGAGGAGAGCATGGTCAGTCGTCATCTTGGTGAGGACACGGAAGTCTTGCCCGTTACCAGTCTGGCACGCATGGCTGACTTTATGTTACGCTGCCTTAACCGTGACCCACGCGTTGTCAAAATGTTGGGTGACAGTCATTACTGGTTGGTGACACTTTTAGACCCCCGCTACAAGGAGAACTTTCACTCTCTTATTCCTGAGGTGGAGAGGTCTACAAAAATGGGGCAGTACCAGAAGGCCCTTGCTGCAGAACTGTTAAAAAAATTCCCATCTGAACACGCTATCGGCAGAGGTCACAGTTCGTTGTCCAACCAAGGCGTACATGCGAGAGAGACGCAACTCCAATCCAGCAGAGGCAGGGGAACACTGTCAACGTTCTGGGACAGTTTTCTCAGACCCTCCCTTCGGACAGACCCTGAGGCGCGGGGTACTCTCACAAGGAGTGGAAAGTTTCAAAAGATGGTGAGGGAGTACCTTGCCGACCGTACCAGCGTCCTCCGTGATTCCTCTGTGCCTTTTAATTATTGGGTATCCAAGCTGGACACTTGGAATGAACTCGCTCTGTACACCTTGGAGGTCCTGGCCTGCCCTGCCGCTAGCATGTTATCGGAGCATGTTTTTAGTGCCGCTGGGGGAATTATAACTGATAAGCGCACTCGCCTGTCAACTGACAATGCTGACCCTTATCAAAATGAACAAGGGCTGGATTGGCCCAGACTTCTCATCACCACCAAATGACAGCAGAGTAACATAAAGTCAAATCCACTGTGTTATTTCGGGAGGTGTATTCACATGCACCGCTTCACACCCACTAATGGGTATACGCTTCCTCGTTTCAGCTGTTTTATGTTCTTCTCCTTATCCTCAGCCTCCACCACCACTATACCACAAGGGTGACCGTGGACCGTGTTGCCATTATTGAAAGTTCCTCTGTTCTTATTTTTGTCAGCTTTTGCTTGGAAGGCATAAGCAAAGACTGTGGGAGACCCACTCCCCAATAACGGGAATAATATTTTTAAGATACTGTACTGTATGGCTCTTGTAAGGGGCATTAAAACCATCTTGTTAAGCTACTGCGACCTCCACCACTTTTCCATGGGGCATTAAAACCATCTTGTTAAGCTACTGCGACCTCCCCCACTTTTCCAAGTGGCATTAAAACCGTCTTGTTAAGCTACTGCGACCTCCACGTCTCTTCCAAGGGGCATTAAAACATTCTTGTTAAGCTACTGCGACCTCCACGTCTCTTCCAAGGGTCATTAAAACCGTCTTGTTAAGCTACTGTGACCTCTACCACTTTTCCAAGGGGCATTAAAACCGTCTTGTTAAGCTACTGTGACCTCCACCACTTTTCCAAGGGGCATTAAAACCATCTTGTTAAGCTACTGTGGCCTCCACCACTTTTCCAAGAGGCATTAAAACCGTCTTGTTAAGCTACTGTGACCTCCACCACTTTTCCAAGGGGCATTAAAACCATCTTGTTAAGCTACTGTGACCTCCACCACTTTTCCAAGAGGCATTAAAACCGTCTTGTTAAGCTACTGTGACCTCCACCACTTTTCCAAGGGGCATTAAAACCGTCTTGTTAAGCTACTGCGACCTCCACGTCTCTTCCGAGGGGCATTAAAACCATCTTGTTTAGCTACTGGGACCTCCACGTCTCTTCCAAGGGGCATTAAAACCGTCTTGCTAAGCTACTGCGACCTCCGCCACTTTTCCAAGGGGCATTAAAACCGTTTTGTTAAGCTACTGCGACCTCCACATCTTTTCCGAGGGGCATTAAAACCGTCTTGTTAAGCTACTGGGACCTCCACGTCTCTTCCAAGGGGCATTAAAACCGTCTTGTTAAGCTTCTGCAACCTCCACCACTTTTTCAAGGGGCATTAAAACCGTCTTGTTAAGCTACTGTGACCTCCACCACTTTTCCAATGGGCATTAAAACCGTCTTGTTAAGCTACTGCGACCTCCACGTCTCTTCTGAGGGGCATTAAAACCGTCTTGTTAAGCTACTGTGACCTCCATCACTTTTCCAAGGGCCATTAAAACCATCTTGTTAAGCTACTGTGACCTCCACCACTTTTCCAAGAGGCATTAAAACCGTCTTGTTAAGCTACTGTGACCTCCACCACTTTTCCAAGGGGCATTAAAACTGTCTTGTTAAGCTACTGTGACCTCCACGTCTCTTCCGAGGGGCATTAAAACCGTCTTGTTTAGCTACTGGGACCTCCACGTCTCTTCCAAGGGGCATTAAAACCGTCTTGTTAAGCTACTGCGACCTCCGCCACTTTTCCAAGGGGCATTAAAACCGTGTTGTTAAGCTACTGCGACCTCCACATCTTTTCCGAGGGGCATTAAAACCGTCTTGTTAAGCTACTGGGACCTCCACCACTTTTCCAAGGGGCATTAAAACCATCTTGTTAAGCTACTGTGACCTCCACCACTTTTCCAAGGGGCATTAAAACCGTCTTGTTAAGCTACTGCAAATTCCATGTCTCTTCCGAGGGGCATTAAAACCGTCTTGTTAAGCTACTGGGACCTCCACGTCTCTTCCGAGGGGCATTAAAACAGTCTTGTTAAGCTACTGCGACCTCCACCACTTTTCCAAGGGGCATTAAAAGTGTCTTGTTAAGCTACTGCGACCTCCACCACTTTTCCAAGGGGCACTAAAACCGTCTTGTTAAGCTACTGCGATCTCCACGTCTCTTACGAGGGGCATTAAAACCGTCTTGTTAAGCTACTGTGACCTCCACCACTTTTCCAAGGGGCATTAAAACCATCTTGTTAAGCTACTGCGATCTCCACGTCTCTTCCGAGGGGCATTAAAACTGTCTTGTTAAGCTACTGCGACCTCCACCACTTTTCCTAGGGACATTAAAAGTGTCTTGTTAAGCTACTGCGACCTCCACCACTTTTCCAAGGGGCATTAAAACCGTCTTGTTAAGCTACTGCGATCTCTATGTCTCTTACGAGGGGCATTAAAACCGTCTTGTTAAGCTACTGTGACCTCCACCACTTTTCCAAGGGGCATTAAAACCGTCTTGTTAAGCTACTGCGATCTCCACGTCTCTTCCGAGGGGCATTAAAACTGTCTTGTTAAGCTACTGGGACCTCCACGTCTCTTACAAGGGACATTAAAACCGTCTTGTTAAGCTACTGCGACCTCCACCACTTTTCCAAGGGACATTAAAACAGTCTTCTTAAGCTACTGCGATCTCCAAGTCTCTTCTGAGGGGCATTAAAACTGTCTTGTTAAGCTACTGGGACCTCCACGTCTCTTACAAGGGGCATTAAAACCATCTTGTTAAGCTACTGTGACCTCCACCACTTTTCCAAGGGGCATTAAAACCGTCTTGTTAAACTACTGCGACCTCCATGTCTCTTCCGAGGGACATTAAAACAGTCTTGTTAAGCTACTGGGACCTCCACGTCTCTTCCGAGGTGCATTAAAAGCGTCTTGTTAAACGACTCTGAACTCCACAGCTCTTCCAAGGGGCATTGAAATGTTGTTTTTAATAAACTCTAACCTCCACGACTCTTCGAACGGGCATTCCATTTCCTCCTAATTTTTGGCAGCTTTTGCTTGGAAGGCATAGGCAAAGACTATGGGAGACCCACTCCCCAATAATGGGAATAATGTTTGTAATATGCTGTACTGCATGGCTCTTGTAAGGGGCATTGCAAGTTCCTCCGGCCTAATTTTTGGCAGATGTTGCTTGGAAGGCATAGGCAAAGATTATAGGAGACCCACTCCCCAATAATGGGAATAATGTTTTTAATATGCTGTACTGCATGGCTCTTGTAAGGGGCATTGCAACTTCCTCCGTCCTAATTTTTGGCAGCTTTTGCTTGGAAGGCATAAGCAAAGACTATGGGAGACCCACTCCCCAATAATGGGAATAATGTTTTTAAGATGCTGTACTGCATGGCTCTTGTAAGGGGCATTGCAAGTTGCTCCGTCCTAATTTTTGGCAGCTTTTGCTGGGAAAGCATAAACAAATACTATGGGACACCCACTCCCCAATAATGGGACTTATGTTTGTAATATGCTGTACTGCATGGCTCTTGTAAGGGGCATTGCAAGTTGCTCCGTCCTAATTTTTGGCAGCTTTTGCTTGGAAAGCATAAGCAAATACCATGGGACACCCACTCCCCAATAATGGGACTTATGTATGGCTCTTGTAAGGGGCATTAAAACTGTCTTGGTAAGCTACTTCGACCTCCACCACTTTTCCAAGGAGCATTAAAACCGTCTTGTTAAGCTACTGTGACCTCCACCACTTTTCCAAGGGGCATTAAAAGCGTCTTGTTAAGCTACTGCGACCTCCACGTCTCTTCCAAGGGGCATTAAAACCGTCTTGTTAAGCTACTGCGACCTCCACGTCTCTTCCAAGGGGCATTAAAACCGTTTTGTTAAGCTACTGCGAGCTCCACGACTCTTCCAACGGGCATTGCATTTCCTCCTAATTTTAGTCAGCTTTTGCTTTTCAGTGCATAGACGAACACTAAGGGAGACCCACTCCCCAATAATGGGTAGAAGGTTTTTAGTACGCTGTAATCCATGTCTGGTTCAAGGGGCATTGCAGTTGCTCATAATTTTTGGAAAGCCTTCCATTCACTGCTTAGGCCAACAGTGCACAGGAGACCCAGTTGCTATAAATGGAAAAAATGGTTTAGTTAAGGCCCGCTGACCTCCATGTCACTTCCAAGGGGCTTTGGAGTGCCTCTAAATTTTTGGTAGGCATTGCACTCACTGTATGCCCTATAACTGTGTAGCCGAACCGCTCCTTTTGGTACAAAAACATATCCTACAAGACATGTGTGGTTGACTGGCCTGATATTGATGTGAATGGTCCCTGTTCCTCCTGCTCTTTCTCCTTTACCACCACCTCATCCATCATTTATCACTTGAAGCTTTGTTTTAACGGGAGTCATAGAACTGGCATAGTAGCAGGAAAACATCCAGCAATCCTCGGAGGAGGTAGGATATGCGCCAAAACGCTGACCACTTCAGGCCTAGCCGCTACTACATACATGCGCTTGCATTCCAAGAAAACAAAGCAGATGCTAACTTTTATCATCATCATGCTCCTCACCTTGGCACTCTCAACTCCCCTGATGGAGAAGCCAGGGCCCACCGGAGGAGTCTGGTTCTCTGGTGGGCTGGTCCAATGCTGCCCTAAAGCAGGCCAGTCTAAGAAAATTGTGTGGGAAGTTAACAGGAGAAATAGGGGCGGCTGGGGACCGTTTATGGACACCCGGTCGCGGGGCGGCTGGGGACAGAGTATGGGCACCCGGCCGCCCCCTGGCGGCTGGGGACCAAGCGTGGACAGCCAGCCGCCGGGCGGCTGGGGACTGAGTATGGATACCTCGCTGCCGAAGCAGCCATGAGGTAGTGGCCAGCTTCGGCCTCCTCCAAACTAAAAGGCCCCATTTCAAGTGAAAGCTAGCAGTATGGTATTGCAGCCTGCGGGTGGGTGGGTGGTTGGTTGGCTGCATATTTGCGCTTGCATTGCAAGGAATGGGGGAGATACAATTGAACACTGCCCTGGGACAAGGACTTGCACGGGGATAGTTGCAAGTCTGCATCTTCTGATGCGGCAAGGATCACTCCTGATTGCCACACTTTTAGGCAGTGACCTGGGTGTCAGAGATGCTTCCAGGGGTCTTCCCTATGCTGTTTCCATGTCTTTTCAGCACTGTATGTGACGCGCCCCCTGGGCCAGTGCTGTTTGGGGATTACCCGGAGCCGGATCAGATGGGGGTTGTAGTCTCCGAGTGGCGGTGACCCGGTCCGTGCCCAGGGTGTCAAACTCAGTGTGTGGCAGTCTTTACAGATGTTGTTAAAGGTCCTTAATGTCGACTACGCCACTCATTGATTTGCGGTCACAAGGCCGCCGCTGCAGAAGGGTCCGCTGAGGCTGGTGGTGTGTGTGCAGCTGTGATAGTATAACCCCCAACGGGAGGGGTATAGCCTCAGGGGGTCAGATGTAGAGGATGGTGGTTGTGCAGGTGCAGGAGAGCTAAGCAAGAAGACTCAGAGTCGGGCTGTGCAGTTCAGGGGTTTTTACTTACGGGTGTTCTTATGGTCACTCTGGCCTGAAGCGACCACCCGAGCCGTGCTGCGTCCACCAGGTCCTGGACTCGGCCAACCCCCAAGTAATTCTGGAGCGTGGTCCTGAGCTCCTGTCTGACTTTCCCTCTCTTCTGGCCGTTCTCACCAGGGATCCACCTATGTCCGGCTCCCTCGGGTCTCTTGGTGGGTACACCTCTTCTGGGTTCCCTGACCCTATACTTGGTCTGCCTTCCTGGTGGATTTAGTGAGGGTCGTGGCAGATCCTGCCCACAACCTCCGGTCTCTGGCTAAGGTGTGCTTTTCTCTCTGCCAGCTTGGGATCCGGTACCCTAGGTGCCAACCCTTCACCCAGTTGCTTGTATTCTGGGGTCTTGGGGTTCCTTCTCCTTCTCTCTGGGTCCTTCTGACTCCTCTCTCTCTCTTGGCCTTGGAGCTGGGCCCAGCCGGAACCACCACTCCCTGTCAGCCCTTCTGGCTGAGCTTCTCTGCTCTGCTCCTCTGACTCAACTCTGACAGACTGACTCACTCTACAAAAGACCCTGTCCTAAGATGGTGCCCACCTTATATACTCCCTCTATGTGTGAGCTCAGGTGACCAGCACCCAATGAGCTCCTAGCCTTACCCAGACTGCTCCCCCTATCTGCCCCTACACTACTGGGATGTTCCACCCCCCTCCCACTCCAGCCAGGGACAGACACTGTCGTACCTGCACATAAACTGGTGGGAGTACGGTCGATCTGTCCCCCGGAAATGGGATGTATGTAGTGTATGCAGCTATCTGAGCTCAGTTCCACACTCCATCCTTACCCGGGAGTGGAATACCACACCTCTGGCTTGAGGTGTAATACCCCTGTAGCAGCCGAATCCTCAGGGTGCTACATATGCATGTGTCAGACAGCACATTTCCAGATAAGATTGTAAAATGTTAAAATGACATTTCCCGGTGAATGCATTTGTCACGGTTGAAAGCAATACAAAAGTGCAAAAACGCATAAAAAATGCTACTTGTGAACATAGCCCAAGGTGTGGAGGAGTATTTTTTGGGGGGTTATTTATTTTACCTTATACACAAGTCTTTACCCTGTAAAGGAACTTCTTTAACATATTTCACAGGAAAGCAGTTTCAGTTTTGTTTTTGAACGTTTTATTGTGAGCCCTTAAAAGTGGCTTAATACCTCTGACCACGTTGTTGACAGCAGTGACCTGGGGGTCAGAAATGCTTCCTGGGATGATCCCCATGCTGTCTCCATGTCATTTGAGCACTGTCACTATCGTTTTGGGCACTTGTTAGGCTTTTAAAAGACTGCCAGGGGTGCCGCCGCAAAAATGCTCGGGTCTCCCATAGACTAACATTGGGCTCGTTGCTCAAGTCGAGCACTCGAGTATCACGGTGACCTCGGCCCAAGCTTCGAGCACCCGAGCATTTTAGTGCTCGCTAAACACTAGAAGTGAGGAATCCTAATGCAGGCGGCTCCTTTTGGAGAAGTGGACCTCTGCAGTACTAAAGAGGATGTCAGGTGTGAGTGAGACAGATTTATAGATTGGACAGGTAATTAAGACAGGATACCTATTGTCTCTTTAGAATTAAGCTGTTTTTGTGAAAAAACTTCCCCTAAGAAATACATTCTGAAGTTGAAATTAAACTTTTGGGAATGTTATACATTTACACTAGATACAGAAGCACAGGTGAATAGTTAAGAATGTTGAGGTTTGCATGGATCCTATAGTGATGGAACATACATTTTCAACTTCAGGGCTAATCGGGGAAGAATATGGTTTCTCATGACTGTAACAGCTGCCTATAAGCCCCAAATCAATAGTAACCAGATAACTGACACCAGCCATGTCATGTTTACTATCTATGGAAAGGTAAAATCCCAATAAAAAATATGGCGGCGATCTCGAACGTCTGTGCTCTTCAGAGACAAAGATATCTCATAAGTTGGGAATTTCATAAAATCCTGAAGGGCTGAGAATTCTATATGCTGTATTGTTTGTCCCTTTTGTAAAATCTTTTGTATATTTTTTTATAAACACTGCCTATCGTTCTAGATTAAATATAATATTTAATAATTCTGTTAACCGCAACCAGAAGCCATATGCTACCAGAAATCGGGCGTCCAGTCAGCCTATATATATGACTGGTGGTGGCAGCGAGTAGTCTTGGGTTATTGTGGAATTAGCAGTGACTGTACTGGAGGTATATACATACATTCCATGCGTTGGAATCGGAGGTGTGAATACCATATGCTCACTATTAGTTTCCCAGTAACCAGCATATTAGTGGAAACGGCCCGTGGCCTTTCCCTGTTAATCATTGGTCAATCGCGTAATTGTCCGGACGATAAGGAGCAGCAAAGAGTTGTTTGTGACAAGAGATAACAGAGGGTGGAACTGCGTGACCTCACGGGCTGGTGATTCCCTTGACACTCTGTTTAACAATATACAATATTGTGCGTGCTTCGAATTGACCAAAAGTTTTGCATCTTTTCTAAGTATTTTATTGTAGAAAACTGATGTAAATACCTTTATGATCCTGCCCCACCGTCTCTATGGACTGTATGGTACATTCATACTGATGCTGCTATAGCACTGTGGAATATGAAGTGTAGCATCGGCGTCTCTGCCTCCTGCCAGGCAGAGACGCCGTTCCCCTCACCGCCACAGCCCTGGTCCGGCATCTTCGGGCTCCCGTCCTGCAGCTACTGTGGTGCGCACTGCGCGCAGCTTCCCGGGCACAGTGCTTAGGGCGTGCGCGCGCCGTCCTAAAAAGTCCCCGGCCAATGGCCGGAGGACTTCCCCTATTTAAAGCACCTCCTCCAATATGGAGGTGCCTGTGCAAGGTTGTTGTTCTGTGTGCTAACACTTGCTTCAGCCCTCAGGTCCCACTGGCTGTCAGTCCTGCCCGCCAGTCTGCCTGTAAATCCTGCTCGCCAGTCTGTGTGCCAGTTACCTGCCATGCTCACCAGCCTTCCTACCTGGAAGCACCTGCCTGTTACCTGCCGTGCCCGCCAGTCTGCTTACCTGGAAGCACCAGCCTGTTACCTGTAGTGTGTGTCCGCCAGCCTACCAGGAGCACCTACCTGTTACCTGTCGTGCCCACCAGCTTGCCTACCCGGAGCACCCGTCTGGCTATCTGCCTAACCAGCCTGCTTATCTATCCGGACCACCCATCAGCCTTCCTGCCGTGCGCATCCGCTGTACCAGTCAGTTCCTGCCATCTGATCCTTGGGGGTCACCTGCTCTCACACAAGGTCGGTCCCAGAGTGACACCTGGTCCCCCTGCTCGGTCCCTCCTTGGTTCACGGAGTCGATTGAGCAGCTGTGTGACCTTGGTCAGGCCAAGTAGGCACTTAGTCACACCCCTCTGGTCCCTCCTTGCACCGAAGCACAGAGGTTCGACCACCCGGATCCGTAACAGTTTGCACAGGCCATGGAACCCGGTGGCCCCCAGGCTCCTTCGCTCTCTGACCTGTACCAGGAGGTCTCACGTCACAAATCCCAACAGGAGACTATCCTGACCTATCTTCGGAATGTCAATTCCCACCTGGACACGCTGTCCACCCCGTCTGTGTCCGTCTCTAGCCGAGCGGCACCCGTTCCGGCTGCACCTCAACCTACTGGTGCTATGGAACCCGGCTCTGGACCCCGGCTTTCTGTGCCTCCACATTTTGGTGGTGACCCCGTCTTATGTCGGGGCTTCTTAAATCAGTGCACACTGCACTTTGAACTCCTGGCACATCAGTTCCCCTCTGACCGGGCCAAGGTGGTGTTCATCATGTCCCATCTCACCGGGGAGGCATTGGCATGGCTAAATCCTCTGTGGGAAAGAGGGGATCCCCTGGTGTCCGATCTTCCGGTTTTCCTCTCTGCCTTCCGGAAGGTCTTCGATGAGCCCGGACGAAAATGTGCTACTGCCTCCTTACTTCTCCGTCTCCGCCAAGGGAGTCTCTCCGTAGGCCAGTATGCCATACATTTCTGAACTCTCGCATCCGAGCTTGCCTGGAACAATGAGGCCCTGGTGTCCACCTTCTGGGAGGGTCTTTCCGGTCGGATCAAGGATGAGCTAGCCGGTCATGACATCCCTACCACCCTGGACGACCTGGTATCATTAGCTATCCAGATTGACATCTATTGTCAGGAACGTGCCAAGGAGACTACCCGGGAGAAAAGATTTCTGTGTCTCGCTCCTGTATTCCAAAAGCCTGCCTCTTAACCAGCAATTCCCCGGGCATGTTCGCCTGAGCCCATGCAAATTGTCCAAACCAAGATGGTCAAGTTTCGCCAGGAGACGTGCCGAGCCGAGGGGAGTTGCTTCTACTGTGGCAGTAAAGAGCATTTGATCCAATCCTGCCCGGTGAGGCCGGGAAACTCCAATGTCTAGGACTGCTCAGAGAGGTCGTCCTAGGCAAGAGTAAATCCTCTCCGTCCTTGACTCTATCTGTTTCTATTTCCAGTGGTGAGACCCGCTTCTTTGAAACTGCCCACCTGGATTCCGAAGCCGCTGAGAATCTCATTTCACAGGCTGTTGTGGAGCGGTATCAGATTCCTACCATACGTCTGGCTGAACCATTGGCGGTCGCTTCTGTGGATGGAAGACTTCTTCCGGAGACCATCCTGCTTATCACAGAGCCTGTTAGCCTTCAGGTGGGAATGCTGCACTCGGAGAGGATCTCCTTTCATGTGCTGTCCAGTCTCTCTCACTCCCTCTCGCTTGGTCTACCCTGGTTACAGAGACATGAACCCATCCTGAATTGGAGATCTGGTGAAGTGCTCCGTTGGGGGCAGGAATGCCATGAGTCCTGCCTGTTCCGGTTCGTCCAGCTCGACCTCCGTCTACTCCGGATAATCTTCCTGGTCTGCCGGCACCCTACTGGTCCTATGCGGATGTCTTTGACAAAAAGGAGGCAGAGACACTTCCACCTCATAGGCCATATGATTGCCCAATCGACCTGGTACCTGGTGCTTCTCCTCCCCTTGGGCGAATCTACCCCGTGTCACTGGCTGAGACCCGGGCCATGTCTGAGTACATAGAGGAGAATCTCGCCAGGGGATTCATCCAGAAATCTAGCTCCCCGGCTGGAGCAGGATTCTTCTTCGTTAAGAAGAAAGACGTCTCACTACGTTCCTGTATCGATTACAGGGGTCTTAACCAGATTACCATCAAGAATAAGTACCCCCTGCCTCTCATCTCGGAGCTGTTCGACCGCCTTAAAGGCGCGAAGATCTTCACCCAGCTCGCTCTTCGTGGGGCGTACAATTTGGTCCCGATCCGCCAGGGAGACAAGTGGAAGACGGTATTCAACACCCGGGATGGTCACTATGAATATCGCGTTATGCGCTTTGGTCTCTGTAATGCTCCAGCCGTCTTCCAGGAGCTGGTTAACGACATCTTCCGTGATCTCCTGTATGTGTGGTGGTGTACCTGGACGATATCTTGGTCTTCTCTCCGGATCTACCCTCAGGTTCTGCTAAGGCTCCGGTAGAATTGCCTATACGCAAAATTTGAGAAATGCCTCTTCGAGCACACCTCCCTTCCATTCCTGGGCTATATTATCTCCGAGACTGGTCTGCGGATGGATCCTGAGAAGGTTTCTGCCGTCTTAAAGTGGCCCCGACCGGAGGGGTTGAAGGCGATTCAGCGATTTCTGGGCTTCGCAAATTATTACCGCCTCTTCATCCCTCATTCCTCTTCCCGGACCGCTCCTATCTCCGCGCTCACCCGTAAGGGAACAAATCCCAGGGAATGGACTTCCGAAGAGGAGGAGGCCTTCGTCTCCCTAAAACAAGCTTTCTCCTCCGCCCCTGTGCTTCACCGTCTGGATTGCAACAAGCAGTTCTTCCTGGAGGTTGATGCATCCTCCTCCGGAGCCGGAGCGGTGCTCACCTAGAAATCCCCGTCCGGGAGAATGGTAACCTGCGGCTTCTTCTCCAAGCTCTTCTCGTCCAAGCGCAACTACTCCATAGGAGATCGTGAGCTGCTAGCCATCAAATTGGCGCTGGAGGAGTGGCGTTACCTGCTGGAGGGGGCTCTGCATCCGGTGGTCATCTACACTGACCACAAAAACCTCGCCTATTTCCAAAATGCCAAAAGACTTAATCCGCATCAGGCCAGGTGGTCTCTATTCTTTGCCCGATTCTGCTTCACTTTGCATTACCGCCCGGCGGAAAAGAACATTAAGGCTGATGCTTTATCCCGCTCGTTCCTGTCCACAGACCAGGAGGAGGAGCCTCTACATATCATCGATCCCTCCAAAGTAATGACTGTGGCTCCGTTTGACCTGTTTCTTCTTCCACCCGGTAAGACCTTTATGGCAGTTCCAGATCATAAGAAGATTCTACTCTGGGGCCATTCATCCAAACTAGCTGGTCATGCTGGTCAGAGGAAGACCTTTCTGCTCATCGCCCGACATTACTGGTGGCCTTCTCTGCGCAAGGATGTTGCGGACTTTGTCGCGGCTTGTTCCTCCTGTGCCCGTAACAAGGTTCCTCGGCACCTTCCATCTGGCCGCCTCCTTCCTCTTCTTGTGCCTTCCGCTCCGTGGCAACACATAGCTATAGACTTCATTATGGATCTCCCTGTCTCTGCCGGTTGTACAGTCATTTGGGTGGTCGCTGACCGCTTCTCTAAAATGGCCCACTTCATTCCTCTGCCTTGTCTTCCATCTGCATCTGTGCTGGCTAAGGACTTCATCCATCACATCTTCCGTCTTCACAGCCTACCCATCCACATTGTGTCTGATCGCGGGGTTCATTTCACTTCGCGCTTCTGGAGAGCAACGTGTAAGCTGCTGGATGTCTCCTTGGATTTTTCCTCAGCTTATCACCCTCAATCCAATGGTCAAGTGGAACGTATCAACCAGATCCTTACCAGCTTTCTCCGGCACTTTGTCAATGCCCACCATAACGATTGGGTTGAGCTCCTGCTTTGGGCCGAGTTCTCCTATTACAACCATGAGAGCGAGTCTTGTACTAACTCCCCGTTCTTTGTGGTCTACGGTCAACACCCCTGGATTTCATTTCCCGTCTCCTCTTCAGTGGACAATCCTGCCGCAGAGTCTCTTGTCAGCGAATTTTCGGCTATTTGGGAAGACACTAAATCTGCACTTCTTCGGTCCTCCGAGCGGATGAAGAGACATGCCGATAAGAGACGCCTGGATCCGCCTCAATTCCATCCGGGAGACAAGGTCTGGCTTTCTTCCAAATATGTCCATCTCAAGATACCTTCCTATAAGTTGGGTCCGCGGTTCATCGGTCCGTTCGAGGTTCTGAACCAAATCAATCCCGTGGCCTACAAGCTGAAACTCGTTAAGAACTAATTTTTAATTCTGTTATCCCCGTGATTTGAGTGCGGGCACTCTTCTTGTATGTAGTGCCACCAAACCAATTATGTAATAAAGGTTTTTTATCTTCTAAACAATACTTGCTCTTTAATTTTTGGACCTCATGTTTGGTGATTTTCTTATATTTGTTATGATTTTTGTAGTACAATATGATAAGTACAGTACTACAAGGGAGAACAGGGCCCCACCCCTTTACCCCCCATCCTATTTAATTAAACCCCCTGTCCATAATTAATTGATTGAATCCCTAGTCCACAATTAATTATTTCCCCAGTCCATACTTATGGATCCCAGTCCATAGTTAATTGACACACCGTCCACACTTAATTAATCCACCTGACCCACTCAGCTGATCCCCCGTCCATACTTAATTGATACTTAATTGATCCCCCGTCCATACTTAACTGATCCCGCGCTGATATCTAATCGATACACTTGCACATCCCTAATTGATCCCCGTCCATACACCTATATATAAATAATTGTGTTTTGTACTTGTACATATATACTGACTGTATCCCCATATTTAGAATGACGTCCATGTTGGCCGGAGCCGTGCAGTGTACATCTTGCGCAATGTATGCATTCCCTGAGCTACCGCTCAGGGATCCATACTGCTGCGAGAGATGTGAGCATATCGTGCACTTGGAAGCCCAAATCCTGGATCTAAGTGCTCAGATAGCGGTACTGAGGAGCATCGACAACATGGAACGGAGTTTGCTGCTCACCGAGCAGACACTCAATGGGTCAACACTGGGGGTGGAGCTTAGTGGGGAAGTGCAGGCTGAACAGGCAGGGAGCTGGGTAACGGTTAGAAGGGATAGAGGGAAGAAGTATAGGAAGGCTGGTTCAGAACCGGCATTATTGGAGCACGACAGATCCTCTGACCGCCGGGGGAGTGTATGCTCCAGTAATGAGGGGGAGGGGGGAAGTGTAGGGCAGGCTAGACAGGTCCTGGTAGTGGGTGACTCTATTATTAGGGGGACAGACAGGGCAATCTGTCACAAAGACCGGGATCGCCGAACGGTGTGCTGCCTCCCTGGCGCTCGAGTCCGGCACATCGCGGATCGGGTTGACAGGTTACTGGGTGGGGCTGGCGAAGACCCAGCGGTCATGGTCCACATTGGCACCAATGACAAAGTGAGTGGTAGATGGAGGGTCCTTAAAAATGATTTCAGGGATCTAGGTAGGAAGCTTAGGGCAAGGACCTCCAAGGTAGTTTTCTCAGAAATACTACCAATCCCGCGAGCCACACAGGCGCGCCAACGGGAGGTTAGGGAGGTGAATAAGTGGCTAAAGAGTTGGTGCAAGGCAGAAGGGTTTGGGTTCATGGAGAACTGGGCCGACTTCGCTGTCGGCTACAGGTTCTACCGTAGGGACGGGCTGCACCTCAATGGGGAGGGTGCAGCGGTGCTGGGGAAGAAGATGGCTATTAGGTTGGAGGAGTTTTTAAACTAGAGACGGGGGGGGGAAACCAAGGAAATAGGTGGGATGTGAGGCAAGCAAGGGGGAAGGGGAGAAGTGAATATAATGAGGGTGGAGAGGGGGGTGGGGATAGTACAGTTAGATCGTTAGAGAAGAATAGGATGCTAAATAACCCCAAAGTTTTATCTTGCATGCTGACCAACGCAAGAAGCCTGACCAATAAGGCGGATGAGCTGCGGGCGCTTATATCGGAGGAGAGGTATGACATCGTAGGTATAACAGAGACTTGGCTAGACGATAGCTACGACTGGGCGGTAAATTTAACAGATTATAGTTTATTTAGAAGGGACCGGAAACAGGGGAAGGGCGGAGGAGTCTGCTTATATGTAAAGTCACGTCTAAAGCCCAGACTAAGGGAAGATATAGGAGAGGGAGAAGAGGGGGTCGAGTCCATGTGGGTAGAGATAGAGGGGGCAAAAAATAATAATAAAATATTACTGGGGGTCTGCTATAAGCCACCCAATATAACAGAGGAGAATGAGAAACTGCTATTAGGACAAATAGACAAAGTAGCAAAACATAATGAGGTGATTGTAATGGGGGACTTCAACTACCCGGATATTGACTGGGAAACAGAAACCTGTAGATCGCAGAAAGGAAAAAGGTTCTTGACAAATATCAAGGATAATTATCTCTCCCAACTAGTGCAGGAACCAACGAGAGGGAAGGCAGTGTTGGACTTAATATTGACTAATAGGCCTGATAGAATAACTGAGGTACAGATAGGGGGGCACCTAGGTAATAGCGATCATAATATTATCAATTTCAAAATGCCCTTCAGTAGGGTTATCAATAAGGGAACAACTAAAACATTAAACTTTAGGAGGGCGAAGTTTGATCAGCTGAAAGAAAACCTTCAACTTATAGACTGGGACAAAGTTCTTAATCAAGGAAATACGAATAGTAAATGGGAAACCTTCAAAAGAATTCTGAATACTCAGTGTGAGAGGTATATACCGTATGAGAATAAAAGGGCCAGAAATAAGAGGAAACCAATATGGTTGAATAAGAACGTAAAAGGGGCGTTAAATAGCAAAAAAGAGGCATTCAAGAGATTAAAACAGGAAAACAGCAAGGAGGCACTAATGTGTTACAAGGAAAAAACGAGAACCTGCAAAAAACAAATAAAAATAGCAAAGGAGGAAACAGAGAGACGTATTGCTAGGGAAAGTAGATCAAATCCCAAACTGTTCTTTACGTATATAAATAGTAAAAGGATTAAATCGAATAATATTGGACCGATAAAAAGTGATGAAGGCAAAATCATAGAGAAAGATGAGGATAAAGCTAATCTATTAAATAAATTTTTTTCGTCAACTTTCACAAAGGAAAAAGAACTAACAGGCGAAATGAGAAGTGACAAGCTTAATCCTCCACTAAGTATGACAAATCTAACCCAAGCTGGGGTACAGAAACGCCTCAGTAACATTAAAATAAACAAATCACCAGGACCTGATGGCATACACCCACGGGTACTAAGGGAACTAAGTAATGTGATAGACAGACCGTTATATCTTATATTTAAGGACTCTGTTGAGACTGGGTCTGTACCACTTGATTGGCGACAGGCGAATGTAGTGCCAATATTCAAAAAGGGAGCAAAAAGTGACGCCGGAAACTATCGGCCGGTGAGTCTGACGTCCGTTGTGGGCAAAATTTTTGAAGGCTTTATTAATGAGGCAATCATGGAGCATCTTGACGCTAATAATCTATTAACCCCGAACCAACATGGATTCATGAGGAATCGCTCCTGCCAAACAAACCTGATTGACTTCTACGAGGAGGTTAGCTCTCGAGTAGATCAGGGGGAACCAGTGGATGTCGTGTATCTCGACTTCTCAAAAGCGTTCGATAGCGTGCCACATAATAGGTTGGTATACAAAATGAGAATGATGGGGCTGGGGGAAAATGTCTGCAAGTGGGTAGCTAACTGGCTAAAGGATAGAAGGCAGAGGGTGGTTATAAATGGAATATACTCAGATTGGGTAAGCGTCACTAGTGGGGTACCACAGGGGTCTGTACTAGGCCCAATGTTATTTAATATCTTTATTAACGACATAGTCAACGGGATAAATAGTAAAATATCAATATTTGCAGATGACACAAAGTTATGTAAAACAATTAATACAAAAGAGGATAGTGAAGACCTTCAGAGGGATTTGGATAAGCTGGGTAGGTGGAGCATTAAATGGCAAATGAGGTTTAACGAGGAGAAATGTAAGGTCATACATATGGGAAGGAAAAATGGAAGTCACCAGTACTCACTGAATGGGAAATCATTGGGGAATTCAGAGATGGAGAAGGACTTGGGCATCTTGATTGATAGCAAACTAAATTGGAGTGCCCAAAGTCAGGCCGCTGCTGTAAGGGCAAACAGGGTAATGGGATGTATCAGAAGAGGTATAGCTGCAAAGGATGAGAACATTGTTCTTCCACTGTACAAAGCACTGGTCAGACCACACTTGGAATACTGTGCTCAGTTATGGGCCCCAATATATAGAAAGGATATACAGTCATATGAAAAAGTTTGGGCACCCCTATTAATCTTAAGCTTAATGTTTTATAAAAATTGGTGTTTTTAAAACAGCTATTTCAGTTTGATATATGTAATAACTGTTGGATACAGTAATGTTTCTGCCTTGAAATGAGGTTTATTGTACTAACAGAAAATGTGCAATCTGCATTCAAACAAAATTTGACAGGTGCATAAGTATGGGCACCTCACCAGAAAAGTGACATTAATATTTAGTAGATCCTCCTTTTGCAAAAATAACAGCCTCTAGTCGCTTCCTGTAGCTTTTAATGAGTTCCTGGATCCTGGATGAAGGTATTTTTGACCATTCCTCTTTACAAAACAATTCCAGTTCAGTTAAGTTTGATGGTCGCCGAGCATGGACAGCCTCTTCAAATGATCCCACAGATGTTCAATGATATTCAGGTCTGGGGACTGGGATGGCCATTCCAGAACATTGTAATTGTTCCTCTGCATGAATGCCTGAGTAGATTTGGAGCGGTGTTTTGGATCATTGTCTTGCTGAAAGATCCATCCACTGCGTAACTTCAACTTTATCACTGATTCTTGAACACTATTGCCAAGAATCTGCTGATACTGAGTGGAATCCATGCGTCCCTCAACTTTAACAAGATTCCCAGTGCCGGCATTGACCACACAGCCCCAAAGCATGATGGAACCTCCACCAAATTTTACTGTGGGTAGCAAGTGTTTTTCTTGGAATGCTGTGTTTTTTTGCCACCATGCATAACGCCTTTTTGTATGACCAAACAACTCAATCTTGGTTTCATCAGTCCACAGGACCTTCTTCCAAAAAGAAATAGGCTTCTTCAAATGTGCTTTTGCATACCTCAGCCGACTCTGTTTGTGCGTACTTGCAGAAACGGCTTCTTTCGCATCACTCTCCCATACAGCTTCTCCTTGTGCAAAGTGCGTTGTATAGTTGACCGATGCACAGTGACACCATCTGCAGCAAGTTGATGCTGCAGCTCTCTGGAGGTGGTCTGAGGATTGTCCTTGACTGATCTCACCATTCTTCTTCTCTGCCTTTCTGATGTTTTTCTTGTCCTGACACTTCTGGCCTTAGCAAGAACTGTCCCTATGTTCTTCCATTTCCTTACTATGTTCCTCACAGTGGAAACTGACAGGTTAAATCTCTGAGACAGCTTTTTGTATCCTTCCCCTGAACATCTATGTTGAATAATCTTTGTTTTCAGATCATTTGACAGTTGTTTTGAGGAGCCCATGATGCCACTCTTCAGAGGAGATTCAAACAGGAGAACAACTTGCAAGTGGCCACTTTAAGTAGCTTTTGTCATGATTGCATACACCTGGCTATAAAGTTCAAAGCTCAATGAGGTTACAAAACCAAAAAAAGTGCTTTAGTAAGTCAGTAAAAAGTAGGCAGGCGTATTTAAAACAAGAAAATGATAAGGGTGCCCATACTTATGCACCGGTCAAATTTTGTTTGAATGCAGATTGCACATTTTCTGTTAGCACAATAAACCTCATTTCAAGGCAGAAACATTACTGTGTCCAACAGTTATTACATATATCAAACTGAAATAGCTGTTGCAAAAACACCAATTTTTATAAAACATTAAGCTTAAGATTAATAGGGGTGCCCAAACTTTTTCATATGACTGTAAATGAGCTTGAAAAGGTACAAAGGAGGGCAACAAAATTAATAAAGGGAATGGAGGGACTGCAATACCCAGAGAGGTTGGCAAAACTAGGACTATTCAGCCTGGAAAAGAGAAGGTTGAAGGGGGACATAATAAATGTGTACAAATATGTTAGGGGACAGTATAGAGACCTTGCCCGGGATTTGTTCAAAAGGAGGGATATTACGGTAACAAGAGGGCACTCACTACGACTGGAAGAGAAAAGGTTTCAGCACCAGCATAGGAAGGGGTTCTTTACGGTAAGAGCAGTGAGAATATGGAATTCACTGAGTGAGGAGACGGTAATGTCGGATTCACTACACCAGTTCAAGCGGGGACTGGATGCTTTTCTAGATACCAGGCAGATTTCTGCATATACTTAAAAATAGAATAAAATAGTAGGTTGATACAGGGATTTATTCTGACTGCTGGTTTCAGAGTCGGGAGGGAATTTTTCCTCAGGTGAAGATTGGCTAAATCATTTGGGGTTTTTGCCCTCCTCTGGATCAACTTTAGCAACTACAGAACTTACAGGTCGAACTTGATGGACGCAAGTCTTTATTCGGCTTTACAAACTATGTACCCTTAAAGGGAACCTGTCATGTCAAAATATGCTATTAACCTGCAGATATGTGGTCTAAAGCCCAGCATTGCAGGCTCGACAGCTGGGATGAAATTAACTTTACACCTCCCAGCAGCCTATGTCTTTCAGCTATAGAGGCGAGGCGCGATATCAGTCATTGCTCAGTACATAGTGAGCGGCAGCTATAACCATGTGGCTCTATTGTGAATCAGTGCAGAGCCGGCTGTCAGTTAGTGCTGGAGCATGGTTACAGCCGCTGCTCACTACACACTGAGCAGTGACTGATGTTGTGCCGGCCGTGCCTCTATGACTGAAAGCTGGAGGCTGCAGGGAGGAATAAAGTTAATTTCCTCCCAGCAGCCGGACTTTGAGTGCAGCGGAGCTCACACAGCTATAAAACATGATTAACCTGCAGATTAACCCCATATCTGCAGGTTAGTAGCATTTGGGGGTGTGACAGTTTCCCTTTAAGCCACTAACAATAACTGTAAAATACTTTATATATTGCATATTTTACCCTTCTTATTGCTCTTTTTTTTATATAGTGTAAACTTTTCATTTCCATAACTATTAAGACTGACAGAACCAAACTTTTTTTTTTCATTATTTAATTAATGCCTGTAGGCAAAGAAGTCTTCAGTAAACACAGTTAATATTTGCTTTCATCAACATAATCTAGTTGGTTGCCAACCAGCCTTTCAGATATTATTCATTCTGCTACTCAAGGTTATTGTTTATTCAGCAGTGGTTAACATACAAGTTCATTTATTTATACTAAGGTGGGAATCAATGCATGTGTACTTTATATTCTCTCTCCACCTCTCTATTATACATAAAGTTGCACTCGTAGTTTTACATACCAGATGTGGATTTAGGGGCATTGGGGTTTCCTTTTAGACCAATTTACTGATATTTTTTTAAGACTAGACCAGACGCCAAAAAAGTCAGACCTCAGATTAGAACCCAAGACTGAGTTTCATAGAACATTTTTTAAAACTAAAATATGAAAGTAAGGTTAATAATATAACTTTCATCACAAAATCTTCAGTTTTTCTCAAATTAGTTGATGCAAAAATGAATACACCCAACATCAAAAACTACTAAATCTAGTACTTTGTATGACTGCCATAATTTGTAAGGTCAGCACCAAGTCTATTAGGTATGGAATGAATAAGTTGGCGACATATTGTAACAACTATCTTTTTCCATTCTTTGAGAACGACCTCTTTTAGAGCCTGGATGCTGGATAGAAAGTGATGCTCAACTTGTCTCTTCACAAGTAACCATAGGTGTTCGGTTGGGTTTAGACCGGGAGACATACTTGGCTACTGAATAACTTTCACCCTATTCTTCAGAAATACTGTGGCCTTAGATGTGTATTTTGTACTATTGTCATGTATTGTCATACTATTGTCAGTGCAAGGGCACTGAGTGATGGTGGCATTTTTTTTTCAATATAGAGCAGTACATCTGTGAATTCATGATACCATCAATGAAATGTAGCTTCTGACACCAGCAGCACTCATGCAGTCCCACATAAGGACACTGCCACCACTATGCTTCACTATAGACACCATGTATTTTTCATTGTACTCCATATAGTTTTGAAGCTGTTAGTTTCAAAAACATTTATCTTGGTCTCATCACTCAAGAGTAATGAGTCCCAGTAGTCTTCATTTTTTTCAACATGTGCCCTGTCAAGTTGTAGGTGGAATTTTTTTGCATGGGCTTTAGGAGAGGCTTCCTTCATGGACAACACCCATGCATGCCATTTTTTTGCAGTGCACGCCATATTGTGTGTCACAGGTAACACTCACCTTGGTTTGGCTTTCTACTTCAAAAAACAAAAAACCTGACCAGCACCTCCTTATAGTGTGAACAGGTGCAAGCTGCAATGACTGCATAGCATGCAAAAAAAGAAAACAGCAGCACTCTGTAAGGATCAATGTAACGGGTCCGGGAGGCGGAACCTCTGAGCTACTATACAAGGGGGCGGCCCTTGTAAGGGAGCGGGTGGCAGTCTCTGGGTGAACGGACAGGGAGTTACGGCAAGTGATCAGGGCAGTCTCTGGGTAAGGGGTAGGTACGACCTGTGATGGCAGAGCCTCCGGGTAGGCTAGCAGGCAGATGGTAGATGTGTGCTCCCAGGTGAGCAAGCGAGAGTCTCTGGAATAGCAGGTGGTCACGGCACGTGACGGCGGAACCTCCGGGCTGGCAGGCAGGTAGGTAACGGAGAAGCGCTCCCAGGTGAGCGGGCAAGAGTCTCTGGAATAGCTGGTGGTCACCGCACGTGACAACGGGACCTCCGGGCTGGCAAGCAGGCAGGTAACGGAGATGCGCTCCCAGGTGAGCGGGCAAGAGTCTCTGAGATAGCTGGTGGTCACAGCACGTGACAACGGAGCCTCCGGGCTGGCAAGCAGGCAGGTAGCGGAGAAGCGCTCCCAGGTGAGCGGGCAAGCTGGTCCATAGACAGACTGACCGGAGTTGTAAGGCAGACCGTCGGACCTCAGGCAAGCAGGCAGGTAGCTGATGTGCGCTCCCAGGTGAGCGGACAAGTTGGTCCTTAGACAGACTGACCGGAGTTGTAAGGCAGACCGTCGGACCTCAGGCAGGCAGGCAGGTAACAAGTATTCAGGCAGGAATCAGGCAGGTAACTAGCAGGAAACTGGCAGGAAACTGGCAGGTAACTGGCAGGTAACTGGCAACGGGACCTGAGGGCTGAAGCACAGGTGAGACACAGGTGCAAACAACATTGCTCGGGCACCTCCATTTTGGAGGAGGTGCCTTAAATATGATGAAGTCCTCCGGCCATTGGCCGGGGACTCCTTAGGGCGGCGCGCGCGGCCCCTTTAAGAGGAGGGGAGCGCGCGCGCGCCCTAAGCACAGGGGCCGGGAAGGGGCGCGCGCTGAGAGCAGAGCGGGAGGAGGACGCCGGGAAGGAGCGCGCGCTGACAGCAGAGCGGGGAGAGGACGCCGGGCACGGAGCAGAGCGGTGAGGGGAGCAGCGTCCCTGCCTAGCAGAGGGCAGGGACGCCAGCGCTACAGTACCCCCCCCTTTAGGCCCCCCCTTTTTTAGGCCAGACAGAAATTTAGCTAGGATGAGAGGGGCATGGATGTTCTCCCGGGGCTCCCACGTTCTCTCCTCAGGACCAAACCCCTTCCAATCTACCAGAAAAAAGGTCTTTCCTCTTACCCTTTTGGTGGCAAGAATGTTCTCTACCTCAAACTCGTCCTCAGCAGAAACCGGAGCAGGAGGCGTACCTGTAGACTTGGAAAAAGAGTTAAGTACCACAGGTTTGAGGAGAGATACATGGAAGGAGTTAGGGATCCGTAAGTTGGCCGGGAGTTTCAATTTATAGGCCACCGGGTTGATCTGACTGATGACCTCCAGTGGGCCGATGAACCGAGGCCCTAACTTATAGGAAGGGATCTTGAGCCGGACATATTTGGACGAGAGCCAGACTTTATCCCCAGGGGGGAATTGAGGAGGGTCCAGACGTTTTTTGTCAGCGTGTCTTTTCATACGCTCGGATGACAGAAGGAGTGCGGACCGGGTACTCTCCCATATGGAGGAAAATTTGTTAACAAGAGATTCCGCAGCCGGATTGTCCGCCGAGGTGGAGACGGGAAACGGGATCCGAGGATGCTGACCGTAGACTACAAAAAACGGGGATTTGGAGGAAGACTCGCTCTCGTGATTGTTGTACGAGAATTCGGCCCATGGCAGGAGATCCACCCAGTCAGAATGGTGGGCATTAACGAAGTGCCGAAGGTAACTGGTCAGGTTCTGATTGATCCGCTCCACTTGACCATTAGACTGTGGGTGGTAAGCGGAGGAGAAGTCCAGGGTGACGTCCAGCAATTTACAAGTGGCTCTCCAGAAACGGGAAGTGAACTGTACCCCACGATCCGACACGATGTGACGGGGCAGGCCATGAAGACGGAAGATGTGGCGGATAAAGTCTTTAGCCAGCTCGGGTGCAGACGGAAGACCTGGCAGTGGAATGAAGTGAGCCATCTTGGAGAAGCGGTCAGCGACCACCCAAATGACCGTACAACCGGCAGAGACGGGCAGATCAGTAATGAAGTCCATCGCTATATGCTGCCAGGGGGCAGCAGGTACTGGCAGAGGTAGGAGGCGGCCGGCCGGCAGGTGTCTCGGAACTTTGTTGCGGGCGCAGGACACACAGGCAGAAACAAAGTCTATTACATCCTTGTGCAGGTTAGGCCACCAGTAGTGCCGGGTAATAAGCTGGAGGGTCTTTTTCTGACCGGCGTGGCCAGCTAGTTTAGACGAATGACCCCAGTGTAGGATCTTCTCCCGATCAGGTACTGGTACGAACGTCTTACCAGGAGGAAGACGATTTAGACTCACGGGAGCCACCTGCATTACTCTGGCGGGATCGATGATATGTTTCGGATCCTCCTCGAGATCAGACACCAGAAAGGATCGAGACAAGGCGTCCGCCTTGACGTTTTTGTCAGCCGGGCGAAAATGAAGGACAAAATCAAAACGAGCAAAAAACAAGGACCACCGGGCTTGGCGCGGGTTAAGTCTCTGGGCATGCTGGAGGTAAGCCAAGTTCTTGTGGTCAGTGTAAATTATTACCGGGTGAAGAGCCCCCTCGAGCAGGTAACGCCACTCCTCCAATGCCAGTTTGATGGCCAATAACTCTCGGTCTCCTATGGAATAGTTGCGCTCAGAGGAGGAGAAGAGTTTAGAGAAGAAGCCACAAGTTACCATCCTCCCGGAAGATGATTTTTGAGTAAGTACCGCTCCGGCTCCAGAGGAGGAGGCGTCAACTTCCAGGAAGAACTGCTTGTTGCCATCTGGGCGATGCAGCACCGGGGCGGAAGAGAAGGCCTGTTTAAGGGAAAGAAAGGCCTCCTCTGCTTCGGGTGGCCACTCTTTGGGATTAGTACCTTTACGGGTGAGCGCAGAAATTGGGGCCGTCCGGGAAGAGAAGTGTGGTATGAAGAGGCGGTAGTAGTTGGCGAAGCCCAGGAATCGCTGAATGGCCTTCAACCCCTCCGGTCGGGGCCATTTCTCGATGGCAGACAGTTTCTCAGGATCCATTTGTAGGCCGGTCTGAGAGATAATGTAGCCCAGAAACGGAAGCGAGGTCTGCTCAAAGAGGCACTTCTCAAATTTAGCGTAGAGATGGTTCTGCCTTAGCCTGAGCAGGACCTGACGAACGTCCCTCCGGTGAGTCTGGAGATCCGGAGAGAAGACCAAGATGTCGTCCAGGTACACCACTACGCAGGAGTAGAGAAGGTCCCGGAAGATGTCATTGACCAACTCTTGAAAGACGGCAGGAGCGTTACAGAGACCAAAGGGCATTACCAGGTATTCATAGTGGCCGTCCCGGGTGTTGAATGCCGTCTTCCATTCATCCCCCTGACGAATACGAACCAGGTTGTACGCCCCACGAAGGTCCAGTTTGGTGAAGATCCTAGCCCCCCTCAGACGATCAAATAATTCTGGAATGAGCGGAAGGGGGTACTTATTCTTCACCGTGATCAGGTTTAGGCCTCTATAGTCTATACAGGGACGGAGAGAGCCGTCCTTCTTTTTGACGAAAAAGAAGCCTGCTCCCGCCGGGGAGGTAGATTTCCGGATGAATCCTCTGGCCAGATTCTCCTCAATATATTCGGACATTGACCGGGTCTCAGCAGCGGATAAAGGATAGATACGCCCACGGGGAGGAGTAGTACCGGGTAGCAGATCGATGGGACAGTCGTATGGTCTATGTGGTGGTAATGTCTCTGCCTCCTTTTTATTAAAGACATCTGCATAAGACCAATAAGGAATCGGAAGTCCAGGTAGATTAGCTGGGGTAGGAGAGGGACGGACGGGATGGACGGGAACCAGGCAGGTTTTATGACAGTCTTGTCCCCAGCGAAGGACCTCTCCGGTTTGCCAGTCTAGCACGGGTGCATGTCTCTGGAGCCAGGGCAGACCTAGCAAGAGGGCGTGAGAGAGTCCAGGTAGAACATGAAAGGAGATACTTTCAGAATGCAGCATTCCCACCTGCAGGGTAATGGATTCGGTGATGAGTTGAATGGGGCGAGGTAAGAGGCCCCCATCCACGGCAGCGACAGACAAGGGTACAGCCAGAGGTTTGGTGGGGATGCAGTATTTCTCAACCAGGGACTGTGAAATAAGGTTCCCGGCTGCTCCAGAGTCAAGTTGGGCTAGTTCGAAATAACGGTTCTCCCCGTAGATGATCGAAACTGACAACAGCAGGGATGGAGAGGATTTATTCTTGTCTAGGTGGACCTCTCTGAGCGAACCTAGACACAGGCGTTTCCCGACCTCTCCGGGCAGGCACGGATCCGGTGCTCCTTACTGCCACAGTAGAAGCAGCTCCCCTCGGCACGGCGTGAGTCCTGACGGGTTTTGACCATCTTGGTCTGGTCGACCTGCATAGGCTCAGGAGAGTGTACCTGGGGAGAAACGGAGGGAATGACGGGTTTCTGGAAAGTAGGAGCTAAACGTGGAATCCTTCTCTCACGGGTGACCTCTTTGGCACGCTCCTGGAACCGTAGGTCAATCCGGGTGGCAAGGGTTATTAGATCATCGAGAGAGGTAGGAATGTCCCGACCAGCAAGTTCATCTTTAATACGACCGGACAGACCCTCCCAGAAGACGGATACCAGAGCGTCGTTATCCCAGGCCAGCTCCGAGGCAAGGGTGCGGAACCGTATGGCATATTGGCCCACGGTGAGACCCTCCTGACGGAGGCGTAGCAGAGAGGATGCGGATGAGGTCTTCCGTCCGGGTTCGTCGAAGACTTTCCGGAAAGCTGAGAGAAAAGCAGGCAAGTTGGACACCAGGGGGTCTCCTCTCTCCCAAAGAGGATTTAGCCAGGCCAGGGCCTCCCCGGTGAGATGGGACATGATAAAGGCAATTTTGGCCCGGTCGGAATTAAACTGATGGGACAAAAGTTCAAAGTGCAGGGTGCACTGATTTATGAAGCCCCGAGCCTGGGCGGAGTCACCTCCGAAGCGAGGAGGTGCAGACAGCCGGGGTCCGGGATAGGTTACCATGGTATTAGTGGGTAGCGGAGCTGCCGGGTTGCGAGTCATGGTACTGGCAGTGGCTGCAGGTGGTGCAGTCAGAGTGTCCAGGCGAGTATTGACATTCCGCAGGTGACCCAGGATGGACTCCTGTTGGGACCTTTGACGGGATAGTTCATGACACAGGTCCGTGAGCGAGGGAGCTTGGGTGCCACCGGGTTCCATGGCCCAAGCAAACTGTAACGGGTCCGGGAGGCGGAACCTCTGAGCTACTATACAAGGGGGCGGCCCTTGTAAGGGAGCGGGTGGCAGTCTCTGGGTGAACGGACAGGGAGTTACGGCAAGTGATCAGGGCAGTCTCTGGGTAAGGGGTAGGTACGACCTGTGATGGCAGAGCCTCCGGGTAGGCTAGCAGGCAGATGGTAGATGTGTGCTCCCAGGTGAGCAAGCGAGAGTCTCTGGAATAGCAGGTGGTCACGGCACGTGACGGCGGAACCTCCGGGCTGGCAGGCAGGTAGGTAACGGAGAAGCGCTCCCAGGTGAGCGGGCAAGAGTCTCTGGAATAGCTGGTGGTCACCGCACGTGACAACGGGACCTCCGGGCTGGCAAGCAGGCAGGTAACGGAGATGCGCTCCCAGGTGAGCGGGCAAGAGTCTCTGAGATAGCTGGTGGTCACAGCACGTGACAACGGAGCCTCCGGGCTGGCAAGCAGGCAGGTAGCGGAGAAGCGCTCCCAGGTGAGCGGGCAAGCTGGTCCATAGACAGACTGACCGGAGTTGTAAGGCAGACCGTCGGACCTCAGGCAAGCAGGCAGGTAGCTGATGTGCGCTCCCAGGTGAGCGGACAAGTTGGTCCTTAGACAGACTGACCGGAGTTGTAAGGCAGACCGTCGGACCTCAGGCAGGCAGGCAGGTAACAAGTATTCAGGCAGGAATCAGGCAGGTAACTAGCAGGAAACTGGCAGGAAACTGGCAGGTAACTGGCAACGGGACCTGAGGGCTGAAGCACAGGTGAGAGACAGGTGCAAACAACATTGCTCGGGCACCTCCATTTTGGAGGAGGTGCCTTAAATATGATGAAGTCCTCCGGCCATTGGCCGGGGACTCCTTAGGGCGGCGCGCGCGGCCCCTTTAAGAGGAGGGGAGCGCGCGCGCGCGCGCCCTAAGCACAGGGGCCGGGAAGGGGCGCGCGCTGAGAGCAGAGCGGGAGGAGGACGCCGGGAAGGAGCGCGCGCTGACAGCAGAGCGGGGAGAGGACGCCGGGCACGGAGCAGAGCGGTGAGGGGAGCAGCGTCCCTGCCTAGCAGAGGGCAGGGACGCCAGCGCTACAATCAAGATATATGAATACACTGAAAACATGAGATCTAAAGTGCATCGTAAAATGTACTTACAAAAAATGAAGGTTCTTAGCCCATAAATTGGCCAATTTATGGTTTCAGTGTTTGCATATATACTGGCCCTTACAGAGTGCTGCTGTGTTCTTTTTTTGTATGTTATGCAGTCATTGTAGCTTGCACCTGTTCACATTACATGGAGGTGCTGGGCAGGTTTTTATTTTTTTACAGTTTACTATTGAAAGTTGTGACTGCCTCATTTCGGACTCTGCCCTCCTCCCATCAGCCCAAGGGCGCTTATAAGTAGTGCTGGTTCCAACCTGCCTATTTAAATTGTAGGCTTATAGGCTGAAAGAGGCATGTTTAGTAGGATAGGTGCCCATCAGAGGTAGGTCACCTTGCCGTGGTTGATGGGCATACATGAATTGACAATTTATGCGCTGAGAACCTTCATTTTTTGTGAGTGGTGTAAAAAAGTGTTTGCCCCCTTCCTGATTTCTTATTCTTTTGCATGTTTGTCACACTTAAATGTTTCAGATCACAAAACAAATTTAAATATTAGACAAAGATAACACAAGTAAACACAAAATGCAGTTTCTAAATGAAGGCCTTTATTATTAAGGGAAAAAGAAATCCAAACCTACAGAGCCCTTTGTGAAAAAGTGATTGCCCCCTAAACCTAATAACTGGTTGGGCCACCCTTAGCAGCAACAACTGCAATCGAGCGTTTGCGATAACTGACAATGAGTCTTTTACAACATTCTGGAGGAATTTTGTTTTGTGATCTGAAACATTTAAGTGAGACAAACATGCAAAAGAATAAGAAATCAGGAAGGGGGGAAACACTTTTTCACACTACTGTACATTTTATTTAGCAACAATGCAGTTTACGAGGGTCAGTCAATAAGTAATACCTCCTATTTTTTTTCTCCTTTTAATTGGCAAGAAATTCAAATGCAATTACATAGGTTGAAAACCACAACATTAACTATTAATTTGTCACTTTTCAATATAATCTCCATCCATTTCCACGGTCTTGGTCCACCGTTTAACAAGGGCATGTATTCCAGCATGGTAAAAAGCATTCTTGGCACCCACCGTGCGCAAACTTTTCTGTATCCCAGTTGTCCAATAATTTTCATCACACTGCCTTTACTGAGGCAGATAATGCCCCACAATTCATCTGCAGTCACCCGGCGGTCACCACGAATGATGTCATCGACTCGCTGAATGTTGCTTGGAGTCACTGCGGTTACTGGCCTGCCACTCCGCATTTTGTCAGCCAACGGTGATGGCCCTTCAGCTGTGTTACAGCGATGAACCCATCGTCTAACAGTACTGACATCCACTGTTGCATCACCGTACACATTTTTCAGTCTCTCATGAATTCGAATGGGCGTTTCACCTTCTGCATGCAAAAATTCAATCACAAAACGTTGTCTAATATGAACATCGATGTCAGCCATTTTGCAAACGGATACAGTCCTGCCACTTGTTGGTGCAGGAAGTTGCAATTGCTGTGGATTGGAGAAGAAGGTTTGAGGAATTGTGCCCAATTCGAATATTTAACATAACTACCTTATTTAAGGAGAAAAAAAATAGGGGGCATTACTTATTGGCTGACCCTTGTAGATCTCATGTTTTCAGTGTTTGCATATATCTTGGCCCTTACAGAGTGCTGCTGTGTTCTTTTTTGGGCTTTCTACTTCTTTAGCTAACTGCAATGGACTTGCGTGTCAATTTTCTTCATCAGAAGACGCTCCTATTTAGGTGATAACTTCCATGGCCAGCCTGTATGTCTCTGTGAGATGGTTGCAGCTATGGCATTTTATAGTCAAATGTCTGCAGGACATCTGTATAATGAATTATTAGACTTACCTCTTCTTCAATTCTTGTTAATTAGAATTTTTTATCTATACTTTAGCTTCGCTCCTAAGACTTTCATTGGGGTGTACTTGTGGCGCCCCTGAGGATTCGACCGCCACAGGAATGCTGCACTTCTTTAATGGAGTGTAGTGTTCCTCCTCCGAGGTAAGGCCAGTGTGATAGTTGTGACCTAACCTTTTGCATCCAACACCACACTTCTCCACCAGAGGGAGCTAGTATGCACTAGGTGCTGCTCCCCTGGTTACAGGGAGACTGGAGAACACAAAGTGGTAGGAACCAGTTAGTGGGTGAGGGTGGAGGACTTACAAGTTAGTGACACTTTAGATTTCATATTTAATATAATGCCATCTTTGATCTTGGTTCTAGTGGTCGTACTGTGCTGTCAAACTACTGTGTGTTAATGTGACTTCCCTCCGGGAGCGCAGATCCTGTTTGGGCCTGCACCGGTAAGGGACACAGCCCTCGTACCCTGGCCTTGGGACGAGAGGTAGGTTGTAGACAAGGAATGTCTCAACCAACACCGGAAATGGTCTTCCAACAATCTTGAAGGAGTTCCTAGAGATGCTTAGCACTTGTTGGCCCTTTTGCCTTCACTCTGCTGTCCAGCTCACCCCAAACCATCTCGATTAGGTTCAGGTCTGGTGACTGAGGAAGCCAGGTCATCTGGCGTAGCACCCCATCACTCTCCTTCTTGGTCAAATAGACCTTACACAGCCTGTCCTTAGCAGTGGTTTCATAGCAGCTATTTTACCATGAAGGCCTGCTGCACAAAGTCTCCTCTTAACAGTTGTTGAAGAGATGTGTTTGCTGCTAGAACTCTGTGTGGCATTGACCTGGTCTCTAATCTGAGCTGCTGGTGACCTGCGATTTCTGAGGCTGGTGACTCGGATAAACTTATCCTCAGAAGCAGAGGTGACTCTTGGTTTTCCTTTCCTGGGGCGGTCCTCATGTGAGCCAGTTTCTTTGTAGCGCTTGATGGTTTTTTGCAACTGCACTTGGGGACACTTTCAAAGTTTTCCTAATTTTTCGGACTGACTGACCTTCATTTCTTAAAGTAATGATGGTCACTCGTTTTTCTTTACTTAGCTGCTTTTTCTTGCCATAATACAAATTCTAAGTCTATTCAGTAGGACTATCAGCTGTGTATCCACCAGACTTCTGCACAACACAACTGAGGGTCCCAACTCCATTTATAAGGCAAGAAATCCCACTTATTAAACCTGACAGGGCACACCTGTGAATTGAAAACCATTTCCAGTGACTACCTCTTGAAGCTCATCAAGAGAATGCCAAGAGTGTGCAAAGCAGTCATCAAAGCAAAAGGTGGCTACTTTGAAGAACCTAGAATGTAAGACATATTTTCAGTTGTTTTACACTTTTTTGTTAAGTATATAATTCCACATGTGTTAATTCATAGTTTTGATGCCTTCAGTGTGAATGTACAATTTTCATAGTCATGAAAATACAGAAAAATCTTTAAATGAGAAGGTGTGTCCAAACTTTTGGTCTGTACTGTACATATATATATACACACACACATTTTCTTTTAGATCGGCTGTGTATTATTTTATATGGAAATATTTTTTTCTCTTGATTTTTATTTTTAAGTGAAGATGCTGAGATGTTTGGATTCTGAGGTCGTAAGTTCTTTTTACGCTAAGGCGGTAGGTAAATGGTTAAGTTTGTTACGCATTAATGTTTACATCTCCACAGCAGGAAATCAATAACATGATTGGTGCCAGATCAATTACATGACGTCAATTGACTTCCATATAAATGGGCCTTTGCAAAATATAACATTCAGAACTACAACAATGACACTTTTTCTATGGATATATGTAAATTCAGCTACTGATGTTAAAAAAAGCATTTACATAAACAAATTGACTGTAGAGATCAGGGCATGTAGACTTGGCGTCACGCGACGGATGAAAAAACATGCAACATTAAATGCAAGTAATATGACACTTAATATGATCTCTTAGCAAGCCGTGTCCTCTCATAAATGCGTTTAGGAAGATGCCGGGAATCTTAATTTTCCCTTCGCTCTAGATAAAGACACAATGATTCAGCTAATGTGAGGATATCAGTGGGATCTCATTTAGATGAGTGTATTATTCTTGTGTTTAGCAGTCCATATCACTATGATGGCGTAAGTTTATCTTTTTTTTGTAAAACTGTGGTTGGTCCAGCTATTAGATTCAGAATTTGGACGGCTACAGGTCGGTAGTGCTTACTGAGTGCTGCTCAGGTACACTTTATCAACCCCTTTGTATATCTTTATAGATGTACGTAGAGCAGAGGTGCGTAACCTTTTTTGGTCCAAGGGCCACATTGTTTTCGGTATGACAATCTGGTGGCTGCACTAAAAATTAAAGGGATATATCTTCTGTGACATTTATGGCATATCGAAAGTATATACCATAATACCATAAATGTCTGATAGAATTTGCACCTACTTATAGGATTCTTACCTCTGCCAAACAGCCGTCTCATGGTACGTTAGGAGTTCTTTTTAAGAGGATTTAGAAATAGATTCTGCCCCTAAATACACATCAAAACTGCATCAAACATTCTTTGAACTTGCTCACACGAGTGATGATTGTGTTACAATACTGGCGTAATACTGCTGGAAACCAGTGGCCGAAGGAATACAAGCAGGAGCAGCAAGTGGTAGTATAAGTTCTTGAAGTTAGCAAGAAGTTGTAAGAAACAATCTGTAGATGGATTTATAACAGTCTGGGTAAGAATGTTCAGGAGCTGGAGACTGAAACTAGGCTAATAGCTAGACTCAATACTCAAGCAATGAGTGAAAGGTCCATGTGCCTTTAAGTAGGCCTAAACTGGAAACAAGATGGATTCCATAGATTCAGAACCTGCCATCTTGGTAATGGGCAATTGGAGAACACACCAGCAGTCTCCAGTGGTAAGGAGTGAAACTGCAGCACAATTATCAAAGTGAACAATAGCGGCCACTAGTGGTCAAACTGTAGAAGGCAACAGAAATCCTGACAGATTGCCTCTTCTTAGAGAATCAGATCGATTATGGTAATGACACTCAACTCAAACTCTGATCAGAGTATGAGCCGAGTGTACGTGCACTGCGCTCCGATTCCCTCGCATGAGAGAATTGTATCACAGGTGAGAAGACTGAGAACTTTGAGTCATCAATAGAACACATGAAAATAAGCAACTTTGTGTAGCGTCGGCGTCCCTGCCTCCTGCTAGGCAGGGACGCTGTTCCCCTCACCTCTCCGCTCTGTGCCCGGCGTCTTCCTCCCGCTCTGCTGGCAGCGCGCGCTGCTTCCCGGCCACGGTGCTTAGGGAGCGCGCGCGCGCTCCCCCTCTCTTAAAGGGGCCGCGCGCGTCGTCCTAAGGAGTCCCCGGCCAATGGCCGGAGGACTTCACCATATATAAGGCACCTCCTCCAAAATGGAGGTGCCCGAGCAATGTTGTTGCAAAGCCTTCACTCTGCTTCAGCCCTCAGGTCCTGTTTCCAGTTACCTGCCAGTCACCTGCCAGATTCCTGCCTGTTACCTGCCAGTCACCTGCCAGATTCCTGCCTGTTACCTGCCAGTCACCTGCCAGATTCCTGCCTGTTACCTGCCAGTCACCTGCCAGATTCCTGCTTGATACCTGCCAGATATCCGTTTACCTGCTTGCAAGCCTGCGGTCCGACGGTCTGCCTTCCGACACCTGTCAGTCTGTCTATGGACCAGCCTGCCCGCTCACCTGGGAGCGCTCGTCTGCTACCTGCCTGCTAGCCTACCTGGAGGCTCCGCCGTCACTTGCCGTGACCACCTGCCTGTCCAGAGACTCTTGTCTGCTCACCTGGGAGCGCTCATCTGCTACCTGCCTGCTAGCCTACCTGGAGGCTCCGCCGTCACTTGCCGTGACCACCTGCCTGTCCAGAGACTCCTGTCTGCTCACCTGGGAGCGCTCATCTGCTACCTGCCTGCTAGCCTACCTGGAGGCTCCGCTGTCACTTGCCGTGACCACCTGTCTGTCCAGAGACTCTCGCCTGCTCACCTAGGAGCGCTCACCTGCTACCTGCCTGCTAGCCTACCTGGAGGCTCTGCCGTCACTAGCCGTCACCACCTGCCTGTCCAGAGACTGTCCCTGTCACTTGCCGTGAGTACCTGCCCTTCTACCCAGAGACTGTCCCTGTCACTTGCCGTGACTACCACCCGCTTCCTTACAAGGACCGCCCCCTTGTATAGTTGCTCAGAGGTTCCGCCTCCCAGACCCGTTACAGTTTGCTCGGGCCATGGAATCCGGTGGCACCCAAGCTCCCTCGCTCTCGGACCTATGTCATGAACTGTCCCGTCAGAGGTCCCAACAGGAGTCCATCCTGAGTCACCTGCGGAGTGTCAACTCTCGCCTGGACACTCTGTCTGCTCCACCTGCAACCACCGCTAGTGTCATGACTCGCAACCCGGCAGCGCAGCTGCCCACCAATACCATGGTATCCTGTCCCGGACCCCGGTTTTCTGCACCTCCTCGTTTCGGAGGTGACTCCGCTCAAGCTCGGGGCTTCATAAACCAGTGCACCCTGCACTTTGAACTCTTGTCCCACCAGTTTATCTCCGACCGGTCCAAAGTAGCCTTTATCATGTCCCACCTCATGGGGGAGGCTCTGGCTTGGCTAAATCCTCTGTGGGAGAGAGGAGATGCCCTGGTGTCCGACCTGCCAGCCTTTCTCACTGCTTTCCGAAAAGTCTTCGACGAACCCGGATGGAAGACCTCATCCTCATCGTCTCTGCTACGCCTCCGTCAAGGAGATCTCACCGTGGGCCAATATGCCATACGGTTCCGTACCCTTGCTTCGGAGCTGGCCTGGGATAACGACGCTCTGGTGTCTGTCTTCTGGGAAGGTCTGTCTGGCCGTATTAAAGATGAACTCGCCGGTCGGGACATTCCTACCACTCTCGACGACTTAATACACTTGCCACCCGGATTGACATCCGATTCCAGGAGTGCGCCAAAGAGGTTACCCGTGAGAGGAGGTTTCCACATCTAGCCCCCACCTTCCAGAAACCCGTCACTCCCTCCGTTACTCCCCAGGCACACTCACCTGAGCCTATGCAGGTCGACCAGACCAAGATGGTCAAAACCCGTCAAGACTTACGCCGTGCTGAGGAGAGCTGCTTCTACTGTGGCAGTAAGGAGCACCGGATCCGTTCCTGCCCAGAGAGGTCGGGAAACGCCTGTGTCTAGGATCGCTCAGAGAGGTCACCCTAGACAAAAGTAAACCCTCTCCATCTCTGATGCTGTCAGTCTCTATCTCCTGCGGAGAGAACCGCTATTTCGAACTGGCTCAACTTGACTCAGGAGCTGCTGGAAATCTCATTTCTCAGTCTCTGGTAGAGAAATACCGCATTCCCACCAAACCACTGGCCGTACCTTTATCTGTCGCCGCCGTGGATGGGGGCCTCTTACCACATCCCATCCAACTCATCACCGAATCCATAACTCTGCAGGTAGGAATGCTGCATTCTGAGAGCATCTCCTTTCATGTTCTGCCTGGACTCTCTCACGCACTCTTGTTAGGCCTACCTTGGCTCCAGAAACATGCACCCGTGCTTGACTGGCAGACCGGAGAAGTCCTTCGCTGGGGACAGGACTGCCATAGGACTTGTCTAGTTCCCGTTCATCCTGCTCGTCCTTCTCCTACCCCAGTCAGTCTACCCGGTCTACCGGTTCCCTATTGGTCTTATGCGGATGTCTTCAATAAAAAAGAAGCAGAGACATTACCCCCTCATAGACCATACAATTGTCCAATCGACCTGATTCCCGGCTCTACTCCTCCCCGTGGGCGTATCTACCCTTTGTCCGCAGCGGAGACCCAGTCCATGTCAGAATATATTGAGGAGAATCTGGCCCGGGGATTTATCCGGAAATCTACCTCCCCGGCGGGAGCAGGCTTCTTCTTCGTCAAAAAGAAGGACGGCTCACTCCGTCCATGTATAGATTATAGAGGCCTTAACCAGATTACAGTGAAGAATAAATACCCCCTCCCGCTCATTCCTGAATTATTTGACCGCCTGAGGGGGGCTAGAATCTTCACCAAACTGGATCTCCGTGGGGCGTATAACCTGGTCCGTATCCGTCAGGGGGATGAGTGGAAGACGGCATTCAACACCCGGGACGGCCACTATGAGTACCTTGTAATGCCCTTCGGTCTTTGTAACGCTCCTGCCATCTTTCAAGAGTTGGTCAATGACATCTTCCGTGACCTTCTCTACTCCTGCGTGGTGGTGTACCTGGACGACATCTTGGTCTTCTCTCCGGACCTTCCTACTCACCGGAGGGATGTTCGTCAGGTCCTGCTCAGGCTCAGGCAGAACCACCTCTACGCTAAATATGAGAAGTGCATCTTTGAGCAGACCTCTCTTCCATTTCTTGGCTACATAATCTCTCAGACCGGCCTACAAATGGATCCTGAGAAACTGTCTGCCATCCAGAAGTGGCCCCGACCAGAGGGGTTGAAGGCTATTCAGCGGTTCCTGAGCTTCGCCAACTATTACCGCCTCTTCATACCGCCCTTCTCTTCCCGGACTGCCCCTATCTCTGCGCTCACCAGTAAGGGTACTAATCCCAAAAGATGGCCGCCCGAAGCTGAGGAGGCCTTTCTTTCCTTACAACAGGCCTTCTCCTCCGCCCCGGTGCTGCATCGTCCAGACGGCAACAAACAATTCTTCCTAGAAGTTGACGCTTCCTCCTCCGGAGCCGGGGCGGTACTTACCCAAAAGTCATCTTCCGGGAGAATGGTAACCTGCGGTTTTTTCTCCAAACTCTTCTCCTCTTCTGAGCGCAACTATTCTATTGGAGACCGTGAATTGTTAGCCATTAAGCTGGCACTGGAGGAGTGGCGTTACCTGCTCGAGGGGGCTCTTCACCCGGTAATAATTTACACGGACCACAAGAACTTGGCTTACCTTCAGAGCGCCCAGAGACTTAACCCGCGCCAAGCCCGGTGGTCCTTGTTTTTGCCCGCTTTGATTTTGTTCTTCATTTTCGCCCGGCAGACAAAAACATCAAAGCTGACTAGTGTTGAGCCACCCCCGTAGTGTTCGAGTTCGGTTCGGTTCGTCGAACACCCGTGTGTTCGCCGAACTGTTCGTCGAACTGTTCGTCGAACACCTTCGAACACCGTTAAAACCAATGGCAGGCAAACAAAAACACATAGAAACACATAGAAAACACCTTCAAAGGTGTCCAAAAGCTGACAAACTGCTCAGAAGACATAACTAACACATGGAAAAGTGACAAGTACATATAGTCATGCGAAAATAAAAGAGGTGGAGGAGTAAAAGGAGGGGGAGACACAGATATAGGCATGTCATGCCCTTCTAAAATCCAAAAAGTGAGAAGCCGACACGGCCAGTCCGCTCCTGCCCGTGCCACCTCCGTGTCGCCGGGTTTGTGCCAGAGCCGCGGTGAACCCTGACGGCCAGCCCCCCTCTCCCAATACTGGTGCCTGTCCGCTGGTGGGTCGAGCGAGCCCCCCTGTGGTGGAGGCAGCTCTAAGCTTTTTAATTTAAATTGTCTCTCTAATTTGAATGAATACACTTTAAATCCATTTACAAGGATCTATTGGAGGGCAAGTCTCATGCCAGCAGCCGCGGTAATTCCAGCTCCAGTAGCGTCCACTAAAGCTGCTGCAGTTAAAAAGCTTTTATAAGGATCGAGCTCGGCTGTCCACCGCAAGGCATCCTACTGCCAGTCCCAGCCCCTATGCCTTGGGGTGCCTCCTGATGCTCTTCACTAAGTATCCCATGGTCCCGAAGCATTTCCTTTGAAAAAATTAAGTGTCTAAACTACAGGTGGTGCAGCTTGCTTAACAGCCGGGATAATCCGCTTACTAGCAGACACTGCTACTAGGCACAAAGTATTTCCTGGGCTAGATGCAGTTAAAAATTTGTAATTAGATACTCTCGTTGGATGCTGAGAAAGCATTCCATAGAGTCTCCTGGCACGCCATATATGATTCTCTTAAAAAGCTTGGGGTAGGGGTCTAGGGGACCCTTTTATAGCCAAAATCACGGCCCTGTATCGCAATACGTCACCTAGGCTGAAGATAAATGGAACTGTAGCACCCTGAGGGCTCGGTTGCTAAAGACGTATTGCACCTCACCCAGAGGTGTGATATCTCACTCTCAGGTAAGGATGGAGTGTGGATCAGGACCCGACACCTGCATGCATTACACCACATTGCCGTGGGGCAGGGCGACCAATATGCCCCTGAGATGGGCATGACAGTCCCTGTCCCTGGCTGGAGTGGGGGGAGGGAACACTGAGGAAGGGGAACCCTGTAGTGCAGGAGCAGGGAGGAAGCAGTTCCTGGGTGCATTGAGAAGGGAGTATAAAAGGTGGGCACCATCTTAGTTCAGTGCAGAGAAGTCTGAGCAGAAGTGGCAGGGAGCAGGGGCTCTGCATGAGCTCTGCTCCGGAGGCGGGCCTAGTAACAGAGGCCCAGGCCTGGAAGAGGGAGAAGGAAGGAAGAGGAGCGGAGAAGGCTCCAGGAACGAGGAATGAAGGGATCCCAGGGGTGCGGACGGGCGAGTCGCCACCGCACGCCCGAATCCACCTGCGTGGAGGGGTCAGGCCAAAGGGGGAGACCGGTCCCCGAACTAGTGGAGGCAGGAAACGACCCTCAGCTAGAAACCGGAGGCTCTGACATTTTATGTGGCGCAGCCCCTCGCTACACCCGCTAGGAAGGCACCACATAGGGTCAGGGAAACTGGCGCCAAGTTTACCAAGAGGAGGCCCGAGGCAGCCGGACAGAAGTGTTGGTAAGAAAGGCCAGACAAAGGACACACAAAGGGGGTCCTGTGAAGTGCTCCAAAGTTATCTGGGAGTTGTCTGAGCCCCTCACCTGGTGAGCACAGTACGACGTGGGCAGCCGTTACCTGCAGACGTGGTCTGGATAATAAGAACTGTGAGTAAAGGCCCTGAACTGCATCACTGACTCCGTGTCGTTACTGCTGCTGCCCTGCACCATCACCCCCATCCTCCGCATACACTGCCCTGAGGCTATACTCCTCCCGTGGGGAGTTATGCTACGCTCTGCTGCACCCACAACACCAGCCTCAGTGGTCTGCCCTGTAGCGGCGGTTCACTCTGACCGCAATCCACGGGTGGCGTAGTCGGACATTTAAACATGAAAACCACATAAATAGTTCCGCCACTGGTTTGACCGCCCTGAGCCACGGAACTGGGTCGCCGCCACGAAGACTACAACCACCAGCATCCACCAAAAAGGGTCCGGCTCCGGGTGTCCCAAGGCCCAGGGGGTGCGTCAGAACATTTTCATCACCTTTCACAATCACCAATGGGAGAAGGCAGTGATGTCCTCTGTCCCCTCTCTTATACATCCTGGTGACGGAGCACCTGCTCTCATCAATTCGCCATAACCCCAATATTAGGTGGATTGAGGTGGGAGGCACCGAGTACAAGTGCTCTCTATTTGCTGATGATGTCCTAGTATATATCACTCAATCACATATATCCATCCATGCTGTTATGGCTGAAATAGATCACTTTGTTACATGGTAAAATTTTAAAATCAATGCAGCGAAGTCTGAGGCCCTCGATGTCTCCCTCCCCAAATCCATATAGGATTCCATCCAGTCCAACTTTCCCTTTGCCTGGCCCTCACAGGGTATCAAATACTTAGGAATTCCTATTCATAGAGACCTCTCCCATCTATGTTATCTTAATTTTGGGCCCTTTATTGAACAACTCCATACAGACCACGGTTGGCAAGTTAGAACTGTAAGATTCACTACGTGAACCACTGGTGTTTTGTGGAAAAGCACATGTACACTGCGTTCCAAATTATTATACAAAAAGTGTTTAGGAGTGATAAGGGAAGAATTTGTTTGTTTGTCAGTTAAACTCATTGATGGTGATGTGTGTCAGGGCTCTTTATATCACTGTAAGCAATTGCAGACACCTGTGCTAATTAGTTTGGCAGGTGTGTCCAATGAAAGGCAAGACTACTTAAGAAGGCTCTCTCACATTATTAAGCAGCCTACATTTTCTGCCAAAATGGGAAAGAAAAAGGATGTGTCGGCTGCTGAGAAGCAACAAATTGTGGAGTGTTTAGGTCAAGGCATGACTACAATCAACATTGTGCGATGATCAGGATGAAGTGTCCTGGCAATCAAGAAGTATGTAGCTGATTCACAGTACACACGTGTGCGTGCTGATAAGGGCAAATTGAGGACTCTTTCCTACAGGCAATTACGTCAGGTTGAAAGAGCAGCGGCAAAAAAGCCTTGTCATAGCAGCAGACAAGTTTTTGAAGCTGCTTGTGCCTCCAACGTCCCCCGAACAACAAGATGCAGGGTCCTTCAGAGGTTTGCAGCTGTGCATGCGCCATCCTGTCGACCTCCTCTATCCACTTCACACAAGCAGAAACGGCTCCAGTGGGCCAAACATTACATGAAGACTGATTTCAAAACAGTTTTGTTCACGGATGAGTGCCGTGCAGCGCTCGATGGTCCAGATGGATGGAGTGGAGGATGGCTGGTTGATGGACACCCCACGCAAACACGGCTACAGCGCCAACAAGGAGGAGGTGGAGTAATGTTTTGGGCTGGAATCATGGGGAGAGAGATTGTCGGCCCCTTTAGGATCCCTGAAGGCGCTAAAGATGAACTCCATAATGTATGTGGATTTTCTCAAACAGCACTTCCTGCCATGGTTCAAGAAGAAGAACCGTGTATTTCACAGCAAGATCATTTTTCTGCATGATAATGCACCATCTCATGCTGCACATAAAACATCTGCATCTCTGGCTGATATGGGCATAAAAGGGGACAAACTTATGGTGTGACCCCCATGCTCCCCTGACCTCTACCCCATTCAGAACCTTTGGAGCATCATTAAAAGGAGTGTCTATGATGGCGGGAGGCAGTTCACATCTAAGCAACAGCTCTGGGAGGGTATTCTGTCCTCATGCAAAACAATTGAAGCAGAAACCATCCAAAACCTGACAAATTCAATGGACGAGAGAGTTCAGAAGCTCCTTTCGAACAAGGGGTCCTATGTGAAAATGTAACATCACCTAGAATAAAGTTTTGAGTTGAAAACTGTTTGATTTCAGTTTCTAACAACCTGCTAATGCTTATAATTTCAAAAATGACCATTTTTTTGGTCTTTATTAAAATGAAAAGGTTGATCGAAAAGTTTGGGGGATCTAAGAGTGTGGCAACCCAGTAGTCATGATTACTTCGAATTCTGACAATATGAGGGTCATGCTGCAGGTAGTGCAGCAAGAAGGCACTTATGTGCCTTGCGCATCTCGGAGCCCCAAAATTATTTTCCGGGCTAGATGCAGCTAAAAATTATTTTTAATTTTAAATCTGGTGAAGCTTTAGTATAGATGGCCTAATAGGATCAGTGCTGCACACTGCTACAAAGCCCAAATTATTTTCCAGTCAAGATACAGATAAACATGATTAGTAATTTGAAAGCTTAAAACGGTTGGTAGGGTGATTTTAACCAATCATCAAGCTTTCACTCTCCCCAGGATGACACAGGGGTAGAAAAGTCGTTTCGGATCCATGATTTGTTCATCTTTATGAACGTGAGTCTGTCTACATTATCAGTGGAGAGCCGCGTGCGCTTATCTGTCAGCACACCACCAGCAGCGCTGAACACACGTTCAGACAGAACGCTGGCTGCGGGGCATGACAAGATCTCCAAGGCGTAAGTGGCTAGCTCCGGCCATTTATCCAGATTGGAAGCCCAAAAAGAGCAAGGGTCCAGTGACACAGTCGTGGCTTCAATGTTTACTTGGAGATACTCCTGTACCATCGTCTCTAGGCGTTGACTATGTGTCAGACTTCTTGTCTCCTGTGGCCTTGCAAAGGATGGGCTAAAAAAGTGGTGAAATGATTCCGCAAAATTGATGTTACCAGCAGATACTGTGGTTCTGTTACGGTTTGAGTGCTGAACACTTGACGGTCCCACGGTTGGCAAGTTGGAACTGTGAGATTCACTACATGCACCACTGGTATTTTGTGGAAAAGCACATGTAAGATTCTGCAACAGTCTCTGCTGATACTCCTGCATGCGTGCATCCCTTTCTATGGCAGGAATAATTTCTGCAAATTTACTTTTGTACCAGGGATCTAACAGTGTGGCAACCCAGTAGTCAGGATTATTTCTAATTCTCACAATTCGAGGGTCATGTTGCAGGTAGTGCAGCAAGAAGGCACTCATGTGTGTTGCGCATCCAGGAGCACCAAGTCCCTGTTGTGTTGGTGGCGAGGTAACAATCATGCTTCCTTCCTCTGTCCTCTCCCCCCAACCTCGCACAACAGAAATGTGATCAAGGTCTCCCTCATCTGATGAGTCTTCCATCAGTTCGTCCTCCACTTCTTCCTGGGCTCCTGCACCTTCCTCACTAGTTTGGCTGCTACCATGCGCCCTGGTAAAACCATCTTCCCCACCCTCACATGCCTGCCGCCTTGGTGCTGCCGACCGTCTGGACCTTGCAGATGTTAGCCCTTCCGCATACAACTCCTCCTCCTCTACTTCCTCCACCTCCTCTTGTGCCACCACCTGACTCCGAATTCTGTTTAACATGTGCTCCAGCATGTAAATCACCGGAATAGTCATGCTGATAATGGCATTGTCAGCACTAAACATCTTCGTCGCCATTTCAAAACTGTGCAGAAGGGTGCATAGGTCCCTGATCTGAGACCACTCCTCCAGCGTGATTTGCCCCACCTCTGAATCTCGTTGGCCCAGGCTATACGTCAGAACGTATTGCACCAGGGCTTGTCGGTGCTGCCACAGTCGCTGCAACATGTGCAGAGTTGAATTCCACCGGGTAGGCACATCGCATTTTAGCCGGTGAAGTGGCAGGCCCAACGACTTCTGTAGAGATGTAAGTCGCTGAGCTGCGGGATGCGAACGGCGGAAGTGAGCACACAGCGACCGTGCCCTCTGCAGAAGGCCATCTAGTCTGGGATAGTGGGCTAAAAATTGCTGGACAACCAGGTTCAACACGTGAGCCATACAAGGCACGTGTGTGACATTGCCCCGGCGAAGGGCCGCACCCAGGTTTGCAGCATTGTCGCACACGGCCTTCCCTGGTTTCAGGTCCAGTGGAGACAACCATTCATGAAATTGGTTCTCCAGAGCTGACCACAACTCCTCAGCTGTGTGACTCACATTTCCCAGACATTTCAATGTAAAAACCGCCTGATGACGTTGAGCCCTACTGCCAGCATAGTAAGGAGGTGTGCAGGATCCCTTCTGCGCAGTTAGAAAGCTTGTGGCATGACCAGACAGGCTTTGGGTGCAGGTGGAAGACCGAGAGGAGGTTGAGGAGGCAGAAGCAGTGGAGGAACTTTGACATAAAGAGGATTGACGCACAACTCGTGGGGACGGCAAGACTTGGACAGCAGCCCCTTGTCCTGCTGTCACCATAGTTACCCAGTGCCCAGTCAGCGACATGTAACGCCCCTGTCCATGCCTACTCGTCCAAGTGTCTGTGGTGAAATGCACCCTGTCACACACAGAGTTTCTCAAAGAAGCGGTGATGTTGTGTGCGACATGCTGGTGGAGCGCAGGCACACCTTTCTTTGAGAAGTAGTGCCGACTGGGCATCTGGTACTGGGGCACTGCGACGGACATAAGGTCTCGAAAATCCTCTGTGTCCACCAGGCGGAAAGGCAGCATTTCTGTAGCCAAGAGCTTGCAGATGGTGAAATTCAACCTCTTAGCTTTCTCATGGCTAGGAGGAAATGGTCTTTTACTTGTCCACATCTGAGGGACCGAGGGCTGGCTATTGTGCTTAGACGGGGTTGATAAGGGTGTCCCCGGCAAACTGCCGGTCTGTGAGGAAGATGCAGGCGGACATGTTAGGTTGCCTTGATCCAAAGGTGGTGCTATCGATGTCGGACAGCGCTCAACACCAGCTGGTGTTACCACCTCCAAAGAAAATGATGACCTGCCAATCACGCTGGCTGTTGCGGGTAAAGAGGTGGCAGGTCTGCGCCCCAAAACAGGTGTGACTGCTGTCCCCCCAGTCACAGAGGATGAAGAGGCCGCGGATGCACAAGATATGGCAGACGGTGATTGGCCCGGCCGGCTAGGCCGCATTGTAGCACACTGAGCTTCCCACTGCAACTTATGCTTCATGTCCATGTGCCGGTTCATGCATGAAGTACTCAAACTATGTATTTTTTGGCCTCTACTTAGCTTTTGCTGACAAATGTTACAGATAACACGAGTTGGGTCATCTTTATCGATCTGAAAAAATGCCCAGGCTATGCAAGGCTTAGCATCCATGCGACCTGAAGAGCCACCACGACTTGTGGTGAGAGGCAGAGTTGTGTTTGAGGATGCAGTTGTTGACGTGCTTCCAGTACTACGTCTCTGTCCAGGAAGGCGCAACCTGACCTCGTCGTCACTAGCATCTTCCTCCACCTCCTCTGCTGACCTCATCTCTTGGCTGACTGTGGGTTGACAGTAAGTGGGATCTCCGACCTCATCATCATCACCCTGTGCGTTATCACACCCGTCGTCCTCAGAGCCAACCTGTTCCTGCCCTGACAAAAAACTAAAGTTGTCGCTCCAATCAGGTATTTGAGTCTTATCATCGTCTTCCTCATTGTCTCCACCAACAGGAGTTACAGTTTGGGAATGAGGGTCTACATTATGGTCAGAACCTTCTGCGTCTGGTCCTGGATCCGACTCATAAAGATTCTGGGCATCAGTGCAGATCATTTCCTCGTCTTTATTCACAGAAGCGCTGGAGTCGACCTCTGATTCCCAGGCTATAGTATGAGTAAACAGCTCTGCAGACTCAACCATCTGTTCTACCTCACACTCAGACGGGCAGCTGGAGATTTGGGAGCTGTGAGGAAGCAAGTGCGATTTGGGTGACACCTTTGAGGACTGGAGTATTTGTGATGTTGAAGTTGATGTGGAGGAGAGCCCACTTAAAGGAGCACTTGATATCCGTTGAAGCACCTGCTGTTTTTGTGCCTCATCTGGAATTTGTAGCGATTGGCGTGGCCGTAAGAAAGGGATCTTATCACATTGTCCGCTAAAAGAAGTAGACATTTTAGTTTGGCTGGAAGATGGTCTTTCTTCTGCACCTACCCCACGGACACAACCTTTTTTCCCCTTCCCAACACGCCTATTCCCCTTTCCACCAGCAGCAGGCCTTTTTCCACTCATTTTGGTGGTTAACTAATTCACAACTCTGGAGTTGTTTGCACAAAAAAACAATGGATGGTAACCGAGCAGAGCTGAGTGGCCAAACTGTGGTATTAGGCCAAAACTATTGGCTGGGTTAGATGCAGAAAAAAATTATTTTTAATTTGCAACCTGATGGAGGTCAGTATAGATGGACTAATAGACCAAGTCCCACACACCGCTAGAAGCCCAAATATTTTTTCAGAGCTAGATGCAGAAAATTTTTTTATTCAATTTGCAACCTGATGGAGGTCAGTATAGATGGACTAATAGACCAAGTCCCACACACTGCTAGAAGCCCAAATATTTTTTCAGAGCTAGATGCAGAAAAAAAATATTTTTAATTTGCAACCTGATGGAGGTCAGTATAGATGGACTAATAGACCAAGTCCCACACACTGCTAGAAGCCCAAATATTTTTTCAGAGCTAGATGCAGAAAAAAATTATTTTTAATTTGCAACCTGATGGAGGTCAGTATAGATGGACTAATAGACCAAGTCCCACACACTGCTAGAAGCCCAAATATTTTTTCAGAGCTAGATGCAGAAAAAAATTATTTTTAATTTGCAACCTGATGGAGGTCAGTATAGATGGACTAATAGACCAAGTCCCACACACCGCTAGAAGCCCAAATATTTTTTCAGAGCTAGATGCAGAAAAAAATTATTTTTAATTTGCAACCTGATGTAGGTCAGTATAGATGGACTAATAGACCAAGTCCCACACACTGCTAGAAGCCCAAATATTTTTTCAGAGCTAGATGCAGAAAAAAATTATTTTTAATTTGCAACCTGATGGAGGTCAGTATAGATGGACTAATAGACCAAGTCCCACACGCCGCTAGAAGCCCAAATATTTTTTCAGAGCTAGATGCAGAAAAAAAATATTTTTAATTTGCAACCTGATGTAGGTCAGTATAGATGGACTAATAGACCAAGTCCCACACACTGCTAGAAGCCCAAATATTTTTTCAGAGCTAGATGCAGAAAAAAATTATTTTTAATTTGCAACCTGATGGAGGTCAGTATAGATGGACTAATAGACCAAGTCCCACACACCGCTAGAAGCCCAAATATTTTTTCAGAGCTAGATGCAGAAAAAAATTATTTTTAATTTGCAACCTGATGGAGGTCAGTATAGATGGACTAATAGACCAAGTCCCACACACCGCTAGAAGCCCAAATATTTTTTCAGAGCTAGATGCAGAAAAAAATTATTTTTAATTTGCAACCTGATGTAGGTCAGTATAGATGGACTAATAGACCAAGTCCCACACACTGCTAGAAGCCCAAATATTTTTTCAGAGCTAGATGCAGAAAAAAATTATTTTTAATTTGCAACCTGATGGAGGTCAGTATAGATGGACTAATAGACCAAGTCCCACACACCGCTAGAAGCCCAAATATTTTTTCAGAGCTAGATGCAGAAAAAAATTATTTTTAATTTGCAACCTGATGTAGGTCAGTATAGATGGACTAATAGACCAAGTCCCACACACTGCTAGAAGCCCAAATATTTTTTCAGAGCTAGATGCAGAAAAAAATTATTTTTAATTTGCAACCTGATGGAGGTCAGTATAGATGGACTAATAGACCAAGTCCCACACACCGCTAGAAGCCCAAATATTTTTTCAGAGCTAGATGCAGAAAAAAATTATTTTTAATTTGCAACCTGATGGAGGTCAGTATAGATGGACTAATAGACCAAGTCCCACACACCGCTAGAAGCCCAAATATTTTTTCAGAGCTAGATGCAGAAAAAAATTATATTCAGTTTGCAACCTGATGGAGGTCAGTATAGATGGACTAATAGAATGATGCTGTGCCCAAAAGATTTTACTTCACTAGGTGCAGTAAAAAAATTGGTATTCTATACACAGGTGTTATATCTTGCAACACAGATAGGCTACTCCACTGACTAACACACTCTGCAATAGGCCAAAAAGGATTAGCTTTGCTAGATTCAGCCAAATGCTGTGAAAAAAACTTGCACAGCACTGGCACAGACCTGCCTGGCAAAAACTGATAGGAACTCATGTAACCTAGTCCTGAAAAGGACTCCAATTACAATTAGTCTTTACTCCCACAACCTATCTATTTAAGAGCACAGACCTCCCTGATAAAAGTCGTAGGATATGCTGTAACCTAGTCCTTAAAAGGACTGCAATCACAACTATTCCCTACTCCCAAGCTATCTGTATATTTGTGCGAAAATTGGCTTGAAATTAACAAGGTATAGCGCACACAGCAACAGCGGTGCCGTCTAACACGCAGCTGCAGCAGTGAGAAAATGGTGGCGACGGGGAAAATGGCTTGGTCTTATAGGGCAAGGACATGTGACATACACTGCCAATCACACATGCCCTTGCTTGTGTGAAAAAAAGCACTTCGCTCCGTGTGTGCGCTGCTGATAGGCTGACAGATTGCACCTCCCCACTGCAAATGCGGGAAAGAGAAAAAAAAATGGAGATCTTCATTGTTCCTGCAGAGATCCATCCCCTGCCCCTCCCCCCGCCCCGCTGTACACTCAAACTGCGTATTAACATTAATTTTCATCATTACTGAGAAAAAATCCAGTTATGATTTTGGTGCACGAACAGTTATCGAACATAACCTCGAACAGCCGAATTTTTCTCAAATTGTTCGTGTTCGCCGACCGGCTCGAACACTGCCCAAAACAGCTCGAATTTGAGATTGGCGAACAGTTCGAGTAGAACAACGCTCATCTCTAAAGCTGACGCCTTGTCCCGATCCTTCCTGGTGTCTGATCTAGAGGAGGAACCTAAGCACATCATTGATCCCGCCAGAGTAATGCAAGTGGCTCCCGTGAATCTAAATCGTCTCCCTCCCGGTAAGACGTTTGTAACTGTACCTGATCGGAAGAAGGTCCTACACTGGGGTCATTTGTCTAAGCTAGCTGGCCACGCCGGTCAGAAAAAGACCCTCCAGCTCATTACCCGGCATTACTGGTGGCCTACCCTGCAAAAGGATGTATTAGACTTTGTTTCTGCCTGTGTGTCCTGCGCCCGCAACAAAGTTCCGAGACACCTGCCAGCCGTTCGCCTTCTTCCTCTTCCAGTACCTGCTGCCCCATGGCAGCATATTGCTATGGACTTTATAACGGATCTTCCTGTCTCTGCCGGTTGTACGGTCATTTGGGTGGTCGCTGATCGCTTCTCCAAGATGGCGCACTTCATTTCCCTGCCGGGTCTCCCGTCTGCACCCGAACTGGCTAAAGACTTTATCCGCCACATCTTCCGTCTCCATGGCCTGCCCCTCCACATCATGTCAGATCGTGGGGTTCAGTTCACCTCACGCTTCTGGAGAGCCACATGTAAGTTGCTTGACGTCACTCTGGACTTCTCCTCCGCTTACCATCCACAGTCCAATGGTCAAGTGGAGCGGATCAATCAGAACCTGACCAGTTACCTCCGACACTTCGTTAATGCCCACCATTCGGACTGGGTGGATCTCCTACCATGGGCCGAGTTCTCTTACAATAATCACGAGAGCGAATCTTCCTCCAAATCCCCATTTTTTGTAGTCTTCGGTCAGCATCCTCGGATCCCATTTCCTGTCTCCACCTCGGTGGACAATCCGGCTGCGGAATCTCTCGTTAGCGAATTCTCCTCCATTTGGGAGAGTACCCGATCCGCACTCCTTCAGTCGTCCGAACGGATGAAAAAACACGCTGACAAGAAACGCCTGGATCCTCCACAATTCCGTCCTGGAGATAAAGTCTGGCTCTCGTCCAAATATGTCCGGCTCAAGATTCCCTCCTACAAGTTAGGGCCTCGGTTCATCGGCCCACTGGAAGTTATCAAACAGATCAACCCGGTGGCCTATAAATTAAAACTCCCGGCCAACTTACGGATCCCTAACTCCTTCCATGTATCTCTCCTCAAACCCGTGGTACTTAACTCTTTTTCCAAGTCTACAGGTACGACTCCTGCTCCGGTTTCCGCTGAGAACGAGTTTGAGGTAGAGAACATTCTGGCCACCAAAAGGGTAAGAGGAAAAACCTTTTTTCTGGTAGATTGGAAGGGGTTTGGTCCTGAGGAGAGAACGTGGGAGCCCCGGGAGAACATCCATGCCCCTCTCATCCTTGATAAATTTCTGTCTGGCCTAAAAAAGGGGGGGGCCTAAAGGGGGGGTACTGTAGCGTCGGCGTCCCTGCCTCCTGCTAGGCAGGGACGCTGTTCCCCTCACCTCTCCGCTCTGTGCCCGGCGTCTTCCTCCCGCTCTGCTGGCAGCGCGTGCTGCTTCCCGGCCATGGTGCTTAGGGCGCGCGCGCGCTCCCCCTCTCTTAAAGGGGCCGCGCGCGTCGTCCTAAGGAGTCCCCGGCCAATGGCCGGAGGACTTCACCATATATAAGGCACCTCCTCCAAAATGGAGGTGCCCGAGCAATGTTGTTGCAAAGCCTTCACTCTGCTTCAGCCCTCAGGTCCTGTTTCCAGTTACCTGCCAGTCACCTGCCAGATTCCTGCCTGTTACCTGCCAGTCACCCGCCAGATTCCTGCCTGTTACCTGCCAGTCACCTGCCAGATTCCTGCCTGTTACCTGCCAGTCTCCTGCCAGATTCCTGCTTGATACCTGCCAGATATCCGTTTACCTGCTTGCAAGCCTGTGGTCCGACGGTCTGCCTTCCGACACCTGTCAGCCTGTCTATGGACCAGCCTGGCCGATCACCTGGGAGCGCTCGTCTGCTACCTGCCTGCTAGCCTACCTGGAGGCTCCGCCGTCACTTGCCGTGACCACCTGCCTGTCCAGAGACTCTTGTCTGCTCACCTGGGAGCACTCATCTGCTACCTGCCTGCTAGCCTACCTGGAGGCTCCGCCGTCACTTGCCGTGACCACCTGCCTGTCCAGAGACTCTCGCCTGCTCACCTAGGAGCGCTCACCTGCTACCTGCCTGCTAGCCTACCTGGAGGCTCTGCCGTCACTAGCCGTGACCACCTGCCTGTCCAGAGACTGTCACTTGCCGTGAGTACCCGTCCTTCTACCCAGAGACTGTCCCTGTCACTTGCCGTGACTACCTGCCCTTCTACCCAGAGACTGTCCCTGTCACTTGCCGTGACTACCTGCCCTTCTACCCAGAGACTGTCCCTGTCACTTGCCGTGACTACCTGCCCTTCTACCCAGAGACTGTCCCTGTCACTTGCCGTGATTACCTGCCCGTCTTCCCTGGGAGCCACCCGCTTCCTTACAAGGACCGCCCCCTTGTATAGTTGCTCAGAGGTTCCGCCTCCCAGACCCGTTACACTTTGTAATATATCTTATCAGAGATACAGATTATACATCAGAATTGAGAATTTTGATAATGACTGATCAATTCTGGCAGAGAAAGAAGCAGATTTCTCTGATAACACATCTTACAAAGTTGCATATTTTCATGTGTACTATTGATTTATGAAATAATCCCTTCACGACAAATGACATATATTTACCTCATATGTCATGTCCCGCATCTTTCCCTGCACATGACAGCTGATTTCCGCATGTTCCGCCCGCAACTGTTAACCTGTTAAATCCCCCCATCAATCTCTGTATAAGATCTATGAAGAGCTTCGTACTCAGTTGATATAGAAAAAATATTTATTTGCAATCCACAGTGAACATACATGACGTTTCGGTCTCAGTTTAGACTTCCTTCTGATATACAGATTGCCATAGTAGAATATAAGACTCAATGCTGAAACTACAGTGGCTTGCGAGTGTATTCACCCCCTTGGCTTTTTACCTATTTTGTTGCATTACAACCTGTGTTTAAATGTTTTTGTAATCTGATTTGTCTGTGATGCATAAGCACTAAATAGTCTAAGTTGGTGAAGTGAAATGAGAAAAATATAGGCCTAAATTAAATTTATGGCATCGAATAACTAAATATTGGCATGACCATATGTATTCACCCCTTTTGCTATGAAGCCCCTAAAAAGTTATGGTATCAGTCTGTCAGTGATTTGAGACTCTGACCCAGGTTCATCTTCCAACAAGACAATGACTCAAAGCATACTGCTAAAGCAACACTTGAGTGGTTTAAGGGGAAAAGTGTAAATGTTTTGGAGAGTCCTAGTCAAAGCCCAGACCTTAATCCAATTGAGAATCTGTGGTCAGAGTTGAAGTTTGCTATTCACCAGAGGGAACCATCTAACTTGAAGGAGTTGGAGCAGTTTTGCCTTATGGAGTGGGCAAAAATCCCAGTGGCAAGATGTGGAAAGCTCATAGACACTTATCCAAAGCAACATGCAGCTGAAATTGCTGCAAAAGGAGGCTCTACAAGGTACTGACTTTAGGGAGGTGACTAGTTATGCACACTGAAGTTTTCAGTTATTTTGTCCTATTTTTTGTTTGCTTCGCAATGAAAAGAAAACCAAATGTGCCCAGTTGTAGTTGTATGTTCTTTACATGAACTGATGCAAAGTCTCAAAAAAAAACAGTAAAATTCTAGGTTGTGAGGTAGCAAAATACAAAAAATGCCAAAGGGAGTGAATACTTTCACAAGCCACTGTATATACAGGATGCTGCGCGACTAGAGAGTGGACTGCCACTAAAAGTATGGAACCCATAGAAGTCAGCATCACTGTATAAGGGACGCAGGGAAGAACATTTCTACTGTGAGACGGTCACAGACAGGGACATCACTACTGTTAAATATTTTATTTTTGGCCATGCTGTGTGGAACAAAAAGGGCAGCACTTTTACTATGTCGGGCACTGTGGATTTTTCTTCTTTATCTGGAGCAGTGTAGAAGTTGGGGAAAAAGTGGGGAGGGTGCCGTAGAAGCGATCAGCCATAGATTTCTGTATTTTTCATTCTTCAAAGATGTTACTGGAAGAAGTCATACTGGTCTTCACCTGATAAAGAGGAAAAGTGAAGATGAATTGCTTCAATTGAAGACATCTCTGGTAAGTTACTGTATTGCTTGTACACTTACACAATCCGCTATCTACAGACCTCCCGTGTTTAACCTCTTCACGCCGCGGCCAAATTCTGTTTTTTCGTTTTCATTTTTTTCTCCCTTTCTCCCAAGACCCAATACTTTTTATCCACATTACCTTTGAGTTCTTGTTTTTTGCAGGACAAGTTGTACTTTTGAATGACCCCATTCATTTTATCATGTGATGCACTGGAAAAAAAATTCCAAGTGCATTAAAATTGCAAACAAAGTGCATTTCCACAACTGCTTTTTTTATTTACCATGTTCACTATATGATAAAACTGACCTGCCAATATGATTTTGCAGACACCAAACATGTATAATTTTTTTTTATTTTAAGTGGTGAAAAAAACTAAAAACAAAATGTTGCTTTTGTCACCATTTTCCAATACCCATAACGTTTCCATTTTTTGGGATATGGGGCTGTGTGAGGGCTTATCTTTTGCGCCCTGAGTGGACGTTTTTATTGATGCCATTTTGGGGTAGATACAATGTTTATTGCAATGTTTTCTTCCAAAAATACATAGTTCTGGCGTTTTGATTTCATTTCTCGTTATGTCGGATTAATTTATTTTATATTTTGATAGATCTGACTTTTATGAATGCAATGATACCAAATATGTGTATTTTTTTAAACTGTTATATGTTTAATAAAGGGGGGTGATTTAAACTTTTGTATTTTTTTTCCATATTTTTAAAAACATTTTTTAACTTTTTACTGCATTTATTAGTCCCCTTAGGGGACTTGAACCTGCGCTCATCTGATCGCTTCTGCTATAGTACTGCTGTGTATGGCTAAAATCACAGTCTCCTATGAACACCTGCTAAACGCTGGCTTTCACAGGAGAATTGTCATGACAAGCACGGAGGTCTTCAGCAATCACGTCATGGGCGCGCCGTTGGAATCGTGGAATGACGTGCCCCCTGCTCGTGTTAAATGTCACTGTTAGAGATCAAGTAAAAAATGTATTTAACCCCATTCTGACGTGGAGCGTAATAGTACGCCCCATGTCAGATCCCCCTGTCAAATCCCCCTCAGCGCCGGAGCCCGCACCTTTTCGGGCACATGTCAGGTGATCTGTACAGCTGACATGTGGCTGCAACAGCAGCCGATGGGTTGGCATGACAACACAGGGTCTGAAGGGGACCCCTGTGGTTGTCACTGCCAGATTGCTATGAGCGCCGCCTAGTGGTCAGCGCTCATAACAAGTGAGAAAATCTGCTACACACAGGCGATCTGATCATTGCCTGTGTGCAGCAGAGGTGATCAGGCAAGTGCTGCTTCTAGTCTCCCATGGAGACTATTGAAACAATCAAGTAGTAAAAGAAAAATGTTTTTAAAAATATAAAAAAAATGTAAAAGTTAATATCACCCCCCTTTCTCCTCATTCAAAATAAAGCACTAAAAACAACTCACATATACACATATTTGGTATCGCCGCGTTCAGAATAGCCCGATCTATCAATATAAAAAAAGAATTAAATAAATCGGTAAACGGCGTAACGAGAAAAAAATAAAAAATGTCAGAATTAAGTTTTTTGGGTCCCCGTAACATTGCAGTAACGGGCGATCAAAACATCAGATCTACCCCAAAATGGTATCAATAAAAATGTCAGCTCAGCATGCAAAAAATAAGCCCTCACCTGGTCCCAGATCCTGAAAAATGGCGACCTTTTTTTTTTTTTTTTTTTTAGCAAACTTTGGATTTTTTTCACCACTTAAATAAAAAAGAACCTATTCATGTTTGGTATCTACGAACTCGTAATGACCTGGAGAATCATAATGGCAGGTCAGTTTTAGCAACTGTGGAATTGCATTGTTTTTGCAATTTCACCGCACTTGGAATTTTTTCCCATTTTCCAGTACACGATATGGTAAAATCAATAATGTCGTTCAAGCGTACAACTTGTCCCCCAAAAAAATAAAATATAAAAATATATAAAAATAAAAAAGTTATGGCTCTGGGAAGAAGGGGAGCAAAAAAACAAAAATGCAAAAACGGAAAATGCTCCGGCCATGAAGGGGTTAAGTATTGAAATGCAAGGTTTTTTTGTGTGAAATGAAAAGTAAGTAATCTGCACCTGTCAGAAAAAAACGTATCCGATATATGTAAGTTGTTACAGAAAGGGGTACACATTTTCAAATGCATTTTAGTAGTCCTTTGTGGCCATAAAAAAATGTGAAAAACAAACATTTGTATTTCCTTTTTTTTCCCCACTGATATCGGCAAAAATATAAAAAGAGAGTATGACAATGATATAAAAAGGAAGCATTGTGTATCAGGAAAAAAATATGCAATTTGAATATCTAGAACTAGAAAAAAAATTGCAGCTCTTTAAACCTCATGTACTATAAAATCTGAGAATATGCCTGGCCAGTTATGCGGATAAATAGCCCTGTCTTGAACTAGTTAATGATCAGCATGGTAGTATTATTCAGTTACTATATAGTGGTAATATGTGGTCTGGTTGTCTACTATGTGGAAGTAATATTTGGTCTGGTTATGGTGTGGTAATAATTGTCCCTAGTACGTAGTATTATTAGTATATTGGTCTTGGTATAGTGGATTGTTGTGTATGGAGAGAACTTATTCTCTCTGTTATCAATATGGAGAAGATTCAAGTATTTAATCTCAAATGGAAATAAAGAAACTTTAACCCCTCATTGTGATGTGACATACTATTACACAGATCCACTGAAAGAGGTTGACAACAAGTCATCATATATCCACAGGACGTGATAACTTATTGAGTGGTGGAGGGTGCACATGGCATTTTTGTTGAATTTTTTTATGCCACTGGATAGGGAAGAATAAAATATTCTTATCATTATATACATGGATTATTCAATGTCAAACTAAAGTCACCCTGAAGGATCAAGATTCCTTCCATAAAATCCTGGAAAAGTTCAAGGTATGTTGATAGAGCCTGTCCTTGGAGTGAATTTGGTAGGTAGAAGGAAACCAAAGTAACTGTATGAAAAGCAATATGACCTTTGAGCAGTAGTACGCGATCCTTTACATCGGTGTGAGACTTCAAGAATACTCATGGAAGGGATCTGAAAATCAGAATGGTTGTGCAGGTTCCTGGGGCAGAGTATGTTACATATTGGGGAACCAGGAGTTGGAAAACTTGTATGGTTTATCTAAGCCAGGGTTTCCCAAACTTCAGTCCTCATGGTCCCCCAACAGATCATGTTTTCAGGATTTCCTTGGTACTACACAGATGATGGGATTATTATCAAGGATTCAAAAATTACCACAAGATCTCTCACCTCTGCAATACTAAGAAAATCCTGAAAACATGATCGGTTGGGGGCCGTTTTCAGATGCAGTAGGATAAATCATTACATTGAGGAAGCCCAACAAAAGCTCCGAGGGTTGGTCCAGAGGCATGTTCCATGTAAAGGTTACAGGTTAGGAAACCCCAGAAAGGCACAACTAAGGAAGGAGAGAAAGAAAGATGAAGATCAGAGTAAAAAATTGTAAAACTGGTGAAGACAGGAATAAAAAAGGACTGGAGAGAAGGACCTAGCTGAAAATGATCTTGAAGAGAATGCAAGGAGGTTCAACCTCTTTATGACTTTAAGGCTAACACTTTGTACCATAACAATTTTTGCAGCGTATAAAGAGTTAATTAAATAAATTAGGAAGTATTATAGGCAGGGATTGAAAGGTTTCACAATGTCTGCTCTAAATGGCAAACTACTAGAGTGGAAGAATATGGTCTTGGTTCAATAAAGGGGCTGAAAATGTAGAAATGTGAAGTATTCTATAGGTTGGGAAATATATTTTCTTTTCTTTGGCAAATTACATAAATATCAGAAGGTAAACCAATGCTGTAAGATGGTTTCCTTGTCTCCTGGAGAATCTGTCCATACATTAAAATTTCATGCCCAGTTATTACTGTGAAGAGCAAGTGACTTGGCATAGTTAATGGCACGTTAATTCTATTTCACGGCAGACAAGGGAAGGCAGATGTTGTCACATCTGTGCTTCATTGGTGCAAGCAATCAGACATCATCATTTCCTATTTTAGAGAAAACTATTGTGTGTAAAAACAGATTATGGGAAATCACAGGTTTATAAAGGATACTGTACGAGTGGTCTTGGTATCTATGTTAGGAGATAATTCCAAGCGTTCTTTATTGTTGTAAGATCTGTATGTAAGATTTACAGTTATAACTACGGTAAATTGTGCATCATATTTCCATAACATATCTGCACTGGAAAAGCTTTTGCCAGGTCTTGAAGTATCCAGTTCATATCTCCTTGAACAATTATATGGGTATGTTCCAAGGCATTTTATAATACCTCAGATGTACATTTTCTACACCACTGGTGAAAGTAAGAATATTATCTGCAGAGAGAAAATGATGTTGACCGGACTCATATATTTTATTTGAAATACATATGGTCGCTTGGGTTATTTATTATCTGTACTGATAAAATAATTTACTTGGCTTCATTTCCTTTTTATGTGTTTTTCCAGTAATGGAATATGGTTGCTATCTGGAATAAAAGCAAACAATCAAAATAAAGGAGACTTTTGAGGAATGCGATGGAGAGACCGTACTACGGTATGATAGATTATGATCCTCAAGCCTCTCCAGGACTTAGTCAGTGGACTTTGTAGTTGTAAACTGAAGATATGAATTTATTACTGAAGCCATGTAACATAGTCTTCCTTCAACCATAAAAACTATGTTACTAAGTCCATCTAGTCCATAGCCTAACATGTTGATCCAGAGGAAGGCAAAAATAAACCCCATGTGGCAAACACTAAGCTCCACATTGGGGAAAAAAATTTCTTCCTGACTCCACATACGGCAATCAGACTAGTTCCCTGGATCAACGCCCTGTAGGTGTATGATCATGTGCAAATTGTTTTTGAACCTCAGAACCCTTTGCGTGTTGTCTTTACATTAGAGGTTGTCGCACAAACTACATTTTAATCAATAGGCCAAGGGAGGAAGCAAAAGATTATACTGACAGGACAGCAGGGGATCGCAGCTGCTGCTTTCTGTGAGGTAAAACATTTTCCTGCCTGTCTTTAAACATTTTTTAACACATACAATTGTGGAATTTATTTTTATTTCAAGACATAATGATTAAAATGCCCCACATTTTTTGGACTATAAGACTCACCGGACCATATGACGCACCTAGGTTTTAGAGGAGGAAAATAGAAAAAAAAATTAAGCAAAAAATGTTGTCATGATTCACTGTTATGGGGGAGGGGGTCTGCTGCTGACACTGTTAAAGGGGTAATGTCCCTCAATTTTGTACTAATATCCCCCATCCTGATATATATCCCCCCCATCCTGTTATACATGGCCCCCATCCCCATCCTGGTATGCATGGCACCCCTCATCCCCACCCAGATATGCATGGCACCCCTCATTCTGGTATGCATGGCACCCCCATCCTGGTATGCATGGTACCCCTCAGCCTGGTATGCATGGCACCCCCAATCTCCATCCTGGTATGCATGGCACCCCCAATCCCCATACTGGTATGCATGGCACCCCTCATCCTGGTATGCATGGCACCCCTCATCCCTTATCCTGATATTCATGGCACCCCTCATCCCTCGTATGTATGGCACCCCTTATCCTGGTATGCATGGCACCCCTCATCCTGGTATTCATGGCACTCCCATGCTGGTATGCATGGCACCCCCAATCCCCTTCCTGGTATGCATGGCACCCCAACCCCCATCCTGGTATCATTGCAACCCTCATCCCTGTATGCATGGCACCCCTCATACTGGTATGCATGGCACCCCTCATCCCGGTATGCATGGCACCCCTCATCCTGGTATGCACTTCTTCATCCTGGAATGCACGAAACCCCTCATCCTGGAATGCACGAAACCCCCATCCTGGTATGCATGGCACTCCCAATCCGCATCCTGGAATGCATGGCACCCCACAACCCTACATCCCTCGTATGCATGACTACCCTCATCCTGGTATGCATGGCACCCCTCATCCCTCGTATGCATGGCACCCCTCATACTGGTATGCATGGCACCCTTCATCCCTCATCCTGGTATGTATGGCACCCCTCATCCTGGAATGTATGGTGTATGGCACCCCCATCCTGGTATGCATGGCACCCCTCATCCTGGTATGCATGACACCCCTCATCCTGGTATACATGGTACCCCTCATCCTGGAATGCATGGCATCCCTCATCCTGTTATGCATGGCATCCCTCATCCAGGTATGCATGGCACCTCTCATCCTGGTATGCATGGCACCCCTCATCCTGGTACGCATGGCACCCTTCATCCCTCATCCTAGTATGCATGGCACCCCTCATCCCTCATCCTGGTATGTATGATGTATGGCACCCACATCCTGATATGCATGGCACCCCCAATCCCCATCCTGGTATGCATGGTACCCCTCATCCTGGAATGCATGGCATCCCTCATCCTGTTATGCATGGCATCCCTCATCCAGGTATGCATGGCACCCCTCATCCTGGTACGCATGGCACCCCTCATCCTTGTATGCATGGCACCCTTCATCCCTCATCCTCATATGCATGGCACTCCTCCTCCCTTATCCTGGTATGCATGTCACCCCCCATTCTTGTATGCATGGCACCTCCATCCACATTACACTGCACATAAAAAAATAAACAATTCTATTCACCTTCCTTCCCTCTGCTCCAGCACTGCATCCTGTTCTACTGCCAGCAGCTGATCTGACCGTGTGAGCTGGGCATGACGTGACTGCCATGTGATCTTAAATGCTGAGATGAGCTGCAGGAATAGTCACTCTCCCCACGCAGGGACTATGGGCATGGGCAGTAGTGACTATTCACTCTCCTTAATAGCGCGCACACTGTAGCCACAACCGGCGGCTCATTAGAGTGGGGAGTAGTGAATATTCATGATCTTTAATAGAGGGCACACGTGATCGCCGAGCCGCTGCAGGAGCTGTGGCTGCTGCTGACACTGTGTGCGCTATTAAGGAGAATGAATATTCAGTGCTCCACATGCCCATGAGTGTGGGTAGCAGTGAATATTAATTTTCTTTTAACAGCGGGCACAGAGTTGGCTGCAGCAGGCAGCTCCTGCCTCCTATGCCCTACTCCTCCGCCGCTGTCGCTCTCTCTACACCCACCACCATCCACAACCACAGCAACATTCAAACTATAAGACACACCCCCCACTTTCCTCCTAAATTTTAGAGGAAAAAGTGCGTCTTATAGTCCGGAAAATACAGTACTTTGCTTGTGGGAAAACCCCTTTAAGTATTGATGGCTAAAAATTACCGTATTTTTCGGACTATAAGACATACTTTTTTCCTCCAAAATTTTGGAGGAAAATGGGGGGTGCGTCTTATAGTCCGAATGTTGGGGGGGTGTATATATACAGTGGTGGCCAAAAATATTGGCACCCCTGAAATTCTGTCAGATAATACTCAGCTTCTTCCTGAAAATGATTGCAATCACAAATTCTTTGGTATTATTCTCTTCATTTAATTTGCTTGCAAGGAAAAAACACAAAAGAGAATGAAGCAAAAATCAAATCATTGATCATTTCACACAAAACTCCAAAAATGGGCCAGACAAAAGTATTGACACCCTCAGCCTAATACTTGGTTGCACAACCTTTAGCCAAAATAACTGCGAACAACCGCTTCCGGTAACCATCAATGAGTTTCTTACAATGCTCTGCTGGAATTGTAGACCATTCTTCTTTGGCAAACTGCTCCAGGTCCCTGATATTTGAAGGGTGCCTTCTCCAAACTGTCATTTTGAGATCTCTCCACAGGTGTTCTATGGGATTCAGGTGTGGACTCATTGCTGGCCACCTTAGAAGTCTCCAGTGCTTTCTCTCAAACCATTTTATAGTGCTTTTGGAAGTGTGTTTTGGGTCATTGTCCTGCTGGAAGACTCATGACCTCTGAGGGAGACCCAGCTTTCTCACACTGGGCCCTACATTATGCTGCAAAATTTGTTGGTAGTCTTCAGACTTCATAATGCCATGCACACGGTCAAGCAGTCCAGTGCCAGAGGCAGCAAAGCAACCCCAAAATATCAGGGAACCTCCGCCATGTTTGACTGTAGGGACCGTGTTCTTTTCTTTGAATGCCTCTTTTTTTTTCCTGTACACTCTATGTTGATGCTTTTTCCCAAAAAGCTCTACTTTTGTCTCATCTGACCAGAGAACATTCTTCCAAAACGTTTTAGGCTTTCTCAGGTAAGTTTTGGCAAACTCCAGCCTGGCTTTTTTATGTCTCGGGGTAAGAAGAGGGGTCTTCCTGGGTATCCTACCATACAGTCCCTTTTCATTCAGACGCCGACGGATAGTACGGGTTGACACTGTTGTACCCTCGGACTGCAGGGCAGCTTGAACTTGTTTGGATGTTAGTCGAGGTTCTTTATCCACCATCCACACAATCTTTCGTTGAAATCTCTCATCAATTTTTCTTTTCCGTCCACATCTAGGGAGGTTAGCCACAGTGCCATGGGCTTTAAACTTCTTGATGACACTGCGCACGGAAGACACAGGAACATTCAGCTCTTTGGAGATGGACTTGTAGCCTTGAGATTGCTCATGCTTCCTCACAATTTGGTTTCTCGAGTCCTCAGACAGTTCTTTGGTCTTCTTTCTTTTCTCCATGCTCAATGTGGTACACACAAGGACACAGGACAGAGGTTGAGTCAACTTTAATCCATGTTAACTGGCTGCAAGTGTGATTTAGTTATTGCTAACACCTGTTAGGTGCCACAGGTAAGTTACAGGTGCTGTTAATTACACGAATTAGAGAAGCATCACATGATTTTTCAAACAGTGCCAATACTTTTGTCCACCCCCTTTTTTAGGTTTGGTGTGGAATTGTATCCAATTTGGCTTTAGGACAATTCTTTTTGTGTTTTTTCATTGAAGACAAATTAAATTAAGATAATAATACCAAAGAATTTGTGATTGCAATCATTTTCAGGAAGAAACTGAGTATTATCTGACAGAATTGCAGGGGTGCCAATACGTTTGGCCACCACTGTATATGTGGGGTGTGGGGGAGCGGTAGCGGTGGAGGAGCAGGGCACAGGAGGCAGCAGCCGCCCGCTGCAGCCTACACTGTACCCGCTGGTAAAGAAAATGAATATTCACTGCTCCCCACGCCGATGGGGCGTGGGGAGCACTGAATATTCATGCTCCTTAATAGCGGCACACAGTGTAGCCACGCTGCGGCTCCTTCTGCTGCCGGAATCGCCTGTGCCCGCTGTTAAAGGGCATGAATATTCAACCTCTCTCCACGCCCATGGGCGTGGGGAGGGGGTGAACATTCATGCCCTTTAATAAGCGGGCACACGAGATAGCCGGCAGCAGCGGAAGCCGCAGCGCGGCTACGCTGTGTGCCGGCTATGAAGGAGAGTGAAGTCACTGCTCCCCGCGCACAGAGTCCCGGCGTGGGGAGCAGTGACTTCCGGCAGCTGATCTCTCCTTGTGAGCCGCGCATGGTAGTGACGTCATGCGCGGCTCACATGGAGAGATCAGTGCAGGCAGACAGGACTCAGCGCTGGAGGAGAGAAGAAAGGTGAGTAGGAGTGTTTTGTTTTTTTTATGTGCAGCATGATGGGGATTAGGGGGACCATGCATACTAGGCTAAGGATGAGGGGTGCATGCATACCAGGATAGGGATTAGGGTTGCCATGCATACCAGGATGGGGATTAGAGGTGCCATGCATACCAGGATAGGGATGAGGGGCCATGCATACCTGGACAGTGATGAGGGGTGCCATGCATACCTGGACAGGGATGAGGGGGGCCATGCATACCAGAATAAGGATGAGGGGTGCCATGCATACCAGGATAAGGATGAGGGAGCCATGCATACCAGGATGGAGGAGTTCCATGCATACCAGGATGGGGATGGGAACCACGTATAAAAGGAAGGGGGGGCATATATACCAGGATGGGGGATATTGTCAGAATTGGGGGACATTACCCCTATACCTGTGTCAGCAGAAGACCCCCTCCCCCTTAAAAGTGCATCATGAACACATTTTTGGCTTAAATTTTTATTTTTATTTTCTTCCTCTAAAACCTAGGTGCGTCTTATAGTCCGAAAAATACGGTAATAATGTCTGTTCTGAAGCTACATACTTATAAAACTGTATATCCATGTGATATGTAGAGTAAAAATGAGGCAGCATTTTTGCAAGGCAACCTATCATGTGAAAAAACGCTATTAACCTGCAGATATATGATGAATCTGTAGGTTAATAGCGTTCTGAACCTGCCCAGCGCTGGCACTTAGACCCTCGCTGCCGGGAGGAAATTAACTTTATTCCCCCCTGTAGCGTTCTGTTTCCAGTCGCGCGGGCGGCCACAGCACAGGTGTAGTCACCGCTGGACAACATGGGATCATAGCTGCTTTTTTCTCTGAGCTAAAATATGTTTAAAAACAAGCAAGGAAATGTTTTACCTCACAGAAATAATCAGCTGTGATCCCGTGCTTTCCTATCTGTATATTCTCATTTGCATCCTCCCCCGCCCAGGAGATGTGGTATGATCAGACTATGTTCCTGCACGGTCAGACACAGCCATTACACAGTACACAGCAGGGGCACATTTATAAGATAATCTCAGCACAGGAACATTTTTTTTTAACTGATCCAATTGTGAAATTTATTTTTATTCCAAGATCTATTGATGAAAATGAACTTTGTACTCCTTTAAATCTCTTTTGAGTCAAACCATGTATTTATTTACAGATTTAGAGTTAGTAACTGATAGAAATACTGAAATCCTTATATACTTCCATGGCTTTATTATTTCCTTAAAGTGACATTTGAGAAAACGAACGGAAATCATTTAAAGATATTCTTCTGCGGATTGTGGAGGAGCGGTGACCCACAAGTCAATCATTCCTGGCTGATGTTTTAAATCTCTGACTAATGCTTAGTTTTGTTTAATGTCATGTTGCTTCCACTCTCCGCAGGACATCAGATAACACATGTCTTATCAGACATTACAGCCTCTGCTTTCTAATATAAAATTGATTTCAGGTTGGTAATATTCAGTGTTTTTTTTCCGGCAAATGTCTCCACAGCTTTTTCTATGCTTTTATAGTTCATTTTTTAAATCAATTGATGTAACTGATGTATACATATATGTAATCTTTAAACATGGATTACTGGTGTGTGAAGCCAGCTGCAATCTCTTGCTTTGCATATTCTTTCTTCAGTGCTATCTGTTCAGCTTCTATTGCTCCTGGTTAATGTTCTAGGACTAATTAATTTTAGAAAATATAGTACAGTAATGTTGCAGATCCACAAAGGATAAAACGTGCATCTAAGTATTGTAGTGAATGGTGCGCAATGATATTAAAGAGGTTGGACCATGAAAAACATTTATCAACTTTGAACTGAGTGATGATTGCGCTCCTTTCAAAGTCTATTGTACTTACAGAGTCAAATTCTGTTCTCGGCTATTTTGATCAATGCCATAGTCAATGAATGGAGTGATAGTGATCACTGTTCCATTCAAACAGGGGACCCAGGACTCCTATTGTCATGGTTGGTTGGGGTCCAAGTGACTGTACCGTCAGAGATCATGTACAGCGGGAAAACAGGTATTGAACACGTCATCAATTTTTTAAGTAAATATATTTCTAAAGGTGCTCTTGACATGGAATTGTCACCAGATGTTAACAACCCATCCAATCCACACAGGCAAAGAAATCAGACCATAAATTAAGTTGAGTGACGCGCCCCTGGGCCTGCTGTGTCGCGCAGCGTCTCGCGCACGGGGGCTTACCCGGAACCGGATCAGATGAGGGTTGTAGTCTCCGAGTGGCGGGGACCCGGTCCGTGCCCAGGGAGTCAAACTCAGTGTGTGGCAGTCTTGATAGGTGTTATTTGAGTGTCGACTACGCCACCCGTTGATTTGCAGCTATGGAGCTGCCGCTGCAGGGCAGACCGCTGAGGCCGGTGTAGAATTGTGCAGCGTGATAGTATAACCCCCAACGGGAGGGGTATGGCCTCAGGGCAGCCGACGTGGAAGATGGGGGTAGCAGGAACCACTCAGACGGTGCGGTGTAATTCAGGGTCTTTACTGGTAACAACGATAGACCCTCCCGGAGTACTTGCTAGCGAACGGGGCCTGGTCAGTCCTTGAGCAGATGGGATCTCCCCTGGCCAGGCGGAGTTGTAGGCCTCCCAAACTGACTGTACTCTTCTGGCTACCTTGCTAGAAGCGGATATAAGTAGCCCACGTCCCTGAGTGTGCCGTGTGGTGCTCACCCGTATGGCCGGTGACTCGGGGCCTTCTAATGGCTTCCGCTCCACGATGGCGGTGCTGGTCCCACGCGTGTGACCTTGCCTTCGGGTTTCTGGGCCTGAGGACCTGAAATCCCCTGCCGGTCGGCTTCTGCTGCTGGGTAAGAGTTAGTCCCCACAGCCTCGGACGCCGGGTCCGGTAAGAAAGCTTCTCAGTCAGGGCGAGCTCTGCAGCTGCCAGCCCCTGACTCTTAGTAGTATTGCTCCCACTGAGCTTCTGCTGTTTCTTCCTATGACTGTTTCTCGTCTCTACTCTCCTTGACTCCTAACCCTGCCTCAGCCCCGGGTTTATATAGGGGAAGTTCTTCCCCTCCCAAGACTGGGCAGGAGGTGTGGCATGCACAGGATCCCTGACCAAAGGACCTCCCACCTGCTCTCAGACATAACATTACATTACTGTGGAAACCAGACCCCTGGGGTGCCACATGAGTAATAATGAGAAATGACACAGGGAAAAAGTATTGAACACACTTACTGAAATTTATTTAATACTTTGTGCAAAAGCCTTTGTTGGTGATGACAGCTTCAAGATGCCTACGTGTGGAGAAACTAGTCACATGCATTGCTCAGGTGTGATTTTGGACCTTTCTTCCACACAAACACTCTTCAAATCTTGAAGGTTCTGTGGGCAGCTTCTATGAACTCTGAGCTTTAGTTCCTTCCATAAATTTTCTATTGGATTCAGGTCAGATGATTGGCTGGGCCATTCTAGCAGCTTTATTTTCTTTCCCAAAACCAATTGAGAGTTTTCTTGGCTGTGTGTTTGGGATCATTGTCTTGCTGAAATGTCCATCCTCGTTTCATCTTCATCATTTTGGTAGATGGCAGCAGATTTTTATCAAGAATGTCTCGGTGCTTTTGTCCATTTGACGCGCCCCTGGGCCTGTGTCGCGCTGCGTTGCGCACGCAGGAGCTTAACCGGAGCTGGATCTGTTGAGGGTTGTAGTCTCGTGGCGGTGATCCGGTCCGTGCCCAGGGAGTCAGACTAAGTGGCGCTGTTTTAGCGGTAGATGTTGGACGACTACGCCACCCGTTGAGTGCAGCCAGGGAGCTGCTGCTGCAGGGCAGACCGCTGAGGCCGGTGGTAGGATTGTGCAGCGTGATAGTATAACCCCCAACGGGAGGGGTATGGCCTCAGGGCAGCCGACGTGGATGATGGGGGTAGCAGGAACCACTCGGAGACGGTACTGTGTAGTTCAGGGTCTTTACTGGTGACAAAGATAGACCCTCCCGGAGTACTGGCTAGCGATTGGGGCCTGGTCAGTCCTTGAGCAGATGGGATCTCCCCTGGCCAGGCGGAGTTGTAGGCCTCCCAAACTAACGATACTCTTCTGGCTACCTTGCTAGAGGCGGGTATAAGTAGCCCACGTCCCTGAGTGTACCGTGTGGTGCTCACCCGTATGGCCGGTGACTCGGGGCCTTCGGGTTTCTGGGCCAGAGGACCTGCAATCCCCTGCCGGTCGGTTTCTGCTGCTGGATAGGAGTTAGTCCCCACAGCCTCGGACTCCGGGTCCGGTGATAACTTCTCAGTCAGGGCGAGCTCTGCAGCTGCCAGCCCCTGACTCCTTGTAACACTGCTCCCACAGAGCTCCTGTTGTTTCTTCCTATATTTGCTTCTTTTCTCTGCTTCTTCTCTACTCACTCACCCTGCCTCAGCCCTAGGTTTATATAGGGGAAGTTCTTCCCCTCCCAGGACTGGGCAGGAGGTGTGGCATGCATAGGATCCCTGACCAAGAGACCTCCCACCTGCTCTCAGACATAACATTGCTGTTACTGTGGAAAACCAGACCCCTGGGGTGCCACATTCCCCCCTAGTGAAATTTAGTACTCCGGGACTAAACATATTTTAGAAAAACATAACAAGATATAACAATAACAATAAAGAAACACATAAAGGTGGTCACGGCATGTCCGTAACCGGGTGCAGTCTTTGAAGAAAGCAAGGTGTCCATTTCACCAAAACAGGGAGACGTAACCAGGTAGGGGTCTGTCCTGCCCCGAGTCCTTAACAGTCTTTAGTCCGTCCTGGGTTACGCTCCAACTATGTACAAAGGATTCCCGGTAAATCCACCAAGGACTCCTAAAAATAACTAGAAACACATAATTATACACAAGCAACAATAAACAGGTAACCACAAATAAAACAATTTATACACTTCAAATCCTCCAACGTGCGGGTAACTGGCCCCTAGTGGCCCTAGTGGACCTACGGAGCTGACTGTCTGGCCCTGAACTACAGGGTGTAGGAGCTGTTAAGGGTAAACTGGGCAGCGGTCTACGGGCCCTTTGGCTCACTAGGGATATGGCAGGCTCACTGCAAGCAGAGGGTTGATCCTCCTGGTCTGCTGGTGTGGGGTCTTCTGCCTCCTGGACCGGCTGTTCTTCCAGCTCTACCTGTTGCTCCGTAGGTGCTTGGGATGCTGGTTGGAGGAAGGTGAGTACGGGTACCACAACTGCACCATTGACTTGAGTCCAAGATCGAGGGAAGTCTCCGAGCACAGTATTAACCATGTCTTCCCTTTCCTCTACGGGTCGAGGGTCTTCTTGTTCCTCTTCAGGGTTCCGTAGCTGTTCGGGACACTTCTTCAGGTGGTCCCGGGATACAATGGTTGTGGTTTCCCCTCCGTCTTTACTGATGGTACAGACCTTTGGGTTGTCGTGGCTTGAGGGCAGTACGGTGTACGGGTCCTTCTCCCACTGGTCGTCCAACTTGTGGAGCCGTCTTTTTCTCTTCAAGACCTGCTCTCCGGGTACCAGGGGAACAGCGGGAGCATACTGATTGTAAGTTTTCTCTTGTCTTTCCCTAGCCTGACAGAGACTTCGCTCCACGCTCTCCTGTACTCTCCGGTACTGCTGCTGCCTCTCTGTGTCCCAGTCTGCTTCTGGTGAAGTGTCCTCAGGTGTCAGGACTCCCATTTCCAGGTCAACAGGTAACTTACCAGGTCTCGCCCTCATTAGGTAAGCCGGGGTACAGTTGGTGGAACCTACCGGGATGTGGTTGTATAGGTCCACCAGATCGGGCAGCTTCTCAGGCCACAGACTGCGTTCTTCCAGGGGCAACGTTTTCAGAAGATCCATTACCACCTGGTTCATTTTCTCACAAAGTCCATTAGTTTGCGGATGATAGGGTGTCGTCCTTATCTTCCGGCAGCCATACAGAGTGCAGAATTCTTGGAAGACCTCCGCTTCAAAGGCAGGTCCCTGGTCTGTCAACACTTGGTCCGGGTACCCGTGTGGACGAACAGAAATGCTGCTGGAAGGCTCTCGCTGCTGTTTGAGCTGTTAAGTCCTTGACGGGGATGACAACCAAGAACCGGGAGTAGTGATCCACGATGGTTAGTGCGTAGACGTAGCCACTTCTGCTTGGGGTCAGTTTTACATGATCCAAGGCTACCAGTTCCAACGGCTGCCGGGTGACGATGGACTGCAGGGGAGTCTTCTGGCTGGCACGGTCCTTCCTTCTTAGGTTGCACGGGCCACAGTCTCTGCACCACCTCTCGATGGTTCCCCTCATGCCTACCCAGTGGAACCGCTCGCGCAGCAGGAACTCCAGCTTCTTCCATCCGAAGTGTCCAGCCCCGTCGTGGTATGCCTCCATCACCATGGCTGCGTCTCTTCGTGGCACCACTACTTGCCAGATTAGTTCATGCGTCCGGGAGTTAACCATTCTGCGGCACAACTTCCCCTTATAAAGGAACAGTCGACTCTTCTCAGCCCACAGTTGCTTGGCTTCCTCCGGAGCGTCTGGGTCAAGGCGAGCCTCTGGCCGAGTCAGCATCTCCTTCACCAGTCGGACGGCAGGGTCACTGTCTTGCGTTTCCTCCCAGTTGTAGTGAGGCAAGGGGTTAAACGTAGCGGCTTGCTTACTCCTTACCCGGTGGGAATACTGGATAGTCCCATGCCGGTGGAACGCAGGGAGTTCGACTTCTTCCAGTCCCTCTGGATCTTCTCCTACGTCCGGTAGGTTTGGCATCCTGGACAGGGCGTCCGCGTTGGTATTGGAGCGTCCTGCCCGGTATTTGATTGTGAACTCGTAGTTGGACAGACGGGCCATCCATCTCTGCTCTAGGGCACCGAGTCTTGCTGTGTCCAGGTGTGTCAACGGGTTGTTATCCGTGTACACGACGAACCGGGAAGAAGCGAGGTAGTGCTTAAAGCGTTCGGTGACTGCCCACACCACTGCCAGGAACTCTAGCTTAAATGAGCTGTAATTCTCAGGGTTTCTCTCGGTGGGTCGCAGTTTTCGGCTGGCGTAAGCGATTACTCGTTCTTTCCCCTGCTGGATCTGGGACAGCACGGCTCCTAGCCCGATGTTACTTGCGTCGGTGTAGAGGATAAAGGGCTGGCTGTAATCCGGGTACGCCAGGATTTCATCCCCCGTGAGGGCCATCTTCAGCTGGCGGAAGGACTCCTCTTCCAACTTCTCCCATCTGAAGGGCGGCTTCTGGTTCTTGGCCTTCCGGGACTGGCCTATCAGGAGGTCCTGCATAGGAGCTGCCTTTTTGGTGAAACCGGGGATGAACCTGCGGTAGTAGCCTACCAACCCGAGGAACTGCCGCACTTCCTTTACACTGGAGGGACTTGGCCATTCCTTAATTGCGGTGATCTTATCAGGGTCGGGAGCCACTCCGTCAGCGCTCACCACGTGTCCCAGGTACTGCACCTTTGGTTTCAGGAGGTGACACTTGGAGGGTTTCACCTTTAGGCCGTAGCTTGCCAGAGCTTCGAACACTTCCGCCAGGTGTTTCAGGTGGTCCTCATAAGTCTTAGAATATACGATGACATTGTCCAGGTACAACAGGACCGTCTCGAAGTTTCTATGGCCCAGACAGCACTCCATTAATCGTTGGAAGGTTCCTGGTGCGTTGCAGAGTCCGAACGGCATGCAGGTAAACTCGCTAAGTCCCATCGGGGTGGTGAATGCGGTCTTCTCCCGGTCCGCCTCTGCTACAGGAACCTGCCAGTACCCACTAGTGAGATCCAAGGTAGAGAAGAAGTTAGCAGATCTTAAAGCAGCCAAAGACTCCTCTATCCTTGGTAAGGGGTACGCATCCTTGTGTGTGATACGGTTGATTTTCCGGTAATCTACACACATCCTCATGGTGTTGTCTTTCTTTTTGACTAAGACTAGTGGAGCTGCCCAGGGGCTACAGCTATCCCTGATCACCCCAGCCTCCTTCATGTCTCTAAGCATCCCCTTGGCGTGTTGGTAGTGTGCAGGGGGTACGGGTCGATACCTCTCTTTTATGGGAGGATGGTCTCCCGTGGGGATGTGGTGTTCTACCCCCTTGACTCGCCCGAAGTCTAACGGGTGTTTACTAAAGACTCTCTCGTACTCTTGAACCACCCGATAGACTCCCTGTTTCTGATGTGAGGGAGTGGAGTCAGTACCCAAATGTAGTTGCTGACACCAGTCCTCCATTGTTTTCTTAGAGCCGTTACCTTCCTCCGGGTGAGATGGAGGCAAGGGTTCCACAGATTGTATAGCATTTTGGTTAATGGTATATAATTTGGCTAGCGTGGCATACCGGGGCAGGTACACTTCCCTCTTCCCGATATTGATTATGCGAACGGGCACCCTCCCATGGCGTACATTAACCACCCCCCGTGCTGTCAAGATGGTGGGCCTACTGTCTGAGTAAACTGGTTCTACCATTGCCTGGTAATCTCTACCTCTCAGACCAATAGCTGCCCGGCACCAAATCATCATTTCACTTTTTGGGGGCATGGCAATAGGGAAAGGGTCACACATTCTCACGCTACCAATCTCACCGCCGGAGAGTTCCACCTGTTGCCGTCGCATCAGTGCCCGGATCTCTTTTTGGAGCACTCGCTGCTCGCCGGAGCTGGCGTTCTTGGCAACCTGCTGTAAAAGGAAAATCACCTCTGCAAGACAATTTTCAATTACATTAGTTCCTAGAGTTATCTTTGGGTGACTCTCGTGTTTGTCAATGTCTACAATGATCAGTCCCTGTGCTGCCAGTTCAACTCTACCAATTTTAATGGTCACCTCTTTAAATCCGATCTGTGGCACGGGCTGACCATTGCTGGCGATGATACTCAAGTCGTCGTCAGGGTAGCGGGTAATATCCGAGTCATTCCAGTACTGCTTGAAGAGCACGTACGGGATGGTGGTGACCTGTGACCCGGTGTCCAGTAGGGCACTCATAGGAATGCCATCCAGTACCACAGGCAAGACTGGACGTCCTCCCACATATTTGTCGCGCCAGTTTGATGGGCCTGATGATCTTTTTCCTAGGGGTTGGCCCTCTACCCTAGGTTGTGCCAGTTTAAAGGACAGTACCTTGCCATATGTCCGGGTTGATTACAGCGGCGGCAGATGGGTCGTCCGTCCTCGTTGTATCGGTCGCTGGGTCTTCCTCTGGCCGGTGGGGTCCTCCTTGGTCGACGCCACGGGATGTCCTCCGGTCCGGATGCCAGCTGGATCTTCCCTGGAGTGGAAACCTGTAAAGACTGCACAGTTCGGGTTAGCGCAGCAACGCTTTTAGCTAGCTCTTGGACCTGATGGTGCAGGTCTGGAGCCGAGTCATTGTTCAAAGCCTGCGCATCAGCTCCCACAGGCCCTGCCGACAAGGGCGCCGCCTCCTGGTGGTAGGTGGTAGTGGGGCGTCTGTGGGTCACAACGCCACCTGGTGCCGGTTCTCGGAGCACCCGGATGGCTCTGTCCTTGAACTGTGCAAATCCCAGATGAGGGTCCTGTAAGGCCATTGCCCGCAACTGGGTTCGGTGGGCATTGCAATATAAACCCTCTATAAATTGTTCAGTTAACAGCCTGTCCTCGTCTCCCACGCCGTCAGGGTCGGTCTGCTTAATGGCTCTCAGGACCTCTTGTAGGTTCAGGGCATAGTCCCTTATACTCTCATGTGCCCGCTGTTTGCACCCGTAGAATCTAAGCTTGATCTCGGCTGAGGTGCGGGTATCAAATGTGTCCCTCAGCCGGGTTAGTATCTAGAGATGAGCGTTGTTCTACTCGAACTGTTCGCCAATCTCAAATTCGAGCTGTTTTGGGCGGTGTTCGAGCCGGTCGGCGAACACGAACAATTTGAGAAAAATTCGGCTGTTCGAGGTTATGTTCGATAACTGTTCGTGCACCAAAATCATAACTGGATTTTTTCTCAGTAATGATGAAAATTAATGTTAATACGCAGTTTGAGTGTACAGCGGGGCGGGGGGAGGGGCAGGGGATGCATCTCTGCAGGAACAATGAAGATCTCCATTTTTTTTTCTCTTTCCCGCATTTGCAGTGGGGAGGTGCAATCTGTCAGCCTATCAGCAGCGCACACACGGAGCAAAGTGCTTTTTTTCACACAAGCAAGGGCATGTGTGATTGGCAGTGTATGTCACATGTCCTTGCCCTATAAGACCAAGCCATTTTCCCCGTCGCCACCATTTTCTCACTGCTGCAGCTGCGTGTTAGACGGCACCTCTGTTGCTGTGTGCGCTATACCTTGTTAATTTCAAGCCAATTTTCGCACAAATATACAGATAGCTTGGGAGTAGGGAATAGTTGTGATTGCAGTCCTTTTAAGGACTAGGTTACAGCATTTCCTACGACTTTTATCAGGCAGGTCTGTGCTCTTAAATAGATAGATTGTGGGAGTAAAGACTAATTGTAATTGGAGTCCTTTTCAGGACTAGGTTACATCAGTTCCTATCAGTTTTTGCCAGGCAGGTCTGTGCCAGTGCTGTGCAAGTTTTTTTCACAGCATTTGGCTGAATCTAGCAAAGCTAATCCTTTTTGGCCTATTGCAGAGTGTGTTAGTCAGTGGAGTAGCCTATCTGTGTTGCAAGATATACCACCTGTGTATAGAATACCAATTTTTTTACTGCACCTAGTGAAGTAAAATCTTTTGGGCATAGCATCATTCTATTAGTCCATCTATACTGACCTCCATCAGGTTGCAAACTGAATATAATTTTTTTCTGCATCTAGCTCTGAAAAAATATTTGGGCTTCTAGCAGTGTGTGGGACTTGGTCTATTAGTCCATCTATACTGACCTCCATCAGGTTGCAAATTAAAAATAATTTTTTTCTGCATCTAGCTCTGAAAAAATATTTGGGCTTCTAGCGGTGTGTGGGACTTGGTCTATTAGTCCATCTATACTGACCTCCATCAGGTTGCAAATTAAAAATAATTTTTTTCTGCATCTAGCTCTGAAAAAATATTTGGGCTTCTAGCAGTGTGTGGGACGTGGTCTATTAGTCCATCTATACTGACCTCCATCAGGTTGCAAATTAAAAATAATTTTTTTCTTCATTTATCTCTGAAAAAATATTTGGGCTTCTAGCAGCGTGTGGGACTTGTTCTATTAGTCCATCTATACTGACCTCCATCAGGTTGCAAATTAAAAATAATTTTTTTCTGCATCTAGCTCTGAAAAAATATTTGAGCTTCTAGCAGTGTGTGGGACTTGGTCTATTAGTCCATCTATACTGACCTCCATCAGGTTGCAAATTAAAAATAATTTTTTTCTGCATCTAGCTCTGAAAAAATATTTGGGCTTCTAGCAGTGTGTGGGACTTGGTCTATTAGTCCATCTATACTGACCTCCATCAGGTTGCAAATTGAATAAAAAAATTTTCTGCATCTAGCTCTGAAAAAATATTTGGGCTTCTAGCGGTGTGTGGGACTTGGTCTATTAGTCCATCTATACTGACCTCCATCAGGTTGCAAATTAAAAATAATTTTTTTCTGCATCTAACCCAGCCAATAGTTTTGGCCTAATACCACAGTTTGGCCACTCAGCTCTGCTCGGTTACCATCCATTGTTTTTTTGTGCAAACAACTCCAGAGTTGTGAATTAGTTAACCACCAAAATGAGTGGAAAAAGGCCTGCTGCTGGTGGAAAGGGGAATAGGCGTGTTGGGAAGGGGAAAAAAGGTTGTGTCCGTGGGGTAGGTGCAGAAGAAAGACCATCTTCCAGCCAAACTAAAATGTCTACTTCTTTTAGCGGACAATGTGATAAGATCCCTTTCTTACGGCCACGCCAATCGCTACAAATTCCAGATGAGGCACAAAAACAGCAGGTGCTTCAACGGATATCAAGTGCTCCTTTAAGTGGGCTCTCCTCCACATCAACTTCAACATCACAAATACTCCAGTCCTCAAAGGTGTCACCCAAATCACACTTGCTTCCTCACAGCTCCCAAATCTCCAGCTGCCCGTCTGAGTATGAGGTAGAACAGATGGTTGAGTCTGCAGAGCTGTTTACTCATACTATAGCCTGGGAATCAGAGGTCGACTCCAGCGCTTCTGTGAATCCAGACGAGGAAATGATCTGCACTGATGCCCAGAATCTTTATGAGTCGGATCCAGGACCAGACGCAGAAGGTTCTGACCATAATGTAGACCCTCATTCCCAAACTGTAACTCCTGTTGGTGGAGACAATGAGGAAGACGATGATAAGACTCAAATACCTGATTGGAGCGACAACTTTAGTTTTTTGTCAGGGCAGGAACAGGTTGGCTCTGAGGACGACGGATGTGATAACGCACAGGGTGATGATGATGAGGTCGGAGATCCCACTTACTGTCAACCCACAGTCAGCCAAGAGATGAGGTCAGCAGAGGAGGTGGAGGAAGATGCTAGTGACGACGAGGTCAGGTTGCGCCTTCCTGGACAGAGACGTAGTACTGGAAGCACGTCAACAACTGCATCCTCAAACACAACTCTGCCTCTCACCACAAGTCGTGGTGGCTCTTCAGGTCGCATGGGTGCTAAGCCTTGCATAGCCTGGGCATTTTTTCAGATCGATAAAGATGACCCAACTCGTGTTATCTGTAACATTTGTCAGCAAAAGCTAAGTAGAGGCCAAAAAATACATAGTTTGAGTACTTCATGCATGAACCGGCACATGGACATGAAGCATAAGTTGCAGTGGGAAGCTCAGTGTGCTACAATGCGGTCTAGCCGGCCGGGCCAACCACCGTCTGCCATATCTTGTGCATCCGCGGCCTCTTCATCCTCTGTGACTGGGGGGACAGCAGTCACACCTGTTTTGGGGCGCAGACCTGCCACCTCTTTACCCGCAACAGCCAGCGTGATTGGCAGGTCATCATTTTCTTTGGAGGTGGTAACACCAGCTGGTCTTGAGCGCTGTCCGACATCGATAGCACCACCTTTGGATCAAGGCAACCTAACATGTCCGCCTGCATCTTCCTCACAGACCGGCAGTTTGCCGGGGACACCCTTATCAACCCCGTCTAAGCACAATAGCCAGCCCTCGGTCCCTCAGATGTGGACAAGTAAAAGACCATTTCCTCCTAGCCATGAGAAAGCTAAGAGGTTGAATTTCACCATCTGCAAGCTCTTGGCTACAGAAATGCTGCCTTTCCGCCTGGTGGACACAGAGGATTTTCGAGACCTTATGTCCGTCGCAGTGCCCCAGTACCAGATGCCCAGTCGGCACTACTTCTCAAAGAAAGGTGTGCCTGCGCTCCACCAGCATGTCGCACACAACATCACCACTTCTTTGAGAAACTCTGTGTGTGACAGGGTGCATTTCACCACAGACACTTGGACGAGTAGGCATGGACAGGGGCGTTACATGTCGCTGACTGGGCACTGGGTAACTATGGTGACAGCAGGACAAGGGGCTGCTGTCCAAGTCTTGCCGTCCCCACGAGTTGTGCGTCAATCCTCTTTATGTCATTTTTCCTCCACTGCTTATGCCTCCTCAACCTCCTCTCGGTCTTCCACCTGCACCCAAAGCCTGTCTGGTCATGCCACAAGCTTTCTAACTGCGCAGAAGGGATCCTGCACACCTCCTTACTATGCTGGCAGTAGGGCTCAACGTCATCAGGCGGTTTTTACATTGAAATGTCTGGGAAATGTGAGTCACACAGCTGAGGAGTTGTGGTCAGCTCTGGAGAACCAATTTCATGAATGGTTGTCTCCACTGGACCTGAAACCAGGGAAGGCCGTGTGCGACAATGCTGCAAACCTGGGTGCGGCCCTTCGCCGGGGCAATGTCACACACGTGCCTTGTATGGCTCACGTGTTGAACCTGGTTGTCCAGCAATTTTTAGCCCACTATCCCAGACTAGATGGCCTTCTGCAGAGGGCACGGTCGCTGTGTGCTCACTTCCGCCGTTCGCATCCCGCAGCTCAGCGACTTACATCTCTACAGAAGTCGTTGGGCCTGCCACTTCACCGGCTAAAATGCGATGTGCCTACCCGGTGAAATTCAACTCTGCACATGTTGCAGCGACTGTGGCAGCACCGACAAGCCCTGGTGCAATACGTTCTGACGTATAGCCTGGGCCAACGAGATTCAGAGGTGGGGCAAATCACGCTGGAGGAGTGGTCTCAGATCAGGGACCTATGCACCCTTCTGCACAGTTTTGAAATGGCGACGAAGATGTTTAGTGCTGACGATGCCATTATCAGCATGACTATTCCGGTGATTTACATGCTGGAGCACATGTTAAACAGAATTCGGAGTCAGGTGGTGGCACAAGAGGAGGTGGAGGAAGTAGAGGAGGAGGAGTTGTATGCGGAAGGGCTAACATCTGCAAGGTCCAGACGGTCGGCAGCACCAAGGCGGCAGGCATGTGAGGGTGGGGGAGATGATTTTACCAGGGCGCATGGTAGCAGCCAAACTAGTGAGGAAGGTGCAGGAGCCCAGGAAGAAGTGGAGGACGAACTGATGGAAGACTCATCAGATGAGGGAGACCTTGATCACATTTCTGTTGTGCGAGGTTGGGGGGAGAGGACAGAGGAAGGAAGCATGATTGCTACCTCGCCACCAACACAACAGGGACTTGGTGCTCCTGGATGCGCAACACACATGAGTGCCTTCTTGCTGCACTACCTGCAACATGACCCTCGAATTGTGAGAATTAGAAATAATCCTGACTACTGGGTTGCCACACTGTTAGATCCCCGGTACAAAAGTAAATTTGCAGAAATTATTCCTGCCATAGAAAGGGATGCACGCATGCAGGAGTATCAGCAGAGACTGTTGCAGAATCTTACATGTGCTTTTCCACAAAATACCAGTGGTGCACGTAGTGAATCTCACAGTTCCAACTTGCCAACCGTGGGACCGTCAAGTGTTCAGCACTCAAACCGTAACAGAACCACAGTATCTGCTGGTAACATCAATTTTGCGGAATCATTTCACCACTTTTTTAGCCCATCCTTTGCAAGGCCACAGGAGACAAGAAGTCTGACACATAGTCAACGCCTAGAGACGATGGTACAGGAGTATCTCCAAGTAAACATTGAAGCCACGACTGTGTCACTGGACCCTTGCTCTTTTTGGGCTTCCAATCTGGATAAATGGCCGGAGCTAGCCACTTACGCCTTGGAGATCTTGTCATGCCCCGCAGCCAGCGTTCTGTCTGAACGTGTGTTCAGCGCTGCTGGTGGTGTGCTGACAGATAAGCGCACGCGGCTCTCCACTGATAATGTAGACAGACTCACGTTCATAAAGATGAACAAATCATGGATCCGAAACGACTTTTCTACCCCTGTGTCATCCTGGGGAGAGTAAAAGCTTGATGATTGGTTAAAATCACCCTACCAACCGTTTTAAGCTTTCAAATTACTAATCATGTTTATCTGTATCTTGACTGGAAAATAATTTGGGCTTTGTAGCAGTGTGCAGCACTGCTCCTATTAGGCCATCTATAATAAGCTTCACCAGATTTAAAATTAAAAATAATTTTTAGCTGCATCTAGCCCGAAAAATAATTTTGGGGCTCCGAGATGCGCAAGACACATAAGTGCATTCTTGCTGCACTACCTGCAGCATGACCCTCATATTGTCAGAATTCGAAGTAATCATGACTACTGGGTTGCCACACTCTTAGATCCCCCAAACTTTTCGATCAACCTTTTCATTTTAATAAAGACCAAAAAAATGGTCATTTTTGAAATTATAAGCATTAGCAGGTTGTTAGAAACTGAAATCAAACAGTTTTCAACTCAAAACTTTATTCTAGGTGATGTTACATTTTCACATAGGACCCCTTGTTCGAAAGGAGCTTCTGAACTCTCTCGTCCATTGAATTTGTCAGGTTTTGGATGGTTTCTGCTTCAATTGTTTTGCATGAGGACAGAATACCCTCCCAGAGCTGTTGCTTAGATGTGAACTGCCTCCCGCCATCATAGACACTCCTTTTAATGATGCTCCAAAGGTTCTGAATGGGGTAGAGGTCAGGGGAGCATGGGGGTCACACCATAAGTTTGTCCCCTTTTATGCCCATATCAGCCAGAGATGCAGATGTTTTATGTGCAGCATGAGATGGTGCATTATCATGCAGAAAAATGATCTTGCTGTGAAATACACGGTTCTTCTTCTTGAACCATGGCAGGAAGTGCTGTTTGAGAAAATCCACATACATTATGGAGTTCATCTTTAGCGCCTTCAGGGATCCTAAAGGGGCCGACAATCTCTCTCCCCATGATTCCAGCCCAAAACATTACTCCACCTCCTCCTTGTTGGCGCTGTAGCCGTGTTTGCGTGGGGTGTCCATCAACCAGCCATCCTCCACTCCATCCATCTGGACCATCGAGCGCTGCACGGCACTCATCCGTGAACAAAACAGTTTTGAAATCAGTCTTCATGTAATGTTTGGCCCACTGGAGCCGTTTCTGCTTGTGTGAAGTGGATAGAGGAGGTCGACAGGATGGCGTATGCACAGCTGCAAACCTCTGAAGGACCCTGCATCTTGTTGTTCGGGGGACGTTGGAGGCACAAGCAGCTTCAAAAACTTGTCTGCTGCTATGACAAGGCTTTTTTGCCGCTGCTGTTTCAACCTGACGTAATTGCCTGTAGGAAAGAGTCCTCAATTTGCCCTTATCAGCACGCACACGTGTGTACTGTGAATCAGCTACATACTTCTTGATTGCCAAGACACTTCATCCTGATCATCGCACAATGTTGATTGTAGTCATGCCTGACCTAAACACTCCACAATTTGTTGCTTCTCAGCAGCCGACACATCCTTTTTCTTTCCCATTTTGGCAGAAAATGTAGGCTGCTTAATAATGTGAGAGAGCCTTCTTAAGTAGTCTTGCCTTTCATTGGACACACCTGCCATACTAATTAGCACAGGTGTCTGCAATTGCTTACAGTGATATAAAGAGCCCTGACACACATCACCATCAATGAGTTTAACTGACAAACAAACAAATTCTTCCCTTATCACTCCTAAACACTTTTTGCATAATAATTTGGAACGCGGTGTACATGTGCTTTTCCACAAAACACCAGTGGTTCACGTAGTGAATCTTACAGTTCTAACTTGCCAACCGTGGTCTGTATGGAATTGTTCAATAAAGGGCCCAAAATTAAGATAACATAGATGGGAGAGGTCTCTATGAATAGGAATTCCTAAGTATTTGATACCCTGTGAGGGCCAGGCAAAGGGAAAGTTGGACTATATGGAATCCTATATGGATTTAGGGAGGGAGACATCGAGGGCCTCAGACTTCGCTGCATTGATTTTAAAATTTTACCATGTAACAAAGTGATCTATTTCAGCCATAACAGCAGGGATGGATATATGTGATTGAGTGATATATACTAGGACATCATCAGCAAATAGAGAGCACTTGTACTCGGTGCCTCCCACCTCAATCCACCTAATATTGGGGTTATGGCGAATTGATGAGAGCAGGTGCTCCGTCACTAGGATGTATAAGAGAGGGGACAGAGGACATCCCTGCCTTGTCCCATTGGTGATTGTGAAAGGTGATGAAAATGTTCTGACGCACCCCCTGGGCCTTGGGACACCCGGAGCCGGACCCTTTTTGGTGGATGCTGGTGGTTGTAGTCTTCGTGGCGGCGATCCGGTTCCGTGGCTCAGGGCGGTCAAACCAGTGGCGGAACTATTTATGTGGTTTTGATGTTTAAATGTCCGACTACGCCACCCGTGGATTGCGGTCAGAGTGAACCGCCGCTACAGGGCAGACCGCTAAGGCTGGTGTTGTGGGTGCAGCAGAGCGTAGCATAACTCCCCACGGGAGGAGTATAGCCTCAGGGCAGTGTATGCGGAGGATGGGGGTGATGGTGCAGGGCAGCAGCAGTAACGACACGGAGTCAGTGATGCAGTTCAGGGCCTTTACTCACAGTTCTTATTATCCAGACCACGTCTGCAGGTAACGGCTGCCCACGTCGTACTGTGCTCACCAGGTGAGGGGCTCAGACAACTCCCAGATAACTTTGGAGCGCTTCACAGGACCCCCTTTGTGTGTCCTTTGTCTGGCCTTTCTTACCAACACTTCTGTCCGGCTGCCTCGGGCCTCCTCTTGGTAAACTTGGCGCCAGTTTCCCTGACCCTATGTGGTGCCTTCCTAGCGGGTGGAGCAAGGGGCTGCGCCACATAAAATGTCAGAGCCTCCGGTTTCTAGCTGAGGGTCGTTTCCTGCCTCCACTAGTTCGGGGACCGGTCTCCCCCTTTGGCCTGACCCCTCCACGCAGGTGGATTCGGGCGTGCGGTGGCGACTCGCCCGTCCGCACCCCTGGGATCCCTTCATTCCTCGTTCCTGGAGCTTTCTCCGCTCCTCTTCCTTCCTTCTCCCTCTTGCAGGCCTGGGCCTCTGTTACTAGGCCCGCCTCCGGAGCAGAGCTCATGCAGAGCCCCTGCTCCCTGCCACTTCTGCTCAGACTTCTCTGCACTGAACTAAGATGGTGCCCACCTTTTATACTCCCTTCTCAATGCACCCAGGAACTGCTTCCTCCCTGCTCCTGCACTGCAGGGTTCCCCTTCCTCAGTGTTCCCTCCCCCCACTCCAGCCAGGGACAGGGACTGTCGTGCCCATCTCAGGGGCATATTGGTCGCCCTGCCCCACGGCAATGTGGTGTAATACATGCAGGTGTCGGGTCCTGATCCACACTCCATCCTTATCTGAGAGTGAGATATCACACCTCTGGGTGAGGTGCAATACGTCTGTAGCAACCGAGCCCTCGGTGCTACAGTTCCATTTATCTTCAGCCTAGGTGACGTATTGTGATACAGGGCCGTGATTTTGGCTATAAAAGGGTCCCCTAGACCCCTACCCCAAGCTTTTTAAGAGAATCATATATGGCGTGCCAGGAGACTCTATGGAATGCTTTCTCAGCATCCAACGAGAGTATCTACTTACAAATTTTTAACTGCATCTAGCCCAGGAAATACTTTGTGCCTAGTAGCAGTGTCTGCTAGTCAGCGGATTATCCCGGCTGTTAAGCAAGCTACACCACCTGTAGTTTGGACACTTAATTTTTTCAAAGGAAATGCTTCGGGACCACGGGATACTTAGTGAAGAGCATCAGGAGGCACCCCAAGGCATAGGGGCTGGGACTGGCACTAGGATGCCTTGCGGTGGACAGCCGAGCTCGATCCTTATAAAAGCTTTTTAACTGCAGCAGCTTTAGTGGACGCTACTGGAGCTGGAATTACGCGGCTGCTGGCATGAGACTTGCCCTCCAATAGATCCTTGTAAATGGATTTAAAGTGTATTCATTCAAATTAGAGGGACAATTTAAATTAAAAAGCTTAGAGCTGCCTCCACCACAGGGGGGCTCTCTCGACCCACCAGCGGACAGGCACCAGTATTGGGAGAGGGGGGCTGGCCGTCAGGGTTCACCGCGGCTCTGGCACAAACCCGGCGACACGGAGGTGGCACGGGCAGGAGCGGACTGGCCGTCTCGGCTTCTCACTTTTTGGATTTTAGAAGGGCATGACATGCCTATATCTGTGTCTCCCCCTCCTTTTACTCCTCCACCTCTTTTCTTTTCGCATGACTATATGTACTTGTCACTTTTCCATGTGTTAGTTGTGTCTTCTGAGCAGTTTGTCAGCTTTTGGACACCTTTGAAGGTGTTTTCTATGTGTTTCTATGTGTTTTTGTTTGCCTGCCATTGGTTTTAACGGTGTTCGAAGGTGTTCGACGAACAGTTCGACGAACAGTTCGGCGAACACACGGGTGTTCGACGAACCGAACCGAACTCGAACACTACGGGGGTGGCTCAACACTATTAGTATCCCTGCGACAGTCCTCCTCCCAGGTGGCCAGGACTTTACCTCCCTTTGGGCTGCCCCGGTTAATTGGGCCACCAGGATGCTTACTTTTTGCTCTTCTGTGAGGGGGTACACCTGGAAGAGGCTATCCAGTTTTTCTCTAAAGTCCTGCAGGGTATGTGACTCCCCTGAGTACTGGGGTAGCCAGGCTGCCCCCGGGATATAGGGCATGGTGAAAGGCATGACCGCAACAGCGGTGGCGCTGGCGGGGGTTGAGGCAGTGAAGCTCTCTTCCGTATCCGACATCTTCCTCCCCCCTAGTGGACCGTGGCTTACCTTGCGATGATCCTCTTCCGTAGGCCGCGGCTCTGCAGTGGATCGTCAGGGTTGAGGACCTTCCGTCGCGCTCCTGTGACGTCGGCGTCTGCTGGGCTCCTTCCAGGACCTTACGCAACGTCCGGACGTGAGGCGGGGCTTCAGTTCTCGCGCGGTTTCGGAGTCCACGCCCCTCTTCTTCCCGCGCGGCGTCTTCAAGATGGCGTCCAACGGCGGGAAAACTCCACGGATGGCGGGAAGAAGGCAGAAGATGGCGCCGGATGGCGGGAAAACTTCACGGATGGCGGGAAGAAGACAGAAGATGGCGCCGGATGGCGGGAATCTTCACCACTGGTAAGTTTGAACAGTCTTTTTCAGGCACGCAGTACCCGGTGGTTGCGGGCACGAGATCCTGCCGACTACGCCAAAAGTTGACGCGCCCCTGGGCCTGTGTCGCGCTGCGTTGCGCACGCGGGAGCTTACCCGGAGCCGGATCTGTTGAGGGTTGTAGTCTCGTGGCGGTGATCCGGTCCGTGCCCAGGGAGTCAGACTAAGTGGCGCTGTTTTAGCGGTAGATGTTGGACGACTACGCCACCCGTTGAGTGCAGCCAGGGAGCTGCTGCTGCAGGGCAGACCGCTGAGGCCGGTGGTAGGATTGTGCAGCGTGATAGTATAACCCCCAACGGGAGGGGTATGGCCTCAGGGCAGCCAACGTGGATGATGGGGGTAGCAGGAACCACTCGGAGACGGTACTGTGTAGTTCAGGGTCTTTACTGGTGACAAAGATAGACCCTCCCGGAGTACTGGCTAGCGATTGGGGCCTGGTCAGTCCTTGAGCAGATGGGATCTCCCCTGGCCAGGCGGAGTTGTAGGCCTCCCAAACTAACGATACTCTTCTGGCTACCTTGCTAGAGGCGGGTATAAGTAGCCCACGTCCCTGAGTGTACCGTGTGGTGCTCACCCGTATGGCCGGTGACTCGGGGCCTTCGGGTTTCTGGGCCAGAGGACCTGCAATCCCCTGCCGGTCGGTTTCTGCTGCTGGATAGGAGTTAGTCCCCACAGCCTCGGACTCCGGGTCCGGTGATAACTTCTCAGTCAGGGCGAGCTCTGCAGCTGCCAGCCCCTGACTCCTTGTAACACTGCTCCCACAGAGCTCCTGTTGTTTCTTCCTATATTTGCTTCTTTTCTCTGCTTCTTCTCTACTCACTCACCCTGCCTCAGCCCTAGGTTTATATAGGGGAAGTTCTTCCCCTCCCAGGACTGGGCAGGAGGTGGGGGATGCATAGGATCCCTGACCAAGAGACCTCCCACCTGCTCTCAGACATAACATTGCTGTTACTGTGGAAAACCAGACCCCTGGGGTGCCACACATTCATGCTTACTTCAATTGTATAAAGTTTGTCAGTGCCGTATGCTATAAAATAGCCCAACACCATGATGTTCCCACCGCCAATCTTTACTGCTTGTATGTTATTTTAAGATGGTGTGGTATCCAAAGAGTTTAATTTTGGTCTCATCTGACTAGACTATGTTCTTCCAGTATTTCACAGGCTTGTCTAAATGCTGAGCAAACTGTAAACATGCTTGAACATGCTTTTTGTTCAGCAATGGAGTCTTGCGTGGTGAACGTGCATACAGGCCATGAAGGTTCCATCCATTACTTATTGTTTTCTTTGAAACAAATTTACCTGCTGATTTCAGGTCTTTCTGTAGCTCTCCACAGGGGGTCCTTGGCTCTTGGACAACTCTTATGATAATTCTTTTCACTCCTCTGTCGGAAATCTTGCGGGGAGCACCTGGTCGTGGCCAGTTCCGGATTATGGCCTCTACACTGCTCACTGGAACCTTCAGTAATTTAGAAATTCTTCGGTCAATGCCATCAGTTTGTTTTGCAATAAGGTGGCAAAGGTATTTAGGCAGCTCCCTGGTTTTACCCATCATGAGATGTTTCTCATGTGGCGCCTTGGTAATGAGACACCTTTTTATAGGTCATCAGTTTAACCAGCTGATATTTTTCACTAAGTGTCAGGATTGCTTTCCAATTACTGATAGATTTCAGCTGGTGTCGTGACTTTCCACTGCTTTTTGCACCTCTCTTTCTTCATGTGTTCAATTTTTTTTCATGTGTCATTTCTCTTTATTACACATAACATAATTTATGGATATCTATGGTTTGATTTCTTCGGTTGTGTGAATTGTATGGGTTGTTACCGACATCTGGTGAGAACTTCATGTCAAAAACAAATTTTAGAAATATATTTGCTTAGAAAATTAGTGACTTGTTCAATACTTATTTCACCCGCTGTATTTATAATTTATCCTGTGATGTAGGAGAAAAACTGTAGAGTCTGTTATTAATTGATGTTAAAGAGTAACCATTGATTTATTTACTTTCATAAACTAATAGTAAACGTAAAAAAATAAATTTTGTAATATAGTGTAGCACCCTGAGGATTCGGCTGCTACAGGGGTATTGCACCTCAACCCAGAGGTGTGATATTCCACTCCCAGGTAAGGATGGAGTGTGGACCTGAGCTCGGTAGGCTGCATGCACTACACACATCCCATTTCCGAGGAGCAGACCGACGGTACTCCCACTTAGAAATGTGCAGGTACGACCGAGTCTGTTCCTGGCTGGAGTGGGAGGGGGGTGGAACATCCCAAGTAGTGTAGGGGCAGATAGGGGGAGCAGCCTGGGTAAAGATAGGAGCTCATTGGGTGCTGGTCACCTGAGCTCACACATAGAGGGTGTATGTAAGGTGGGCACCATCAAAGAACAGGGTCAGTCCGTCTGCCAGCCTTTTGCAGAGAGAAGTCAGAGGAGGAAGAGGAGCAGAGAAGCCCCAGAGAGAGAGAGAGAGTGGAGCAGAGAAGGAAAGACCCAGAGGAGACAAAGAGAGGACTCTGAGAACCCAAATTCAATCCCCGGGTGAAGAGTCGGCAATAGGGTACCGGATCCCAAACTGGTGGGGGCAAAAGCACACCCTAGCCAGAGACCGGAGGCCGTGGGCAGGATCTGCCACGGCCACCCACCACATCCACCCCGAAGGCAAACCACGTGGAGGGTCAGGGAACCCAAGGCCAAGGGTCTCCCAACAGAAGGCCCGAGGGAGCTGGACCTAGGTGGATCACTAGTGGGGACGGCCAGAGGAAAGGACAGAAGGAGAGCTCAGGGTCACGCTCCGGACTTGTTTGGGGGTTTGCTGAATCCAGGACCTGGTGGACGCAGCACGGCTCGGGTGGTCACTTGAAGCTGGAGTGACCGGAACATCAGCAGTGAGTAAATACCCTAAACTGCACAACCCGACTCTGTCTTCACTTAACATCTATGCTGCACCACCACAACCCCCATCCTCTGCACCTGACCCCCTGAGGCTATACCCCACCCGTTGGGGGTTATACTACCAAAAGCTGCACCAACACCATCAGCCTCAGCGGACCCTGCTGCAGCGGCGGCCATAGTGACCGCAATACAACGGGTGGCGTAGTCGACATTGAGAACTTTATAACATCTGTAGGACTGCCACATACTCTGAGCTTGACACCCTGGGCACGGACCGGGTCACAGCCACTCGGAAGACTACAACTCCCATCTGATCCGGCTCCGGGTATTCCCCTAAAGAATATGGCCCAGGGGGCGCGTCAATAGCATATTAGAAAATTATTTTTCTTTCTTCTTCTGGACTGATTATTAATTTCAAAATTCTCAATTCACTGGTAAAATCAGTCTTCAGTGAATACAGATTTTCCCATTGCTGAGATAGGAGATGACAGTTGGTGCTCATTAAGTTCTATGGAGAACTGTAACTGTCGATTCAGCAGAACTTGCAGCAGAATGTCCGTGTCTGCCTCTAGCTCCTCCCTCCTCCTCCCCTCTCCTTAGAATTTTAAAAACACAAACTGTCATCTCCTATTTTGTCCATAAACTGAAAGTGAATGATCAGTCCAGAAAGAAGAAGCAGATTTCTCTGATAAGATATATTGCAACGTTGCTTATCTTCTTGTATACTATTAATGTATAAAATTAAAATTAAAATGACGATTACTTTTTATTTGTTGCTATCATATCTGCAATCACATAGTCAAGGCGGTAACTCGCATGCCTCCTCAGTGCCGCCCTACTCACCGGTCACAGCGCGACATCTTCTCCTGTCAGGTCTTCTTGCTGAGTTTGCCTCTTGCAGCACTCCTGCATAATCATGTAGTTTATATTTGTCTTTAGGGGGGCATGGCCGATCTCTGCAGGAATTTAACCCTGCTGTGCCCTGCAGAGATTAGGTTCCCTGGCCTATCACAAGCCAGCAGGGTCTAGATTAGGCATCTCCTCTGCTAGAACGTTGGTTCCTAGCCTGCTAACACCTTCGTTGTGCATATCTCCGTATTCTGTCTCCCGTTATCGACCCGTCCTGTTTACTCTCTCTGTTTTGATTTCTCCATTCCTAACTCTGGCTTTGTACGGTGAACCTGTGCTGCCTGCCGCATTGACTCCCGTTATTAACCCCGCCTGTTTACTCGCTCTGTTTGATTTCTCCATTCCTGAATTTGGCTTTGAACGGTGAACCTCTACTGCCTGCACAGACCTTGGACCGTCTGACTATGCTTCTGTCTCACCTTTTTGTACCTTGTAAGTGCACCCCTGACCCTCTTGTCAGCTGCTGCAGTCCTAGGGGCTGCCCTGGAATGGTACCTGGTGTCTACTACTGGCAGCCCAGCCTATCCTCACCATCTGAGGCACTAGTGAAGACCCATTAGACACTTAGTCACGCCCCTACAGGGTAACCCCGGCCCGTGGCTCAGTGGGTCCACACCCACCAGTGTTACACACACGTAAAAATTCTAAACATCTTGGTGCACTATGCCACTATTATAACATGACTATAGAGTTTGCATGGCTTTGCTGCTCATTTACATTGTATTGGAGCTTCTGTGCTATGCAGATTGCATAACTATCATTGGTTTAAGGATTGCTACATTGCTGAAAACTGGCGTTTTAAAACTGTCCCTTTCAATGGTTGGTATGGACATCACTGACATATATTGCAAGGAAATGTATACAATAAAATGCTGTCAGCATCATAGTGGGATAGCAAATTGGGTAATTACAGAATCGCAATAAGTATAGGTGACCATACAGCACATGTTCAGATTACTGCAAGAATGGCCTTAGGCTGCCTTAATGCCCTGTGCAAAATTGCTCTATTGTGCCCCTGTAATTTTTCAGTGATATTTTCAGTTAGCATTTGGTGCTTTTGTTTATGTGTGATTTTTTTTTTATTTTTGTGTTTTCGTTTTTCCTTCCCTTATTCAAAGAGCCATAACTTTTTTTTATTTTTCTGTCCACATAGCCATATGACGGCTAGTTTTTTTGCAGGACGAGTTAGGCCTTTTGAATGACACTGTCCTTTTTAACATGTGATGTACTGGAAAGCAGGGGAAAAACTCCAAGTGTGGCGAAATAGGAAAAAAGCACAATTCAGCAATTTTTTTTTATTCACAGCGTTCATTTTATCGTAAAACTGGCTAGACAATATGATTCTTCAGGTCAGTACAGTTACACAGATACCAAACATGTATAGTTTTTGTTTTATTTAGATTGTGAAAAAATATTCAGAAATTTAGAAAAGAAAAAAAAAATTCGCTTTTGATGCCATTTTCCAAGAGCCGCAACATTTTCAATTTTAAGGATATGGACCTGTGTGAGGGCTTATTTTTTTGTGCCTGAGCCAATGTTTTTTATTGATATCATTTTGGTGTGGATACAATATTTTGATTGCCTACTATATTTTTTTGTGTTGTTGGGGCAGACTATTTTGATTTTTTTCTCACTACGCCATTTATTAATCAGATTCATTTATATTTTGATAGATTTGATTTTAATTTTACGTTCGTAAAAGTCCATCAGTCAATCACACTCCAACCTCTCCACCATGGCCAAGACCAAAGAGCTGTCTAAGGACACCAGGGACAAAATTGTAGACCTGCACATGGCTGGGATGGGCTACAGGACAATAGGCAAGCAGCTTGTTGAGAAGGCAACAACTGTTGGCGCAATTATTAGAAAATGGAAGAAACACAGGATGGCTGTCAATCATCCTCGGTCTGGGGCTCCATGCAAGATCTGAGAAAAGTCAGAATCAGACCAGAACTACACAGGAGGACTTGGTCAATAACCTGAAAAGAGCTGGGACCACAGTCTAAAACATTACCGTTAGTAACACACTACGCCGTCATGGATTAAAATCCTGCAGGGCATGCAAGGTCCCCCTGATCACGCCAGCACATATCCAGGCCCATTTGAAATTCGTTAATGACCATCTGGATGATCCAGAGGAGGCATGGGAGAAGGTCATGTGGTCAGATGAGACCAAAAGAACATTTTGGTATCAACTCCACTTGCCGTGTTTGGAGGAAGAAGAAGGATGAGTACAACCCCAAGAACACCGTCCCAACCGTGAAGCATGGTGGGAGAAACCTCATATTTAGGACGTGCTTTTCTGCAAAGTGGACATGACGACTGCCCTGTATTGAAGGGAAGATGGATGGGTGTCACACTGTCACAGAATACTGGAGGTAGGGGGCCTAAGCTGACCCTAAGCTGGGGCCCTGACTAATCCCTCATCCTGGAGGTACTGTTAAAGGTACAGAGGTCCAGGCCGCCAGCGTAACCCCTACCTCCTGAGGATCCCTGCACCACAGTAATCTAGTCCTGAGAAGGACCCCGATCACAACAATTGGGAACCAGCAATAATATGCCCACACACAGTATTTAGACGAACGAGACAGTACAAGGGAAAAACCAAAACCACCTTGCATACAACTTCAACACAACTACAACAGAGGGAACACCAACGGGAAAGGAGATAAATGATAAAGCGAGGAAAGGGAAATAAAACTTCCAAATACACTTCTCAGCAACTCCAAACACCACGATCCGCTCTGTAAGTCTGAATGAAAAGCTTTCACCGACACCTCACAAACAGACCTGCAGGAATATAAAGGAGTCTCACTAACGAAGCATTGATTGCAGCTGGGCGAGGCTGGACCTCAGCTAGCCCAGAGAGAGAGAGAATTAACTCCTTCACTGCCGAGAAAACACAAAGCACCAACAAGTCAGCTGCGAGAAGTCAGGCTGTGTACTCGTGACGATCTTCGTGGCAACACACCCGTGACAGTACCCCCCCTTCTACGAGGGGCCTCCGGACCCTCAGGGCCAGGTTTATCCGGGTGAGTCGTGTGGAAGGCCCGAACTAATCGGTCTGCGTTAATATCCGACGCAGGAACCCACATCCTCTCCTCAGGACCATACCCCTTCCAATGAACCAAGTACTGAAGGGACCGGCGATTAAAGCGTGAATCAATGACCCTCGATACCTGGAACTCCAAGTTACCATTGACAACCACAGGAGGGGGAGGTAAAGGTGACGGTACCACCGGCGCCACATACCTCTTAAGCAATGATCTGTGAAACACGTTGTGAATTTTAAACGTAGGGGGGAGGTCAAGACGGAATGCCACCGGATTAATAACAGAACTGATTCTGTACGGCCCGATGAACCTGGGACCCAGTTTCCAGGAGGGAACCTTAAGTTTAATATTCCTGGTAGACAACCATACCTGATCGTTCACACTTAGGTCCGGACCAGACACTCTCCTCCTATCAGCCATACGTTTGTATCGGTTCCCCATAGTATTCAGATTCTTCAGCACCCCTCTCCATACTGAAGCGAGAGATGAGGAAAATCGTTCCTCCTCCGGAACCCCCGAAGAGCCCCCCCTACTGAAAGTACAAAACTGGGGGTGAAAACCATATGCCCCAAAAAACGGGGACTTACCAGTGGACTCGCTTCGCCTATTATTGAGAGCAAACTCTGCCAGAGGTAGGAAAGAAGCCCAGTCCTCCTGGTTCTCTGACACAAAACACCGAAGATATGTCTCCAAGCTCTGGTTCATACGTTCCGTCTGACCATTGGTCTGAGGATGAAAAGCCGACGAGAATGACAAATGCATCCCCCGCCGTGCACAAAACGCCTTCCAGAACTTGGACACAAACTGAGACCCCCGATCAGACACCACCTCGGAGGGTACCCCGTGAAGCCTCACAATCTCCCCAATGAACACCTGCGCAAGAGTTTTAGCATTAGGGAGAGCCGGAAGAGCGATAAAATGTGCCATCTTGCTGAACCTGTCCACTACAACGAGTATGACCGTTTTACCCGAAGACGGAGGGAGGTCCGTAATAAAGTCCATAGACAGATGAGTCCAAGGACGCTCCGGGATCTTCAAAGGTAAGAGGGCCCCAGACGGACGGGTATGTGAGGTCTTAGAGCGCGCACAAACCCCACAGGACGCGACAAAAGTTACCACCTCTTTATGTAAGTTAGGCCACCAAAACCGACGCGAGAGGAGATCCACAGTTGCTTTACTCCCCGGGTGTCCTGCAAAAACTGAGTTATGGTGTGCCTCGATCACCTTTTGTCGCAACTGATCTGGAACGAACAGTCTCCCCGAAGGTCCAACAGGGGCGTCCCCCTGAGCCTCCAATATCTCCTCCTCCAGCTCAGAGCATACTGCCGAAACCACCACCCCCTCCTGAAGAATAGGAATCGGGTCGTCTGTATTCCCGGCCCCAGGGAAACTACGAGATAAGGCATCCGCCTTTACATTTTTAGACCCAGGACGATATGTAACGACGAAATTAAACCTGGTAAAAAACAATGACCACCTAGCTTGTCTGGGATTCAGACGTTTAGCGGACTCCAGATATAGCAGGTTCTTGTGATCGGTGATGACGGTGACCGGATGAACTGCCCCCTCCAAAAAATGGCGCCACTCCTCAAAAGCTAACTTAATGGCCAGGAGTTCCCTATTGCCGACATCGTAATTCCTCTCAGCGGACGACAATTTTTTAGAGAAAAAGGCGCACGGATGCCACTTACCAGGGGACGAACCCTGTGACAATACTGCTCCCACCCCTACCTCGGAAGCGTCTACCTCTACAAAGAATGGCTGAGACGCATCAGGTTGAATGAGTATGGGTGCCGAGGCAAAACATTTTTTCAAGGAGGAGAATGCTTGACAAGCCTTGTCAGACCACCTAGAAAAATCCGTCCCCTTTTTAGTCATGTCTGTGAGAGGCTTAACCATGGACGAGAAATTACGAATGAACTTCCGGTAATAGTTAGCAAACCCCAGGAAACGTTGTAGTGCCTTAAGATTCTCCGGCCGATCCCACTCAAGAACTGCCCGCACTTTCCCAGGGTCCATACGAAAACCGGACGCAGAAACCAGGAAGCCTAAAAACTGGAGTTCCTGTACGGCGAACACACACTTTTCCCACTTGGCATACAGTTTATTATCCCGCAAGATCTGTAACACCTGTCTAACGTGCTCCTGATGAGACACCAGATCCGGCGAGTAAATTAAGATATCATCCAGATATATGACAACAAACTGTCCCACCAGGTGGCGAAAAATATCATTAACAAAGTGTTGAAACACCGCCGGGGCATTAGTCAGACCGAATGGCATGACAAGGTTCTCATAATGCCCCTCCGGAGTGTTAAAAGCCGTCTTCCACTCATCCCCCTCCTTCATCCTAATCAGATTGTACGCCCCCCTGAGATCCAACTTAGAGAACCATTTGGCGCCCACGATCTGATTAAAGAGATCGGGAATAAGTGGGAGCGGATACGGATCTCGGACCGTAATCCGATTAAGTTCACGGAAATCCAGGCAAGGGCGTAGGCCTCCATCTTTCTTCTTAACAAAGAAGAACCCCGCGGCCACCGGTGAAGATGAAGGTCTAATATGCCCCTTAGCCAGACTTTCAGAAATATAATCCTTCATGGCCTGCCTCTCAGGACCAGAAAGGTTATACAACCTAGCTTTAGGTAACTTGGCCTCAGGGAGCAGTTTTACAGAACAGTCATACTCGCGATGAGGAGGTAGTTCCTGACACCCATTCTCCGAGAATACATCCTCAAAGTCTGCCAGAAATGGAGGTAAGACCCAAGGAGTAACCGCACCGATGACCGTGTTCATGCAGTTTTTATTACAGAATTTACTCCATTGGCTTATCTCTCTGGTTTGCCAATTAATAACAGGGTTATGCTTAGCTAACCAAGGAAGGCCCAACACTATAGGAGTGGGAAGACCCTCCAACACGTAGCAAGACAACAGTTCTTTATGTATTGCCCCCACTTGAAGTTTTACGCCATGCACAGCTTGCAAAAAACTTCCCTGACCGAGAGGCCTGGCATCGATCGAGAATATGGGGATGGGTTTAGCCAACTCACTCAATCGCATACCTTGAACCCGGGCAAACCGAGCATCAACCAGATTAGCCCCGGCCCCACTATCCAGAAGAACAGATATCCTCTCAGTTCTCGTACCCACCACCACCTCCGCCGGTACGAGAAACTGAGACGAACCTAGGGACGAAATACCTACTCCCAGATTGCCGTCCACCACACAACCTGGGATCAACAGTTTTTTCGACGACTCTTTACTCTGCAAGGGGCGGGATGGACACCCCCCAATAAAATGTCCCTTTTTCCCGCAGAGGAAACACCTTCCTGTCTTATGGCGCACCACCGGTCCCCTTCCCCGAAATGATGTCCCTCCTAATTGCATAGGCTCCTCCGGACTGACCAGGGGAACCACCATATGAGGGGACCTTGTAAGAGGTGGAGACATTACAGGGGGTAGAGTTATCCCGCACCTCTCCCGAAGCCGTCTGTCAACGCGAATAGCAAGGGCCATAGCGGCTTCCAGTGACGCGGGAGAGTCATACTGTGCCAACACATCCTGTAATTTGTCGGATAAACCATGACAAAACTGGCTCCTAAGAGCCGGGTCATTCCACTGGGTGTCCGTGGCCCACCTACGGAACTCCGAACAGAATTCCTCCGCCGGACGATCTCCCTGCTGAATCCTACGTAACTTAGACTCAGCAAGGGAGATCCGATCTGGGTCATCATATACGAGTCCCAAAGCAGCGAAAAACCTATCCACTGACTGGAGAACCGGGGAGCTTGGGGGAAGAGAGAACGCCCAAGATTGTGGGTCCCCTTGTAGGAGCGAGATGACAATTCCCACCCTTTGTTCTTCACTGCCCGATGACCGAGGCCGCAGCCGAAAGTACAATTTGCATGCCTCCCGGAAAACAAAAAACTTGTCCCGCCCCCCAGTGAACCTGTCAGGGAGAGCTACTTTAGGTTCTGGTCCGGCTTGCTCCAGAGGATGCAAAACCTTGGACCTAACGTCCGCCAGCCCCATGGACAAACTCTGCAACTGCCGAGCTAGACCGGCTACTGGATCCATGGTAGCTGGAGAAAAACTAAGTGGGTCGGTGAAAATGTCACACTGTCACAGAATACTGGAGGTAGGGGGCCTAAGCTGACCCTAAGCTGGGGCCCTGACTAATCCCTCATCCTGGAGGTACTGTTAAAGGTACAGAGGTCCAGGCCGCCAGCGTAACCCCTACCTCCTGAGGATCCCTGCACCACAGTAATCTAGTCCTGAGAAGGACCCCGATCACAACAATTGGGAACCAGCAATAATATGCCCACACACAGTATTTAGACGAACGAGACAGTACAAGGGAAAAACCAAAACCACCTTGCATACAACTTCAACACAACTACAACAGAGGGAACACCAACGGGAAAGGAGATAAATGATAAAGCGAGGAAAGGGAAATAAAACTTCCAAATACACTTCTCAGCAACTCCAAACACCACGATCCGCTCTGTAAGTCTGAATGAAAAGCTTTCACCGACACCTCACAAACAGACCTGCAGGAATATAAAGGAGTCTCACTAACGAAGCATTGATTGCAGCTGGGCGAGGCTGGACCTCAGCTAGCCCAGAGAGAGAGAGAATTAACTCCTTCACTGCCGAGAAAACACAAAGCACCAACAAGTCAGCTGCGAGAAGTCAGGCTGTGTACTCGTGACGATCTTCGTGGCAACACACCCGTGACAATGGGGTCATGTATCGCGAGATTTTGGCCAACAACCTCCTTCTCTCAATAAGAGCATTGAAGATGGGTCATGGCTGGGTCTTCCAGCATGACAATGACCTGAAACACACAGATAGGGCAACAAAGGAAAACCATTTCAAGGTAATGGAGAGGCCTAGGCAGTCTCCAGACCTGAACCCAATAGAAAATCTTTGGAGGGAGCTGAAACTCAATGTTGCCAAGCGACAGCCCCGAAACCTGAAAGATCTGGAGAAGATCTGTGTGGAGGAGTGGGCCAAAATCCTTTCTGCAGTGTATGCAAGCTTGGTCAACAACTACAGGAAACGTCTGACCTCTGTAATTGCAAACAAAGTTGTCTGTACCAAATATTAAGATCTGTTTTTCTATTGTATCAAATACTTATTTCATACAATAAAATGCAAATTAATTATGTAAAAATCATACAATGATTTTCTGGATTTTTTAAGACTCTCCCAGTTTAAGTGTACCTACTATAAAAATTACAGACCTCTCCATTCTTTGTAGGTGGGAAAACTTGCAAAATCAGCAGTGTACTTATTTTCCCCACTGTACGTATGTATGTACGTGTGTGTGTGTGTGTGTGTGTGTGTGTGTGTGTGTGTGTGTGTGTGTGTGTGTGTGTGTGTGTGTGTGTGTATATATATATATATATATATATATATATATAATATATATATATATATATATATATATATGTGTATGTATGTATGTATGTATGTATGTATGTATGTATGTATGGATGGATGCCACAAATATTAAAGGCTGTGTCTGAGAGCAGGAGGGAGGTTCCCTGGTTAGGGACCATTAGCATACAGCACCTCCTGTCCCAGGCCAGTAGGGGGAGCTGGCTGCCCCTATAAAAGCTGGAACTGGGGGCAGGGTTAGGGAGAACTGGACGACCTAGCTCAGGACTGAGACTAGTCCCAGAGAAGGAGGGACAGTTCAGCTGTAGCTGAGGAGTCCGTGAGGCAGAGGAGAAACTGCAAGCCAGGGACAGAGGCGACGAGAGCCGGTCCTGGCAGAGAACCAATCTAACCGGACATTGGGGTCCGAGGTTGTCAGGGTTATAAGCCCAGCAGCAGAGAACCAACCCGCGAGGGATTTCAGGTCCCTTGGCCTAAGAAGCCTGGAGGCTCCGCCACACAGAGGGACCAGTACCACGAGGAGAAAGCAAAAGGTACCCAAGGACGAGTCGCAAGCCATACAGGTGAGAAGTACATGGCCAGCTCAGGGACATGGGCTATTACACCACGAAGAGGGGGATAGTCAGAAAGAGCATAGAGAGAACGGTAGGCCTACACACTCACCCTGACCAGTGGGGCTCGCCCGAATGCTCTCAGACACCCAGGCCCATTCCTAACCGGTACTACTGTTGGGTCATTAATAATTCCTACAATAAAGACCCTGGACTGTTTGGAGCGGACTCTGAATTCTTACTATTGTGGCCTGCACTATCCCCCCCAGCATCCACCTACACTGCCCTGAGGCTACACTCTTCCCGTGGGGAGTTATCCTACCCCTGTGCTGCACACCAACACCAGCCTCAACGGTCTGCCTCGCAGCGGCGGTTATCCCTGACCGCAATCCACGGGTGGCGTAGTCGGACATTTAAAGCATTGATTGATAGACTGCCACAACTTAGTCTGACCACCCTAAGCCACGGGATCGGGTTGCCACTACTACCCCCAGCATCGTACAGAAGCCCGGTTCCGGGTACCCCACGGCCCAGGGGGCGAGTCAGCTTTGGCGTAGTCAGCAGGATTGTGACCAACCCGCCACAAACGGGTATTGCGTGCCTGAAAAAGACTTTATACATACCTGAGTAAAGTTTCCCGCCATTCGGGGCCATTTCCCGCCATCCGGAGCCGTTTCCCACCATCGGGTGCCATCTTCGGGACGCCGCGCGGGAAGAAGAGGGGCGTGGACGTCAAAAACGCGCGAGACCTGAAGCCCCGCCCTACGCTGAGACGCTGCGCAAGGTCCTGGAAGGAGATCCAGAGGACGCCAACGTCATCACCGAGCGACGCAAGGTCCTCGCCCAGAGCATCGCGAGCGGAGCCGCGGCCTACAGAAGAGGATCGCCGGAAGGTAGGCCACAGTTAACTAGGGGGGAGGAAGATGTCGGACGCGGAGGGACCCTCTACCACCAGCGTAGCCGCTGCAGCTGTGATGCCGTTTTCCATGCCATATATCCCCGGAGCGGCCTGGCTGCCACAGTATGCCGGCAAGTCGCATACCTTAGGCGACTTTAAAGAAAGACTGTATAGCCTGTTCAAAGTTTATCCCCTGACAGAAGAACAGAAAGTAAGCATACTGATAGGGCAGTTAACTGGTGCGGCCCAGCGGGAGGTAAAGTCTAGGACAGCTGAGGAGAAAAGGACTGCAAGAGGGGTTCTGACCCGTCTACGGGACACCTTTGATACCCGTACCTCAGCAGAAATCAAAATGCGGTTCTATGGATGTAAGCAGCGAGCTCAAGATAGCATCAGAGATTATGCCCTAAATTTACAGGAAGCCTTGGGGGCAATTAAGCAAGCTGACCCTGGCAGCGTGCAGGATAAGGATAAACTATTGACTGACCAGTTTATAGAAGGTCTTCTGTCCAGCGCCCACAGAAATCAGCTGCGCCTCATGGCCCTACAGAACCCCGATTTGACTTTTGCACAGTTCAAAGATAGGGCCATCCGGGTGCTCCGAGAACCCGCACCAGGTGGCGCTGTAGCTTCCTGGCACCCTGCCATCACTTACCACCAGGGGGCAGCGCCCTACCCCGCAGACCTTGTGGGGGCTGATGCGCAGGCCCTAAACCCATCCCCGCCTGCAAACCTGCACCATCAGGTCCAAGAACTAACAAAGAGTGTTGCTGCATTGACCAGGACCGTACAGTCATTACAGATGGACCCGTCAGGACCAATCAAGCTGGCTTCCAGTCTGAAGGATGTCCCGTGGCGTCGAAAGAGGAGGATCCCGTCATTCAGAGGGAGGCCCGCCGATCGTTACACTGAGGACGGACAGCCGATTTGCCACCGTTGCAGCCAGCCTGGACACGTAGCCAGGTACTGTACTTTAAATGGGTCCGACCTGGGGCAGAGGGCCAACCCCCAGGCATAAGGCCATCAGGCCCGTCTAATTGGCGTGATAAGTACGTAGGGGGACGCCCGGTTTTACCCGTAGTGCTGGACTGTATCCCCATGAGTGCACTGCTGGACACTGGGTCCCAAGTGACTACCATCCCCTATGTACTTTTCAAGCAGTACTGGAGTGACACTGATATAACCCGTTATCCAGACGATGACTTGAGCATCATTGCCAGCAATGGTCAACCCGTGCCGCAGGTGGGGTTCAGAGAGATGACCATCAAGATTGATAAGGTTGAACTGCCGGCACAGGGAGTGATCATTGTGGACATTGACCGTCGAGAAAGTCACCCTAAAATAACCTTGGGTACTAACGGGATTGAAAATTGTCTTTCAGAAGTAATTGTAATTTTGCAGCAGGTGGCGATGAATGCGAGCTCCAGCCAACAGAGAGTCCTCCAGAAAGAGATAAGAGCTCTGATGAGGCGGCAACAGGTAGAACTGTCTGGTGGTGAGATCGGTAGCGTGAGGATGAGCGACCCGTTCCCCATTGCCATGCCTCCCAAAAGTGAAATGATGATCTGGTGTCGGACTGCAATCGGGTTAAGAAGGAGAGACTACCAAGCCATGGTAGAACCCGTGTACTCAGACAGCAGGCCCACCATTTTGACAGCCCGGGGGGTGGTTGATGTCCGCCATGGAAGGGTGCCCGTCCGGATCTTAAACATTGGGGAAAGGGAAGTACATTTGCCCCGGTACGCTACATTAGCCAAATTGTTTGCTGTCGAACACAATGCTTTCAGGGTCGTGGAACCCTTGCCTCCATCTCCACCGGTGGAGGATAATGGCTCCCAGAAACACAAGGAGGACTGGTGCCAGAAACTCCATGTGGGTGCTGACTCCACTCCCCTGCACCAAAAACAAGGAGTCTACCGGGTGGTTCAGGAGTACGAGAGAATCTTTAGTAAGCACCCGCTAGACTTCGGCAGAGTGAAAGGGGTAGAACACCACATCCCCACGGGGAGCCACCCACCAATAAAAGAGAGACACAGACCTGTACCCCCTGCACATTATCAGAACGCAAAGGGCATGCTGAAAGAAATGAAAGAAGCCGGGGTCATTAGAGACAGCTGCAGCCCCTGGTCAGCCCCCTTGGTTCTGGTAAAAAAGAAAGACGGTACCATGAGAATGTGCGTGGACTATAGAAAGGTCAATCGTATCACCCATAAAGACGCGTACCCGTTACCTAGGATAGAGGAGTCTTTAGCCGCGCTAAAAATCAGCTAACTTCTTCTCTACTTTGGATCTTACTAGCGGGCACTGGCAGGTTCCTGTGGCAGAGGCTGACAAGGAGAAGACCGCCTTCACCACCCCGATGGGATTAAGTGAATTCAACTGTATGCCATTCGGGCTCTGCAACGCTCCCGGGACCTTCCAGAGGCTGATGGAATGCTGTCTAGGACACCGAAACTTTGAGACGGTCCTACTTTACCTGGACGATGTGATTGTCTATTCGACTTACGAGGACCATCTAAAGCACCTGGCCGAGGTGTTTGAGGCCCTGGCAGGCTTTGGCATGAAAGTGAAACCCTCCAAGTGCCATCTGTTAAAGCCGAAGGTACAGTACCTGGGACATGTGGTGAGTGCAGAAGGAGTAGTCCCCGACCCTGACAAAATCACGGCAATAAAGAACTGGCCAAGCCCCTCTAACATAAAAGAAGTGAAGCAGTTCCTTGGGTTGGTAGGCTACTACCGAAGGTTCATCCCCGGGTTCACCAAGATGGCAGCCCCTATGCAGGACCTCCTTATAGGACAATCTAAGAGTAGAAGCCAAAAGCCACCCTTCAAGTGGGACAAGCCGGAATAGGAGTCCTTCCGCCAGCTGAAGATGGCCCTCACGGGGGATGAGATCCTGGCCTACCCAGATTATGGCCAGCCTTTTATCCTCCACACAGACGCCAGTAATGTGGGGCTGGGAGCCGTACTGTCACAGAACCAACAGGGCAGAGAAAGGGTGATCGCGTACGCCAGCCGGAAGCTGAGGCCCACCGAAAGAAACCCGGAGAATTACAGCTCCTTTAAGCTGGAGTTCTTGGCAGTGGTGTGGGCCGTAACGGAACGTTTCAAGCATTACCTGGCCTCTGCGAAGTTCACTGTGTACACGGACAACAATCCGTTGACGCATCTGGACAATGCGAGACTTGGTGCCCTAGAGCAGCGGTGGATGGCCCGGCTAGCAAACTATGACTTCACCATCAAGTACCGGGCAGGCCAAGCCAACGCCAATGCGGATGCCCTATCGAGAATGCCCCACTTGCCCGATGAGGGAGAAGATCCAGAGGAGCTGGAGGAAATAGAGCTCCCTGCATTCCACCGGTATGGGGCCACTCAGTACTCCCACCGTGTAGGAGACAAAGACTTGACCACCGTCATGTTCAATCCCTTACCTCACCACGGCTGGGCTGAAACGCAAGATAGTGACCCTGCAATTCGCCTGGTGAAAGACCTGTTGACCCAGGCAAATGCTAGCCCTGGCCCGGACGCTCCAGAGGAAGCCAAGCAGTTATGGAAGGAGAAAAGCAAGCTATTCCTCTATGAAGGTAAGCTGTGCAGAAGGCTTGTCAACCACCGGACGCACGAGCTGACCTGGCAAGTAGTGGTCCTGAGACGAGATGCAGCAATGGTCCTGGAGGCCTACCATGACAGAGCGGGACACTTCGGTTGGAAGAAACTGGAGTTCCTACTGAGAGAACGGTTCTTCTGGATTGGTATGAGAGGGGCCATAGAGAAGTGGAGCAGGGACTGCGGCCCATGTAACCACAGAAGGAAGGACTGTACCAGCCAGAAGACACCCTTGAGGCCCATAGTCACCAGGCAGCCTCTTGAGCTGGTAGCTCTGGACCATGTGAAATTGGCTCCAAGCCAGTTGGGACCACTATTCCCGGTTTCTGGTGGTGGTCCCCGTTAAAGACTTGACAGCCCAAACAGCGACCAGAGCCTTCCAACAACACTTCTGCCATCCACACGGGTATCCGGAACAGGTCGTGACAGATCAAGGTCCAGCGTTTGAGGCTGAAGTCTTCCAGGATTTCTGCAACCTCTACGGCTGTAAGAAGATTCGGACAACGCCTTACCACCCGCAAACCAACGGGCTGTGTGAGAAAATGAATAATATCGTCATTGATCTCCTCAAAACGTTGCCCCTGGAAGAGCGCAGCCTGTGGCCGGAGAAGCTGCCAGACCTTATAGACTTATACAACCATGCTACAAATTGCACCCCGGCTTACCTGATGCGAGCAAGACCAGGTAAGCTGCCGATAGACCTGGGGATGGGAGTCCTGACACCCGAGGACACATCCCCAGATGCGGACTGGGATAGGGAACGGCGGCTACAGTACAAGAAGGTACAGGAGAGTGTGGAGAGGAGTCTGGCTCAAGCGAGAGAAAAGCAAGAGAGGCTCTTCAACCAACACGCCCCTGCTGGTCCCCTGGAACCTGGCGAGCAGGTCCTGAAGCGGAAGAGAAAGCTTCACAAGCTAGATGACCAGTGGGAGAGAGACCCGTACACAGTACTGCCGTCCAACCACGACAACGCGAAGGTATGTGTAATTACCAAGGATGGAGGAGAAACCACTAGCACCGTCTCCAGAGACCACCTAAAAAGCTGCCCCGAGCAACTACAGAGTGCAGGAGAAGATCAAGATGACCTTGAACCCGCAGAGGACAAGAAAAAAATAATCAGCACAGTTCTTGGAGAGTTTCCCCGGTCCTGGACTCTGATAAATGATGCAATAGTGGTACCCGTCCTACACTTCCTTCAACCAACCCAGCAGGAGCCTACAGGAGAGCAGGAAGAACAAGAGGAACAAGCAGCCCCGGAGGCAGAAGAACCCATGCCAGCAGCCCAGGAGAGTCAACCCTCTGCTGACAGTGAGCCTGCCATACCTGCGGTAAGCCAAAGGACCCGCAGACAGCTGCCTGAACTGCCTGTAAACCCAGCTAGTAGCTGTACCCTTAATGCTAGTGGGGAAAACCAGGTTAGACCACCACCAGACAGTGGGTTACGCAGGTCAACCCGGAGCACTAGGGGTCAAATACCAGCTCGCTGGAAGATCTGAATACAAAGTATATATATTTACCTGTATGTTGCAAATGTTTTATGTTTGTTACCTGGTTACTAATACTGTTTTTCCAGTTTCTCTAGTTCAATGGACTGACGGGTCATGGACACTGAATGGCCGGAACTGAGTTGTAGATAGTTGCACTTAGTGCCCTCTTATGAAGATGGCCACTGAAGAAAAACCTGTCCGGCGTGGACTCCTTGTGGTCCAAAGTAGTTAGCTTTTACCTTGCCGCCACGCCCAAGGCCAGGAACTTGGGGTTTATAGGGACAGGTCCCCACACCGTGGAAAACTTCACCTTGTTGGGTGACATGGACACCCGGTCACGGAAGCGCCGTGACCTCAATGACAAAATGTACTTGTATATATGTTATGTTATTATTTATACCCTGTATTTGTGTTTCCTGTTTAGTCCGGAGTACTAAATTTTACTAGGGGGGGAATGTGTCACCCCAGGCCTCGATGCCACAAATATTAAAGGCAGTGTCTGACAGCAGTAGTGAGGTTCCCTGGTTAGGGACCATTAGCATACAGCACCTCCTGTCCCAGGCCAGTAGGGGGAGCTGGCTGCCCCTATAAAAGCTGGAACTGGGGGCAGGGTTAGGGAGAACTGGACGACCTAGCTCAGGACTGAGTCTAGTCCCAGAGAAGGAGGGACAGCTCAGCTGTAGCTGAGGAGTCCGTGAGGCAGAGGAGAAACTGCAAGCCAGGGACAGAGGCGACGAGAGCCGGTCCTGGCAGAGAACCAATCTAACCGGACATTGGGGTCCGAGGCTGTCAGGGTTATAAGCCCAGCAGCTGAGAAACAACCCGCGAGGGATTTCAGGTCCCTTGGCCTAAGAAGCCTGGAGGCTCCGCCACACAGAGGGACCAGTACCGCGAGGAGAAAGCAAAAGGTACCCAAGGCCCGAGTCGCAAGCCATACAGGCGAGAAGTACACGGCCAGCTCAGGGACATGGGCTATTACACCACGAAGAGGGGGATAGTCAGAAAGAGCATAGAGAGAACGGTAAGCCTACACACTCACCCTGACCAGTGGGGCTCGCCCGAATGCTCTCAGACACCCAGGCCCATTCCTAACCGATACTACTGTTGGGTCATTAATTCCTAATATATTAATTCCTACAATAAAGACCCTGGACTGTTTGGAGCGGACTCTGAATTCTTACTATTGCGGCCTGCACATACCCCCCCCAGCATCCACCTACACTGCCCTGAGGCTACACTCTTCCCGTGGGGAGTTATCCTACCCCTGTGCTGCACACCAACACCAGCCTCAACGGTCTGCCTCGCAGCGGCGGTTATCCCTGACCGCAATCCACGGGTGGCGTAGTCGGACATTTAAAGCATTGATTGATAGACTGCCACAACTTAGTCTGACCACCCTAAGCCACGGGATCGGGTTGCCACTACTACCCCCAGCATCGTACAGAAGCCCGGTTCCGGGTACCCCACGGCCCAGGGGGCGAGTCAGCTTTGGCGTAGTCAGCAGGATTGTGACCAACCCGCCCCAAACGGGTATTGCGTGCCTGAAAAAGACTTTATACATACCTGAGTAAAGTATATATATATATATATATATATATATATATATATATATATATATATATATATATATATATATATATATATACACTGCTCAAAAAAATAAAGGGAACACTTAAACAACAGAATATAACTCCAAGTAAATCAAACTTCTGTGAAATCAAACTGTCCACTTAGGAAGCAACACTGATTGACAATCAATTTCACATGCTTTTGTGCAAAACGAATAGACAATAGATGGAAATTATTGGCAATTATCAAGACCCACTCAATAAAGGAGTGGTTCTGCAGGTTAGGACCACAGACCACATCTCAGTACCAATGCTTTCTGGCTGATATTTGGGTCACTTTTGAATGTTGGTTGTGCTTTCACACTCGTGGTAGCATGAGACGGACTCTACAACCCACATAAGTTGCTCAGGTAGTGCAGCTCATCCAGGATGGCAAATCAATGTGAGCTGTGGCAAGAAGGTTTGCTGTGTCTGTCAGCGTAGTGTCCAGAGGCTGGAGGCGCTACCAGGAGACAGGCCATTACACCAGGAGACATGGAGGGGGCCGTAGGACGGCAACAACCCAGCAGCAGGACCGCTACCTCCGCCTTTGTGCAAGGAGGAATAGGAGGAGCACTGCCAGAGCCCTGCAAAATGACCTCCAGCAGGCCACAAATGTGCATGTGTCTGCACACATGGTTAGAAACCGACTCCATGAGGGTGGTATGAGAGCCCGACGTTCACAGATGGGGGTTGTGCTCACAGCCCAACACCGTGCAGGATGCTTGGCATTTGCCGCAGAACACCAGGATTGGCAAAGTCGCCACTGGCGCCCTGTGCTCTTCACAGATGAAAGCAGGTTCACACTGAGCACATGTGACAGAGTCTGGAGACACCGTGGAGAGCGATCTGCAACATCCTTCAGCATGACCGGTTTGGCAGTGTGTCAGTAGTGGTGTAGGGTGGCATTTCTTTGGAGGGCCGCACAGCCCTCCATGTGCTCGCCAGAGGTAGCCTGACTGCCATTAGGTACCGAGATGAGATCCTCAGACCCCTTGTGAGACCATATGCTGGTGCGGTTGGCCCTGGGTTCCTCCTAATGCAGGACAATGCCAGAGCTCATGTGGCTGGAGTGTGTCAGCAGTTCCTGCAATATGAAGGCTTTGAAGCTATGGACTGGCTCGCCCGTTCCCCAGACCTGAATCCGATTGAGCAAATCTGGGACATCATGTCTCCCTCCATTCACCAACGTCACGTTGCTCCACAGACTGTCCAGGAGTTGGCGGATGCTTTAGTCCAGGTCTGGGAGGACATCCCACAGGAGACCATCCACAACCTCATCAGGAGCATGCCCAGGCGTTGTAGGGAGGTCATACAGGCACGCGGAGGCCACACACAATACTGAGCCTCATTTTGACTTGTTTTAAGGACATTACATCAAAGTTGGATCAGCCTGTAGTGTGTTTTTCCACTTTAATTTTGGGTGTGACTCCAAATCCAGGCCTCCATTCGTTAATAAATTTGATTTCCATTGATTATTTTTGTGTGATTTTGTTGTCAGCACATTCAACTTTGTACAGAACAAAGAATTCAATGAGAATATTTCATTCATTCAGATCTAGGATGTGTTATTTGAGTGTTCCCTTTATTTTTTTGAGCAGTATATATATACACACACAGTACAGACCAAAAGTTTGGACACACCTTCTCATTTAAAGACATTTCTGTATTTTCATGACTATGAAAATTGTACATTCACACTGAAGGCATCAAAACTATGAATTAACACATGTGGAATTATATACTTAACAAAAAAGTGTGAAACAACTGAAAATATGTCTTATATTCTAGGTTCTTCAAAGTAGCCACCTTTTGCTTTGATGACTGCTTTGCACACTCTTGGCATTCTCTTGATGAGCTTCAAGAGGTAGTCACCGGAAATGGTCTTCCAACAATCTTGAAGGAGTTCCCAGAGATGCTTAGCACTTGTTGGCCCTTTTGCCTTCACTCTGCGGTCCAGCTCACCCCAAACCATCTCGATTGGGTTCAGGTTTGGTGACTGTGGAGGCCAGGTCATCTGGTGTAGCACCCCATCACTCTCCTTCTTGGTCAAATAGCCCTTACACAGCCTGGAGGTGTGTTTGGGGTCATTGTCCTGTTGAAAAATAAATGATGGTCCAACTAAACGCAAACCGGATGGAATAGCATGCCGCTGCAAGATGCTGTGGTAGCCATGCTGGTTCTGTATGCCTTCAATTTTGAATTAATCCCCAACAGTGTCACCAGCAAAGCACCCCCACACCATCACACCTCCTCCATGCTTCACGGTGGGAACCATGCATGTAGAGTCCATCCGTTCACCTTTTCTGTGTCGCACAAAGACACGGTGGTTGGAACCAAAGATCTCAGATTTGGACTCATCAGACCAAAGCACAGATTTCCACTGGTCTAATGTCCATTCCTTGTGTTCTTTAGCTCAAACAAGTCTCTTCTGCTTGTTGCCTGTCCTTAGCAGTGGTTTCCTAGCAGCTATTTTACCATGAAGGCCTGCTGCACAAAGCCTCCTCTTAACAGTTGTTGAAGAGATGTGTCTGCTGCTAGAACTCTGTGTGGCATTGACCTGGTCTCTTTGCTATGAACCTTCGATTTCTGAGGCTGGTGACTCGGATAAACTTATCCTCAGAAGCAGAGGTGACTCTTGGTCTTCCTTTCCTGGGGCGGTCCTCATGTGAGCCAGTTTCTTTGTAGCGCTTGATGGTTTTTGCAACTGCACTTGGGGACACTTTCAAAGTTTTCCCAATTTTTCAGACTGACTGATCTTCATTTCTTAAATTAATGATGGCCACTCGTTTTTCTTTACTTAGCTGCTTTTTTCTTGCCATAACACGAATTCTAACAGTCTATTCAGTAGGACTATCAGCTGTGTATCTGCACAACACAACTGATGGTCCCAACCACATTTATAAGGCAAGAAATCCCACTTATTAAACCTGACAGGGCACACCTGTGAAGTGAAAACCATTTCCGGTGACTACCTCTTGAAGCTCATCAAGAGAATGCCAAAAGTGTGCAAAGCAGTCATCAAAGCAAAAGGTGGCTACTTTGAAGAACCTAGAATATAAGACATATTTTCAGTTGTTTCACACTTTTTTGTTAAGTATATAATTCCACATGTGTTAATACATAGTTTTGATGCCTTCAGTGTGAATGTACAATTTTTATAGTCATGAAAATACAGAAAAATCTTTAAATGAGAAGGTGTGTCCAAACTTTTGGTCTGTACTGTAATATATAATGTATGTATATATATATATATATATATATATATATATGTGTGTATACCCTGCTTATTTGTTTTATTAAGTATAATTCCTCATCAAGAGTTAGTATTAGTAAAATCACTATGATGTCTGGATAGAAAATGTGGGTCAGGTCACATTCCCAGGTATTTATAGAAATGTTTTGAAAAAAAATTGTTCCTGCTGTACTATATCCCAGACAAGGATATTTTTGGATTTTAGCCCATTTTCCATAAATTACACTACTGGCATGTTTAGTACATGTGTTTTTATTTAGCCTCTGATTTTTGTGACATTGTATGTTCTAATTCTTCATAAAATGAGTTCTCATTTTTAATTTTATTATTCAAAGAAGAGGAGAACGCTGAGTTAAAGCTGATATAAAAAACAATTTTTATTGGATCAATTAATAAAATATTGCATACATGATATTAGCACAAATCATGAGGTGAAATCGTAGAAAAACCCAGTGTAGGGCTGGAGCACCCACCCACAAAACACAAAAGTATAGCTGAAATCAGCTTGATCATGGGGTGATCAGTGAAGGGGGGCAGAGTATGCACAAGGGTTCATAGACTGCCCAAAATGAAATGGACCAAGAGTGGTTAGTTAAGGAACAAGTGGTGGCGTGGTTGTACCATAATTATTGCACAGTGTCAAACATGAAATTTATGTCCATCACAGGTCCTATAGTCCCCTAAAAATCAGATCACCATAGATATAGCTATAGAATATCCACACTGATCCGTGGGTGTCAGAGGAGCACACATAGTAAAGGGAAAATCGCTCCATTAATAATAAAAATCCAATGAAATGAAAAAGCAAATCATATCCATGGTGTAGTGCTGTGGCAGGTCTCCAGCCCAAACCCCAAACGCCGTAAAGCTTCCTCAGGGCGCGTGGTTAAACAAACATCCTGTGCCCTGTTTTATCTGCAAGGACCGATCTTGTACAGCATGGGGGTGCTCTGTGAACCAATATGCAAATTCATAGATTTCTATTTAAAACCTTTGGTCGAAACCTTGCCCTCCTATGCACGGGACACGACGGACGTCCTGGCCCACATTAATGGGATGAGCCTAGAGGGGGATATGATGCTGGCCACTGCTGAAATCAAATCACTCTATACGAGCATACGGCACCAGGATGGCCTTGATGCGTGCAGATTCTACCTACCAAACAGCAACTGGGATGCCCAGACCTGTGACTTAATTCTGGAGCTATTGGCTTATATTTTGACACACAATTTCTTTGTATTTAAAGACACATTTTACCTGCAGCGGTGCGGCACTGCAATGGGGGCGGCCTGTGCACCTTCCTATGCCAACCTCTTCCTGGGTTTCTGGGAGAGGGACGTTTTTGGCGGGAAGGGGGCGCGGGCTGCCAACCATGTGCAGTGTTGGCTACGATACATCGACGATGTACTAATCGTCTGGCAAGGCACTGAAGCCCAATTCCAGGAATTCATGACACAACTTAACGTAAATAGATTTAACATTAAATTAACTTACTCCAGTAGTAGGACACAGGTGGACCCTCTTCTCCAACTGCAGACTGATGTACATCTTAAGTCCACTTCTGTAAATTCGCTGCTGCACTCAAATTCAGGCCACCCGTATTCCACCATTAAGGGTATCTCAGTGGGGCAATTTACAAGAATTAGACATATCTACTCCTCTGAGTCACGCTTCGAGGCTCAATCTGATGATATGGGGGAAAGATTTAGGGCCCGTGGATACAGTAATAATGTATCAAGAATGGGTACACAAAGGCAAAAAAAAGGGGAAGGGACAGTCTATTACGCCCCTCTCCCAAAAACCAGGCAACACAGGAAACGGTAAGTTTTATTTCGACATATAATGGGGAGTGGGATACTATAAGGGAATGTTTGAGGAAACATTGGAATGTTTTAAAAACTGAGCCCGCTTTGTCCCAATATATTTCAGACCACCCACTAATGATGCCAAGAAGAAGCCCCAATTTAAAGGATTTGTTGACACAAAGCTACTACATTCCCACTTGGATGTTTTCCATGCGGTGACTGTGTCGCATGCAAAAATATACTTAGAACGACGAGTTTCGTGTTTGCGGATGGCGACAAGACATACAGAATTAAGCAACATATTACGTGTTCTACTACACAGGTAATATATTATGCTACATGTAGCTGTCCTAAGATATACGTCGGACTAACATCACGCCAACTTAAAATACGCACTGGAACATGTGCGGGACATAATCTCGGCCGAAACTGTAATAGATCCTTCCTAATTGAAAAAGATACCACGTCACTATAAAAAATTCCATCAGTGTAGCCCCAAATGTTTCATGGTTCCTGGCATAGAACATATACAGTGTGGTATTAGAGGGGGCAATATTAAACGCCTTTTGGCACAAAAAGAATGCCGTTGGATTATACTTCTGGGAACCATGGTGCCGCAAGGCCTGAACGAGTCTTTGGGTTTTGCTTCATACTTGTGACCATTGTGTCTCTGCCTCCCCCCCTTCCCTCCGTCTCCACGGATCTTTTAATTTATATATTAGTTTCTTTGTGTCGTTTTTATTTTGTTTTTAGCTATTGATTCTATTGCATTCTGGATAATTATTTTTTTCTACCTTTCTAAGATAATTTCGTATTGTGATTGAAGTCAATATCCGTATTCTGTAAGGACCATGTTTCCATATGATTATGCTACCATTCGTTGTATCCCTTCTCTCCACACTGCTGGGATAATCCTATTGCTCGGGATGAATCAAATGGACTACCAAATGTTTCAACTTTATTATCTAGGAATTGAAATATATTCATACTGGACTTGAAGTTATCGCCTTCTTTTATCTGCTATTGCACGTAAATGACCTGTGTATTCTTGCATGGATTAATCATGTGAAATGTATCTCCAATATTGTATTCTCATATTGCCATCTTTCTGCACCTCGGCACTTTATGTCTATGCTTCTGATCTTGGTTCGTTCAATATGGCCCTTTGGCTCCATGGGAGCACCCTATATTCTATAAGGGGCACTGACAGCTGAATTTTGACATACTTTGTGACATACATGCTTTTTGGGCTGACTGCGCATATCATCACTTTATTGCACGGTTGCACCTTCTATGGGGACAATTATGACCTCCCTTTCTATGTGATGTGTTTTTGGTAGAACTAATAGTAAGAGATCCATACCTTCATCTGAGCATGATCTTTACCGTGGGTAGCGCGCATGCGCCCTCCCGGCCGCGATTTGCGGCGTCCCACTCCCTGTCTGCCTCTCACCCTCGCACTCCTTGGTCCTGGCCTGGCGCCGGCCAGACCACGTGATGGCCCTGGTGAGTGACGGGTGGTGGGACGGCCGCACTCGCGGGTGACGCGGGCGCATGCACCATATGCTTTGTTACTATTGGACCAATCTGATCATGTGGTCGGAATGTCCTTGAAGATAAAACACGGCACAGGATGTTTGTTTAACCACGCCCCCTGAGGAAGCTTTACGGCGAAAGCGCGCGTTTGAGGTTTGGGCTGGAGACCTGCCACAGCACTACACCATGGATATGATTTGCTTTTTCATTTCATTGGATTTTTATTATTAATGGAGCGATTTTCCCTTTACTATGTGTGCTCCTCTGACACCCACGGATCAGTGTGGATGTCCTATAGCTATATCTATGGTGATCTGATTCTTAGGGGGACTATAGGACCTGTGATGGACATAAATTTCATGTTTGACACTGTGCAATAATTATGGTACAACCATGCCACCACTTGTTCCTTTACTAACCACTCTTGGACCATCTCATTTTGGCCAGTCTATGCACCCTTGTGCACACTCTGCCCCCCTTCACTGATCACCCCATGATCAAGCTGATTTCAGCTATACTTTTGTGTTTTGTGGGTGGGTGCTCCAGCCCTACACTGGTTTTTCTACGATTTCACCTCATGATTTGTGCCAATATCATATATGCAATATTTTATTAATTGATCCAATAAAAATAGTTTTTTATATCAGCTTTAACTCAGCGTTCTCCTCTTCTTTGAAGTTTATCATGAGTTGTATAGCTATAATATATGGCACTTGCCGCTTTTTGAAAATAAAACTAGGAATGTATTTCTATAACATATACAGTACAGACCAAAAGTTTGGACACACCTTCTCATTTAAAGATTTTTCTGTATTTTCATGACACTGAAGGCATCAAAACTATGAATTAACACATGTGGAATTATATAGTTAACAAAAAAGTGTGAAACAACTGAAAATATGTCTTATATTCTAGGTTCTTCAAAGTAGCCACCTTTTGCTTTGATGACTGCTTTGCACATTCTTGGCATCCTCTTGATGAGCTTCAAGAGGTAGTCACCGGAAATGGTTTTAACTTCATAGGTGTGCCCTGTCAGGTTTAATAAGTGGGATATCTTGCCTTATAAATGGTGTTGGGACCATCAGTTGTGTTGTGCAGAAGTCAGGTGGATACACAGCTGATAGTCCTACTGAATAGACTGTTAGGATTTGTATTATGGGAAGAAAAAAGCAGCTAAGTAAAGAAAAACGAGTGACCATTATTACTTTAATAAATGAAGGTCAGTCAGTCCGAAAAATTGGGAAAACTTTGAAAGTGTCCCCAAGTGCCGTTGCAAAAACCATCAAGCGCTACAAAGAAACAGGCTCACATGAGGACCGCCCCAGGAAAGGAAGAGCAAGAGTCACCTCTGCTTCTGAGGATAAGTTTATCCGAGTCACCAGCCTCAGAAATCACAGGTTAACAGCAGCTCAGATTAGAGACCAGGTCAATGCCACACAGAGTTCTAGCAGCAGACTCATCTCTACAACAACTATTAAAAGGAGACTTTGTGCAACAGGCCTTCATGGTAAAATAGCTGCTAGGAAACCACTGCTAAGGACAGGCAACAAGCAGAAGAGACTTCTTTGGGCTAAAGAACACAAGGAATGGACATTAGACCAGTGGAAATCTGTGCTTTGGTCTGAGGAGTCCAAATTTGAGATCTTTGGTTCCAACCACCGTGTCTTTGTGCGACGCAGAAAAGGTGAACAGATGGACTCTACATGCCTGGTTCCCACCGTGAAGCATGGAGGAGGAGGTGTGATGGTGTGGGGGTGCTTTTCTGGTGACACTGTTGAAGATTTATTCAAAATTGAAGGCATACTGAATCAGCATGGCTACCACAGCATCTTGCAGCGGCATGCTATTCCATCCGGTTTGCATTTAGTTGGACCATCATTTATTTTTCAACAGGACAATGACCCCAAACACACCTCCAGGCTGTGTAAGGGCTATTTGACCAAGTAAGAGTGATGGGGTGCTACACCAGATGACCTGGCCTCCACAGTCACCAAACCTGAACCCAATCGAGATGGTTTGGGGTGAGCTGGACCACAGAGTGAAGGCAAAAGGGCCAACAAAAGCTAAGCATCTCTGGGAACTCCTTCAAGATTGTTGGAAGACCATTTCCGGTGACTACGTCTTGAAGCTCATTAAGAGAATGCCAAGAGTGTGCAAAGCAGTCAAAGCAAAAGGTGGCTACTTTGAAGAACCTAGAATATAAGACATATTTTCAGTTGTTTCACACTTTTTTGTTAAGTATATAATTCCACATGTGTTAATTAGAGATGAGCGTTGTTCGACTCGAACTGTTCGCCAATCTCAAATTTGAGCTGTTTTGGGCGGTGTTCGAGCCGTTCGGCGAACACGAACGATTTGAGAAAAATTCGGCTGTTCGAGGTTATGTTCGATAACTGTTCGTGCACCAAAATCATAACTGGATTTTTTCTCAGTAATGATGAAAATTAATGTTAATACGCAGTTTGAGTGTACAGCGGGGCGGGGGGAGGGGCAGGGGATGGATCTCTGCAGGATTAATGAAGATCTCCATTTTTTTTTCTCTTTCCCGCATTTACAGTGGGGAGGTGCAATCTGTCAGCCTATCAGCAGCGCACACACGGAGCGAAGTGCTTTTTTTCACACAAGCAAGGGCATGTGTCATTGGCAGAGTATGTCACATGTCCTTGCCCTATAAGACCAAGCCATTTTCCCCGTCGCCACCATTTTCTCACTGCTGCAGCTGCGTGTTAGACGGCACCGCTGTTGCTGTGTGCGCTATACCTTGTTAATTTCAAGCCAATTTTCGCACAAATCTACAGATAGCTTGGGAGTAGGGAATAGTTGTAATTGCAGTCCTTTTCAGGACTAGGTTACATCAGTTCCTATCAGTTTTTGCCAGGCAGGTCTGTGCCAGTGCTGTGCAAGTTTTTTTCACAGCATTTGGCTGAATCTAGCAAAGCTAATCCTTTTTGGCCTATTGCAGAGTGTGTTAGTCAGTGGAGTAGCCTATCTGTGTTGCAAGATATACCACCTGTGTATAGAATACCAATTTTTTTACTGCACCTAGTGAAGTAAAATCTTTTGGGCATAGCATCATTCTATTAGTCCATCTATACTGACCTCCATCAGGTTGCAAATTAAAAATAATTTTTATCTGCATCTACCTCTGAAAAAATATTTGGCCTTCTAGCTGTGTGTGGGACTTGTTCTATTAGTCCATCTATACTGACCTCCATCAGGTTGCAAATTGAATATAATTTTTTTCTGCATCTAACCCAGCCAATAGTTTTGGCCTAATACCACAGTTTGGCCACTCAGCTCTGCTCGGTTCCCATCCATTGTTTTTTGTGCAAACAACTCCAGAGTTGTGAATTAGTTAACCACCAAAATGAGTGGAAAAAGGCCTGCTGCTGGTGGAAAGGGGAATAGGCGTGTTGGGAAGGGGAAAAAAGGTTGTGTCCGTGGGGTAGGTGTTAAAGCAACAGTAACATCTGCAGAAGAAAGACCATCTTCCAGCCAAACTAAAATGTCTACTTCTTTTAGCGGACAATGTGATAAGATCCCTTACTTACGGCCACGCCAATCGCTACAAATTCCAGATGAGGCACAAAAACAGCAGGTGCTTCAACGGATATCAAGTGCTCCTTTAAGTGGGCTCTCCTCCACATCAACTTCAACATCACAAATACTCCAGTCCTCAAAGGTGTCACCCCAATCACACTTGCTTCCCCACAGCTCCCAAATCTCCAGCTGCCCGTCTGAGTATGAGGTAGAACAGATGGTTGAGTCTGCAGAGCTGTTTACTCATACTATAGCCTGGGAATCAGAGGTCGACTCCAGCGCTTCTGTGAATCCAGACGAGGAAATGATCTGCACTGATGCCCAGAATCTTTATGAGTCGGATCCAGGACCAGACGCAGAAGGTTCTGACCATAATGTAGACCCTCATTCCCAAACTGTAACTCCTGTTGGTGGAGACAATGAGGAAGACGATGATGAGACTCAAATACCTGATTGGAGCGACAACTTTAGTTTTTTGTCAGGGCAGGAACAAGTTGGCTGTGAGGACGACGGGTGTGATAACGCACAGTGTGATGATGATGAGGTTGGAGATCCCACTTACTGCCAACCCACAGTCAGCCAAGAGATGAGGTCAGCAGAGGAGGTGGAGGAAGATGCTAGTGACGACGAGGTCAGGTTGCGCCTTCCTGGACAGAGACGTAGTACTGGAAGCACGTCAACAACTGCATCATCAAACACAACTCTGCCTCTCACCACAAGTCGTGGTGGCTCTTCAGGTCGCATGGGTGCTAAGCCTTGCATAGCCTGGGCATTTTTTCAGATCGATAAAGATGACCCAACTCGTGTTATCTGTAACATTTGTCAGCAAAAGCTAAGTAGAGGCCAAAAAATGCATAGTTTGAGTACTTCATGCATGAACCGGCACATGGACATGAAGCATAAGTTGCAGTGGGAAGCTCAGTGAGCTACAATGTGGCCTAGCCGGCCGGGCCAACCACCGTCTGCCATATCTTGTGCATCCGCGGCCTCTTCATCCTCTGTGACTGTGGGGACAGCAGTCACACCTGTTTTGGGGCGCAGACCTGACACCTCTTTACCCGCAACAGCCAGCGTGATTGGCAGGTCATCATTTTCTTTGGAGGTGGTAACACCAGCTGGTGTTGAGCGCTGTCCGACATCGATAGCACCACCTTTGGATCAAGGCAACCTAACATGTCCGCCTGCATCTTCCTCACAGACCGGCAGTTTGCCGGGGACACCCTTATCAACCCCGTCTAAGCACAATAGCCAGCCCTCGGTCCCTCAGATGTGGACAAGTAAAAGACCATTTCCTCCTAGCCATGAGAAAGCTAAGAGGTTGAATTTCACCATCTGCAAGCTCTTGGCTACAGAAATGCTGCCTTTCCGCCTGGTGGACACAGAGGATTTTCGAGACCTTATGTCCGTCGCAGTGCCCCAGTACCAGATGCCCAGTCAGCACTACTTCTCAAAGAAAGGTGTGCCTGCGCTCCACCAGCATGTCACACACAACATCACCGCTTCTTTGAGAAACTCTGTGTGTGACAGGGTGCATTTCACCACAGACACTTGGACGAGTAGGCATGGACAGGGGCGTTACATGTCGCTGACTGGGCACTGGGTAACTATGGTGACAGCAGGACAAGGGGCTGCTGTCCAAGTCTTGCCGTCCCGAGTTGTGCGTCAATCCTCTTTATGTCAAAGTTCCTCCACTGCTTCTGCCTCCTCAACCTCCTCTCGGTCTTCCACCTGCACCCAAAGCCTGTCTGGTCATGCCACAAGCTTTCTAACTGCGCAGAAGGGATCCTGCACACCTCCTTACTATGCTGGAAGTAGGGCTCAACGTCATCAGGCGGTTTTTACTTTGAAATGTCTGGGAAATGTGAGTCACACAGCTGAGGAGTTGTGGTCAGCTCTGGAGAACCAATTTCATGAATGGTTGTCTCCACTGGACCTGAAACCAGGGAAGGCCGTGTGCGACAATGCTGCAAACCTGGGTGCGGCCCTTCGCCGGGGCAATGTCACACACGTGCCTTGTATGGCTCACGTGTTGAACCTGGTTGTCCAGCAATTTTTAGCCCACTATCCCAGACTAGATGGCCTTCTGCAGAGGGCACGGTCGCTGTGTGCTCACTTCCGCCGTTCGCATCCCGCAGCTCAGCGACTTACATCTCTACAGAAGTCGTTGGACCTGCCACTTCACCGGCTAAAATGCGATGTGCCTACCCGGTGGAATTCAACTCTGCACATGTTGCAGCGACTGTGGCAGCACCGACAAGCCCTGGTGCAATACGTTCTGACGTATAGCCTGGGCCAACGAGATCCAGAGGTGGGGCAAATCACGCTGGAGGAGTGGTCTCAGATCAGGGACCTATGCACCCTTCTGCACAGTTTTGAAATGGCGACGAAGATGTTTAGTGCTGACGATGCCATTATCAGCATGACTATTCCGGTGATTTACATGCTGGAGCACATGTTAAACAGAATTCGGAGTCAGGTGGTGGCACAAGAGGAGGTGGAGGAAGTAGAGGAGGAGGAGTTGTATGCGGAAGGGCTAACATCTGCAAGGTCCAGACGGTCGGCAGCACCAAGGCGGCAGGCATGTGAGGGTGGGGGAGATGGTTTTACCAGGGCGCATGGTAGCAGCCAAACTAGTGAGGAAGGTGCAGGAGCCCAGGAAGAAGTGGAGGACGAACTGATGGAAGACTCATCAGATGAGGGAGACCTTGATCACATTTCTGTTGTGCGAGGTTGGGGGGAGAGGACAGAGGAAGGAAGCATGATTGTTACCTCGCCACCAACACAACAGGGACTTGGTGCTCCTGGATGCGCAACACACATGAGTGCCTTCTTGCTGCACTACCTGCAACATGACCCTCGAATTGTGAGAATTAGAAATAATCCTGACTACTGGGTTGCCACACTGTTAGATCCCCGGTACAAAAGTAAATTTGCCGAAATTATTCCTGCCATAGAAAGGGATGCACGCATGCAGGAGTATCAGCAGAGACTGTTGCAGAATCTTACATATGCTTTTCCACAAAACACCAGTGGTGCACGTAGTGAATCTCACAGTTCCAACTTGCCAACCGTGGGACCATCAAGTGTTCAGCACTCAAACCGTAACAGAACCACAGTATCTGCTGGTAACATCAATTTTGCGGAATCATTTCACCACTTTTTTAGCCCATCCTTTGCAAGGCCACAGGAGACAAGAAGTCTGACACATAGTCAACGCCTAGAGACGATGGTACAGGAGTATCTCCAAGTAAACATTGAAGCCATGACTGTGTCACTGGACCCTTGCTCTTTTTGGGCTTCCAATCTGGATAAATGGCCGGAGCTAGCCACTTACGCCTTGGAGATCTTGTCATGCCCCGCAGCCAGCGTTCTGTCTGAACGTGTGTTCAGCGCTGCTGGTGGTGTGCTGACAGATAAGCGCACGCGGCTCTCCACTGATAATGTAGACAGACTCACGTTCATAAAGATGACCCCTGTGTCATCCTGGGGAGAGTAAAAGCTTGATGATTGGTTAAAATCACCCTACCAACCGTTTTAAGCTTTCAAATTACTAATCATGTTTATCTGTATCTTGGCTGGAAAATAATTTGGGCTTTGTAGCAGTATGCAGCACTGATTCTATTAGGCCATCTATAATAAGCTCCACCAGATTTAAAATTACTAATCATGTTTATCTGTATCTTGACTGGAAAATAATTTGGGCTTTGTAGCAGTGTGCAGCACTGATCCTATTAGGCCATCTATACTAAGCTCCACCAGATTTAAAATTAATAATAATTTTTAGCTGCATCTAGCCCGGAAAATAATTTTGGGGCTCCGAGATGCGCAAGACACATAAGTGCCTTCTTGCTGCACTACCTGCAACATGACCCTCATATTGTCAGAATTCAAAGTAATCATGACTACTGGGTTGCCACACTCTTAGATCCCCCAAACTTTTCGATCAACCTTTTCATTTTAATAAAGACCAAAAAAATGGTCATTTTTGAAATTATAAGCATTAGCAGGTTATTAGAAACTGAAATCAAACAGTTTTCAACTCAAAACTTTATTCTAGGTGATGTTACATTTTCACATAGGACCCCTTGTTCGAAAGGACCTTCTGAACTCTCTCGTCCATTGAATTTGTCAGGTTTTGGATGGTTTCTGCTTCAATTGTTTTGCATGAGGACAGAATACCCTCCCAGAGCTGTCGCTTAGATGTGAACTGCCTCCCGCCATCATAGACACTCCTTTTAATGATGCTCCAGAGGTTCTGAATGGGGTACAGGTCAGGGGAGCATGGGGGTCACACCATAAGTTTGTCCCCTTTTATGCCCATATCAGCCAGAGATGCAGATGTTTTATGTGCAGCATGAGATGGTGCATTATCATGCAAAAAAATGATCTTGCTGTGAAATACACGGTTCTTCTTCTTGAACCATGGCAGGAAGTGCTGTTTGAGAAAATCCACATACATTATGGAGTTCATCTTTAGCGCCTTCAGGGATCCTAAAGGGGCCAACAATCTCTCTCCCCATGATTCCAGCCCAAAACATTACTCCACCTCCTCCTTGTTGGCGCTGTAGCCGTGTTTGCGTGGGGTGTCCATCAACCAGCCATCCTCCACTCCATCCATCTGGACCATCGAGCGCTGCACGGCACTCATCCGTGAACAAAACAGTTTTGAAATCAGTCTTCATGTAATGTTTGGCCCACTGGAGCCGTTTCTGCTTGTGTGAAGTGGATAGAGGAGGTCGACAGGATGGCGTATGCACAGCTGCAAACCTCTGAAGGACCCTGCATCTTGTTGTTCGGGGGACGTTGGAGGCACCAGCAGCTTCAAAAACTTGTCTGCTGCTATGACAAGGCTTTTTTGCCATTGCTCTTTTAACCTGACGTAATTGCCTGTAGGAAAGAGTCCTCAATTTGCCCTTATCAGCACGCACATGTGTGTACTGTGAATCAGCTACATACTTCTTGATTGCCAAGACACTTCATCCTGATCATCGCACAATGTTGATTGTAGTCATGCCTTGACCTAAACACTCCACAATTTGTTGCTTCTCAGCAGCCGACACATCCTTTTTCTTTCCCATTTTGGCAGAAAATGTAGGCTGCTTAATAATGTGAGACAGCCTTCTTAAGTAGTCTTGCCTTTCATTGGACACACCTGCCAAACTAATTAGCACAGGTGTCTGCAATTGCTTACAGTGATATAAAGAGCCCTGACACACATCACCATCAATGAGTTTAACTGACAAACAAACAAATTCTTCCCTTATCACTCCTAAACACTTTTTTGCATAATAATTTGGAACACAGTGTACATGTGCTTTTCCACAAAACACCAGTGGTTCACGTAGTGAATCTTACAGTTCTAACTTGCCAACCGTGGTCTGTATGGAGTTGTTCAATAAAGGGCCCAAAATTAAGATAACATAGATGGGAGAGGTCTCTATGAATAGGAATTCCTAAGTATTTGATACCCTGTGAGGGCCAGGCAAAGGGAAAGTTGGACTGGATGGAATCCTGTATGGATTTGGGGAGGGAGACATAGAGGGCCTCAGACTTCGCTGCATTGATTTTAAAATTTGACCATGTAACAAAGTGATCTATTTCAGCCATAACAGCATGGATGGATATATGTGATTGAGTGATATATACTAGGACATCATCAGCAAATAGAGAGCACTTGTACTCGGTGCCTCCCACCTCAATCCACCTAATATTGGGGTTATGGCGAATTGATGAGAGCAGGTGCTCCGTCACTAGGATGTATAAGAGAGGGGACAGAGGACATCCCTGCCTTGTCCCATTGGTGATTGTGAAAGGTGATGAAAATGTTCTGATGCACCCCCTGGGCCTTGGGACACCCGGAGCCGGACCCTTTTTGGTGGATGCTGGTGGTTGTAGTCTTCGTGGCGGCGACCCGGTTCCGTGGCTCAGGGTGGTCAAACCAGTGGCGGAACTATTTATGTGGTTTTGATGTTTAAATGTCCGACTACGTCACCCGTGGATTGAGGTCAGAGTGAACCGCCGCTGCAGGGCAGACCGCTGAGGCTGGTGTTGTGGGTGCAGCAGAGCGTAGCATAACTCCCCACGGGAGGAGTATAGCCTCAGGGCAGTGTATGCGGAGGATGGGGGTGATGGTGCAGGGCAGCAGCAGTAACGACACGGAGTCAGTGATGCAGTCCAGGGCCTTTACTCACAGTTCTTATTATCCAGACCACGTCTGCAGGTAACGGCTGCCCATGTCGTACTGTGCTCACCAGGTGAGGGGCTCAGACAACTCCCAGATAACTTTGGAGCGCTTCACAGGACCCCCTTTGTGTGTCCTTTGTCTGGCCTTTCTTACCAACCCTTCTGTCCGGCTGCCTCGGGCCTCCTCTTGGTAAACTTGGCGCCAGTTTCCCTGACCCTATGTGGTGCCTTCCTAGCGGGTGTAGTGAGGGGCTGCGCCACATAAAATGTCACAGCCTCCGGTTTCTAGCTGAGGGTCGTTTCCTGCCTCCACTAGTTCGGGGACCGGTCTCCCCCTTTGGCCTGACCCCTCCACGCAGGTGGATTCGGGCGTGCGGTGGCGACTCGCCCGTCCGCACCCCTGGGATCCCTTCATTCCTCGTTCCTGGAGCCTTCTCCGCTCCTCTTCCTTCCTTCTCCCTCTTCCAGGCCTGGACCTCTGTTACTAGGCCCGCCTCCGGAGCAGAGCTCATGCAGAGCCCCTGCTCCCTGCCACTTCTGCTCAGACTTCTCTGCACTGAACTAAGATGGTGCCCACCTTTTATACTCCCTTCTCAATGCACCCAGGAACTGCTTCCTCCCTGCTCCTGCACTACAGGGTTCCCCTTCCTCAGTGTTCCCTCCACCCACTCCAGCCAGGGACAGGGACTGTCGTGCCCATCTCAGGGGCATATTGGTCGCCCTGCCCCACGGCAATGTGGTGTAATGCATGCAGGTGTCGGGTCCTGATCCACACTCCATCCTTACCTGAGAGTGAGATATCACACCTCTGGGTGAGGTGCAATACCTCTGTAGCAACCGAGCCCTCAGGGTGCTACAGTTCCATTTATCTTCAGCCTAGGTGACGTATTGTGATACAGGGCCGTGATTTTGGCTATAAAAGGGTCCCCTAGACCCCTACCCCAAGCTTTTTAAGAGAATCATATATGGCGTGCCAGGAGACTCTATGGAATGCTTTCTCAGCATCCAACGAGAGTATCTAATTACAAATTTTTAACTGCATCTAGCCCAGGAAATACTTTGTGCCTAGTAGCAGTGTCTGCTAGTCAGCGGATTATCCCGGCTGTTAAGCAAGCTACACCACCTGTAGTTTGGACACTTAATTTTTTCAAAGGAAATGCTTCGGGACCACGGGATACTCAGTGAAGAGCATCAGGAGGCACCCCAAGGCATAGGGGCTGGGACTGGCAGTAGGATGCCTTGCGGTGGACAGCCGAGCTCGATCCTTATAAAAGCTTTTTAACTGCAGCAGCTTTAGTGGACGCTACTGGAGCTGGAATTACGCGGCTGCTGGCATGAGACTTGCCCTCCAATAGATCCTTGTAAATGGATTTAAAGTGTATTCATTCAAATTAGAGAGACAATTTAAATTAAAAAGCTTAGAGCTGCCTCCACCACAGGGGGGCTCGCTCGACCCACCAGCGGACAGGCACCAGTATTGGGAGAGGGGGGCTGGCCGTCAGGGTTCACCGCGGCTCTGGCACAAACCCGGCGACACGGAGGTGGCACGGGCAGGAGCGGACTGAACGTGTCGGCTTCTCACTTTTTGCATTTTAGAAGGGCATGACATGCCTATATCTGTGTCTCCCCCTCCTTTTACTCCTCCACCTCTTTTCTTTTCGCATGACTATATGTACTTGTCACTTTTCCATGTGTTAGTTGTGTCTTCTGAGCAGTTTGTCAGCTTTTGGACACCTTTGAAGGTGTTTTCTATGTGTTTCTATGTGTTTTTGTTTGCCTGCCATTGGTTTTAACGGTGTTCGAAGGTGTTCGACGAACAGTTCGACGAACACACGGGTGTTCGACGAACCGAACCAAACTCGAACACTACGGGGGTGTCTCAACACTAGTGTTAATTCATAGTTTTGATGCCTTCAGTGTGAATGTACAATTTTCATAGTCATGAAAATACAGAAAAATCTTTAAATGAGAAGGTGTGTCCAAACTTTTGGTCTGTACTGTATGTATTTATATTAATTTTATTATTGTATTTTTTGTGCAACTTTTTCCATTATCTGGACTCCACCGTTGATGCAGTTCATAAACTAATGGGTGGTTATAAAAACTGAAATAAAAAAAAGAAGCATGTTTACAACGGGTGAAATAAGTATTGAACATATCACCAATTTCCTAAGTAAATATATTTCTAAAGGTGCTATTGACATGAAATTCTCACCAGATGTCAGTAGCAACCTTTCAGTTTCAGTGAGCACTGTTGGGGCCATAATCCGGAAGTGGAAAGAACATTATTTCACTATAAACCGGTGTAAGGCAGCGCTAGTCATCATAATGAGGGATACTCGCTGCACCGGGTAAATTAAGCACACGTGCAATGTCCTTCCGGTATTTTCTCAATACAGCAGTTTATTATGTTATCATAAACCACTGTTCACACACATAATGTCCATCTTAGTTTGTCACCGGCATGTTTACACACTTAACATCCGGGAGTCTCTCAAATAGCAGACAGGCCCAATTGGCCCAGGTCACAGCCTTCAGCAAGGTAATAAATTATCAATGTCCATAACACAGTCCATGTAACAAAGTGTATTACTTTTGACGGATTTAGTTGCTGCAGTCCCTTTAATCCGCCACCACTGTGGCTTTGTGGCTTCCCAGGTAGGGGTCTCTAGCCGTCGTCCCGTCTAAGGCTACTGGAATGTTTCACTCACACACATCCAGTCTGCGCCTTTCCGGACTCTTCACCAAGCCTCTGCCTTCCAAGGCCACTAGCATCCACTCACAGGATCCAGTCTCAGCCTTTCAGGCTGCCAGGCTTCACTCAGCCTCACTAGGCAGAACGGTGTCCCACACACATGGGGAACAGGCCTCATGTCTCTCACACCGAACACACCTGTCTCCAATTACCGGGGTTTATATATCCTGTGCATACAAACACCCATACTGACAGGACCTTGCTGATGTCACAGTCATGTGATCAGTCAGCTGTGTGTATAGGTCCTGTGTGCTGTCCCAGTCATGTGTACAGACCTTTACTGTGCATACAGGACCTGTGTGATGTCACAGTCATGTGACCAGTCAGTTAAAGGGGAAGGTACATGGTCAGGTAAAACACATCCTGGACCATTTACAGTAATGCTAGCAAGCTGCTGCATTACCCCGGCTACAACCAGGTGCTCCCAGAGTAGTGAAAATAATCAGAAAAGTTGTTCAAGAGCCAAAGACCACCTGTGGAGAGCTTCAGAAAGACCTGGAATCAGCAGGTATAATTGTTTTTAAAAAAAACAATAAGTAATGCACTCAACCTCCATGGCCTGTATGCATGTTCAATACACAAGACTACATTCCTGAACAAAAAGAATGTTCACGCTCATTTACAGTTTGCTCAACAACATTTAAAACAAGCTTGTGAAATACTGAGAGAATATAGTCTGGTCAGATGAGACTAAAATTGAAGTCTTTGGATGCCAAAATACACACCATGTTTGGAGGGCAAAAGCAGTGCATATCACCCCAAAAGCACCATACCAACAGTGAAGTTTGGAGGTGGGAACATCATGGTGTGGGGCTGTTTTTCAGCATATGGCACTGGAAAACTTCATATGATTGAAAGAAGGATGAATGGACAAATGTACCAAGACATTCTTGATAAAAATCTGCTGCCATCTACTAGGATAATGAAGATGAAACAAGGGTGGACATTTCAGCAAGAAAATGACCCCAAACACACAGCCAAGGAAACTCTCAATTGATTTCAGAGAAAGAAAATAAACCTGCTAAGATGACCCAGTGAATCACCTGACCTGAATCCAACAGAAAATTTATGGAAGGAACTAATGCTCAGAGGTCATAGAAGGAGCCCACAGGACTTTCAGGTTTTGAAGAGTGTTTGTGTGGAAGAAAGGTCCAAAATCACATCTGAGCAATGCATATTTCTCTATACAGGAGGCATCTTGAAGCTGGAATCAGAAGGCAAATTTGTTTCAAAGAAAACAATAAGTAATGGACTCAACCTCCATGACCTGTAAGCACGCTCACCGCGCAAGACTCCATTGCTGAACAAAAAGCATGTTCAAGCGAGTTTACAGTTTGCTCAACCAACTTTTAGACAAACCTGTGAAATACTGGAAGAATATAGTCTAGTCAGATGAGACCAAAATTTAACTCTTAAAATAATATTCAAACAGTGAAGTTTGGAGGTGGGAACATCATAGTGTAGGGCCATTTTTTTTGCATACAGCACTGGAAACCTTATATGACTGAAGTATTCATGAATGGACAAAAGCACAGAGACATTCTTTATAAAAATCTGCTGCCATCTACCAGAATGATGAAGGTGAAACGAGGGTGGACATTTCAGCAAGAAAATGATCCCAAACTCACAGCCAAGGAAACTCTCAATTGATTTCAGAGAAAGAAAATAAACCTGCTAAGATGACCCAGTGAATCACCTGACCTGAATCCAACAGAAACTTAATGGAAGGAACTAAAGCTCAGAAGTTCATAGAAGGTGCCCACAGAACCTTCAAGATTTTAAGAGTGTTTGTGTGGAAGAATGGGCCAAAATCACACCTGAGCAATGCATGTGACTAGTTTCTTCATACAGGAGAGTCTTGAAGTTGTCATCATCAACAAATGCTTTTGTATGAAGTATTAAATATATTTCAGTAAGCATTTTGTGACAAAGTCACTGGTTAAGTACTGGATGGGAGATATGTATCACTGAAGTTGTTATGGCTTCAGTGATATGAACCTAGAGAAAAATGCTCCAGCATACTAAGTGCTGAGAGGGGTTAATCGGCCATTTTAAGGGGTAGTTTTTTTTGTGAATGCTTGAGGAGTGAGTGGGAGGCTGTTCATCATATCTCCACCCCAAGGTGGGGTTTACAAGTTAAATAGTCAGCCTTCTGAATCATTCAGTGTTTGGTGTGTCTGTAGGAGGGAGCTCCAGAGCTTTGTTTATGCTAAACTGAGCTGAACTCAGTTGTTATCCTGAGCGGGAGGATACCCGTAACCACATGGACTGTGCTATATGTTATCTTTTGTTTTCCCGCTATGCCAGAAAGGCCCTGATTATTTTGATGAACTTTGCACTAGTTTATGCCATACTTTAACCCCTTAGTGTCATACACAGCTGATACCTGTCGGAACTTCAGCCGTGGGGCGGCGCTATGCTATTATTCCTCAGCGCCGTTATACAGCCCTTAACGACCTCCATTAGAAAGGCGTATCAACGGTTGTTAAGGGGTTAATAAACCAGAAGAAGATTCAAACGAGAAACGTTCCTGTGTCTACTTCTGTGAGCAGCTGAGTGAGATAGTCTTACGCAGTGTTCAAAACTTTTTCTCCGTGTCATTTCTCATTATTACACATAACATATGTTCATAAATTATGTGTTTTTATTTCTTTGCCTGTGTGGATTGGATGAGTTGTTACTGACATCTGGAGATAATTTCATGTCAATAGCATTTTTAGAAATACATTTACTTAGAAAACTGATGACGTGTTCAATAATTATTTCACCCGCTGAATGTCTTTCCAATACTGCAGTGGCAAGCTACTGATGTGTACAGTTGATATAAAAAGTTAAAATAGCAGGTTCTTGTCATGTAAAAAAAAAATCATACTAAAAAAAAAATCATTTTAGAACTTTTTCCACCAAATGTCACCCATAATCTGCACAATTCAATTGAAAAATAAACTGAAAATATTTTGGGTGGAGAAATAAAAATAAAAAAACTAAAATAATGTGGTTGTGTGGCACCCCTGAGGGTTCAGTCGCCACAGAGGTACTCCACCTCAGACCGAGGTGTGGTATCTCCTCTCCCAGGTAAGGATGGAGTACTACACAGGACCCCAACCACACACTCAACACTACGCCATTCCAGTTCTGAAGGGGGCCTAAAGCACCATAGTGCTGAACCGGGCCTGAATGGAGGAGTTGGGGGAAACCAAAGTTAGGGGGAACCATGTAGTGAGTGAGGGTGGAGGAAGCATTTACTTAAGCACTTAATTAGAATTCTATAAAACTGGAGGCCATTTTAATAACAAGGTCTTTGGTCGTGGGTCCTTGGGACGGCAAGTCAGCACAAGGCTGCAGCCGGCTGAGGGTCCACGGTTCCTGGTCTCAGGCCTCGAGACGGGGGATCGGAGCAGAGTTATAACTGGCTCTGTCCCCGGTCAGGGTCCAAGCAAGAAGGCCCAGGAGCGGGAGCAGAGGAGATAGGCTCCACAGGCGAAAGGATCTCAGGGGGTGCGGACGGAGCGGAGTCGCCACCTGCATACCTTATTCTGGCCCAGCCAGAGAGACCCTGCCGCAAGAGGGGGTACCGGTCCCCGATTATCTGACTTTGCACTTTACGTCTCTGTTGGAAAAGTCCGGAGGCTTATGTGGATCCCAGGGGGATACAGATGGAGCGGAGTCGCCACCTGTATGCCCTAATCTGAGTTTATCCAGAGGGACCCGGCCTTACGCGACGTTCTCACCACAAGTCACCAAAAAGGGCACCCAGTCGGTCCGGGAACTACACGTTACCCACAAGGGACATCGCAGTACCCGTACAGGACTCAGTGGGGGACACAAGGTGGGAGAAGTTGATCAAGAGAGGAACACACTAGAGCGGGGGTCCTGACAAGTGCTCCTGAACTATCTGGAGTGTGCTGAACCCCACCCTGGCGGCCGCAGCTCGCCGTCTGACAGCAGAGAGAAGCTCTGAGCTGACTACACACCAAAGTGAGTAAAGACTTGGATGACTTCAACTACCGCCTCTGCCTGTTCTTTCCTCTGCGGCTCTGCACCCGCCGGTGCTCTACTCTGCACCCTCTCTACGCTGCCCTGAGGCCCCGCTCCACCTGTGGGGAGCCGCACCAACTAAGCTGCCTGAACACCGGCTTCAGAGGACTGTCGCAGCGCTGGTGATCCTCACCAGACACCAAAGGTGGCGTCACGAACATTTCCCCTATCCCATATAACTTTTCCCCCTTCTTTTAAGAGTGACCCCAGGGTACGGGCGAGGGAGCCAGCCACCGCGACATCCCCCAAGATCAGGCAACAACAAGGCCCGGGCGCCGAGTTGTCCCCCATTCCCCTGGGCGCGTCATCTCTTCCTGGTGTCACGAACAGGATTTCGTGCCCGTGGCAACGGCAGAAATATATACCCATTGCCACCGGGTACTGTGCGCCTTTCCTAAAGACTGTATTTCCACATTTAATGTGGCGCCCGCCCAAGAAGAACGGGCGCCATTATGTGCAGGGAAGACAACAACAACTTAAGACCTCCTATCGTGGGCCAGGTTCTCCAATGGCGCCAAAAACACAGACCGCCCCTTGCATCAGAGACTGTCCGCATAGTTGTGTCCGTTAAGATGGATGGGACGTCCCAAGGAGTGACCGTCTACGAGCAGCCACTGAACCGCCCCCGAAAGAGGAGGAGAAAGAGAGGGAGACAAGGTGTGGTCTGGGCAAGTCTAGACAGACCGCACCTGGCAGCCGCGATGGAGGGAGTACAGTTTGTGCCTTCCGTCGCTGGCCCACCAGCAGCCACCTCCCTCACCCTGTAGGGATACAGCATCCATCTAACAGCGGAGGAGGCCGAGTTCCTCCGCGGCGAGACGCAGGACCTGACCCGTCGAGTTGAGGAGGCCCAGTGGAAAGCAGTCGCGGAATGGAGAGAGGAACTGCTCAGGAAGCTTGCGGCCCGACGCCTAGATACGATGCCCCAGCCCAGGTGGAAAACCAAGAGGTCACGTGCAGCCCAGGAGCGGGTAAGAGAGAAACCCCTGTCCCGGGAGCTGAGTGCCCCGACCTGCTCCTGGACCTCCTACCGTCGCCTCCATCCCCGGGCTCCACTGTTTGGGAGCAGTTACTGGCCCTGGATCCTGAGGCCCAAGCAGCCGCAGCCTCCGGAGGCCTGTTACCCCTCTCGTTCCCGGAACCACTAGCACCTGCCTTCGCCTGGGTGTACTCACACCCGAACCCGGACTGGTCCGCAAAGGTGGAGGACCAACAGCGGCCCCCGATAACACCGTTGCCAGCACCCCCAGTTGCTTGCCCAGGAGGGGAGGAATTTAGATGGGACAACCATGGGGAGGATCTAATAGGGTTTCCCCGGGAGACAAAAGCTGAGGCTCGACAGCGAGAGGAGTTTTGCAAAAGTGAGCTCCTCCAGCAAGAGAGGGAACGATGTGCCCGGAGGGTCCACTGCGAGCAGCTGGAGGTGCGGTCAAAAGCTGCTAAGGCCCAAGCCAGACAGGCGGAGGCCTCCCGTCCCAGCCCCCGGGAGGAAAGACTTATCGTCCGGTTTCACCAGGAAGCGGGATGGGGCTTCATCCGCAGCCCCCAGTTCAACCGTGATGTCTTCGTTAATCGGTGGGACGTTGAGCCCCAGTTGGAGCAAGGCCACCCCGACCGCAATCTTTACTCTGGAGACTTGGTCTCATACACCCGCCACTACGGACTACGTGGGTGGTACGCCCTAGAGGTGCACCGGGTGTTTAAGGAAGATGCCCCCCTGCGCCCTGCCATGGGTGACCGGTCTGGATCCGTGGGCAAGCACGAGCGGTACCCCCGGTGGGGATACCATCAATATTGTGGCACCGGAGGCTGAACTTCCTTATCTCCCAGTTATTTTTTTATGTTTTACTAAGACATTGTTCCTGCGGACAGTGAGCAGTCAACAAACTTTATTGTATATAGTTTGCACCTATTGAGGTGCCCCCTATTGTTTTTATACGCAAAACACCAGACCTCGGAACAAAAATCTGTCTGGTGTGGCACAAGTGGAGGTCCAACTCGGAATCAGCCTACATTGAGGGTTTGCTTTGGACAGGTCCCTCATGCTGCTGAACTTGCACTTCTACAAATATTTTCTACTGTTTCTATATATACAATGCTTTTATATTTATCATGTATAACCTGCAACGTTTAAGAAAAGTGCCTCCCATAAAGGGAAGATTGTTATTGTTTAAATTTTGAATCTCTGAAATATACCATGTCTTTGCTCTATTGCAGCCCACGGACGTGCTGTGTTTCACCAGAAGGGAATGTGGCACCCCTGAGGGTTCAGTCGCCACAGGGGTACTGCACCTCAGACCGAGGTGTGGTATCTCCTCTCCCAGGTAAAGATGGAGTACTACACAGGACCCCAACCACACACTCAACACTACGCCACTCCAGTTCTGAAGGGGGCCTAAAGCACCATAGTGCTGCACCGGGCCTGAATGGAGGAGTTGGGGGGAACCAAAGTTAGAGGGAACCATGTAGTGAGTGAGGATGGAGGAAGCATTTACTTAAGCACTTAATTAGAATTCTATAAAACTGGAGGCCATTTTAATAACAAGGTCTTTGGTCGTGGGTCCTTGGGACGGCAAGTCAGCACAAGGCTGCAGCCGGCTGAGGGTCCACGGTTCCTGGTCTCTGGCCTCGAGACGGGGGATCGGGACAGAGTTATAACTGGCTCTGTCCCCGGTCAGGGTCCAAGCAAGAAGGCCCAGGAGGGGGAGCAGAGGAGATAGGCTCCACAGGCGAAAGGATCTCAGGGGGTGCAGATGGAGCGGAGTCCCCACCTGCATACCTTATTCTGGCCCAGCCAGAGAGACCCTGCCGCAAGAGGGGGTACCGGTCCCCGATTATCTGACTTTGCACTTTACGTCTCTGTTGGAAAAGTCCGGAGGCTTATGTGGATCCCAGGGGGATACAGATGGAGCGGAGTCGCCACCTGTATGCCCTAATCTTAGTTTATCCAGAGGGACCCGGCCTTACGCCACGTTCTCACCACAAGTCACCAAAAAGGGCACCCAGTCGGTCCGGGAACTACACGTTACCCACAAAGGACATCGCAGTACCCGTACGGGACTCAGTGGGGGACACAAGGCGGGAGAAGTTGATCAAGAGAGGAACACACTAGAGCGGGAGTCCTGACAAGTGCTCCTGAACTACCTGGAGTGTGCTGAACCCCACCCTGGCGGCCGCAGCTCGCCATGTGACAGCAGAGAGAAGCTCTGAGCTGACTACACACCAAAGTGAGTAAAGACTTGGATGACTTCAACTACCGCCTCTGTCTGTTCTTTCCTCTGCGGCTCTGCACCCGCCGACGCTCTACTCTGCACCCTCTCTACGCTGCCCTGAGGCCCCGCTCCACCTGTGGGGAGCCGCACCTACTAAGCTGCCTGAACACCGGCTTCAGAGGACTGTCGCAGCGCTGGTGATCCTCACCAGACACCACAGGTGGCGTCACGAACATTTCCCCTATCCCATATAACTTTTCCCCCTTCTTTTAAGAGTGACCCCAGGGTACGGGCCCGGGAGCCGGCCACCGCGACATCCCCCAAGATCAGGCAACAACAAGGCCCGGGCACCGAGTCATCCCCCATTCCCCTGGGTGCGTCAGTTGCATAGAAAGGTATAGTTGGAAGGGACCTCCAGGGTCATTTGGTTCAACCCTCTGCTCAATGTAGGATTCACTCAACCATCTCAGACAGATGTCGGTCTAGCCTCTGATTGAAGACTTCCATTGAAGGAGAACTCACCACCTCTCGTGGCAACCTGTTCCAATAATTGATCACCCTCACTATCAAAAAGTGTTTTCTAATATCTAATCTGTATCTTCTCTCATTCAGTTTCATTCCATTGCTTCTAGTCTTTCTTTGTGCAAATGAGAACAGGGCCGCCATCAGGGCATTACTGCCATTACTGTTGTATGGGGCCTGTGAACAGCAGTAAGGAGCAGGGGCCCGGTCCAGGGCCCCTTTGCTCTTGTGCTTTCACTCACCGGGCCCCGGGGTATTGTGTGCCACCGCCGCTGTGTGCCTGTGTGGCGCCGCTGTGTGCGTCTCCTCCTCGCAGTGAGCCTTGGAGCTGCATGGTTGTCAAAACTGAATGGCGTGCAGCTCCAGGGGAGTCCCTCCTCCCCTTCAGTGATGCGCTGGAGATGGCCGTATGCAATGACGTCATCGCGTACTCGCCAGCATCCAGCGCAAGGATTCTGCCAGGTCAGAAGTGGAGCTACAGGGATCGTATAGGAGGTAAGTATGAAAACTTTATTTTTTTTATACAATTAAATGGTTTTGGGGGACAGTGCATGATGAACTGGGAGTGTGGGGGGGAGCTAATGATGAACTGGGAGTGGGGGGGGGCTAATGATGAACTGGGTTAAAATGATGAATTGGGAGTGGGGCTAGGGAGAGCTAATGATGAATTGAGAGTGGGGAGAGCACATGATTAACTGGGAATGGGGGTGGGAAGAGCTAATGATGAATTGGGAGTGGGGGGTGGAAAGAGCAAATGACAAAGTGAGGGTGGGGAGAGCAAATAATGAATTGAGGGTGGGGGAGCGCAAATAATGATGACTTGAGGGTGGGAGATAGGGGACAGCAAATGATGAATTGAAGGTGGGGGAGGGAAGAGCAAATGATAATGAATTGAGGGTGGGGGGCAACAAATGATTGATTGGTGGTGGGGAGAGTAAATAATGAAGTGGGGATGGGAGAGAGAGAGGACATGACAAAATGAATTGGGGCGGAGAGGGGCATGTTAATGAAACAGGAGAATGGGGGACATTGAGGGTGACGGAGTGTAGCTGGTAATGAATTGGGGAAAGCGTACAGGTTCTAATTAAATTAGATAAATTTATTTGCATTTTGCAGTGAGAAATAAGTATTTGATCCACTACAACCATTATGAGTTCTGGCTCCTACAGATCTGTTAGATGCTCCTAATCAACTCGTTACCTGCATTAAAGACAGATGTCTTACATAGTCACCTGTATAAAAGACTCCTGTCCACAGACTCAATTAATCAGTCAGACTCTAACCTCTACAACATGGGCAAGACAAAAGATTCAACATCGATCTGGGGCGCCTTGCAAAATCTCACCTTGTGGGGTATCCTTGATCATGAGGAAGGTGAGAGGTCAGCCTAAAACTACACGGGGGAACTTGTTAATGATCTCAAGGCAGCTGGGACCACAGTCACCAAGAAAACCTTTGGTAACACATTATGCCTTAAAGGTTTAAAATCCTGCAGTGACCGCAAGGTCCCCCTGCTCAAGAAGGCAAATGCGCAGGCCCGTCTGAAGTTTTCCAATGAACGCCTGGATGCTGTGGTCAGATGAAACAAAAATTGCGCTCTTTGGCATTAACTCAACTCGCCGTGTTTGGAGGAAGAAGAAGGATGAGTACAACCCTAATAACATCGTCCCAACTGTGAAGCATGGTGGGGGAAACATTATATTTTGGGGGTGCTTTTCTGCAAAGGGGACATGACGACTGCACCGTACTGAAGGGAAGATGGATGGGGTCATGTATCGTGATATTTTGGCCAACAACCTCCTTCCCTCAGTAAGAGCATTGAAGATGGGTCGTGGCTGGATCTTCCAGCAAGAGAATGACCCAAAACATACAGCCAAGGCAACAAAGGAGTGGCTCAAAAAGAAGCACAGTAAGGTCATGGAGTGGCCTAGCATGTCTCCAGACCTTAATCCCATAGAAAACTTATGGAGGGAGTTGAAGCTCTGAGTTGCCAAGCGACAGCCTCAAAATCTTAATGATTTAGAGATGATCTGCAAAGAGGAGTGGACCAAAATTCCTCCAGACACGTGCAGAAACCTCATCATCAACTAAAAAAAAACGTCTGACTGCTGTGCTTGCCAACAAGGGTTTTGCCGCCAAGTATTAATTGTTGTTTGCCAGAGGGATCAAATACTTATTTCTCACTGCAAAATGCAAAAAAAATCTAATTTATACAATGTGATTTTCTTGATTTTTTTGGGATATTCTATCTCTCAATTTTAAAATTAACCTACCCTTAAAAATTATAGACTGTTCATCTCTTTGTCAGTGGGCAAATTTACAAAAACAGCAAGGGATCAAATACTTATTTCCCCCCACTGTATATATAATATATATATAAATAAAAATGAACGTTGCATTCTAATACACGCATGTTTTTATATACCTACTATGGTTTTATATACCAGCTGTTGGATGTAAAAGCAACACACGCTATACCCATCATTGCCTCATAAATTCTGCAATTTAGTGACGTCAAAAGAACAATTGGTTGAAAAAATATTTCCCAATATTCAAACCAATTATAAGAATCACGATTGGCTGTGTGAACGAGCTATTGTTGCGGCCAAGAACAAAGACATCTACGAACATAACAATATTATTCAGTCTAACATTCAAAGCGAGGCAGTCACATACAAGCCCGTCGACACTGTTGTGGAAGCACATGAAGAGGTTAATTATCCAACAGAATTTTTGAATTCACTCCATCTGCCGGGGATGCCACCGCATGTACTGCAGTTCAAAATCGGCGTGCCAATCATGTTGCGAAATATCAACCAACCAAAGCTTTGCAACCGCACGCAGCTTGCAGTAAAACAATTAATGAGCAACGTCATTGAAGCAACAATCTTGACAGGACCTTTCAAAGGTGAAGATGTCTTCATTCCTCACATTCCTATGAGTCCAATGCATATGCCATTTCAATTTAAGAGATTACAATTCCCAATTCGATTGGCGTTTGCAATCACCATCAACAAAGCTCAGGGCCAATCTTTAGAATTGTGCGGTTTAAATCTAGACACTGATTGCTTCTCACGTGGACAATTATATGTTGCATGTTCTAGAGTCGGCAAACCAGACAATCTCTCTATCTACACAGTCAATGGAACAACAAAAAATATTGTATACCTACAAGCATTGTGAAATGAAATAGTTTAGAAATGTGCGCGCTCTCTTTTCTTTCTTTTCCATTTAACCAGACTGAGCCACAGCAACGCGTGGATGTGGTACAGCTAGTACATAATAGAACAGGTGTGAGAGATTAATTTTCCTGAGGAGCTACATGAGAGACTGACTGTTGTGGAGTCCGCACCAATAGGCTGAAATTAATTCTGCTCAATATTAATATTAACATATTAATTATAATTTTTTTTATATTAATTGTATAACTTAATATTGAGCAGAATTACGCAATCAGTAAGTGCTCACTATAGGTCAATGTTATATAGTGTTTCCTGTTAAAGTCATCTGACACTTCTCTGCCAATCAAATACCACATAGAAAAAAAACATCTACAAATTCATGAATATCATTAAAACCTGAAAAGGAAATGATTATATTCCACAAGGGAGAAGTGCACACATGATTCAATGGCAAGTACATAGAGACAGAGCAAAAAAAAAGAAAAACATTTTTTTAGTATCTTAGACAGACTACACATAATGATATATGAGATCGTGTTTCACATTCATTCATTCCAAAAGGTGTCTGTAGCAAGTAAATCCACCAGAATTCTTGATTTAACAGTTTTCTATGGTGGTCTCCGCCCCTATGGGGTTCATAAACCCTTTCAATTCCTGTGACCCTACATTGGGTCGTATCCCCATTATGATGTATAGAGAATTGTTTTGATGCTGCAGAGCACTTAAAAAGTAATTTATTGGCGGCATTGGACAGGTGTCTCCTAATTGTGGTCTTTAAAGCACCTGTCGCGCAACCAATATACTGGATATTGCATGTTAAACAAGTAAGTAAATATATAACATGTGTAGTGTTACAGTTAATGAAGTTCTTAATTTTATATGTTGAATTAGTAGCAGTAGATATAAATTAATTTGTATTGGTTACATGTTTACAGCAGGTGCAAACTTTATGTCCACATTTAAAAAAAACAGTAGTATGGAGCCAGGTATTTTGTGTTTGTCTTTCATTCAGGTAAAGACTTGGCGAGAGAATACTACCCAAAGTGGGAGCTCTGGTAGCTGAAAAACATGATGTAGCAAGTAAAGTTAAATTTGTGGCTGTGCTCTTAGTATATGAAATGATATGAACACCACCTGGAGTGAATATAAGAGAGATGTCTAGAAAATCAATTTTACATTTTTGCATATTAGGCGTAAATTTAAAATTCATATCATTGTTATTAAGATGCTTAACAAAATTCTCAGCCTTATCTTCGTCCCCCTCCCATATCAGGAGCAGGTCGTCAATGAAGCGACCATACCACCTGACATGGGAGTGGAAGCCCGAGGGGGCTAAGAAAAAAAAAAAATCTCTTCCCAAACCGCTATATAAATATTTGCTATGGACGGGGAAAATCCCGCCCCCGTAGGCGCTCCACGTCTTTGCAAGTAAAAAATTCCATTAAAGCAGAAGAAATTATGGGACAATAAAAATTCAGTTACCATAAGAATGAATTCCTTAATGGCTTTAGATAGCTAGGCGTTTTTTTTAACTAACTGCTGCAAATAGAGATCTAACCAAGCACTAAGTCTCTCACATAAATTACCAATTCCCACCACTATGGGACACATGGAAGGGGGGAATTGTTGTTTGTGAACTTTTGGAAGGGAATGGAAAATGGGTGTAACAAATTGATCTTGAGATAAGCGCTCTGTTATTGCTCAAATATTAACTCCTTCCTTGAGAAGATGCTTAAGTTCAACAGAAAATTTATGGGTGGGATCGAAACTAAACTCTTGGTAAATCTCTGTATCTGCCAATATAGAAAGATTATTTTTTTCGTATAAGCCAGCATTAAATAGGACAACAGCCCCTCCCTTGTCCGCACTTCGTATCAATAAGTCCTTATTGGCCAGGAGATTATTTAGAGCATTTTTCTCCTTTACTGTAATATTAGAAAATAGTGTGTCCTTTAGTACTGTCTATTAGAGAATGGAGTTCTTCCTCAATTATATCCTGAAAATTGTCCAAAACAGAGGGACGTGATTGCACAGGATAAAAAAATGGATTCTTAATTCTGAAAGATGTATTCATGTCGACGGTATTATCCAGAGATTCACTACCAAGATGATATAAATTCAAAAGGGAACATTGTTCTCTGAAGCTATGAATGTTGGACACAGACGTGACCATGGGTTCTTTCTCTGTTTCAATCTTAGCTAATTCTTTTGCAGATTTTTCCTCATCCAAAAAATGGCAGCTCAAAGCAAGAGTCCTAGCAAATTTATTTACCTCCTAATAAGGTTTTGTATATGTGAAATTCATTAGTAGGGGAAAAAAAGTCCTTTAGATAAGAGTAATAATTCCGCATCACTGATTATATAGCTAGAGAGATTAACTACTGGCAAGGTTAGTTGCTTTTCAGCCGAGTTGTAGGTATGCTGAGATCTCTTGTGCTTCCTGCTGCCCCGCCTTGATTTCTTACATTTTTGTTTCCGGGATATAGTCTCGTCCACTTTAGTTGCCTCTGTTATAAACTGTGTTACGTCTTGGAGCACTAGGTGGTGGAAATTCTGAGGAAGAATCAAAAAAATTCTGCATAAGTCTGAAGACTTATCACTTTTGACCGGACAACCCCTTTAACTTTATAAAATGTGTTGCTTTTCTGATGGTTAGTGCTGCACTCACTCATTACATATAAGTGCATTACTCTGTCAATAAGGGCTCGCTCACACGGTCGTCGATTCTCTCATGCGAGAGAATAGGGACGATTATGCTAATGTAACTCGAATCAAACTCTGTTAGAGTTTGAGCCAAGTGTAATCTTTGTGTGATCCAATTCTCTCGCATGAGAGAATTGTATCACAGGTGCGGAGAAGAAGGAGAACTTAATTTCTCCATTCTTTGTGTCCACGGGATGACATCCGAGTGCAGTCCGATATTTTACACATACAAGTCTATGGATAAGGGTGCCAGTGATCCGTTGCATTTGCCACATGCTGCGATTTTTTTTCTCATGCCGAATCAGCATAAGAAAATAATTGCAGATCTGCACTGCCCTATATTATAACATTGGGCCTAGTGCTATCTGATCAAACATCAGATAGTTCTCGGCCGTGTTATATGGTGTGAGATCTTATTGTAATAAATTAACTTTCTTTTAATTTGGAACAGCTGAGATCATGTTGGTTTATTATCCAAAACAGAACCCCCCTCCTCTATTACTGACAGCTGTAGATGGTCATTTACTCTCCTGCAGTAAACACATTTCCTTTGTGTAAAATGATTGTGGAAGGACTCATGTGCCGGACTCACCAAAATCATCTGTGTCTTCAGGACCTATGGAAAGCATGGGACCCAAGTTTACAGACATTCAGCCCTATCTATCTATATAATTGTCTTATTCCGTTTGTCTGTCTAGGAAATCCCGCTTCGCCGATTGGTCCGGCCGCAGCCAATCAGCGACGCGGCATTTCACAAAAAGATGGCAGCCGTTAGCGGCTCATCTGCAGCCGGGAGATGAAGCTGGCTGCTCGCAGCATACGTCCCCCGACCGGAGGCGCCGCTGACCCCCATGCGGCTACTGTCGGGAGATCAGCGGCTACGGCCGCTTATCTCCGGACAGTAAAAGTGACGCCCCTCCCCTCCTCTACTCTCTCCTCCCCTCCTCTCCTCTCCTCCTGTCCCTCCCCCCGCTCAGGACCCCGGCACCATACTTACCCCTCCCCTCTCCTCCTCTCCCCTCCCTTCCTCTCCTCCTCTCCTCCTCTCCCCCCCCCGCTCAGGACCCCGGCGCCATACTTACCCCTCCCCGTGCCTGAGCAGCAGCTCCTGTGTCTTCCGCTGCTGCTGTGTGACGTGTCAGATCAGAGAGCGCGGTGACGTCTTTACACCGCACTCTCTCCTGACCGGTTACAGCGCACAGCGGGAACATGCGGGCTACGCTGGAGTCCAGAGGAGCAGCTGACAAGTGAGGCGAGTATTGGATTTTTTTTTTTTTTTATTGTATGGGGCCATAGGGCATTAAATGGTGGGGTGGGGAAGTGTGACATCGTGGAGGGGCCATTATAAGGGAAGGGGGATGTGACATCCAGCATGGGGCATTATAACGGATGGGGGATGTGACATCCTGCATGGCGCATTATATGAGGGGGGGGGGGGGTTGACATCCAGCATGGGGCATATTCAAGAATACCCGATGCGTTAGAATCGGGCAACCATCTAGTCTCTCTTATATAAGCTTTCATCACAGCAACAAACTAACCATTACGCCCAAGCAAGACCATGGCACTTCTATTTGCAAACAGACACTGAATTCTCAAGCCAACGCACAAGTTCTTCTTTACCAGATCCCATGAGATCTCTTGGCAACAGGATCCCTCCACATCCGCCGATCTGGGCTGCCAACCGTCCAGAAATTACAGGACAGTCCATAAATACAGGGCACATTTTTGCCCTGCTTGTAAAAAAAAAAAAAAAATGAAGGCCACCGTCCCTGAATTTTTCTCTTCCCATCCTACACCAGGTATACGGTATGGAGAGAGATATCTATTCCTAGGGGAGGGAGAGTTTATTATAGAGTAGAAGAAGAACTTCTGATCACTCCAAAAAATAAACCAAAAAGAGATAGATAGGATGACTGAGACAGATTTGTCGCCTTAGGCCTCTGACTATCCTGTCAGAGAACAATCTATGCCTGGTACAAATAGTCAGCCAGGTACGAGAATCACTCAACATATCCTGTGTACACCCAGGAAACTGAAGGGATATCTCTCATCAATCCATAGAACAATCCATTTGGGTTTGCAAATGACGTGTATAACATTAGTCAATTACAAGCACACATGGATAGACTTGTTGAAAAGAATTAAAACAATAGCTGGACAGATTGATGCTACTGCCATCTGCACAAGACTCATTCTGCCATTTAACCCACCCAACTGAGAAAGAAAACTCCCCTCAAAAAGCATTGGAATATGTCACCCAAGTCCAAAGTAAAATTGGAGAGGTTTTTGCTCCCCAGTCCTGGGTAAGGGTGACAAATATTCAATAAAAGGCTAAGAAATCAGTTGAGGATTACTTTGAGAGATTTAGGCAGGCAGTCGAGAAGACAGTAACGAGCCTGAAGGACCAAGGAATGGGAAAAATGTTGATTGCCATCTTGGTGTCTGGACTGAATAAGGAAACTCATTAGTTTTTGCTCATGCTGATTGACGTGAGAAGTCAGTCCCAGCACAGAGTTTGGCTAGTTCAATTCAAAGGAATGTTCAAAAGGTGGAAGAAAAGAAATTCCAGAAGGTAATAGTGGTTAAAATGCCTATAAACCCTAAAGGGGGAAAGATCAAACAAAAAAGGGTGTTCCCTGGAAGGGTGGACCTCAGTAAGGTGAGGTGATACAATTGTGATGAACTGGGTCACTTCCAGAAGAGTTTATAAACAGCAGCCAACATGTCAAATAACCAAAGAAAACCGGGTTAGAATCCCGGATAACCGGGCATTACCCAGACAGCCTACTCACAGCATATATAAAACCAAACAGAGACTAGGAGTATAAATGGCTTACAAAAGAAGATTGTTTATTAATAGATAAATATACAGTACAAAAATTCATTTTAAATATCATAAATGTAGGAGAAGGGGAAAACAAAGTGCAAAGTGCCTAAACCAAGGTCCCCAAAAGTTCACTGCATCCCATCCCAAATGCTGAGGAAGTTGCGGCCATCAGAATTTCAAGCCACACTCACCACTACAGTAGTGGTCCAAATGGATGTGGGAAAACTCCACTTGCCAAGTAGGAAACAGTATGTACTCACCGCAAAGTGAATGGGAATGCAGGGAAGGGGGGAGCCTCAGGGTAGCAGGCGCACCTCAACGCATGTTTCGCTATCACAGGACAGCTTTCTCAAGAGGAAGTGTGCATAAGAGTTTGTAGGACCTTAATATATACACCCCAAATTGGTCACATGAGCAGTCATGTGACCAGAAGGTATCAAAAGTGAACAAGCAGGAGTTTTGTAGGACCTTAATGTATACGCCCCAAATTGGTCACATGAGTAGACATGTGACCAGAAGGTATCAAAAGTAAACAGGCAGGAGTTTGTAAGACCTTAATATATACGGCCCAAATTGGTCACATGAATAGTCATGTGACCAGAAGGTATCAAAAGTGAACAAGCAGGAGTATATAGGACCATAATAAATACGCCCCAACTTGGTCACATGAGTAGTCATGTGACCAAAAGTAAACAAGCAGGACCTACGGTGGCGCATGCGTGGCAGTGCCGACATCCCGAGCGTGGACCCCAGCAGTCACGGTCCCCGACACGTCACCCCTGATAAGGAAGGGTCTGGAGTTAGTAAAAGGAGGATACTGACAGCGGATCAATGCCCGGGACCGGGAAGCCGCGGCGCATGCGCACAGTGGTCACTGCGCCTCAGCAATGCTCCTAGTCAATGCTCCTAGATGTAAAGGCCCATCCAGACTAGCCCTGCAGAGGGTAGGAAGAATTAACCACCATTACCCCCAAAGGTATAATTAGAACATGCATACAGAAATAACACATATTACAATAATACAGATATGTAAATATATCACTGTGTATAATTATAGTGTCCATAGAAATTTCCATATATTCATCCTGAGTGACACTACACCGGAGCATCCAAGGCACCCATGTGGTCCACATGAAAACCCTCCAGGGGCAGAGGAAAACATCAGGATATTGAAAAATCGGGCCTGCAAACTCTATAGAGAAAAAAGGAGGAAAAAGTGAAAAAACATTATTAAAACCAATTAGTTAAAAAGAACCCCAAAAAAGGGGGGAAAGAATTAAAAGCACAAAAAGCGTCATGCTAACAAATAGAAAAATAGGGGCTCCCAGAGGAGCAGGAGAACATTCTATCACTACAGAAACGATGAGAAAACCAAGCAGGCCCCATGGGGACACCGTATCTAGGGTTGAAATCCATCTGGCCTCTTTTTGGGCCAAAATCTGTTTGGTATTTCCACCCCGGGAGCCCAAGTGTAAAATGTCTATGCCGCGTACCCTGAGAGCTGGGGTCGCTGCCGTAATACTTATGGAAATGGCGCGGAAGCGTCCTCAGCTCCCAGGGGTCAGCGACCGTATTTGCACCACGAATGTCACGCACGTGCTCCCGAACTCTCACCCTGAGCTCCCTTGTGGTCAAACCAACATAAATTAGTTGGCAGTCACAGGTGGCATAGTATATAACGTGGGTCGAACCACACGAAATATACTTAAGAAGCGTAATCGCGGTGCGTGTGGTACCCAGGATGAAGAGAAGACTACAACTCCTCTTCATCCCGGCTACCACGCGGTGAAAAAAATAAATAAAAAAGGTAAAAATAAAAAAACTTGTATACTCACCTCTCCGGTCTTCTCCTGGCCACGTCCTCTCTCCTCGGCGTCCCGCGGTGTACTTGCAGGACCTGCGGTGACGTCATTTAGTCAGCTGACGGTCAGGGGTCAGGGGATGGTCGCGTGACCATCAGCTGACTGAATGACGTCACCGCAGGTCCTGCCAGTACACCGCAGGACGCCGAGGAGAGAGGATCGCAGCCGGGAGGAGACCGGAGAGGTGAGTATACAGGTTTTTTTATTTTTAACTTTTTAATAATTTTTTTTTTTACTATAGATGCAGCATTTAAAGCATCTAAGTTGGTCACACAATATAAATCCATGCCAGTTGCATGGATTTATATTGTGTGACCAACTTGTCAAGTGACTTGTCACTTTTCCGAGTAATGCTCAAAATCGCTTGGAAAAGTGCTTGAAAAAACGCATGCGTTTTTGCATGTAAAAACGCTGAAAAAACGCTTCTCTCTGGCAGAAAAAATGCATGCAAATCTGCATGCGTTTTTTTCTGCCCGAGAGAGGCAAAAATGCTTTGCATCAAATCTGCTACGTGGGCACATAGCCTAAGGCCCCAAAGAAAAAAGGGCAGGAAATCAATAGAAATTAAAGGTTTCCAGTTCTACCAGTCGTCTCCGAAATTAAGGGGGGGGTGATGCATTTGTTCACTTTACCCATTCTGATATATCTTTAACAACATAGTGTGTCTGGTGGACACTGTAGCAGCCCGCAGTGTCCAAATGAAATCTGAAGCTCCTACCCTGAAGGCCACATTATTAATTGAAGTTGTAGGCCTAGATGGTAAACCCATTACGCTCAAGAAAACAACAGAAACCTCAATAATTATAGGGCTCATCAGCACTTCACTTTCTTTCATCCTGTGACGCTATTCACTACTCATGGACTAGATGTGAGGCAGAGTGGTCAAGAGGTCCAAGGTCAAAAGCGAGCAAGGTACATCAACGACAGAGGGGATAGGGCAAATGTAATGTGATGCTAGTCGCTACTCATGGACTAGCTGTGAGACAGAGGGTCAAGAAGTCCAAGGTCAAAAGCAAGGAAGGGATGTCAAAGATGGATATGACAAACAGATAGTAAGGGGTAAAGGGTCTGGTAACTAAAGTCAGACTACGCCAAAGGTAAGAGGGTTATACAAACGGGTAGTCGAAAGGCAAATCCAGGGGTGGATTAAGAGAAGCCAAGGCCCCGGACAGTTTAGAAGGTGTGGGCTCCCCCACTGCCCAGGTACCCGATGTGTCACGTGACCGGTCACGTGACTAACACAGGTGCTCTGGTGCACATCTGTAGATGAAAAGTGACAGATAGCAATTTTTTCCCTTATGTATATAACATAGTACTATACATAATAGAGCAGGGGTGGGAGATTAATTTTCCCGAGGGGCCACATGAGAGACCATGACTGTTGTGGAAGCCACACCAATAGGCTGAAATTAATTCTGCCCAATATTAATATTAATATAAAAAAATAATTCTAATTAATATGTTAATTGTATGACTTAATATGATGCAAAATTAAATATGCTGACATCCCCCTGTACATTGTATGAGCCCCCATATAGCCCCCTCAATCAACAACCAAAGCGATCAACCTATAGGGCCCTTATACATGCAAACCATAACCAAAACACCCTTAAAAAATTATCTTTTTTTAGCTTGTTTAAAAATCCATATACCTCAACCATGGACATGGACTACGTATACATATATACTGTGACAAAGTCACTGGCAAAGTACTGAAGGGGAGGAATAAGGGGTTAATCAGCCATCTTTAGTGCTAGGATGATTGAACACCTGAAGAGATGAAGGAGGTCAGAAGATAAAATTCACAGCCTTTAGAGCATTTGGAGTGGGGTGGGCCTGGAGGTGAAAGCTCTGAGCTGTTTGTTTCACATGTGCTGGATATATGGGGATTGCAGGTCTCCTGGATTGAATGTCTTTGTTAAAAGACATGGAAGCTGGATTCTAAGCCAGGTGGGCTTTCCAGCACTATTGTATGGACTTGTTATTTTATGTTCTACCTTCTGCCGACAAAGGCTGTATTTTGTTTGCTGGTGACATCGTTTATGAGGATTGCAATAAACTAGCTGCACTTTAAATAGAAATGGTTCCTGTGTCTGCCTCTTTAAGAAGCTGTGTGAGTAGATCTACCACAATACATATATATATAGCCTCTATGCGGCATGAGAAGATGTGTACTTAGCTTAATGGCATCATCTTCCAACGCTTTTTCCCCTCTTTTGGTCATTCAGGGTTTCATCAGGGAATTCCTTCAATCAGGACAAGAAAAGGAGACCATAAGCTGTACTGCAATGAGGATAACAGCTCACAGACCCAGGCAAAATGCCCCACATAGCCCCCTACATACAATATGAACCCCCCCACATAGCCTCCTATATACCGTATGAGCCCCCACATAGCTGCTTATATACAGTATGTACCCCACATAGCCTCCTATATACAGTATGAGCCCCCACATAGCTGCCTATAAACAATATGAGCCCCCACATATCCCCTATATAGAGTATGAGCCCAAACATAGCTGGTTATATACAGTATGAGCCCCCACATAGCTGCCTCTATACAATATTAACACCCATATAGCCCCTATATGCAGTACAAACCCTCACATAGCCCATATATATAGGCACACATCCCATACACATATTAATAAAAATAAAAAAAACAACACAATCACCTCGCTCCCGTACCTCCGATGCTGTGCTCCAGTACCCGGGGCTCCACTTCTTCTCATGGCTGGCGCATACAAGCTGACGCCTGCGCGATGACATTCTGCTGGCTCCGGCTGATGATGTCATCACGCTCACGTCAGAGGCATCGGGAGCTCCCTTAGCATTACGTAGCCATTCAGCATAGTTGACAGCGCAGCGACAGGAAAGCTCCCTGCCCGAAGATGTGCATCGCCGGCGGAATCATACAAAACATTATAATGGCCGTGGGCCCCCCAGAGCCCCAGGCCCTGGGCGGTAGCCCAGATTGCCCTCTTTATAATCCACCTATAGTGACAGCCTTTGAGATATTTGTAAACAGCTATTAAGTCTCCTCTCAGTCTTCTCTTTTGCAAGCTAAACATTCCCAAATCCTCTAACCGTTCGTCATAGGACATTGTCTGCAGACCAGTCACCATTCTGGTCACTCTTCTCTGAACTTGCTCCACTTTCTTCATGTCTTTTTTAAAATGTGGTGCCCAGAACTGGACACAGTATTCCAGATGAGGTGTGACCAAAGAGGAATAGAGGGGGATAATTACATCACGTGATCTAGACTGGATGCTTCTGTTAATGCAACTCAGAATTGTGTTTTTCTTTTTTGCTGCTGCATCACACTGTTGATGCATGTTCAGTCTGTGATCTATTAGAATTCCCAAGTTTTTTGACATGTGCTGTTGCTTAGCCCTATTCCTCCCATTCTGTATATGTTTTTTTTTCAATTTTCTTGCCCAGATGTAGGACTTTGCATTTCTCCATTAAAAACCATTCTGTTAGTTGCTGCTCACAGTTCCAGTTTAAGATCTTTTTGAATCCTCTCTCTCTTCTCTAGTATTAGCTATTCCTCGTAGCTTTGTGTCATCAGCAAATTTAATCAGTTTACCCTCAATTCCTTCATCTAAGTCGTTGATAAATATGTTGAACATCACAGGGCACAGAACAGAGCCTTGTGGTACCCCACTTGAGTTATTCTTCCAACTGGATATGCAACCATTTATGAACATCTTTGGGTCCGATCACTAAGCCAGTTATGAAGCCACCTAACAGTTGCGTTGTCCATTCCATAGTTGGTCATTTTTTCAATAAGGATGGTATGAGATACTTTGTCAAATGTTTTGCTGAAGTCAAGATATACTATATCTACTGTGTTTCCCTGATCCACCCAGTCAGTGAATCTGTCATAGAAGGAAATTAAGTTAGTCTGACACTACTTATTAGTTACAAACCGATGCTGGCTCTGGTTAATCACTTCATTCTCATAAAGGTATTTGCATACAATAATTTATTCAAAGATCTTTCCTGGTATAGAAGTGAGGCTCACAGGCCTTTAGTTCCATGGGTCTACCTTCTTCCCCTTTTTGAAGATAGGGACAACATTCGCTCTTCTCCAGACTTCTGGGACTTCTCCTGTTCTCCAAAAATTTTCAAAGATTATGGGGTTTGGTTCAATAATTTCCTCTGCAATCTCCTTCAGTACCATAGGATGTAATTCATCTGGACCTGGAGACTTTAATTAATTTATGTTAGCTAAGTATTCCCTCACTATCTCTGTTTATAGATAGTGTGGATTCTTCTATTCCTTCAGTAGCACAGTGAATATCAGTTGATGTTACATATACTTTCTGAGAGAAAACTGATGCAAAATAGGAATTTAAAAGTTTGGTCTTCTCAGCATAATTTTTACCACTTTACCATTTTCATCCTGTAAAAATCCTATAGCATCTTTGACTTTTCTTTTACTTTTGACATACCCTTAAAATCCTTTCTTAATGCTTTTGACGTCTCTTGCAAGCCTTAATTCATTATCACCTTTGGCTAATCTGATGCGTGCCCTACAGGTTCTGCAGACAGCATTATAATCTTCTTTAGATATGCCTTCCTCTTTACATTTGATAAACATTTCTTTCTTCCTTTTTAGCATGTGTTTAAGTTCTGTGCTCATCCATCCTTGTTTCCTTAAATGCTTCCTATTCTTTCCTCTTTTAGGGATTAACAATTGTGCTTTGAGGATTTAATTTTTCAAAATTTCCCATCCTTCCTGGACATTTCTGTCCTTAAGGACATCCAGCCATTGGATCCCTCCTATTCTCTTTCTGAGTCGCTTAAAATCTGCCTTTCTGAAATCCAAGCTTGAAGTCTGACTCTTCACATGTCTTCCTCCTCCAAATATCCAAAATTCTATAATAGCATGATCGCTGCCTCCTAAGGTCCCAGCCACCCTTACCTCCTCAACCATTTCCTCCCTGTTTATGAGGATTAGATCCAAGGTAGCAGGTCCCCTTGGTCTCTCTTCTATTTTTTGGAAGATAAAGCTGTCAGCAAGAGAGGATAAGAATTTGCTGGAACTATTACTTTTGCCTGAGAGAGATTCCTAACAAATGTCTGGATAGTTGTAATCTCCCATGATCACTACTTCATATTTTTTTGATAACTTGGCCATCTGATGCATAAAGAGTTCATCCATTTCTTCAGCTTGCCCAGGTGGCCTGTAGTAAATGGCTACAATGATGTCCTTTCCATTGTTCTCTCCTTGTATTCTTATCCAGTTTCCACATAACTCCCAGTCTCTGAAGCTTCAATCTCTGTGCAGATATACGCTTTTCTAACATACAATGCGACACTTCCTACCCATTAATTAAGTCTGTTTCTTGCAAATAAGTTGTATCCTTCTAGCCTTGTATTCCAATCATGTGTATCGTCCCACCAAGTTTCAGTGATGCCAATGACATCAGATTTCTTTTCCTGCGTTAGTAGATCCAATTCTCCTTGTTTGTTGCAATGCTTTGTGCATTTGTATAGAAACGTCTTCATTTGTAATCGGTTTCTCTTTCTCCAATATTTTTATTATTCAGATTTTTTTTTGTTCTTCCTTTCCACTTCTAATAGCAGAGCTTTTAATAGTATTTGTTTGCTGTATGGCTTTCCCTGACCTTTTACTTCCCTTCCCATAATGTTTTAGTTTAAAGCTCTTCTGATGAGTGTAGCAAGACGACTTCCAAATATGTGTTTTCCTGTCTTGGTAAGGCGCAGCCCATCTCTAGCAAGTAGTCCATCGTATAGGTAATTCACTCTGTGATCAAGAAATCCAAATCCTTGCTGATGGCACCATCAACATAGCCAGTTGTTTACCTGTAGAATCTTGCTCCACCTCCTTGTTCCACGGCCATCCACTGGGAGGATGGATGAGAAGACCACCTGCGCTCCCAGTTCTTTCACTTTTTTGCCTAAGTCTTCAAAGTCACTGCAGATGGTTTCCAGGTCCTTTCTTGTGGTGTCATTTGTCCCCACATGTATTAGCAGGAATAAATATGCATACCCTTAAGTAAATACTTTGTTGAAGTAACCTTTGAAGTTATGACTGAATTCAACATGGCACATCTAGAATTGGCACTCTTGCAATCTTTGCCCACTCTTCCTTGCAGTATCACTCCAAATCAGTCAGATTGTGAGGGCATTTTGTGTACAGCGTCCTTTTCAGGTCATCCACAGATTTTCTAAGGGAATCACGTCTGAGCTCTGGGCTGGGCTACGCCATTCCAAAAATTTGATCTTGTTCTGAAGAAGCCATTCTTTTGTTGATTTAGAGGTAAGCTTAGGGTTGTTGTCATACTGAAAGGGAAAATTAATCTTCAGCTTTTTAGCAGAGACCAGAAGGCTTTGATGCAAATTGACTGATTTAGAACTGTTCATAATTTCCTTCACATTGACTAAAGCAACAGTTACAGCTGCCGAAAAACAGCTCCAGCAAATAATGTTACCTTCACCATGCTTCACTGTAGGTATGCTATCCTTTTGGTGATGCACAGTGTTGGCTTTGCGCCAAATTCACCTTGGAATTATGACCAAAAAGTTCAACCATGGTCTCATCAGCCCATAACATGTTTTTCTACATGTATTTGGTATACATGATGTAGGTTTTGCCAAAACATAGATGGGCTTGGATGTTTTTCTTTGTAAGAAAAGGCTTACCTCTTGCCACACTACCCCACAGGCCAGACATATTAAGAATACAGGAGATTGCTGTCACATGCAATACACAACCAGTACCTAAAATCCTGCAGCTCCTTTATTGTTGCTATAGGTCTCTTGGCAGCCTCCTGGACCAATTCAATTTTCTTCTGGTCTTTTATCAATTTTTGAGGAATGTCTAGTTCAAGGTAATGTCACTGTTGTAAAAAACATCACAGAAAAATATAAAGCCTTACCAACACCAGGTCAGATTACCAATGCACTAGCAGGATGCAGCAGACCCCCATGATAAAGGCCCTGGGAAATACTGATGCAGACAGCCACTCACTAACCTACTAATTCATGGAGGGAGATGCTACTAAGTATTATACAGTAGTGTTCAAAATAATAGCAGTCCAATATGACTAACCATATTAATTAGTGTTTTAGGTATAAATTATATTACCACATGTCAAACAATTTGCCAGTTGGTGCAGTGGAATCTAAGAAAAGCAACAGACCCGGCATTCATGATCTGCATGTTTTTGAGTCTGTGTATTTGAATAATTAATTGAAAGGGGGTGTGTTAAAAATAATAGCAGTGTGGAGTTCAATCACAGAGGTCAATCATTCTGTGAAGAAACAGGTGTGAAGCAGGTGGTCATTATTTAAGGGTGATGCCAGCACATGTTCTCCTTGAAAGCCTGAGAAATATGGGATACAATTTGCAAAAGAACACATCAACTGGCCTAAAGAGAAATGGAGAAACATTTTGTGGACTGATGAAAGTAAAATTGTTCTTTTTGGGTCCAAGGGCCGCAGACAGTTCGCAGACGATCCCCAAACTCTGCATTCAAGCCACAGTACACTATGAAGTCAGTGAAGCAAGGTGGTGCAAGCATCATGATATGGGCAGGTTTCTCTTACTATAGTACCGGACCTATTTACCGCATACTAGGGATCATGGACCAGAGGATAAGTGAGATGCACAGTGTCTGGCTTACTGCCTATTGATGACGCCATTGATGATTGATACTATTAGATATGACAGGCTTGTCCAGCACTATTATAAGTGCACCCCACAAAGACAGACGCCCCAATTCACCCAGCCAGCACTGTTGTGCCAAATTTAAACCACTATTTGATGACAGTCTTCACAGTGTTACATGGTATATCTAATGCTTTGGAAAAATATTTGAAGGAAAAGGTAGGAGGATTTGCTGGCTACTTCAATGTGGATGAGCTGGATCACGCTACCTTAAAATTTTTACACCCTCCTCCTGACGGATAACTTTCAACAATGAGATCCCTTTGCGGTGTTGTAAGCTGTTTATGAACCATGGCTTTTACTGTCAAATGCAGTGAAGAAAAGGAAAATCCTAGTAGAACAGCTTAGCTTCATATGTGGTTAATCAGAATCATTGTTAATGATGGCAACTGTGTACTGACTATTATTTAACATGTATAAATGTGATTGGCTAATTCTGAACACAATCACGTCCCCAATTAAAAGAGGGTGTTCACCACATTCAACCACATTATTTTAGGTTTCATTTTTCCCCTCAAAATGATTTTAGTTTTTTTGCAATGGATTTGTACAGGTTAAGGGTGACATTAAGGGTGGAAAAAGTTGTAAAATGATTCTTCTTGGTGTATTTTTTTTACATGACCAAAACCTGGCATTTTAACAGGGGTGTGTAGAATTTTTATATCCACCATAAGTGGGGAAAACCAGTGGTCAGTGGCATGGCAAAACCGAACTACTGATAAAAATATCTGAGAAGGTCAGTGGAGAGACTAAACCACCTCTCAATGGAGGTAGCATATAGGATACTAAACATTGTTGAGGTTCCTGGTGATGTTGAGGAGACTAAATCACCCATTGGTATGGAAGAAACCACCTTTCGTGATTTAAGATAATGGAAATATATTTTTTTGTGGTCGCTTTGTATGAAGACTAAAATGAGAGAAGTGAGACTTGCATCCATCTGACATTTATTCCCCAACGAAAGCAAATTTCAGGGAACAATCTCAAATTATATACTTTCACTTACACAAATGTAGCAGGCAAATTTCTGTGGAAAAATTGACCACCCTATCTAGAGAAACTCAGTTCGGGTCACAGAAAAGAACTATTCACAATTTCTTATTATAACCTATAAGGGCATCTTGTTTATATAAGAACAGTGGTGGCTATCTGTATTTTATTGTATGGTCCTCAATTGTTTAAAATCTGTTTGTTTTTATTTGTATATATAAATTACTACTTCTAACGTGCACAACGCATGATTAACATAAAAATATTGAATTATCAGTTGATTTGTTGGTTTTCAGGCATTTTGGCCAGGATTACACCTCTACGCCCTGCCTGTGTCATATATTAATGCACACGATCGCAAACCTTGCCTGTACAAGTTCAGATCGCAGCCTGATGTGTATTGGGTTAGTATAAGTCACATAACATAATAATGCTGTGAAATCCATGATACAGAATGTGTGTGAGCCACCAGAACTTTTACTCTTAAAAACTGTTTTGTTCATTGGCAATACAGCAACTGAAAACAACATTTACAATGTGTAAGCAATTATTTAGTTATAATAAATAATATTGTTTTTTTTAATTTCTTGCGCATATTTCATTATTTTCATGTGTTTCCTCTGTCTAAAATGGGCAATAGAGGGAGTGTATGACACTGGCATGTTGCATCCAATCCGATTTCTAAAACCTCAATGTGAACTTTGAAATTGTTAGAATAGAGCAATCATCAGTATCATAGGATCCATGGGCAGATGAATCTTAACCCATTAGGAATCAGTCTATTTTGAGCCATAAATTCTGTTTTGGTGCTAATTTTATGATTGCACTAAGAAATAATGTGCAATGACTTTTCTTTTTGTTTCTGGACTTGTTCTTTTTAGCACATTAAATGTTGTGCCATTCACTGTGCAGCATACATAACCCATTATATTTTATTATGTGGGTTGGTGGTATGATAGCAATAATACCAAATATGTATAGTTATTTTATGTTTTGCAAGCAAACTTCTTGGGGCACAGAATCCTGATCTCAACATCATTGAGACTGTCTGGGCCTGCTTGAAGAGAAAGAAGGATTTGTGCAAGCCTACATTCACAGATCTGTAGTTAGTTCTTCAAGATGTTTGGAGCAACCTCCTTGCCGAGCTCTTTCACAAACTGATATAGCTTTTTTACTATATATGTGTTGCAAAAAAATTATATAAATTAAAAGGGTATTCCCATCTCCAATATCCTGTCCCAATATGTAGTAGGTGTAATAATAATAATAATAATATTAGCAAATATCTCCAATTAGAAATGTAGTATAGTAGTTTTGATTCACTATCTCTTTCCTCATGTGCAGGCATCGCAGGACCTTAGGTATCCATGGTTACGACCACTAGCAACTAGCTAACTGTGGACGTAACCATGGATACTTAAGGTCCTGAGATGCCAGCACATGAGCAAAGAGAGATAGTGAATCATAAAAAATATACTACATTTTTAATCGGAGATATTTGCTAATATTACTATTATTACACCTACTACATATTGGGATAGGATCTTGGAGATGGGAATACCCCTTTAAGCAATAATTTATTTGTACACCAAAACTGTGCCAAAAAATAATACAAATTGTCCCGCATAAAACAAAGCCTCGAATAGATATGTCAGTGAAAGAATAAAAAAGATTTAACTGATGAAAAGTTTTAAGGCAAAACTTAAAAAAGTTGAATAATGAAAAAAAAAATGGCCCATTAATATGGTCCTTTCAGGCCTGATCATTAAAGGTTAAACAAAAGAACTAAAATGTAATGAATGTAATTAAAAAATAAATAACCCCCTCCCAACCCTGCAAAATACACCCAGAACACATCCAAAGTATGAAATTATTTAACCTAAAAAACATCTCCTTGTTCACATATAACATAATTACATAAAAATTACACAGTAATCTTTCAGTACACCAAATAACGCTGAAAATAATACATGTTCACCCATCTAAATCAAGGACTCGTACAGTTAAAGTATTGATTGACATATTTCTTTTTAAGATTAGTAATAAAACAAAAAAAGCTATTGAGATGTTTCTTTCTTTTTGAAGAAATGTGACAATAATAATGTTAAAGAATTCAACCCTTTGTTAGTCTTGTTCACAATGTCACTTGTTGTGGAGTAGAGGTGCTCCCGCACCCTTGTCTGGCTCGTTGGCCGAGGAAATGCTGGCACCCTGCTCGTATGGAGCAACAGCATTCATAAATATGTTCCATTTCTCCCTATATAGCTTTTAGGATTCTTTCCCAGCCCTCTCTCTGCATAATATACCAAGTGCACCATGATGAAAGTGTTTTCCTTGAGTGCCTTCCATTATTATCTAGCTATACGCAGACCCAGTGCTGAATCCACAGATGACGTCTCTCCTGTGGAGCTATAAAGAGCATTTCTCACATTATTTTCCTCCATAAAAAGAACACATTTGCTTATTCTATATCTAATAATTTGTTGTGTTGAGCAGCAGAAAATGTAAATGTCATCACCGGAGGAAGCCATTTATCAACAGAAAATATTGTTTTTCTTTTATTTGTGATCGGTCATCTAGTTAAAGTATGGTAAACGTCTATTGCCTATTGGAATAATTGATATAAAACTGGACACATTGTAATGGGATTATAGGTAATGCAAGCAAAATGACTAAAATATAGACACTGAGACAACGGATAGGTGATAAAATACACTGTGAGCACAATTATTAGAAATTTGTATTTTTGATTAATAATTTTATTATTGAACAACTACAGAGCTGTCGGTCAATCAAAAAGGTTAATAAAGCTGAAATCTGAATATTTAAGAATGTAAATGTGAGGTTTTGTTTTTCTTAGGAAAATATCAATGTGTGCAGAATTATTATGCAACTAAATAAAAAATGTTCATTGTTTATTTTCATCTGTTAACATGAGAATAATAACCAAACAGTTCAAAATGGGCAAAAATACTTTTCTACATTTAAAAAAAAAAGATATCAGTAAATACTACTTTTCAATAACAGTCATAAACTCCATCCATGGAGTCTGTCAGTTTCTTAGTTTGTTGATAATCACCTTTTTGGGCAACACCAACCACAGATCCCAGACACTGATCACAGAGGTGGCTGTTTTCCTTCACCGTAATCTCCCATTTAAGAAGGGCCCATAAGTTCTCAATAGGGTTTAGGTCAGATGAGGAAGGGGCCATGTCCTTATTCTTTCATCTTTAAGGTCTTTACTGGGAGCCGAGCAGTGGAGACTTCGATGCTGCGATGGAGAATTGTCCTGCATAAAAATCATGTTTTTATTGGAAGATGAAGATTATTTCTTTTATCACTGCTTGAAGAAAGTGTCGTCTAAAAACTGGCAGTGGGTTTGGGAGTTAATTTTGCCTATTGACATTAAACTGCTAATCACAGGAGGGGGAGTGGTCAGTCTAGCAGTAGATGAGACTTAGTCCAGGCAGTGATCATTTCCAGGTGATAAAACATTCATTGTAAGTAACAGCACACAGCTTCATCAGTGATACATCACTGAATTTAGTGTTTTAACACCCTACATCATGCTGTCCTCAGATTACATAGCAAAAACCTGCTGACAAATTCCCTTTAAAACTCTTTTTTGCCCATTTTGCCTGATGAAAACAAGCTGCCTAATAATTCTGCACATTTTGATAAAGGATTGATATCCTTTGGCCTCATACCCCCTCATTACACAAATACACATCACCTGATCTACCTCATCCAATAAGCATTCAAGTTTAATCGTAGAATCATAGAATGGTAGAGTTGGAAGGGACCTCCTGGGTCATCTGGTCCAACCCCCAGCTAAAAGCAGGATTCACTAAATCATCTCAGACAGATGTCTGTCCAGCCTCTGTTTGAAGACGTCTATTGAAGGGGAACTCACCACCTCTCGTGGCAGCCTGTTCCACTCATTGATCACCCTAACTGTCAAAAAGTTTTTTCTAATATCTAATCTGTGTCTCCTCCCATTCAGTTTCATCCCATTGCTTCTAGTTTTTCCTTGTGCAAATGAGAATAAAGATGATCCTTCTACAATGTGACAGCCCTTGAGATATTTGTAGACAGCTATTAAGTCTCTTCTCATTCTTCTTTTTTGCAAGCTAAACATTCCCAAATCCTGTAACCATTCCTGATAGGACATGGTTTGTAGACCCGGTCACAACTCTGGTCGCTCTTCTCTGAACTTGCTCCAGTTTTTCAATGTCTTTTTTAAAATGTGGTGCCCAAAACTGTACACAGTATTCCAGATGAGGTCTGACCAAAGAGGAGTAAAGTGCGATAATCACTTCACGTGATCTAGACTGTATGCTTCTGTTAATACATCCCAGAATTGTATTTGCCTTTTTTGCTGCTGCATCACACTGTTGACTCATGTTCAGTCTATGATCTATTAGTATACCTAAGTATTTTTCACATGTGCTGTTGCTTAGCTCTATTCCTACCATTCTGTATATGCTTTTTTCATTTTATACAGCTTGGAGTGGAAAATCTGCATAAAAATGATGATATGGTCAAAATACTCATTTGCTAAAAATTGTACACACAGTGTAAAGGTCACAGCCTGTTTTTATTAGGCAAACTAAAGTTTCTAGAAACATAAATGGATTTTTTAGCCGTTCTTGATGAGGCAGCATGGTGGAATCAGCTGTTCCTGATTAAGTTGGAGTAGGGAATGCCAAAGCTTATCATGAATCAGACGAGCTGTGGCGCCACGCTGTGCTCTAGCTCTGCCCATTTTGTCGAAGCTGGAAAAAAACTGGCGTTAAAATCTCCAAAAGTGGCAATATTTTCGCTCAACTCTGAAAATAATCAAAAAAGGAAACACGAAGTATGTATATAAATAATCAGGATAATCAGGATCACATTACATATTATATTTTATTAATGAACAAATCGGACTACATGATTTTAAAAACAATCAAAAATCCAACATAGGATAACAATAACCACCAAAAGATCCATATAGAGACTGGCAATCTTCCTCCAATGTGTTCGCTCAGGCAATCATACACATAAATAATCAAATATACTGTACTTGGCATGAGAAATTTATATACAAATTGATTAAATTCCCTTTACTCCTCCAATATGCTATGACATAAGATCAACTTAAAATTATGCTACCAGAATATTGTGTCTACCCTTAAATCACATACAGTGGGTACGGAAAGTATTCAGACCCCTTTAAATTTTTCACTCTTTGTTTCATTGCAGCCATTTGGTAACTCCTAAAAAGTTATTTTTTTTCTCCTTAAAGTACACTCTGCACCCCATCTTGACTGAAAAAAAAACAAATGTAGAAATTTTTGCAAATTTATTAAAAAAGAAAAACTGAAATATCACATGGTCATAAGTATTCAGACCCTTTGCTCAGACACTCATATTTAAGTCACATGCTGTTCATTTCCTTGTGATCCTCCTTGAGATGGTTCTACTCCTTCATTGGAGTCCAGCTGTGTTTAATTAAACTGATAGAACTTGATTTGGAAAGGCACACACCTGTCTATATAAGACCTCACAGCTCACAGTACAAGTCAGACCAAATGAGAATCATGAGCTCAAATGAACTGCCCAAGGAGCTCAGAGACAGAATTGTGGCAAGGCACAGATTTGGCCAAGGTTACAAAAGAATGTCTGCATTACTCAAGGTTCAAGAGCACAGTGGCCTCCATAATCCTTAAATGGAAGAAGTTTGGGACCACCAGAAGTCTTCCTAGACCTGGCCGTCCAGCCAAACTGAGCAATCGTGGGAGAAGAGCCTTGGTGAGAGAGGTAAAGAAGAACCCCAAGATCACTGTGGCTGAGCTCCAGAGATGCAGTAGGGAGATGGGAGAAAGATCCACAAGCCTCTCCTCAGTGCAAGACATATGAAAGCCCGCATAGAGTTTGCTTAAAAACACATGAAGGACTCCCAGACTATGAGAAATAAGATTCTCTGGTCTGATGAGATGAAGATAGAATTATCACCAAAAAGTTCTAAGTGGTATGTGTGGAGAAAACCAGGCAGTGCTCATCACCTGCCCAATACAATCCCAACAGTTAAACATGGTGGTGGCAGCATCATGCTATGGGGGTGTTTTTCAGTTGCAGGGATAGGACGACTGGTTGCGACTGAAGGAAACATGAATATGGCAAGTACAGAGATATCCTGGATGAAAATCTCTTCCAGAGTGCTCTGGACTTCAGACTTGGCAGGTTCACCTTCCAACAAGACAATGACCCTAAGCACACAGCTAAAATAAGAAAGGAGTGGCTTCAGAACAACTCTGTGACCATTCTTGACTGGCCCAGCCAGAGCCCTGACCGAAACCCAATTGAGCATCTCTGGAGAGACCTGAAAATGGCTGTCCACCAACATTCACCATCCAACCTGACGGAACTGGAGAGGATCTGCAAGGAAGAATGGCAGTGGATCCCCAAAATGTGAAAAACTTGTTGCATCATTCCCAAAAAGACTCTTGGCTGTACTAGCTCAAAAGGGTGCTTCTACTCAATACTGAGAAAAGTGTCTGAATACTTATGACCATGTGAAATTTCAGTTTTTCTTTTTCAATTTGCAAAAATTTCTACATTTCTGTTTTTTTTCAGTTAAGATGGGGTGCAGAGTGTACTTTAATGAGAAAAAAAATTACGAGGGTCAGTCAATAAGTAATGCCTCCTATTTTTTTTTTCTCCTTAACCCCTTAAGCCCCGCGTGTGGTTTGCACGTTAATGACCGGTCCAATTTTTACAATTCTGACCACTGTCACTTTATGAGGTAATTACTCTGGAACGCTTCAACGGATCCCCCTGATTCTGAGATTGTTTTTTCGTGACATATTGTACTTCATGATTGTGGAAAAATTTCTTCGATATCACTTGCGTTTATTTGTGAAAAAAATGGAAATTTGGCGAAAATTTTGAAAATTTTGCAATTTTCAAAATTTGAATTTTTAAGCCCTGAAATCAGAGCGATATGTCACACAAAAGAGTTAATAAATAACATTTCCCACATGTCTACTTTACATCAGCACAATTTTGGAACCAAAATTTTTTTTTGTTAGGGAGCTATAAGGGTTAAAAGTTGACCAGCGATTTCTCATTTTTCCAACAAAATTTACAAAACCATTTTTTTAGGGACCACATCATATTTGAAGTCACTTTGAGAGGTCTTTATGACAGAAAATACTCAAAAGTGACACCACTCTAAAAACTGCACCCCTCAAGGTGCTCAAAACCACATTCAAGAACTTTATTAACCCTTCAGGTGCTTCATAGGAATTTTTTGAATGTGGAAGAAAAAAATGAACATTTAACTTTTTTCACAAAAATGTTACTTTAGACCCAATTTTTTTTATTTTCACAGGGGTAACAAGAAAAAATGGACCGCAAAATTTGTTGTGCAATTACCCCTGGGCACGCAGATACCCAATATTTGGGGAAAAAACACTGTTTGGGCGCACTGTAGGGCTCGGAAGGGAAGGAGCGCCATTTGACTTTTTGATTGTAAAATTTGCTTGAATAATTAGCGGACACCATGTTGCGTTTAGAGAGCCCCTGTGTGCCCAAACATTGGAGCTCCCCCACAAGTGACCCCATTTTGGAAACTAGACCCCCCAAGGCACCTATCTAGATGCATAGTGAGCAGTTGCAACCCCCAGGTGCTTCACAAATTGATTCGTAAAGATGAAAAAGTGAAAAAAAAAACACTTTTTCATTGTTTCGAATCAATTTGTGAAGCACCTGGGGGTTACAACTGCTCATTATGCATCTAGATAGGTGCCTTGGGGGGTCTAGTTTCCAAAATGGGGTCACTTGTGGGGGAGCTCCAATGTTTGGGCACACAGGGACTCTCTAAATGCAACATGGTATCCGCTAACAAATTGAATGGAAAATCGGCTCAAATTGTTAGCGGACACCACATTGCGTTTGGAGAGCCCCTCTGTGCCCAAACTTTGGAGCTCCCCCACAAGTGACCCCATTTTGGAAACTAGACCCCCCAAGGCACCTTTCTAGATGCATAGTGAGCACTTGGAACCCTCAGGTGCTTCACAAATTGATTCGTAATAATGAAAAAGTGAAAAAAAAATCACTTTTTCATTTTTACGAATCAATTTGTGAAGCACCTAGGGGTTCCAAGTGCTCACTATGCATCTAGATAGGTGCCTTGGGGGGTCTAGGTTCCAAAATGGGGTCACTTGTGGGGGAGCTCCAATGTTTGGGCACACAGGGACTCTCTAAATGCAACATGGTATCCGCTAACAAATTAAATGGAAAATCGGCTCAAATTGTTAGCGGACACCACATTGTGTTTGGAGAGCCCCTCTGTGCCCAAACTTTGGAGCTCCCCCACAAGTGACCCCATTTTGGAAACTAGACCCCCCAAGGCACCTTTCTAGATGCATAGTGAGCACTTGGAACCCCCAGGTGCTTCACAAATTGATTCGTAATAATGAAAAAGTGAAAAAAAAAACACTTTTTCATTTTTACAAATCAATTTGTGAAGCACCTAGGGGTTCCAAGTGCTCACTATGCATCTAGATAGGTGCCTTGGGGGGTCTAGTTTCCAAAATGGGGTCACTTGTGGGGGAGCTCCAATGTTTGGGCACACAGGGACTCTCTAAATGCAACATGGTATCCGCTAACAAATTGAATGGAAAATCGGCTCAAATTGTTAGCAGACACCACATTGCGTTTGGAGAGTCCCTCTGTGCCCAAACTTTGGAGCTCCCCCACAAGTGACCCCATTTTGGAAACTAGACCCCCCAAGGCACCTTTCTAGATGCATAGTGAGCACTTGGAACCCCCAGGTGCTTCACAAATTGATTCGTAATAATGAAAAAGTGAAAAAAAAAACACTTTTTCATTTTTACAAATCAATTTGTGAAGCACCTAGGGGTTCCAAGTGCTCACTATGCATCTAGATAGGTGCCTTGGGGGGTCTAGTTTCCAAAATGGGGTCACTTGTGGGGGAGCTCCAATGTTTGGGCACACAGGGACTCTCTAAATGCAACATGGTATCCGCTAACAAATTGAATGGAAAATCGGCTCAAATTGTTAGCGGACACCACATTGCATTTGGAGAGCCCCTCTGTGCCCAAACTTTGGAGCTCCCCCACAAGTGACCCCATTTTGGAAACTAGACCCCCCAAGGCACCTTTCTAGACGCATAGTGAGCACTTGGAACCCCCAGGTGCTTCACAAATTGATTCGTAATAATGAAAAAGTGAAAAAAAAAACACTTTTTCATTTTTATGAATCAATTTGTGAAGCACCTGGGGTTCCAAGTGCTCACTATGCATCTAGATAGGTGCCTTGGTGGGTCTAGTTTCCAAAATGGGGTCACTTATGGGGGAGCTCCAATGTTTGGGCACACAGGGGCTCTCCAAACGCAACATGGCGTCCGCTAACAATTTGAGCCGATTTTCCATTCAATTTGTTAGCGGACACCATGTCGCGTTTGGAGAGCCCGTGATGTGCCTAAACAGTGGAGCTCCCCCACAAGTGTCCCCATTTTGGAAACTATACCCCTCAAGGATTTTATTAAGGTGTATAGTGAACATTTTGAACCCAGAGGTACGGCACAGAATTTGTTTACATTAGGTCATCATATTGAATAAGTTGTCATTATTCTTGAGCGCAAGTGCTCGCTACTTGAGTTTGCATCGGGTACTCAGGTATGCACCATGTACAGCGTGTGCTCGAGTGACATGCTCGAGTCCCTGCTCCGCATGTTTCACGGTTATTAGACACCCCAAAAAAAACATGCGGGGATCGCTCGTGCATGGCAGGCAATCCCCGTAAAGTTTTTTGGCCGCGAAGCATATGGGGCAGAGACTCGAGCATGTCACTCAAATACCCACGATACTCAATGCATACCAGAGCACCCGATGCAAACTCAAGTAGCGAGCACTTGCTCTCAACAATAGTCGCCATATCGTCATCTTTTTTCTTACTTTTGAAAAAAATCCCAACCCCAGCCCTAACCCTAGCACAACCCTAGCCCCAAACCCAGCCCTAACCCTAGCCCAATCCTAACCCAAGAGTTTATTTTTTACGCCGTTCCTTGTGCGGTATAAGTGATTACACGACTTTATTCTTCGGGTCGGTGTGATTACAGCAATGCCAGAATCATATGGGGTTTTTATGACTGACAGCTGTCACACACTAAAAGACGCATTTTTTTTAAAATCTAGTTTTTGCATCGCCATATTTTGAGAGCTATAATTTTTCCAGATTTTGGCAGACAGTCATGTGACGGCTCGTTTTTTGCGGGATGACTTGACGTTGTTATTGGTGCCATTTTCAGGCACGTGACATTTTTTGATCGCTTTCTATTCCGTTTTTTGGGAGGCAGAATAAACAAAAACCAACAATTCAGGAATTGTTTTTTTTTTTATTATTCTGTTCCGCGTGTGGTAAAATTGATGAGGTAGCTTTATTCTCCGGGTCAGTACGTTTACAGCGGTACCACATTTGTATAATTTTTCTATGTTTTGGCGCTTATACACAATAAAAGCTATTTTATAGAAAAAAATATTTTTTAGTATCGCTTTATTCTGAGAGCTATAACTTTTTTATTTTTCGGCTGATGGAGCTGTATGGCGGCTTGTTTTTTGCGGGACGAGATGATGTTTTCAGCGGTATCATTTTTATTTATATGCGTCTTTTTGATCGCGTGTTATTCCACTTTTTGTTTGGCGGTATGGTGATAAAGCCTGTGTGCGCGCGCGATCGCGATGACGTACTAATACGGGTCTGGCTCTTAAGTCCCAGGGCACAGACGCGTATTAGTACGTCAGATGTTATTAAGGGGTTAAATAAGGTAGTTATGTTAAATATTCGAATTTGGCACAATTCCTCAAACCTTCTTCTCCAATCCACAGCAATTGCAACTTCCTGCACCAACAGGTGGCAGGACTGTATCCTTTTGCAAAATGGCTGACATCGATGTTCATATTAGACAACGTTCTGTGATTGAATTCTTGCATGCAGAAGGTGAAACGCCCATTCGAATTCATGAGAGACTGAAAAATGTGTACGGTGATGCAACCGTGGATGTCAGTACTGTTAGACGATGGGTTCGTCGCTGGAACACAGCTGAAGGGCCATCACCGTTGGCTGACAAAATGCGGAGTGGCAGGCCTGTAACCGCAGTGACTCCAAGCAACATTCAGCGAGTCGATGACATCATTCGTGGTGACCTTCCATCTGTTCGGGCCGCTAAAAGAAGCTCATCGTGGGATTCACTTTGAGGATGAGGAGGCCGTGAAAAAGTCCGTGCGTCAATGGCTTAGGAAGCAAGACCATGCTTTTTACCATGCTGGAATACATGCCCTTGTTAAACGGTGGACTAAGACTGTGGAAATGGATGGAGATTATATTGAAAAGTGACAAATTAATCGTTAATGTTGTGGTTTTCAACCTATGTAATTGCATTTGAATTTCTTACCAATTAAAAGGAGAAAAAAATAGGAGGCATTACTTATTGACTGACCCTCATAACTTTTTAGAATTTACCAAACGGCTGCAATGAAACAAAAAGTGAAAAATGTAAAAGGGGTCTGAATACTTTCCGTACCCACTGTACAATAAATGGTAAGAGGGTATACTTCTAAGTATGGTTCAAAAAAGTGTGCATAAAGTAGTTATATTAAGTTAACTTAGCACTATATAGAAGTAGCATGAGTTAGATGATATGAGGTAGATATCTAATATATATAATTGTCTTATCCCGTCTATCTGTCTGTCTGTCCAGGAAATCCCGCGTCGCTGATTGGTCCGGCCGCGGCCAATCAGCAACGTGGGATTTCAGAACAAAGATGGCGACCTTTAGCGGCTCATCTGCCGCACGGAGGTCAGCGGCGATGCAGCCGGGAGATGACCGGCGCCAGTCGGTCATCTCCCGGCTGATGGCAGCAGAACTACCCCGACCGGCGGCGCCGCTGACCTCCATGCGGCTACCGTCGGGAGATCAGCGGCTAGGACCGCTGATCTCCTGACGGTAAGTGTGAAGGGAGGACCGGGGAGCGGCGGCGCCGCCGGTCGGGATGCTTCTGCTGCGAGCAGCGAGTCATCTCCCAGCTGCTCGCAGCGGAAGTATCCGCACAAGCAGCGCCGCTCCCGGGCCCACACTAATACGACGCTGATTGGTCGCTGCCGACGGCCGCGACCAATCAGCTATATTGGCGCCAAGTCTAAACACCGGTCTGCGCCAATCAGCACAGTGGAGTTTAGATTTGGCGCCAATCCGCCAAATTGGCCGCCGGCCGCGACCAATCAGTGAATTGTGTTAGTGAGGACCAGGGAGCGGCGCTGCGGGAGATGACCGGCTGCTCGCAGCAGAAGTATCCCGACTGGCGGCGCCGCTCCCCGGTCCTCCCTTCACACTTGCTATCGGTAGATCAGCGGCCCTAGCCGCTGATCACCCGACGGTAGCCGCATGGAGGTCAGCGACGCCTCCGGTTGGGGTACTTCGGCTGCATCGCCGCTGACCTCTGTGAAGAGCGGTGTTTAAAATTGGCGCCAATATCGCTGCTTGGTCGCGGCCGTCGGCAGCGACCAATCAGCTATATTGGCGCCAAATTTAAACACCGTTGTGCTGACTGGTCGTGGCCGCGACCAATCAGCGATATTGGCGCCAACTTTAAACACCGCTCTTCACAGAGGTCAGCGGCGATGCAGCCGAAGTACCCCGACCGGCGGCGCCGCTGACCTCCATGCAGCTACCGTCGGGAGATCAGTGGCTATTGGCGCCAAAATTTAAAAACCGCTGTGCTGATTGGTCGCAGCCGCCGGCCAAGACCAATCAGCGATATCGGCGCCAAATTTAAACACCGCTGTGCTGATTGGTCGCGTCCGCCGGCCACGACCAATCAGCGATATTGGCGCCAAATTTAAACACCGCTCTGCTGATTGGTCGCGCCCGCCGGCCGCGACCAATCAGCGATATTGGCGCCAAATTTAAACACCGCTCTGCTGATTGCGCCCGGTGTACCGCAATCATATTCTAGAATACCCGATGCGTTTGAATCGGGCCACCATCTAGTATAAGATATAATTGGAGTAACAACATGTAATATGCCATGTTCAAGGAAAAGAAAGACAGGGAAACTGTAAATCTCAATGTCAAAATGAATCAATTATGTTGAAAACCTGTAGGAAGGCATGATAGTGGAGAGAGCTGAGTTGCGCCAAAATGTTACAACTTTACCAAGCAATTTACACCAGAATTCTGGTGAAATTGCTTTGATGAATTGGGGCGGAGAATGACATGTCAAGAATGACATGCCAAGGTGTAGAGACTTTTAAGCAACAATGCTCCTCTGAGAAATATGTAAATTGTCTCTTCAGAGAGGAAGAGGACCAGAACTCTAGTGCCACCTATAGGAAGTAGCAATCCTAAAAGTCAATAATGAATCTCTAACGAGCCTTCATGTCTAAAATAGCTATTTTTTAAAGCATTTTTTAATTCAATATCGCTTTTTTTTTGACAGTTGATAAAGTAGATCTGTAACCAGATTCCACACTATATACCATATATATTACTTAAATATCTTATAACTGATTAAAAATCCATTAATTCAAAAATGACTTTGAAATCCAGATATTAAAATGAACATTTTATGAGTCCAGCTAAAAAGTCTAAGGGGTAACATTTCTCCTTATGGAGAGTGACATGCCTGACATGCCAGGATAAGGAGGCTTATAAGCATTGCAAAGCTCCTCTGGGAAATTAAATATGCAAACTGCCTCTTCAGAGAAGAAGCCATGAACTCTAGTGCCACCTATAACTCTAGTCAATATTGACTTTTAGGATTGCTGCTTCCAATAGGTGGCACTAGATTTCAAGTAATCTTCCTCTCTGAAGAGACAATTTGCACAGCTAAAAAGTAGAATAGCTCCATACATATTCAGTCTCCGCCTGACAGCTAGAGCTTGTAATCAGCAGGGAGGTGCAGATCTCAGCAGGGAGGAGGTACACTGAGAGATTGTCTGTCAGGCTAGGTGGAGAATGAAGGAGATAAAATTTCAAAAAGGATTATACAGCTATTCTGAAATGGATTTTCAAAGTAAGTACACCAGTCATATAGGGTCTAAGAAATCTATTTAGTAATAAAATGCAAATTCTGTTCTGAAATCTGGTGACAGATCAGCAGAGGTATAGTATCACCACTAAGTGGGCTGCATATTAGGGATCCATACACTCAAACAAGGAATGAAAACCAGTGTGATGACACCATCTTGGTGCATTCATTAGAAAATCCTTCAGGTTTGTGGCATATTGTGAGTCAGTTCCTTGGCAGATCACATGATTACAATAACTCCATGGACTCAATCTAAAGGAACTACTTCCATTTCAGTCATACAATGAGAGCCAGCAGTCTTTATTCAGACAGGAAACTTAATCAAATACGCCCTGGGCATTTAAGAAATGCTCCTTCATTTATGCAGCCTTTGTTAGGTTAGACAATTAGGCTCAGTCTAGCATGATGCTTCATTCTTTGTTGATGGCTCACAGTTACTATAGCTACATTACATAAATTAATGTATAATGACTGCCGTGCTTCCAATGATACAACCTCAGGGCATATTAAACTACCGTGGATTTGCTGGCAATACAGTCTATGGCCATTTGGAGCATTTTGCCAGATTTGTTACCTGACTGTGATGATGTGGGCTGTCAGGCTTTACACTTGCATGGAGCTGATGTGAGTTAAACGGCCTTTCTCTGATGCAGAATTAATTCCTGTGCTCATGTTCGCCCCGATGATTACATAATAGGTCTCTGAGGTTTTGCAAGGATGCAATAGTCACTCGACAGCAAACAAGGGTCATGGTACTATGATGATATTTAGCTTCAAATGAGATACAGGATATTATCCGATCCAATGCATAATTACCTCGCCCAGCATGATTCTTGTAGTCACTTGTTTATAAAATCAAAATCTGCAATAAAAAATAACTGTTTTAGATCCTTTTTCTATAATATGGCGTTTCCAGGGGTTTTCTCAATAAATGAATGCATCAACTCTCCACAAGGGTTTTGTGTACCACAAATGAATGGAGCTTCGGTACAATGTTCATATACCAGGAAAACAACAAAGTATACTAGTTCTAGAGATGGCGCAACCAGTCATATATCGAATCATCATGAATCTTTATTCCAAACAAAAAGCAGCAAACAATGTAACAGCAGGCACTGTTAAAGACACTTAACACACACGCACACACGATAAACATACTGTGACCAAAAATACAGTGGCATGCAAAAGTTTGGGCACCCCTGGTCAAAATTACTGTACTCTAAGGCTGTGTGCCCACGATACGTTTTTTAAGCGTTTCTGCAGCGGCAAAAACACTGCAGAAACCCTTAAAAAACGCATGGTAGAAGGCCTGCCATGGTCCCCAATGATAATCCGCATGTGCTGTGCACATGCTGCAGAAATTTCCGCTGCGGATTATCATTGCGGAAAAAAACACCGCACTACCAATTATTTTGCGGAAGTGCTGCGTTTTCGCCGCCATTGACTTGCATTGAAACGCATGGAATCCGCATCACGGCATCTGTACATGCGGATTCCATGCATTGCAAAGTGTGGATGGTACCCGGATGTGGAGGACAGGAGACTCTCCTCCGGACCCGGGTACCATAGAACCTGTAAAAAAAAAGAATAAAATAAAAAATAAATGTTATATTTACCTTCTGACGGCCCCCGCTGCGCTCGTCCTCCCATGCCGGCAGCTCGCGGTGGACTGGAGGACCTGCGCTGACGTCATAGTCATGTGACGGCAAATCCTTCAGTGCAGTGTACCGCGATCTGCCGGCAGCCAGGACGGAGCGAAGCAAGACTGCGGGGGCCACCGGAAGGTAAGTATAGATTTATTTTTTTTATTTTTAACCATTCTTTGGGTCACAGTATATAAATCCATGCCGTATATAGTGTGACCAAGTTGTCAAGCACTTTCCAAGTGATGCTAAAATCGCTTGGAAAGCGCTTGACAACCCGCATGCGGAAATGCATGTGAAGAAAGATTCACATCCGCATGTCCCTGGCAGGAAAACGCATGTACAGTCCACATGTACAATCCGCTGGCGTTTTTTCTGTCAGGGGAGATGCAGAAACGCTCAGGAAAAAATCCGGAGCATTTCTGCATCGTGGGCACAAAGCCTGAAAGGAAAAGGCCTAAAGTTAAAGATGACACATTTCCTTGTATTTTAGGCTATATATATATATATATATATATATATATATATATATATATATATATATATATATATATACATACACAGGGTGGTCCAAAAGTAGGAGACCTGAAAATAATAACCTTTATTTTGATTTATATATAAAATTATATTTACTAACACAAGCATAACATTGACAATTAAATTGTATTCTGAACAATAATACAAAATCCCTTAAATTTTATCAACGCAGGAGCTCAAACTGTTTTCCCTTACAATTTGCACAGCTTTGAAGTCTGCCTCTTACCCTTCGACAAACTTTTTTTGCACAAGTCTCTTTGGGTATTAATTACTTGAAATGCATCTCTTATGTAATTTTTCAAATCACTGACACTTTTTGGTTTTCGACTATAAACTTTGTCCTTGAGTACTCCTCAAAAGAAAAAATCCATTGGGGTCAAGTCTGGTGAACGTGCCGGCCAATCAAGTGGGCCTCTTCGGCCAATCCATTTATTAGGAAATGTTTCATCAAGACACTCGCGGACTACTCTTGAATAATGTGGAGGGGCCCCATCTTGTTGAAAATAAAGGTCATTTGAATTAGGCTGTTGCTGTAACTGGGGAACAACTTGATTAATTAGAATTTCGAGATACTTATCTCCTGTGACTGTTCCATCAAAAAATATTGGTCCTAACACACTAAAACTTGAAATACCACCCCAAACATTGACACCAGGCTCATTTAGTTGTTGCTCTAATGTTAAATGCATGTTCTCATTATACCAGTAAATACAATTATGTCTGTTAATATGGCCGGATAATTTGAAAGAAGCTTCATCACTCCACATAATGTTATCTAAAATTACTGGATTTTCTTCAATTTCGTTAAGCATAATCTCACTAAATTGCAGCCGCCTGTCTGGATCATCCTCCAATAAACCATGAATTAGACGTGGACGATAAGCTTTCCACCCAATAGATTTCAGGACTCGCATGATAGAAGCTCGTGAAATTCCCAATTCCAAAGAGGCTCTTCTGGTGGACTTTTTTGGACTCTGAACAAATGTTTCAGCAACAAGTTGTTTATTATCTTCAGTACAGACTGTTTTGGGTCGACCAGTTTTTGGAGCATTAAGGATTGAGCCAGTGGCAGTGAATTTGTCACGAATGCGGTAAATGGTTTGTCTCTTTGGGGCTTGAGTACCAAATGTTTCAACCCAATTTGCTCTAACGGTTTCAGCATTTTGAGATTTCCAATACTCTGTTAAAATCCATTTTCTTTGATCTGTATTTAAATTATTTGCCATTATGTGTTATCTGAAAAGAAAACAGATGTGGGGGAGATCTATGTGTGAAAACTAGCTCTGTGAAACTGGCTCATTTGAAAAAAATTTCTTTCCAAATCAGACAATGTGATTTTCAGGATTTGTTTTCTCATTTTGTCTCTCATAGTTGAGGTCTACTTATGATGTCAATTACAGGCCTCTCTCATCTTTTTAAGTGGGAGAGCTTGCACAATTGGTGGCTGACTAAATACACTGCTCAAAGAAATAAAGGGAACACTCAAATAACACATCCTAGATCTGAATGAATGAAATATTCTCATTGAATACTTTGTTCTGTACAAAGCTGAATGTGGTGACAACAAAATCACACAAAAATCACCAATGGAAATCAAAATTATTAACCAATGGAGGCCTGGATTTGGAGTCACCCCAAAATTAAAGTGGAAAAACACACTACAGGCTGATCCAACTTTGATGTAATGTCCTTAAAACAAGTCAAAATGAGGCTCAGTATTGTGTGCGGCCTCCACGTGCCTGTATGACCTCCCTACAACGCCTGGGCATGCTCCTGATGAGGTTGCGGATGGTCTCCTGTGGGATGTCCTCCAGGATGGCACATCAATGCCACCCTCACATAACACTCTGCACACACCTCACATAACCTACCTCACATAACATACCTCACACACCTCACATAACATACCTCACACACCTCACATAACACACTGCAAACACCTCACATAACACTCTGCACACACCTCCCATAACACTCTGCACACACCTCACATAACACTCTGCACACACCTCACATAACACTCTGCACACACCTCCCAGAACACTCTGCACACACCTCCCATAACACTCTGCACACACCTCACATAACACTCTGCACACACCTCACATAACACACCCTGCACACACCTCACAACATACTGCACACACCGCACATAACACACACTGCACACACCTCACATAACACACTGCATACACCTTACATAACACACTGCACAAACACCTCACATAACACACACTGCACCCACCTCACATAACACACACCTCACATAACACACTGCACACACCTCACATAACACACACTGCTTTATGCTGAAGGGAATAATGATCTTTCAAAATATGAACTGCAGCTTCTCCTGCTGGCAGAAGCACTGTCCCAGCAGACACCTCCCTGCCTCTCCTCTGCTGGGACTGCAGGACAGGAGCAGGATGAGCTGACAGGAGCTGGAGCTCAGCATAGCATACAGGTGGACACAGGAAGACTTATCTGGCAGCTGAGGTTGGTAGGTGCCAGTCTTTGGCTCTCCCTCCCCCTCAGAGGCGCCGTACAGGAGGACAGGAGCATCGGCCAATGAGTGCTTCTATCACTCGGATGGGGAAGGTTCAGTGCTCCTGTCCTTCGCTCCATGATCCTCCTCTCTTAATGCCAGGCCCTCATCCAAGGTCCTGAAGCTCCCCAGAGTGCAGGGCCTGTGGTGACATCATGGTCACATGATCGTGATGTCATTACAGGTCCTGAACCAATCTCTACATATGAAGCTTCACTGATAATGCTATTATCAGTGAAGCTGCTGCTGTAGACATTGGGGGCCCTCATTTACCATATGAGTTAAATAATCTTTTCATATATTGTACCTTTACAAATGCATCAGTACCAAATTGATAATAAAGAAAAAAAATAAAATCTATGTGTGGAAAGCAAGGTGATCAGATTTTTTTTTTATACAATAGAAAAGTAGGTCATCACTACTCCCAAAAAGAGGATAAACACATTGGGCAATATTCAGTTGAGAAATGTAACATATCAAAAAGTAGATTGGCATTCGCCATGTAGTATGATAATATAGCTGTTTATTTTCTTTGCATCGCCAAGATGTGTACAAAAAGAACAATATACAGCAGGTCAGTAGCCTCATTTTTTTTTTTTTATATTAAATGTATTTTTTTGTCCCCTTTGGTGACTTGAACCTGTGATCGCTTGTTTTATATACTGCAATAATCCAGTATTGCAGTATACAGTCATGGCCAAAAGTTTTGAGAATGACACCAAAATTATATTTTCACATGATCTGCTGGCCTCTGGTTTTTATTAGTGTTTGTCTGATGTTTATATCACATACAGAAATATAATTGCAATCATATTATGAGTACCAATAGGTTATATTGACAGTTAGAATTAGTTAATGCAGCAAGTCAATATTTGCAGTGTTGCCCCTTCTTCTTCAAGACCTCTGTAATTCTCCCTGGCATGCTCTCAATCAACTTTTGGACCAAATCCTGACTGATAGCAGTCCATTCTTGCATAATCAATGCTTGCATTTTGCCAGAATTTGTTGGTTTTTGTTTGTCCACCCGTCTCTTGATGATTGACCACAAGTTCTCAATGGGATTAAGATCTGGGGAGTTTCCAGGCCATGGACCCCAAATCTCTATGTTTTGTTCCATGAGCCATTTAGTTATCACCTTTGCTTTATGGCAAGGTGCTCCATCATGCTGGAAAAGGCATTGTTGGGCGCCAAACTGCTCTTGGACGGCTGGGAGAAGTTGCTCTTGGAGGAAATTCTGGTACCATTCTTTATTCATGGCTGTGTTTTTAGGCAAGACTGTGAGTGAGCCGATTCCCTTGGCTGAGAAGCAACCCCACACATGAATGGTTTCAGGATGCTTTACAGTTGGCATGAGACAAGACTGGTGGTAGCGCTCACCTCTTCTTCTCCGAATAAGCTGTTTTCCAGATGTCCCAAACAATCGAAAAGGGGATTCATCAGAGAAAATGACTTTGCCCCAGTCCTCAGCAGTCCACTCCCTGTACCTTTTGCAGAATATCAGTCGGTCCCTGATGTTTTTTCTGGCGAGAAGTTGCTTCTTTGCTGCCCTCCTTGAAACCAGCCCTTGCTCAAAGAGTCTCCGCCTCACAGTGCGTGCAGAAGCACTCACACCAGCCTGCTGCCATTCCTGAGCAAGCTCGGCACTGCTGGTAGTCCGATCCCGCAGCTGAAACAGTTTTAAGATACGGTCCTGGCGCTTGCTGGTCTTTCTTGGGCGCCCTGGAGCCTTTTTGACAACAATGGAAGCTCTCTCCTTGAAGTTCTTGATGATGCGATAGATTGTTGACTGAGGTGCAATCTTTGTAGCTGCGATACTCTTCCCTGTTAGGCCATTTTTGTGCAGTGCAATGATGGCTGCACGTGTTTCTTTAGAGATAACAATGGTTAACTGAAGAGAAACAATGATACCAAGAACCAGCCTCCTTTTAAAGTGTCCAGTGATGTCATTCTTACTTAATCATGACTGATTGATCGCCAGCCCTGTCCTCATCAATACCCATACCTGTGTTAATGGATCAATCACTAAAACGATGTTAGCTGCTCCTTTTAAGGCAGGACTGCAATGATGTTGAAATATGTTTTGGGGGTTAAAGTTCATTTTCTGGGCAAATATTGACTTTGCAAGTACAGTAATTGCTGTTAAGCTGATCACTCTTTGACATTCAGGAGTATATGCAAATTGACATTACAAAAAATGAAGCAGTAAACTTTGGAAAAATTACTATTTGTCTCATTCTCAATACTTTTGGCCATGACTGTATAGTGAAAATCATGGTTACCTATGAAGCCAAAAATTATCAAGATGGCAGTGATGGAGCCTTCAACAAGCCTCTGGCTGCCAAAACAGGTCTTTGGACCTCACGATCACATTTCATTGGGGTGTGGCGATGAGCGCCCAAATGTATGCTTCACTGGGATTGTGCAACTTAAGAGGTGGATTTAAGGGCATTTAATACAAATAGCACTCTACAGAGCCTCTACCTCCAAATAGATTGAGACATTCTATCCTTTATAGCCTTACTTTCAATCGTTATTATCAAGACCTTGAAGTTTGCTTTGTAAAGTCAGTTTCATATATCCGTTATTTTTTAGTCATGATAGCCGTAGACCTACATATAAGCTGTTCTCTCCATGGTAGAGGAGCACATGCTTGACATTTCTTTCTTTGAAAAAAAAAAAGTCAATAACACAAAATGTATAGAAGAAAAAATAAATAACCCTTTATAGCCAATATTCCATCATCTGCCAGGTCATATATGATCCTAGACACTTATTGCTTGGCCTTTAACTCATATGCCCAGGACTTTGCTTTGCTTCGGGCTCCTGATAAGAAATTCTGGGAATTATGTTTTTAATATCTTGCTTTAAACACATTCATTTATCATGTTATCTACATGGGAGTTTTTGGCATTTTGTCAGGACCAGTGACCTGAAATATATAATGCAATTGCTTACTGTATGCAATTCTTTAAAACGGAAAGTATCTATTTAAGTGGATAACCCTGACAAGACACATATCCTCCAGTGATACATTTACTGAATATGTCAATAAAAAATTTCATAAGAACCAATAGATTCAATGTTTAATATTTGGTCAAAATAAAACGTAAAAAAGGACATTTTGGATATATGAAAAATTCTAGTTTTTCCTTCACCAGAGGCAAATCTAGGTTTTCCTTCACCCGGGGCAAAAATTCAGTTTAATGCATTCTCCTATACAGAGCATAAGCGGTTTGAGTAGTTGTCATGTAACTGCCTCTAGTGGGGAAAATAAGTATTTGATACACTGCTTATTTTCCAAGTTTTCCCACCTACAAAGAATGGAGAGATTGGTAATTTTTATCGTAGGTACACTTCAACTGTGAGAGACAGAATCTATAAAAAAAAATCCAGAAAATCACATTGTATGATTTTTACATAATTAAATTGCATTTTATTGCATGAAATAAATATTTGATCACCTACAAACCAGCAAGAATTCTGGCTCTCGCAGACCTGTTAGTTTTTCTTTAAGAAGCCCTCCTACTCTGCACTCATTACCTGTATTAATTGCACCTGCTTGAACTCGTTACCTGTATAAAATACAACTGTCCACACACTCAATCACACTCAAATAAGTATTTGATGCACTGCCGATTTTGCAAGTTTTCCCACCTACACAGAATGGAGAGGTCTGTAATTTTTATCATAGGTACACTTCAACTGTGAGAGACAGAATCTAAAAAAAAATCCAGAAAAAAACAGAAAATCACATTGTATGATTTTTACATAATTAATTTGCATTTTATTGTATTTGATACAATAGAAAAACAGAACGTAATATTTGATACAGAAACCTTTGTTTGCAATTACAGAGGTCAAACGTTTCCTGTAGTTCTTGACCAAGTTTGCACACACTGCAGCAGAGATTTTGGCCCACTCCTCCATATAGATCTTCTCCAGATCTTTCAGGTTTCGGGGCTGATGCTGAGCAACATTGAGTTTTAGCTCCCTCCAAAGATTTTCTATTTGGTTCAGGTCTGGAGACAGGCTAGGCCACTCCAGGACCTTGAAATGCTTTTTACGGAGCCACTGCTTAGTTGCCCTGGTTATGTGTTTCGGGTCATTGTCATGATCGAAGACCCAGCCATTACCAATCTTTAATGCTCTTACTGAGGGAAGGAGGTTGTTGGCCAAAATCTCGCGATACATGACCCAATCCAGCCTCCCTTCAATACGTTGCAGTCGTCCTGTCCCTTTTGCAGAAAAGCGCCCCCAAAGTATGATGTTTCCTCCACCATGTTTCACGGTTGGGTCGGTGTTCTTGGGGTTGTACTCATCGTTCTTCCTCTAAATACGGCGTGTGGAGTTGATACCAAAAAGTTATATTTTGGTCTCATCTGACCATATGACCTTCTCTCATGCCTTCTCTGGATAATCCAGATGGTCAATGGCGAACTTCAAACGGGCATGGACATGTGCTGGTGTGAGCAGGGGGACCTTGTGTGCCCTGCAGGATTTTAATCCATGACGACGTAGTGTGTTACTAAAGGTAATGTTTGAGACTGTGGTCCCAGCTCTCTTCAGGTCATTGACCAGGTCCTTCTGTGTAGTTCTGGGCTGATTCTTGACCTTTCTCAGAATCATCCTTACCCCACAAGGCGAAATCTTGCATAGGGCCCCAGACCGAGGAAGATTGACAGTCATCTTGTATTTCTTCCATTTTCTAATAATTGCGCCAACAGTTGCTACCTTCTCAACAAGCTGCTTGCTTATTGTCCTGTAGCCCATCCCAGCCTTGTGTAGGTCTACAATTTTGTCCCTGGTGTCCTTAGACAGGTCTTTGGTCTTTGCCATGGTGGAGAGGTTGGAGTGTGATTGATTGTATGAACAAGTGTCTTTTATACAGGTAACGAGTTCAAATACGTGTAATTAATACAGGTAATGAGCGCAGAGTAGGAGGGCTTCTTAAAAAAAAACTAACAGGTCTGTGAGACCCAGAATTCTTGCTGATTGGTAGGTGATCGAATACTTATTTCATGCAATAAAATGCAATTTAATTATTTAATTATTTTAAAATCATACAATGTGATTTTCTGGATTTTACTTTTAGATTCTGTCTCTTACAATTGAATTGTACCTATGATAAAAATTACAGACCTCTCCATTCTTTGTAGGTGGAAAAACAGAGTTACATGAATACAGCACAGGAATAAATCATGAGAGCCACAAGCAGAACAGAAATATATCACCAGAACTACCATTAGTACATAGAATCATAGAATGGTAGAGTTGGAGGGGACCTCCTGGGTCATCTGGTCCAACCCCCTGCTCAAAGCAGGATTCACTAAATCATCTCAGACAGATTTCTGTCCAGCCTCTGTTTGAAGACGTCCATTGAAGGGGAACTCACCACCTCTCGTGGCAGCCTGTTCCACTCATTAATCACCCTAACTGTCAAAAAGTTTTTTCTAATATCTAATCTGTGTCTCCTCCCATTTAGTTTCATCCCATTGCTTCTAGTCTTTCCTTGTGCAAATGAGAATAAAGATGATCCTTCTACAATGTGACAGCCCTTGACATATTTGTAGACAGCTATTAAGTCTCCTCTCAGTCTTCTTTTTTGCAAGCTAAACATTCCCAAATCCTGCAACCGTTCCTCATAGGACATGGTTTGCAGACCAGTCACCATTCTGGTCGCTCTTCTCTGAACTTGCTCCAGTTTGTCTATGTCTTTTTTAAAATGTGGTGCCCAAAACTGTACACAGTATTCCAGATGAGGTCTGACCAAAGAGGAGTAAAGACCGATAATGACTTCACGTGATCTAGACTGTATGCTTCTGTTAATACATCCCAGAATTGTATTTGCCTTTTTTGCTGCTGCATCACACTGTTGACTCATGTTCAGTCTATGATCTATTAGTATACCTAAGTCTTTTCCACATGTACTGTTGCTTAGCTCTATTCCTCCCATTCTGTATATGCTTTTTTCATTTTTATTGCCCAGATGTAGTACTTTGCATTTTTCCCTGTTAAAAACCATTCTGTTGGTTGCTGCCCACTGCTCCAGTTTATTTAGGTCTTTTTGAATCTTCCCGCTCTCTTCTCTAGTATTAGCTATCCCTCCTAGCTTTGTGTCATCAGCAAATTTAATCAGTTTACCCTCAATTCCTTCATCTAAATCATTGATAAAGATGTTGAACAATACAGGTCCCAGGACGGAGTCCTGTGGTACCCCACTTGAGACATTCATCCAGCTGGATGTGAAGCCATTTACAACCACCCTTTGAGTCCGATCACTAAGCCAGTTATGAATCCACCTAACAGTTGCCTGGTCCATTGCATACTTGGTCATTTTTTCAATAAGGATGGTGTGAGATACTTTGTCAAATGCTTTGCTGAAGTCAAGATATACTATATCTACAGCATTTCCCTGATCCACCCAGTCAGTGATTCTGTCATAGAAGGAAATTAAGTTAGTCTGACATGACTTGTTAGTTACAAACCCATGCTGACTCTGGTTAATCACTTCATTCTTATCCAGGTACTTACATACATGTTGTTTAATAATTTGTTCAAAGATCTTTCCTGGTATAGAAGTCAGACTCACCGGCCTATAGTTCCCTGGGTCCACCTTCTTCCCCTTTTTGAAGATAGGAACAACATTTGCTCTTCTCCAGTCTTCTGGGACTTCTCCTGTTCTCCAAGAATTTTCAAAGATTATGGAGAGTGGTTCTAAAATTTCTTCTACAATCTCCTTCAGTACTCTGGGGTGTAATTCATCTGGACCTGGAGACTTGAACTCATTTATGTTAGCTAAATATTCCCTCACAATCTTTCTGTTTACAGATAACTTGGATTCCTCTATTCCTTTAAAAGGACAGTGAAGATTAGTTGATGTTACATTTTCTTTCTGAGAGAAAACAGATGCAAAATAGGAGTTAAAAAGTTCGGCCTTCTCAACATCCTCTCTTACCATTTCTCCATTTTCATCCTGTAAAAATCCTATAGCATCTTTGACTTTTCTTTTACTTTTGACATACCCCCAAAATCCTTTTTTATTGCTTTTGACATCTCTTGCAAGCCTTAATTCATTGTCAGCTTTAGCTAACCTGATACGTGCCCTGCAGGATCTGCAGACTGCATTATAATCTTCTTTAGATATGCCTCCCTCTTTCCATTTAATAAACATTTCTTTCTTTCTTTTTAGCATGTGTTTAAGTTCTGTGTTCATCCATCCTGGTTTCCTTAAATGCTTCCCATTCTTCCTACTTTTCGGGATTGTTAACGATTGTGCTTTGAGAATCTCATTTTTAAAAATTTCCCATCCTTCCTGGACATTTTTGTCCTTAAGGACATCCAGCCATTGGATCCCTCCTATTCTCTTTCTGAGTCTCTTAAAATCTGCCTTTCTAAAATCTAACCTTAAAGTTTGAGTCTTCACATGTCTTCCTCCTCTAGTTATCCAAAATTCTATAATAGCATGATCGCTGCCTCCTAGGGTCCCAGCCACCTTTACCTCCTCAACCATTTCCTCCCTGTTTATAAGGATTAGATCCAAAGTAGCAGATCCCCTTGTTTTCTCCCCTACCTTTTGGAAGATAAAGTTGTCAGCAAGAGAGGATAAGAATTTGCTTGACCTGTTAGTTTTACTTGAGAGAGATTCCCAACAAATGTCTGGATAGTTGAAATCTCCCATGACCACTACGTCATATTTTTTGGAGAACTTGGTCATTTGATACATAAAGAGTTCATCCATATCTTCAGCTTGCCCAGGTGGCCTGTAGTAAATGCCTACAATGGTGTCCTTTCCGTTGTTCTCTCCTTGTATTCTTACCCAAACAGTTTCCACAGAACTCCCAGTCTCTGAAGCTTCAATCTCTGTGCAGATATACGCTTTTCTAACATACAATGCGACACCTCCTCCTCGTTTATCAAGTCTGTTTCTTGCAAATAAGTTGTATCCTTTTAGCCTTGTATTCCAATCATGTGTATCGTCCCACCAAGTTTCAGTGATTCCAATGACATCATATTCCTTTTCCTGCATTAGTAGTTCTAATTCTCCTTGTTTGTTGCCCATGCTTTGTGCATTTGTATAAAAACATTTTAGTTTGTGATTGGTTTCTCTTCCTCCCATATTTTTATTATTTAAATTGTTTTGTCTTTGTTCTTCCTTTCCACTTCCAGTAGCAGAGATCTCAATAGTATTTGTCAGCTGTATGGCTTTTTCTGGCCTTTTGCTTCCCTTCCCACATTGTTCTAGTTTAAAGCTCTCCTGATGAGTGTAGCAAGGCGACTTCCAAATACACGTTTTCCAGTCTTCGTAAGGTGCACCCCATCTCTAGCAAGTAGTCCATCGTATAGGTAATTCATTCCGTGATCCAGAAATCCAAATCCTTGTTGACGGCACCATCGACGTAGCCAGTTGTTCACCTGTAGAATCTTATTCCACCTCATTGTTCCATGGCCATCCACTGGGAGGATGGATGAGAAGACCACCTGCGCTCCCAATTCTTTCACTTTCTTGCCTAAGTCTTCAAAGTCATTGCAGATGGTTTCCAGGTCCTTTCTTGCGGTGTCATTTGTCCCCACATGTATTAGCAGGAATGGGTAGTGATCTGTAGGTCTGAAGAGTCTTGATATCCTGTCAGACACATCTTTAATTTTTGCTCCTGGAAGACAGCACATTTCTCTTGAGGTTATGTCTGGTCTGCAGATAGCGGCCTCTGTTCCTCTTAGCAGGGAATCCCCCATGACCACCATTCTCCGTTTTTTCTTCACAACATTCTTCTTTCTCCATCCAGGAGGATTCTGAGGGCTTACAAGGTTATTCATTGCTGGCAAAGTCTTATTTTGCGGTATTTCTTCATGGTTCTCCTGCGTGAGAGCCTGGTACTGGTTCCTGAGCAGTATGGGTGCTGACTGCCTCTCGATCCTCCTGCTTCTGGAGGTGATGTATCATCAAGATATCACCAAGCTTTGCACAGCAATTAATTGTAACATTAGCTCAGATGTCAGAAATATGTCGCCAGAACCAACAACAGTACAGAAATACAGGATCACAAACATAATCAGTACAGGAATACAGAATCATAAGCACTATCAGTACAGTAATACATCACCATCACAAGAACCACCTTCAGTACATGAATACAACACCAAGCTTAGTACAGCAATCAATTGTAATGTCAAGTCAGCCCCACATGCAATTGTATCACATGAGCCTACAATTCCCAATATGTTCTTAAAAATGGTAAGGGGATATGGGGAGTGGTTATTACCAGTCTTCGTTAGAATTCAGACCATACACGAACCACAGTACTGATGAGACGCAGGCAGCATTACAAACAAACATTTACATCCAGGTACATTATAGGTGATATTTTCTGACATACTTACTTTCTATTCTTCTTCAGGCACCATGATGACTTTTCACATTCACAGCTCGTCTCTGCAGACGTCCCACTGCTCCGGTCTTTTGCTGCACATCCAAACATGGTGCCCTTAAAAATAACAGTACTATTATAATGCTCCTGAACAAAAATATATTCCCTATGCTGTGCCCCTGAATAATTGCCCTTTACTATGCTTCATGCACAAAATATGACTGTCACACTGTTCCTCTTATGGTACATGGTCTCCACAGTCCCCTCACTTGGTGTCCCCACTATACTGCCCAGTCTCCATACTGTGCCCCCTCCTCACATTCCCCCCTCTGCATACTGGCCCTTCCATGCTTCCTCTCTCCATACTGCCCCTCAATATACTCCACATTCTCGGTACTGTGACCCCCTCACACTATTGCCCTCAATACATTTCTTGCACACTTTTCTCCCCCATATAGTCCCCTCACACTTTTCTTCCCCTCATGCTGTACTATCACACTATTCTCCCTCCTATAGTCTCCACCATACTTCACCCTTTGTCTTCTCACACATTTCCCCCTTTCCCAAAATGTCTCCTCACACATCTTCCCCCTCTCCCTCATTGTCTCCTCCCACATTTACCTTCTACCCCCAGAGGCGTAGCTAGGGTTTTGGTTCAGGGGGGCGAAACTTCTGAGTGGGCCCCTAACCAGGCAATCCTGGTTACAGCTATAGTGGCGCACCCAGATAGTGGATATAGGGGAACCTCAGCAGATGACCGCGCTGTTACTGAAAATAATCTCTATACAGCACTGATATTACCACCATATGGTGACATATATTGATAGATACCAGTCCTGCAGAACATATAGGAGATTACAGTCCAGTTATATATAGTGACTTACAGCTGACGTTCTTTCTGATTAAATTGTTCACTTTTACCATCTTTTCCATCTGGCCAAGACCGACACGACAATGTCTCTATCCAGGACTCAGAGTCTCAGGTCTGCAGAGATCACAACAAAGACACATTTGACTCATTACATTTCAGGCATCGTCCCCATCTATTCCCAACAAGCACAAACCCCTCATCCTGCTGATAATCCAATACTGAGCCTCTGTTGCTGTTTGTGTCCCTATTACTGCACCTACTGTATGCCCTCTAGATGGTAAAACAAACCCCTAGAATATAGTAATGCACTGTGCAAGTGCCCTAGAAAACAGTGCCCACATTGTGCCCCCTAGAAAGTAATAATGCCCTTTGTGTGCCCCTCTGACAGTCATAATAACCTGAGTTCCCCTATAATGATAAGTGCCCACTTAAGATTTAATAATGTCCTGAGTCTCCCCCCATGTACAGCTCCCCTATACACAGTATGATGCTCTCCTATACATAGTATAATGCCCCCTCACAGTACAGTACCCCCACACAGTATACTGACCCTGAAGTAACCTCCAAACTGATGTCTCCCAAACTGTATGTTGGCCCCCACACTGTGCAAAGACCCCACATTGTCTCTCACACTGTATGATGGCCCCCACACTATACAAAGACCCCACATTATCTCCAAAACTGTATGATGGCCCCCACACTATACAAAGACTCCACATTATCTCCCACACTGTATGCTGACCCCCACACTGTGCAAAGACCCATTATCTCCCACACTGTAATCCCCACACTGTACAAATAGGCTACTTATAGTATAATGCCGCTCCATAGGCAGAGTCTGTAGTATAATCCCCCACATAGGCAGAGTCTGTAGTATAATGCCCCCCCATAGACAGAGTCTGTAGTATAATGCTCCCCCCTTCCCATAGGCAGAGTATGTAGTATAATTACCCCCCATAGGCACAGTCTGTAGTATGTTTCCCCCCATAGGCAAAGTCTGTAGTATAACGCTTCCCCCCCCTCATAGGCAGGGTCTGTAGTATAATTATCCCCCCCATAGGCAGAGCCTGCAGTATAATGTTTTCCCCCCATAGGCAGGATCTGTAGTATAATGACCCCCCATAGGCAGAGTCTGCAGTATAATGACCACCCCATAGGCAGAGTCTGTAGTATAATGCACCCCCCCCTTATAGGCAGAGTCTGTAGTATAATGTGCCCCCCCTTCATGGGCAGAGTCTGTAGTATAATGTGCTCCCCCCCTCATAGGCAGAGTCTGTAGTATAATGATCCCCCCATAGGCAGAGTCTGTAGTACACTGCTCAAAAAAATAAAGGGAAGACTCAAATAACACATTCTAGATCTGAATGAATGAAATATTCTCATTGAATACTTTGTTCTGTACAAAGTTGAATGTGCTGACAACAAAATAACACAAAAATCATCAATGGAAATAAAATTTATTAACCAATGGAGGCCTGGATATGGAGTCACCCCCAAAATTAAAGTGGAAAAACACACCACAGGCTGATCCAACTTTGATGTAATGTCCTTAAAAAAAGTAAAAATGAGGCTCAGTATTGTGTGTGGCCTCCACGTGCCTGTATGACCTCCCTACAATGCCTGGGCATGCTCCTGTTGAGGTTGCGGATGGTCTCCTGTGGGATCTCCTCCCAGACCTGGACTAAAGCATCCGTCAACTCCTAGACAGTCTGTCGTGCAACGTGACGTTGGTGGATGGAGCGAGACATGATGTCCCAGATGTGCTCAATCGGATTCAGGTCTGGGGAACGGGCGGGCCAGTCCATAGCTAGAATGCCTTCATCTTGCAGGAACTGCTGACACACTCCAGCCACATGAGGTCTGGCACTGCCCTGCATTAGGAGGAACCCAGGGCTAACCGCACCAGCATATGGTCTCACAAGGGGTCTGAGGATCTCATCTCGGTACCTAATGGCAGTCAGGCTACCTCTGGCGAGCACATGGATTGCTGTGCGGCCTTCCAAAGAAATGCCACCCCACACCATTACTGACCCACGGCCAAACCGGTCATGCTGAAGGATGTTGCAGGCAGCAGATTGCTCTCCATGGTGTCTCCAGACTCTGTCACGTGTGCTCAGTGTGCTCTTCTTTCCTCCAGACGTAGAAGATGCCCCCTTGTCCCAGTCTCTGGCCTCAGAGTAAAAAGATCAGTAAACAGGTCTTTGTATTGTCCCCTCATATACTTGCACATAGTAATAAGATCATCCCTAAGCCTTCGTTTTTCCACAGTAAATAACCCCAAGTGTAATAACCTGTCTTGGTATTGCAGACCCCCCAGTCCTCTAATAACCTTGGTCGCTCTTCTCTGCACCCTCTCTAGTTCAGAAATGTCTTTCTTATACACCGGAGACCAGAACTGTACACAGTATTCTAAGTGTGGTCGCACTAGTGACTTGTATAGAGGTAAAATTATGTTCTCCTAATGAGCATCTATGCCTCTTTTAATGCATCCCATTATTATATTTGCCTTTGCAGCAGCTGCCTGACACTGGCCACTAAACGTGAGCTTGTCATCCACCAATACACCCAGGTCTTTTTCAGTTACAGTTTTGCCCAGTGTTTTACAATTAAGCATATAATTATACATTTTATTTCCTCTGCCCAAGTGCATTACCTTACATTTATCCCCATTAAAGCTCATTTGCCATTTATCAGCCCAAGCTTCTAGTTTACATAGATCCTCCTGTAATATAAATTTGTCCTCCTCTGTATTGATTACCCTGCAGAGTTTAGTGTCATCTCCAAATATTGAAATATTACTCTGTATGCCCCCTACAAGATCATTAATAAATGTTAAAAAGAAGGGGGCCCAATACTGATCCCTGTGGTACCCCACTGTTAACTGAGACCCAGTCTGAGTGGTTTCCATTAATAACCACCCTTTGTTTCCTATCACTGAGCCAATTCTTAACCCACATACATATATTTTCCCCTATTCCCATTGTTCTCATTTTATGTATCAACCTTTTGTGTGGAACCGTATGAAAAGCTTTTGAAAAGTCCATATACACAAAATCCACTGCATTTCCTTGGTCCAGTCCGGAACTTGCCTCCTCATAAAAACTGATCAGATTAGTTTGACAGGAACGGTCCCTCGTAAACCCATGTTGATATTTGGTCAGAGGTTATTCTTCTTCAGATACTCTAGTATAGCATCTCTTAGGAAACCCTCCAGGATTTTACCCACAGTAGAGGTTAAGCTTACTGGCCTATAATTTTCAAGTTCAGTTTTTGTCCCCTTTTTGAATATTGGCACCACATTTGCTATACGCCAGTCCTGTGGTACAGACCCTGTTATTATGGAATCTTTAAAGATTAAAAATAATGGTCTATTTATGACATTACTTAATTCCTGCAGTACTTGCGGGTGTATCCCATCCGGGCCCGGGGATTTGTCAACTTTAGTGATTTTTAGACGCCACCGTACTTCCTGCTGGGTTAAGCAAGTGACATTTAATGGAAAATTTTTGTTATCACTAATCATGTTTTCTGTCATGCTATTTTATTGTGTAAATACGGTTGAAAAAAAAATCATTTAGCATATTGGCTTTTTCCTCATCCACCATTTCACCCAGACTATTTTTAACGGGGCCAACACTATCATTTTTTAGTTTTTTGCTATTTATGTAGTTAAAGAATATTTTGGGATTATTTTTACTTTCTCTGGCAATGATTCTCTCTGCCTCAATCTTTGCTGCCTTGATTTGGTTTTTACAGAATTTATTTAATTTTCTATATTTATTTAATGCCTCATCACTACCTACTTGCTTTAGTTCTCTAAATGCTTTCTTTTTGTCACTTATTGCGCCCCTTACAGCTCTATTTAGCCATAGTGGTTTCCTCTTATTTCTAGCATGTTTATTCCCATAGGGTATATATTGTGCACAGGTCTTATTCAGGATGCTAATAAATGTCTCCTATTTGCTTTGTGTAGCTTTTTATCTCAGGATATCGTCCCAGTTTATTGCACTAAGATCATCTCTCAACCGTTGGAAATTTGCCTTCCTGAAGTTTAGTGTCCTTGTAACCCCTCTACTACACATCTTATTAAAGGTTACATGAAAACTTATTATTTTGTGATCACTATTACCCAAGAGACCCCCAACTTGTATATTTGATATGCGGTCTGGCCTATTGGTTAATATTAGGTCTAGCAGTGCCCCCCTTCTTGTTGGGTCCTGAACCAGTTGTGAAAGGTAATTGTCTCTCATAGTTGTCAAAAACCTATTACTAGTGTTGAGCGAGCACTAAAATGCTCGGGTGCTCGAAGCTCGGGCCGAGCTCGCCGTGATACTCGGGTGCTCGACCCGAGCAACGAGCCCAATGTTAGTCTATGGGAGACCCGAGCATTTTTGCGGTGGCACCCCCGGCAGTCTGTAGAAAGCTTAAAAAGTGCCCAAAACGATAGTGACAGTGCTCAAAAGACATAGGGACAGCATGGGCATCGCCCCAGGAAGCATTTCTGACCCCCAGGTCACTGCTGTCAACAACATGGTCAGAGGTATTAAGCCACTTTTACGGGCTCACAATAAAACGTTCAAAAACGAAACTGAAATATGTTAAGGAACTTCCTTTCCAGGGTAAAGACTTGTGTATAAGGTAAAATAAATAACCAAAAACAAAAATACTCCTCCACACCTTGGGCTATGTTCACAAGTAGCATTTTTTATGCGTTTTTGCACTTTTGTATTGCTTTCAACCGTGACAAATGCATCCACCGGGAAATGTCATTTTAACATTTTACAACCTTATCTGGCCATGTGCTGTGTGACACATGTATACAATGCTGAAAAGACATGGGAACAGCTTGGGGAAGACCCCTGGAAGCATCTCTGACACCCAGGTCACTGCCTAAAAGTGTGCCCATCAGAAGTGATCCTTGCCGCATCAGAAGATGCAGACTTGAAACTATCGACGTGCAAGTCCTTGTCCCAGGGCAGTGTTCAATTGTACCTCCCCCATTCCTTGCAATGCAAGCGCAAGTATGCAGCCTGCCACCCACCCACCCCCAGGCTGCAAAACCATACTGCTAGCTTGCTTGCACTTGAAATTGGGCCTTTTAGGCATGTGGAGGCGGAATCTGGCCACCACGTCATGGCTGCGTTGGCGGCCTGGTATCCATACTCAGTCCCCATACTCAGTCCCCAGCCGCCCGGCGGCCGGGTGTCCATAAAAGGTCCCCAGCCGCCCCTCTTTCTCCTGTCAACTTCCCCCCACACACTTTTCTTAGCCAGGGCTGCTTTAGGGCAGCATTGGACGAGCCCACCAGAGAACCAGACTCCTCCGGTGGGCCCTGGCTTCTCCATCAGGGGAGTTGAGAGTGCCAAGGTGAGGAGCATGATGATGATAGAAGTTAGCATCTGCTTTGTTTTCTTGGAATGCAAGCGTAAGTGTGCAGCCTGCCACCCCCCCCCCAGGCTGCAATACCATACTGCTAGCTTGCTTGCACTTGAAATTGGGCCTTTTAGGCATGTGGAGGCGGAATCTGGCCACCACGTCATGGCTGCGTCGGCGGCCTGGTATCCATACTCAGTCCCCAGCCGCCCCGCGGCCGGGTGTCCACACACAGTCCCCAGCCGCCTGGGGGCGGCCAGGTGTCCATAAACGGTCCCCAGCCGCCCCTATTTGAAGGACAGCCTAGCCACAAACATGTGGACAAGTGAATGTGCCCAGGGATGGTCCATCTCATGCCTTCACACTGGGTTAATATTGTGGAAGCCGGGACACAGTTGGACACTGGGATGCAACACGTCCTCCAGACATATAGGATTGCGGGTCCTGGGTCAATCAGGCTTCAACACAAAGTTCAAAAGGTAGACAGCAGCAGTGGTCGGCCTCCTACACAAAGAGTAAATTATTCATGATCATGAGGCCATCCATCTCCTTAGCTTTCTGTTCCTTGGAATGCAAGCGCATGTATGTAGTAATGGCTAGGCCTGAGGTGGTCAGCGTTTTGGCGCATATCCTACCTCCTCCGAGGATTGCTGGATGTTTTCCTACTACTATCCCACTTCTATGACTCCCGTTAAAACAAAGCTTCAGGTGATGAATGATGGATGAGGTGGTGGCAAAGGAGAAAGAGCAGGAGGAACAGGGACCATTCACATCAATATCAGGCCAGTCAACCACACATGTCTTGTAGGATATGTTTCTGTACCAAAAGGAGCGGTTCGGCTACACAGTTATAGGGCATACAGTGAGTGCAATGCCTACCAAAAATTTCGAGGCACTCCAATGCCCCTTGGAAGTGACATGGACGTCAGAGGGCCTTAACTAAACCGTTTTTTCCATTTATAGCAATTGGGTCTCCTGCGCACTGTTGGCCTAAGCAGTGAATGGAAGGCTTTCCAAAAATTATGAGGAACTGCAATGGCCCTTGAAACAGACATGGATTACAGCATACTAAAAACCTTCTACCCATTATTGGCGAGTGGGTCTCCCTTAGTGTTCGCCTATGCATTGAAAAGCAAAAGCTGACTAAAATTAGGAGGAAATGCAATGCCCGTTGGAAGAGTCATGGAGGTTAGAGTTAATTAAAAACAACATTTCAATGCCCCTTGGAAGAGCTGTGGAGTTCAGAATCCTTTAACAAGACGGTATTAATGCCCCTTGGAAGAGAAGTGGAGGTCGCAGTAGCTTAACAAGACGGTTTTAATGCCCCTTGGAAGAGACGTGGAGGTCGCAGTAGCTTAACAAGACGGTTTTAATGCCCCTTGGAAAAGTGGTGGCGGTTGCAGTAGCTTAACAAGACGGTTTTAATGCCCCTTGGAAGAGATGTGGAGGTTGCAGTAGCTTAACAAGACGGTTTTAATGTCCCTTGGAAGAGACATGGAGGTTGCAGTAGAATAAAATGACAATATCAATGCCCCTGGGAAAAGTGGTGGAGGTCGCAGTAGCTTAACAAGACGGTTTTAATGCCCCTTGGAAAAGTGGTGGAGGTCGCAGTAGCTTAACAAGACGGTTTTAATGCCCCTTGGAAAAGTGGTGGAGGTCGCAGTAGCTTAACAAGACGGTTTTAATGCCCCTTGGAAGAGCTATGCAGTACAGCATCTTAGAAACATTATTCCCATTATTGGGGAGTGGGTCTCCCATAGCCTTTGCCTATGCCTTCCAAGCAAAAGCTACCAAAAATTAGGAGGGAGGAACTTGCAATGCTGGCAACACGGACCAAGGTCACCCTGGTGGTATAGTGGTGGTGGAGGCTGAGGATAAGGAGAAGAGCAAAATACAGCCGAAATGAGGAAGCGTATGTGGGTGTGAAGCGGTGCATGGGAAAACACCTCCCAAAATAACACAGTGGATTTGACTTTATATTACTCTGCTGTCATTTGGTGGTGATGAGAAGTCTGGCCAAATCCAGCCCTTGTTCATTTTGATAAGGATCAGCTTGTCAGCATTGTCAGTTGACAGGCGAGTGCGCTTATCAGTTATAATTCCCCCAGCGGCACTAAAAACATGCTCCGATAACACGCTAGCGGCAGGGCAGACCAGGACCTCCAAGGCGTACAGAGCGAGTTCATTCCAAGTGTCCAGCTTGGATACCCAATAATTAAAAGGCACAGAGGAATCACGGAGGACGCTGGTAAGGTCGGCAAGATACTCCCTCACCATCTTTTGAAACTTTCCACTCCTTGTGAGAGTACCCTGCGCCTCAGGGCCTGTAAGCTGGGCGGGTCTCAGAAAACTGTCCCAGAATGTTGACAGTGTTCCCCTGCCTCTGCTGGATTGGAGTTGCGTCTCTCTCACCTGTACGCCTTGGTTGGTCAACGAACTGTGACCTCTGCTGCTAGCGTGTTCAGATGGGAATTTTTTTTAACAGTTCTGCAGCAAGGGCCTTCTGGTACTGCCCCATTTTTGTAGACCTCTCCACCTCAGGAATAAGAGAGTGAAAGTTCTCCTTGTAGCGGGGGTCTAAAAGTGTCACCAACCAGTAATGACTGTCACCCAACATTTTTACAATGCGAGGGTCACGGTTAAGGCAGCGTAACATAAAGTCAGCCATGCGTGCCAGACTGGTAACGGGCAAGACTTCTGTGTCCTCACCAAGATGACGACTGACCATGCTCTCCTCCTCCTCCCCCCTGTCCTCAGGCCACCCACGCTGAACCGACAGTATGACAGTTGTACAGGTACTACCGTCTACAGCGCATGATACCAGCTCCTGTTCCTCCTCCTCCTCTCCCTCATTGTCCCCCAATGCACGTTGGGATGAGATGAGGTTGGGCTGTGTGTAATCGCCCGCTACGGCTTCTTGATCCATCTCATCATACTCTGGCTGCAATGCCTCCTCTTTAATTTTCTGCAGAGAACGTTGCAAAAGACAGACAAGTGGGATGCTGATGCTAATGATGGCGTCATCGCCACTCACCATCTTGGTGGACTCCTCAAAGTTTGTCAGGATGGTACATATGTCAGACATCCAGGTCCACTCCTGAGGTCTTATGTGTAGAGTCTGACCTGAATATCGACGGCCTTGTTGCAGCTGGTACTCCACAACTGCTCTCTTCTGCTCACAAATCCTTTGCAACATGTGGAGGGTAGAGTTCCAACGTGTGGGGACATCACACACCAGTCGGTGTGCCGGAAGCTGTAAACGCTGCTGCAACACAGCAAGGGCGGCGGAAGCTGTAGCCGACTTGCGAAAATGAGCTGACAGGCGGCGTACTTTGATGAGCATATCTGGCAACTCGGGGTACAATTGAAGAAACTGCTGAACCACGAGGTTAAGCACATGAGCCAGGCATGGTACGTGTGTGATCTCGCCTCGCCTCAGAGCCGCCACCAGGTTACGGCCATTGTCACACACGACCATGCCTGGATGTAGGTTCAGCGGTCTCAGCCACAGATCTGCCTGCTCTTTCACAGCTGTCCACAACTCACAAGCAGTGTGAGGTTCATCACCTAAGCTTATGAGTTTCAGCACAGCCTGTTGCCGCTTGGCGGAGGCAGTACTGCAGTGCTTCCAACTTGTAACTGATGTGGTGACATCTGAGATGGAGACTGAACATGAGGAGGAGGAGGATGAGGTGCAGGAGCTGTACACTGTGGGGGCAACTCTGACTGACATAGGGCCTGCAATCCTCGGTGTGGGGAGGATGTGTTCCGTCCCAAGGTCCGACTGGGTCCCGGCTTCCACTATGTTTACCCAGTGTGCCGTCAGGGAGATGTACCGTCCCTGGCCACAAGCACTTGTCCACGTGTCCGTTGTCAGGTGGACTCTCCCAGTAACTGCGTTGTTCAGGGCATGGCCGATGTTTTGGGACACGTGCTTGTGTAGTGCGGGGATGGCACACCGGGCAAAATAGTGTCGGCTGGGGACCGAGTACTGAGGGACAGCCACCGCCATAAGGTTGCGGAAGGATTCCGTCTCCACCAGTATAAAAGGCAGCATTTCCAACGCAAGCAGTAGTGAAATGTGAGAAATTAGGACTGTGGCCTGCAGGGCGTTGGCTGCGAATTTGCGCTTTCGTTCAAAGCTCTGGGATATGGACAATTGAACGCTGTGGTGGGACGTGGACGTTGATGCTGTTTTTTGAGAAACTGCCATAACAAGTGAAGACAGAGGAGAGGGCATCTTTGCATGCAGTATGGACAGGGGATTGCCTTGCACGCACAACAGGGGGTTCTATTACATGCACAACAGCGGAAGAAGCAGTGGTGACACCCGCTGACACTGGTCGTGGACCTTGTGGTTCACCCCACAGTCGGGTGCTTTGCTGCCATGTGCCTGATCATGCTGGTGGTGGTCAGGCTGGTAGTTTTGTCACCCCTGCTGATGCTGGCATGGCAGGTGGTACAAATGGCCTTTTTGGGGTTATCAGCAGAGTCTTTAAAAAAAATTCCAGACTCTGGAAGACCTACCGGTTGTACTGGCAACATCCCTCGTGTTGGTGTTATGGGAAACTGTTGCCCGTCTTCTGTGTGGGCCACCACACTGCTTCTCCCTGCCTGTTGGGGTACTCTGCCTCCCTCACCCTGTGTGCTGCTGGCCTCGCTCTGCGTGTCCTCCTGCCACGTTGGGTCAGTTAGTAGATCATCCACCACCTCCTCCTCCTCCTCTTCCACTTGCGCACCACGATACTCCTCCTCACTTCGTGGCAATTGTGTCTCGTTATCGTCCACCTCTTGTGACAAATTGCCAGCGTCGACTTCCTCTGGCCGTTGCTGTTCAAATATTTGGGCATCGCTACATGGGATCTCCTCTTCCACCACTTCAAGCGGAGCAGGTGAGGGGCACAAATATGGAAATGGACCAGTGAACAGCTCTTCATAGTGTCCAAGTGTGGGATCAGTTGCTGTCTTACGACACTCGGCATGGTGGGAGGAAGGAGCATCAGGGTGAGGAGGAGTATGTGGTCGAGACTCACGGCTACTAAAACTTGACCGTGTGGAAGACAGACCGGAGGGGGTGGTGCCCAGGTAACTGGAAGTATTATCTTCTATCCAATTAATAACCTGTTCACACTGATCAGTTCGCAATACTGGAGTTGTAGTGTGGTTCCCTTGTAATTTGATCAAGAAGTGGGAGCGAGAAGATGTGGCTGTTGGTTATGGCACATTTTCACCTAGGCCACGGCCTTGTCCTCTACACGCACCATCACCAGAACGTCCAGTTCCACGTCCCTTGCCACGCGCCTTGCCCATTGTAAATTAAGTAAAATAGCTTACGCTTGCACTGGAAAAAGGGTAATAAAAAGGAGATTAGAACCGTGGAAGAGGAAAACCACAGTTATATTTTTCTGGCCTACACCAGAATCTTTCAAACAGATATATTGGTGTCTGAACAATCAGGGAGACACTATTACTGTTTTTCTTTAAGGAAAAAATACCAAAAGCTGGAAAATACAGAGATTTGACCCGTAGAACTGCAAAACCACAGTTATAGTTATGTGGCGTACACCAGACTCTCTTAAACAGATATATTGATGTCTGAACAGCCACAGACACACTCAATTTTTTTTTTTTGGGGGGGGGGGGATACTAAAAGGTTAATAAGATGCGTATTTGGACAGTCTGACTGAGGAAAAAAAAATACAGGATTTAGATGAAAAAAAAAAAATTTTTCCTGGCCCGAGACCGGGGTGATATGTCTAGCAATGTGACCAACAGGAGCACCCAGGACTGTAATGCGGCATTTGCTGGTATAACCACTGCGTCTCCTATACAGCCTGCCTGCCTGATATCTGGAATGGATATTAGTCCTGAGAAGGACTGTTTGTTTGATTTGGCAGCCTTTAGAGACCCTACACTAACTATTTCGGAGTATAAATCTCTCCCTAGCTCAGCAGCACTGACCCTACACTGTCTGATCCGGAGTGACTGTGTCCAAGATGGCGGCGCCCGGTTTTAAATACTCGAGGTGACGCTGTGCGGCCAGCCAATCACTGTAATGCCCACAAACAACATAGCTGCGGCATTCCAGTGACTGGCTGGCAATCCCTGCATGTTCATTGGCTCTGTAAAGAGCGCCAAACGTGAAGGGCAGAGACCCGAGCTCCCGCCCGAGTAACCCGGAAATGCTCGGTGCTCGCCGAACATCCCGAGTAGTGAGATGCTCGGGCGAGTACCGAGCAGTGTCGAGCATGCTCGCTCAACACTACCTATTACCTTTGCTTGAACGACAGGTTTCTGTCCCCCAATGTATTTCAGGGTAGTTGAAGTCCCCCATAATAATGACTTCTCCTTGAGTCGCTGCTTCATCTATTTGCTTTACGAGGATATTCTCCGCTGCTTCCATTATTTTTGGAGACTTGTAACAAACCCCTATCAGTAATTTATTATCCCCCCCCCTTATCTCCACCTACAGGGACTCTATATTTCCATTAGATTCAAGTATATCCTCCCGCAATATTCATTAAGGTAACTCCCTATCAGATGAAGTGATACTCCTAATATATCTAATTAGGGTTCTGTTTATTATCCCAATATAGTTTGACTACCCACTAACCTCTGTGTTTTTAAACTTGCACAAAAAAAATTCTATTATTAAACTAAAAATAAGTTATATTTTATAGTCTTTAGTTTGGAATTATTTGCTGTTGACAATTTGTAAATAATTATGATTTACCCTACACTGACTTATTGAACAGCTTTCAATTGTATGATATAAACTTTTTACATAGATAAAATCTCAAATTGTAAAATAAAAAAAATTCTCCAAACCAGGGCACACTCTGAAAATACCACCCAGTGCTTTACAATTTTGGATGTCTCCACACAATTTGCTTTGAAGGATAACATTTTGTAAAAATGCAAAAAAAATAATGTTTCTAGCTAAAAATCGGACCTCAGAAGAGTCAAAGACCTGTAACATATTCTAAAAATAAAGGTCTGCACATACTGTATGTTTACAAAGTTTTTAAAAATAAGGAGATCAAAAATGTTAGCGGTTCAGAGGCTGGTAAACATCTGTGTCTTTGAGTCAAGAAATGGTTTACTTATTGTGAATGAATATTACAATATAATTGTAGCGCCGGCTTCCCTGCACACTGCCCTTCTCCCCTTGGCAGAGACGCTGACTCGCTCACCATCACGGTCCCGCACTCCATCCTCCTTCTCCTGCTGCCACCCGGGGTCTGAGCACGGCTTGCAGATACTCGGGCACTGTATTTAGGGTGTGCGTGCAAACCCGCCCTCTTAAAGGGACAGCGCGCACCATCCTAAAGTGTCACCAGCCAATGGCTGGGAGACCCTTATTACTTAAGGCACCTCCACATCATGGGAGGTGCCTCAGCAAGGTGTTAGTTTCGTCTTACATGCTTGCTAGTTCTCAGGTCCCCAGTGCTCACATCCCAGTATACCAGTCCTGTATATCCACGCCTGCCATGCTTGCCTGTGTTACGTTATATTTTTCAGCTCACCTGCCTGCCTGTATATCAGCCGTGTCCACCAGCACCTGTCTGCCTGTATACCAGCCGTGTCCACCAGTAACCAGCCTGTCCGTCGCTATACCTGTTGTGTCTAACTGTACTTGCCAAGTCTACCCATTTCTGGGCGATCCAGCTTTCTGTCCCTTGGGTGTAAGCTGCGGTGCATCCAAGGTCAGTCCTGGTGTAGCACCTGGTGTCTCCTCCCCGGGCTCTCCTCAGATCGCGGTACCGTCAGTTGCTGTGCATCCGGGGTCAGTCTTGGTGTGGCACTTAGTCACACCCCTCCAGGCTCTCCTTGGGTCTTGGCACAGTGGTTCCTCCACCCAGTCCGCTACAGTAATAAACAAGCTTTCTAATTCAAAAAGGGGTGATAGCATGAAGAAAAGTCTCTGATTGACCCCGGTAATCTGTGATCACTAGAAGATGTACAGGGGCAAACATGACAATAAAAGCCTCCATATATGTGAAAGTCAACCAGACTAGCCAATTTTAGCCCCATCCATCCATTTATTAACCCAAGTTTCTGACAGTGACTCCTATACTTTCCCCACTGAGAACACATATGCGCTCAGCCGAGTCGAATGTTCATGTGCATGAAAGGATGAAAGGGTTGGAGGTCAGGAGTGAAAAATTTTGACCGAATGGCTGATTGTATGCGCATTTTAACAGGCTGTGATCTTCAATCCCCGCACATGTGTATACACACAAAGAGCTACTTGTGACATTCATTTAAAGTTATGATGCATTAAATATGTCCTTGGCAGTGAAAGGTTATATTTCCTGAAGTCAGAATACTTCTTTAACATGAAAAGTATTTTGTATTAATAGTAATCTCTCAACAGAGCAGTTGTACCGCATAGTGGTGGAGGGCACACCCAATATTTGATGGGCATAACGTAAGCCTTTCATGACAATAAGCTGAATTTAACACCTACACAAGTATATCTGTGAGGCACTGTATACTTCACACAGTAAGGGCTATTAGACTATATTAGAGCCTGTTACATTCATTCTTGAAGTTCTGTATAATAAATTTGTGTCCGGCAATGAAGTACAAAAAGTGAAGTTCTGTGCGGCAATATTGCATATAACCCATTACAGTATCAGGGGATGACAGATTCACATGTACTTTGCTATTGCAGGATCCCAAATTGCATAACTATGATCATTTCTACAAGGAAACTGGGACTCTGCAAACGCCAAATTATAATTCTTGGTTCTAAATATATGCATCTCACATAGATCTGTTACATGGAAGTGCGAATATTCCATTAAAGAGGACATGTCACTTGCTCAAAAAAATTGAGTTGAATATCTTGTAAAAATCCCTGAGTGCCCCGGATTCTGCTAGACTGCAAAAGCACACGCCCCAGAGAATACTTAAGAAATGCTCAGTTGGACAGCAGGCAGAGATTTCACATACTGCACTCCAGAAGAAACAAATGTAAAAATCTCTGAAATGGAGTGACGCAACCCAGAACAAAATAAGGGGAGCTCAGGGATTTTTACAACATATTTACCTCAATTTTTTGAGCCAGTGACAAATCCACTTTAATGGAGTTGTTTTCATAAAAAAATGTGTACAAGGCTGCTGCTATTTCACTATAGAAAAATAATCAATACTTACTTGTGTTGAGCGAACATGCTCGACACTGCTCGGTACTCGCCCGAGCATCACGCTACTCGGGATGTTCGGCGAGCACCGAGCATTTCCGGGTTACTTGGGCGGGAGCTCGGGTCTCCGCCCTGCATGTTTGGCGCTCTTTACAGAGCCAATGAACATGCAGGGATTGCCAGCCAGTCACTGTAATGCCGCAGCCATGCTGTTTGTGGGCATTACAGTGATTGGCTGGCCGCACAGCATCACCTCGAGTATTTAAAACCGGGCGCCGCCATCTTGGACACAGTCGCTCCAGATAAGACAGTGTAGGGACAGTGCTGCTGATTTAGGGAGAGATATATCCTGCGAAATAGGTAGTGTAGGGTCTGAAAGGCTGCCAGATCAAACAAACAGTCCTTCTCAGGACTAATATCCATCCCAGATATCAGGCAGGCAGGCTGTATAGGAGACACAGTGGTTATACCAGCAAACGCTGCATTACAGTCCTGTGTGCTCCTGTTGCTGAAATTGCTGGACTTAGCTCCAGGTCTTGGGGGCCAGGAAAAATCATTTTTTTTTCATCTAAATCCTCTTTTTTTTTCCTCCTTCACACTGTACAAATACCCGTCTTACTAAACTTTTGATGTCGCCCCCCCCAAAAAAAAAAAGTGTGTCTCTGATTTTTCAGACACAAATATATCTGTTGAAAATAGTCTGGTGTAGGCCAGAGAAACAGAAGTGTGATTTTGCAGTTCCACAGTTCAAACCTCTGTATTATCCACTTTTGGGACGTTCGTATCTAAAAAAAAAAGTTTGAGTGTGTCGCTCACTGTTCAGCCGCAAATATATTTATTTAAAAAAGTCTGGTATACACCAGTAAATTATAACTGTGGTTTTGCTGTTCCACGGTAAAAAATCTCTATTATCCTGCTTTTGGCATTTTTTGCCGTAAAAAACAAAAATAATAGTGTCTCCTGATTGTTCAAACACAAATATATCTGTTGAAAATAGTCTGGTGTAGGCCCAAGAAATACAAGTGTGGTTTTGCAGTTCCACGGGTCAAATCTCTGTATTATCCTGCTTTTTTGCCGTAAAGAAAAACAGTAGTGTCTCCTGATTGTTCAGACACAAATATATCTGTTGAAAATAGTCTGGTGTAGGCCCGAGAAATACAAGTGTGGTTTTGCAGTTCCACGGGTCAAATCTCTGTATTATCCTGCTTTTTTGCATTTTTTGCCGTAAAGAAAAACAGTAGTGTCTCCTGATTGTTCAGACATAAATATATCTGTTGAAAATAGTCTGGTGTAGGCCCGAGAAATACAAGTGGGGTTTTGCAGTTCCACGGGCCAAATCTCTGTATTATCCTGCTTTTTTGCATTTTTTGCCGTAAAGAAAAACAATAGTGTTTCCTGATTATTTTCAACAGATATATTTGTGTCTGAACAGTCTGGTGTAGGCCCGAGAAATACAAGTGTGGTTTTGCAGTTCCACGGGTCAAATCTCTGTATTATCCTGCTTTTTTGCATTTTTTGCTATAAAGACTCCTGATTGTTCAGACACAAATATAACTGTTGAAAATAGTCTGGTGTAGGCCCGAGAAATACAAGTATGGTTTTGCAGTTCCACGGGTCAAATCTCTGTATTATCCTGCTTTTTTGCATTTTTTGCCGTAAAGAAACACAGTAGTGTCTCCTGATTGTTCAGACACAAATATATCTGTTGAAAATAGTCTGGTGTAGGCCCGAGAAATACAAGTGTGGTTTTGCAGTTCCACGGTTCAAACCTCGGTATTATCCACTTTTGGGCCATTTTCACCTAAAAAAAAACAGTTTGACTGTGTCGCTCACTGTTCAGCCGCAAATATATCTATTTAAAATTGTCTGGTATACCCCAGTAAACAATAACTGTGGTTTTGCCATTCCACGGTAAAAAATCTCTATTATTCAGCTTTTGGTATTTTTTCCGTAAAGAAAAACAGTAATAGTTTCTCCCTGATTGTTCAGATTGTTTAAAAGAGTCGGGTGTAGGCCAGAGAAATAGAACTGTGGTTTTCCTCTTCCACGGTTCTAATCTACGTTTTATTACCCTTTTTCCATTGATAGTGCGAGTGTAAGCTATTTTACTTCCTTTACAATGGCCAAGGCGCGTGGCAAGGGACGTGGAACTGGACGTTCTGGTGATGGTGCGTGCAGAGGACGGGGCCATGGCCAAGGTGAAAATGTACCACAACCAACAGCCACATCTTCTCGCTCCCACTTCTTGACCAAATTACTAGGGAAGCACAGAACAACAACAGTATTGCGAACTGACCAGTGTGAACAGGTTATTAATTGGATAGCAGATAATACTTCCAGTTACCTGAGCACCACCACCTCCGGTCTGTCTTCCACACGGTCAACTCTTAGTAGCCGTGAGTCTCGACCGCATACTCCTCCTCACCCTGATGCTCCTTCCTCCCACCATGCCGAGTGTCGTCAGACAGCAATTGATCCCACACTTGGGCACTCTGAAGAGCTGTTCACTGGTCCATTTCCAGATTTGTGCCCCTCCCCTGCTCCGCTTGAAGTGGTGGAAGAGGAGATCCCATGTAGCGATGCCCAAATATTTGAACAGCTACGGCCACAGGAAGTCGACGCTGGCAATTTGTCACAAGAGGTGGATGATGACGAGACACAATTGCCAGGAAGTGAGGAGGATCGTGGTGCGCAAGTGGAAGAGGAGGAGGTGGTGGATGATCTAGTAACTGACCCAACGTGGCAGGAGGACATGCAGAGAGAGGCCAGCAGCACACAGGGTGAGGGAGGAAGAGTACCCCAACAGGCAGGAAGCAGCAGTGTGGTGGCCGCACACAGAAGGCGGGCAACAGTTCCCTATAACACCAACACGAGTGACGTTGCCAGTACAACCTGTAGGTCTTCCAGAGTCTGGAATTTTTTAAAGACTCTGCTGATAACCCCACAAAGGCCATTTGAACCACCTGCCATGCCAGCATCAGCAGGGGTGACAAAACTACCAGCCTGACCACCACCAGCATGATCAGGCACATGGCAGCAAAGCACCCGACTTTGTGGGGCGAACCCCAGGGTCCACAACCAGTGTCAGCGGGTGTCACCACTGCTTCTTCCGCTGTTGTGCGTGCAATAGAACCCCCTGTTGTGTGTGCAAGGCAATCCCCTGTCCATACTGCATGCAAAGATGCCCCCTCCTCTCATTCTTCACTTGTTATGGCAGTTTCTCAAGAAACAGCATCAACGTCCACGTCCCACCGCAGCGTTCAAGTGTCCATATCCCAGACTTTTGAACGAAAGCGGAAATTCGCAGCTAACGCCCCACAGGCCACAGTCCTAAATTCGCACATTTCACAACTGCTTGCGTTGGAAATGCTGCCTTTTAGGCTGGTGGAGACGGAATCCTTCCACAACCTTATGGCGGTGGCCGTCCCTCGGTACTCGGTCCCCAGCCGACACTATTTTGCCCGGTGTGCCATCCCCGCACTACACAAGCACGTGTCCCAAAACATCTGCCGTGCCCTGAACAACGCAGTTACTGGGAGAGTCCACCTGAGAACGGACACGTGGACAAGTGCTTGTGGCCAGGGACGGTACATCTCCCTGATGGCACACTGGGTAAACATAGTGGAAGCCGGGACCCAGTCGGACCTTGGGACGGAACACATCCTCCCCACACCGAGGATTGTGGGCCCTATGTCAGTCAGAGTTGCCCCCAGTGTACAGCTCCTGCGCATCCTCCTCCTCCTCCTCATGTTTAGCCTCCATCTCAGATATCACCACATCAGTTACAAGCTGGAAGCACTGCAGTACTGCCTCCGCCATGCGGCAACAGGCTGTGCTGAAACTCATAAGCTTAGGTGAGAAACCTCACACTGCTTGTGAGTTGTGGACAGCTGTGAAAGAGCAGGCAGATCTGTGGCTGAGACCACTGAACCTACATCCAGGCATGGTCGTGTGTGACAATGGCCGTAACCTGGTGGCGGCTCTGAGGCGAGGCGAGATCACACGCGTACCATGCCTGGCTCATGTGCTTAACCTCGTGGTTCAGCGGTTTCTTAAATCGTACCCAGAGTTGCCAGATCTGCTCGTCAAAGTACGCCGCCTGTCAGCTCATTTTCGCAAGTCGGCTACAGCTTCCGCCACGATTGCTGTGTTGCAGCAGCGTTTACAGCTTCCATCACACCGGCTGGTGTGTGATGTCCCCACACGTTGGAACTCTACCCTCCACATGTTGCAAAGGATTTGTGAGCAGAAGAGAGCAGTTGTGGAGTACCAGCTGCAACAAGGCCGTCGATATTCAGGTCAGACTCCACACCTAAGACCTCAGGAGTGGACCCAGATGTCTGACATATGTACCATCTTGACATCTTGAGGAGTCCACCAAGATGGTGAGTGGCGATGACGCCATCATTAGCGTCAGCATTCCACTTATCTGTCTTTTGCAACGCTCTCTGCCGAGAATTAAAGAGGAGGCATTGCAGCCAGAGTATGATGAGATGGATCAAGAAGCTGTAGCGGTCGATTACACACAGCCCAGCCTCATCTCATCCCAACGTGCATTGGGGGACAATGAGGGAGAGGAGGAGGAGGAAGAACAGGAGCTTGTATCATGCACTGTAGACGGTAGTACCTGTACAACTGTCATACCGTTGGTTCAGCGTGGGTGGCCTGAGGACAGGGGGGAGGAGGAGGAGAGCATGGTCAGTCATCATCTTGGTGAGGACACAGAAGTCTTGCCGGTTACCAGTCTGGCACGCATGGCTGACTTTATGTTACGCTGCCTTAACCGTGACCCTCGCGTTGTCAAAATGTTGGGTGACAGTCATTACTGGTTGGTTACACTTTTAGACCCCCGCTACAAGGAGAACTTTCACTCTCTTATTCCTGAGGTGGAGAGGTCTACAAAAATGGGGCAGTACCAGAAGGCCCTTGCTGCAGAACTGTTAAAAAAATTCCCATCTGAACACGCTAGTGGCAGAGGTCACAGTTCGTTGGCCGTTGGCGTTCAAGCGAGAGAGAGGCAACTCCAATCCAGCAGAGGCAGGGGAACACTGTCAACATTCTGGGACAGTTTTCTGAGACCCGCCCAGCTTACAGGCCCTGAGGCGTGGGGTACTCTCACAAGGAGTGGAAAGTTTCAAAAGATGGTGAGGGAGTACTTTGCCGACCGTACCAGCGTCCTCCGTGATTCCTCTGTGCCTTTTAATTATTGGGTATGTAAGCTGGACACTTGGAATGAACTCGCTCTGTACGCCTTGAACTCGCTTCCTCATTTCGGCTATTTTATGTTCTTCCCCTTATCCTCAGCCTCCACCACCACTATACCACCAGGGTGACCGTGGTTCGTGTTGCCATTATTGAAAGTTCCTCCGTCCTTATTTTTGTCAGCTTTTGCTTGGAAGGCATAAGCAAAGACTGTGGGAGACCCACTCCACAATAATGAGAATAATATTTTTAAGATGCTGTACTGTATGGCTCTTGTAAGGGGCATTAAAAGCGTCTTGTTAAGCTACTGTGACCTCCACCACTTTTCCAAGGGGCTCTCAAACCGTCTTGTTAAGCTACTGGGACCTCCACGTCTCTTCCAAGGGGCATTCAAACAGTCTTGTTAAGCTACTGCGACCTCCACCACTTTTCCAAGGGGCATTCAAACCGTCTTGTTAAGCTACTGGGACCTCCACGTCTCTTTCGAGGGACATTCAAACCGTCTTGTTAAGCTACTGGGACCTCCACGTCTCTTCCAAGGGGCATTCAAACCGTCTTGTTAAGCTACTGCAACCTCCACCACTTTTCCAAGGGGCATTCAAACAGTCTTGTTAAGCTACTGCGACCTCCACCACTTTTCCAAGGGGCATTAAAACCGTCTTGTTAAGCTATTGGGACCTCCACGTCTCTTTCGAGGGGCACTCAAACTGTCTTGTTAAGATACTGGGACCTCCACGTCTCTTCCAAGGGGCATTCAAACCGTCTTGTTAAGCTACTGCGACCTCCACCACTTTTCCAAGGGGCATTAAAACCGTCTTGTTAAGCTACTGGGACCTCCACGTCTCTTTCGAGGGGCATTCAAACCGTCTTGTTAAGCTACTGGGACCTTCACGTCTCTTCCAAGGGGCATTCAAACTGTCTTCTTAAGCTACTGGGACCTCCACGTCTCTTCCAAGGGGCATTCAAACCATCTTGTTAAGCTACTGCGACCTCCACCACTTTTCCAAGGGGCATTAAAACAGTCTTGTTAAGCTACTGGGACCTCCACGTCTCTTCTGAGGGGCATTAAAACAGTCTTGTTAAACCATTCTGAACTCCACAGCTCTTCCAAGGGGCATTGAAATGTTGTTTTTAATTACCTCTAACCTCCACGACTTTTCCAACGGGCATTGCATTTCCTCATAATTCTTGGCAGCTTTTGCTTGGAAGGCATAAGCAAAGACTATGGGAGACACACTCCCCAATAATGGGAATAATGTTTGTAATATGCTGTACTGCATGGCTCTTGTAAGGGGCATTGCAAGTTCCTCCATCCTAATTTTTGGCAGCTTTTGCTTGGAAGGCATAAGCAAAGACTATGGGAGACACACTCCAAAATAATGGGAATAATGTTTTTAAGATGCTGTACTGTATGGCTCTTGTAAGGGGCATTAAAACCGTCTTGTTAAGCTACTGCAACCTCCACCACTTTTCCGAGGGGCATTAAAACCGTCTTGTTAAGCTACTGTGACCTCCACCTCTTTTCCAAGGGGCATTCAAACCATCTTGTTAAGCCACTCTGAACTCCACAGCTCTTCCAAGGGGCATTGAAATGTTGTTTTTAATTACCTCTAACCTCCACGACTTTTCCAACGGGCATTGCATTTCCTCCTAATTTTAGTCAGCTTTTGCTTTTCAATGCAAAGGCGAAAACTAAGGGAGACCCACTCCCCAATAATGGGTAGAAGGTTTTTAGTATGCTGTAATCCACGTCTGTTTCAAGGGGCATTGCAGTTCCTCATAATTTTTGGAAAGTCTTCCATTCACTGCTTAGGCCAACAGTGCACAGGAGACCCAGTTGCTATAAATGGAAAAAAAGGTTTAGTTAAGGCCCTCTGACCTCCATGTCATTTCCAAGGGGCATTGGAGTGCCTCAAAACTTTTGGTAGGCATTGCACTCACTGTATGCCCTATAACTGTGTAGCCGAACCGCTCCTTTTGTTACAGAAACATATCCTACAAGACATATGTGGTTGACTGGCCTGATATTGATGTGAATGGTCCCTGTTCCTCCTGCTCTTTCTCCTTTGCCACTACCTCATCCATCATTTATCACCTGAAGCTTTGTTTTAACGGGAGTCATAGAACTGGGATGGTAGCAGGAAAACATCCAGCAATCCTCGGAGGAGGTAGGATATGCGCCTAAACGCTGACCACCTCAGGCCTAGCCGCTACTACATACATGCGCTTGCATTCCAAGAAAACAAAGCAGATGCTAAATTCTATCATCATCATGCTCCTCACCTTGGCACTCTCAACTCCCCTGATGGAGAAGCCAGGGCCCACCGGAGGAGTCTGGTTCTCTGGTGGGCTCGTCCAATGCTGCCCTAAAGCAGGCCGGGCTAAGAAAAGTGTGTGGGGGGAAGTTGACAGGAGAAATAGGGGCAGCTGGGGACCGTTTATGGACACCCTGCTGCCCCCAGGTGGCTGGGGACCGTGTGTGGACACCCGGCCGCGGGGCGGCTGGGGACCGAGTATTGACACCCGGCCGCGAGGCGGCTGGGGACCGAGTATGGACACCCGGCCGCCCCCTGGCGGCTGGGGACCGAGTGTGGACACTCAGCCGCCGGGCGGCTGGGGACTGAGTATGGATACCAGGCCGCCAACGCAGCCATGACGTGGTGGCCAGATTCCGCCTCCACATGCTTAAAAGGCCCAATTTCAAGTGCAAGCAAGCAGTATGGTATTGCAGCCTGGGGGTGGGTGGGTGGCAGGCTGCACACTTACGCTTGCATTGCAAGGAATGGGGGAGGTACAATTGAACACTGCCCTGGGACAAGAACTTGCATGGGGATAGTTGCAAGTCTGCATCTTCTGATGCGGCAAGGATCACTTCTGATGCGCACACTTTTAGGCAGTGACCTGGGTGTCAGAGATGCTTCCAGGGGACTTCCCCATGCCGTTCCCATGTCTTTTCAGCACTGTATGCATGTGTCACACAGCACATGGCCTGATAAGGTTGTAAAATGTTAAAATGACATTTCCCGGTGAATGCATTTGTCACGGTTGAAAGCAATACAAAAGTGCAAAAACGCATAAAAAAATGCTACTTGTGAACATAGCCCAAGGTGTGGAGGAGTATTTTTTTGGGGGGTTATTTATTTTACCTTATACACAAGTCTTTACCCTGGAAAGGAACTTCCTTAACATATTTCACAGGAAAGCAGTTTCAGTTTTGTTTTTGAACGTTTTATTGTGAGCCCTTAAAAGTGGCTTAATACCTCTGACCACGTTGTTGACAGCAGTGACCTGGGGGTCAGAAATGCTTCCTGGGGCGATCCCCATGCTGTCCCCATGTCATTTGAGCACTGTCACTATCGTTTTGGGCACTTGTTAGGCTTTTAAAAGACTGCCGGGGGTGCCGCCGCAAAAATGCTCGGGTCTCCCATAGACTAACATTGGGCTCGTTGCTCGGGTCGAGCACCTGAGTATCACGGCGAGCTCGGCCCGAGCTTCGAGTACCCGAGCATTTTAGTGCTCGCTCAACACTAATACTTACCAACAGTTGCCCTTACCTCTTCAGCGCCGCCACTCTGCTGTTCATAAGGCAGCAGTGATGACATCCCATCTACATGTGACTGCAGGCAATCAATGAATGCAACCTACACATGCTGTCTACCTCACCATAACCATTGAACCCAGATTGGGTTTACGTATGGCTGGGCCAAGACCCCGAAAGTAAAGTCATCTGCTTTGTGAGGCTCGTAGCTACATTGTGCAGCTTTACAGGCGCAGCAGGTCTTCTATATTAACTCATGTATAAGCTCTAGTTAGCCATCTGTAAAGGTCTGCTGAGGGATGCGTTTGTGTCCTCTGTTTGTGTGTATAAATATAATTTGGAATACATTTAAAAATACACACTGCAGTCTATCCATAGCCATGATCGCATGTTGTGTGAAAAGTCTTTCTCTGGGGACCTTCCAGTCATTTTCCTTTTCCATCATCTTGCATGCCTTAGGCCAGGTTCAGAAGGGCATATTTCACGGTCCGTTCACAGGCCACAATGCCAGTGACTGACCCCAACCCAAACTTAAAGCCCCATATGTTTTTTTAAACTGTAAGTTCGGGTCTGGAGACCTGCGGTCATCCCAGGCCATATAAGTATTGTGGAATAGGTCAGTCTGAATCCGTTTTACGACTGTTGCGATGTGGTGTTTCTCACTTATAAGGAGATATTTTATACTGCCCTGTAGTGTTGCTGTATTATGGTATTTGACACAATTTGACCTGCACTGTAGTTCTACATGATAGTCTTTGGTCGGCACTGCTGAGGGAGGATGGGGGTGGCACTGTAGTATTTGCTCGCTGAGAAGACGCTGGCACCATAGATTGGATGGTGAGGCCAGATCAGAAAGGTATGACAAGTTATGATGTAAAGCACATGAGAAATTCATCTGACAGCATCAACAGTTCTGCTTATGACGTTCTGTGCACATCTAGAAACATGCAGATGCTTTATACAAAATTTTACCCAGGTACATTGTATATGTGGATTACGCCACAGAATTGTGGCCTAAATAATCCACAAAAAATGTGAAACCACTCCAAGAAGGCATAATAAAGACTGCATAAAAGATGGCGTTTTAAAAATATAAAATGTATATTTGTTTATACAAAACAGGTAAGCATTAGGAGAAAATGACATTAAATATAAAAGACGAACAGACGGGTAACACTATTGACATAATTAATTATATATTCATAAGCATAATGTAAAAATGCACTCATGGGTATGTATGGAAACTCCCAGGGAAGACACAGTGGTCATTATTCCCAACAACATCCATTATAAGAAATCCGTATCTAAAAATACAGAGAGACCATCTTACCCAAAAATTGGATGAGCCTTACAGTGGCATGTAAAAGTTTGGGCACCCCTGGTCAATATTACTGTTATTGTGAACAGTTAAGCAAGTTGAAGATGAAATGATCTCTAAAAGGCCGAAAGTTAAAGATGACACATTTCCTTTGTATTTTAGGCAAAAAATATATATATTGTTATTAATTAATTAAGGTCAGAAACCTTGGTCAAAGTGCCAGTTTGGACTTGGTGTATTTTTTCCCACCAGGGCATTGACTTTATTTAATGAAGAAATAAACCCAATGATTACTATGCTGTCTGAGCATCAGACAGATAAGAATAGTGTTTAAAGGCTATATTAATATTTTGATGATATTTTTTATTATCCCAGTAAATCTAAAATAAATAAAGCAATAGGTCAGAAAATATTCTATCATTTTGTTTCTATAGTTCCTAAAGATATTATGCATCTTCAAGCTAAAAAATAAGAAACCGGTACATTTCGAGGATCAATTTGGAGGTTTAACTAAAGCTGGATTCTAGTTATTATACAACAATAACCTATGCTAAAAATTTTTTTTTTTTTTTTTTTAAAAGTGTACATAACCAGTACTGCAAAAAAGTTTTAAGCAGGTGTGTAAAAAATGTTGCAAAATAAAAATGCTTTACAAGATAGAAGTGTTATTGGTTTATTTTTATCAATTAACAAAATGCAAAGTAAATGAACAAAAATAGAAATCTAAACAATCAATTTTTGGTGTGCTGCCTTTTGCCTTCAAAACAGCATCAAAGCATCAATTCTTCTAGGTACACCTGGACACAGTTTTTGACGGAATTTGTCAGGCAGATTATTCCAAATATCTTGGAGAACTAACCACAGATCTCTATAAATGTTGGCTTGCACAAAATCTTCTGTCTTCAAGTAATCCCACACAGACTCCATGATGTTGAGATCAGGGCTCTGTGGAGGCCATATCATCACTTACAGGACACCTTGTTCTTCTTTACACTGAAGATCGTTCTTAGAATCATAGAATGGTAGAGTTGGAAGGGACCTCCTGGGTCATCTGGTCCAACTCCCTGCTCAAAGCAGGATGAATGTTCTTAATGACATTGGTTGTATGTTTGGGGTCGTTGCCCTACTGCAGAATAAATGTGGAGCCAATCAGATGGCATTTCTCCCTCATGATATTTCATGATGGATAGTTATCGGCCTGTATTTTTCAGCATTGATGACACCATTAATCCTGACCAAATTCCCAACTCCATTTGCTGAAATTCAGCCCGACACTTGCAAAGAACCTCCCCCATGCTTCACTATAGCCTGCAGATACTCATTATTGTACCACTCTTCAGCCCTTTGACAAAAACAGTTTTCTGTTACAAAAAAAATATTTAAAATTTTGACTCATCAGTTGAAATCAACATGCAATACTATTAGAGAAGCGTCTGATTGGCTTCAAATTTATTCTGCAGCAGGACAACAACCCCAAACATACAGCAAATGTCATTAAAGGGTTTGTCCGGTTAAAAATGATAAGTCTGTAGTCACTCTGTTTGACTGAAGACTTATGAATACCTCCAGCGCAGGCACTGTGCGCTGCAGGGATTTGCTGGTATGAGACCCGGGACTGGAGGGTAAGTATGTGTTATACATACCCCCGGCCATTCAGCACCGCCTCATCCATACACTTGTATGGAGCAAGGCCACGCCCCATCTAGAGACGTGGACAGCCAGTGGGTGCGTCCGAATAGAAGGTGCAGCCTGGCTCAATACAAGTGTATGGAGAGCGAGGCAGCACCCACTAACCGGGGGTATGTATGTATAACACCTACATACTCTCCGTTACCGGGTCTCATACTGGCGAATCCGCACAGAGCACAGTGCCTGCGCTGGAGGGATTCATAAGTCTGCAGTTACACATTATCACTTTAGACCGGACAACCCCTTTAAAAACTATCTTTAGGATAAAGAAGAATGAGTCCTAGAAGTGATGATATGGCCCTGACAGAGCCCTGATCATCAAGTCGGTCTGGGAATACATGGAGAAACAGAATAATATGTCGAAGCCTACATCCACAGATCTGTGGTTAGTTCTTCAAAATTATTGAAACAACCTCCCTGCAGAATTCACACTTCTATTTATAAAAGCATTCTTACTTTGCAGCATTTTTTCCACCCTTGCTCAGATCTTTGCACAGGACTATGCATTATTTTTTTCCAATTAAAATTCCACATAAAGTATAAAAAAATAATATTATACTTATATATACTTTTATGGTATGATAAATGACATGATTAAAAAAAAGGCTAAATTGTTGTATTTCTCTTCATGATAATAAGTTAAATCAATGAGATCTAGGCAAATGGTAACACTGAAAAAAATAACTTGTCCCACAAAAAAAACTTGTAATCATACTGCTATGTGTACAGAAAAATTAAAGTTTTGTCCATATGTTCAGCTGAAGCAATTTTTCTTAACTCCCAGAAAAAAATTGAATAATATTGATTGACGTGTGCACACAACATAGGAGTGTAAAGCACACCATAAATGTCTTACTGCTAATTATACAGAGTACCAACAAGTAACTGATGATTCCCACATAAATACTAGAAGTTAGTATTAGATTCAATACCATCAGCTCAAAATAAAATCAGGATTAGAAAAATTTAGCAGAAGCTCCCACTTCCTCTTGAGGTCTGCTTTGTCCGAAGACGGGTAGAGTGAAGCCAGCTATGATTGACAGCAGGGATTGTGTGACAATGTCAAGCGATCCCAGAAGACCAATGCCAACACCACTGAGACAGTGCCACCATCGGAGGTGAGTATAAGTGTTATTTTACTGGGGACAAACATGAGACGGAGTATTCCGAGTAGTGGACAACCCCTTTAACATACCATAGGTCCAATTTCTTAACCTAAAGCAGGAATGTCAAACACAAAACATACGGAGGGCCAAAATGAAAAACTTGGACAAAGCTGCAGGCCAACCAGAATAAAAGGATAATGGGCCCCACACAGTCCTCCATACAGTATAATGGGCTCCACATAGTCCTCCATACAGAATAATGGGGCCCACAAAGTCCTCCATACTGAATAATGGCCCCACATAGGGGTGGTGGTTTTGGTGTCATGGGCCACATATAATCACCCAGCGAGACAGATTTGGCTCATGGGCCAGAGTTTGACAAATGTGACCTAAAGAATAAGACCCCTCTGTCAGGCACCAAATATGACATATTTTAGTCATGAGACTAAAAAAGTTTGGACACACCTTTTCATTTAAAGATTTTTCTGTATTTTCATGACTTTGAAAATTGTACATTCACACTGAAGGCATCAAAACTATGAATTAACACATGTGGAATTATATACTTAACAAAAAAGTGCGAAACAACTGAAAATATGTCTTATATTCTAGGTTCTTCAAAGTAGCCACCTTTTGATTTGATGACTGCTTTGCACACTCTTGGCATTCTCTTGATGAGCTTCAAGAGGTAGTCACCGGAAATGGTCTTCCAACAATCTTGAAGGAGTTCCCAGAGATGCTTAGCATTTGTTGGCCCTTTTGCCTTCACTCTGCGGTCCAGCTCACCCCAAACCATCTCGATTGGGTTGAGGTCTGGTGACTGTGGAGGTCAGGTCATCCGGCGTAGTACCCCATCACTCTCCTCCTTGGTCAAATAGCCCTTACACAGACTGGAGGTGTGTTTGGGATCATTGTCCTGTTGAAAAATAAATGATGATCCAACCAAACGCAAACCAGATGGAATAGCATGCCGCTGCAAGATGCTGTGGTAGCCATGCTGGTTCAGTATGCCTTCAATTTTGAATAAATCCCCAACAGTGTCACCAGCAAAGCACACCCACACCATCACACCTCCTCCTCCATGCTTCAAGGTGGGAACCAGGCATGTAGAGTCCATCCGTTCACCTTTTCTGCATCGCACAAAGACACGGTGGTTGGAACCAAAGATCTCAAATTTGGACTCCTCAGACCAAAGCACAGATTTCCACTGGTCTAATATCCATTCCTTGTGTTCTTTAGTTCAAACGAGTTTCTTCTGCTTGTTGCCTGTCCTTCGCAGTGATTTCCTAGCAGCTATTTTACCATGAAGGCCTGCTGCACAAAGTCTCCTCTTAACAGTTGTTGAAGAGATGTGTCTGCTGCTAGAACTCTGTGTGGCATTGACCTGGTCTCTAATCTGAGCTGTTGTTAACCTGCGATTTCTGAGGCTGGTGACTCGGATAAACTTATCCTCAGAAGCAGAGGTGACTCTTGGTCTTCCTTTCCTGGGGCGGTCCTCATGTGAGCCAGTTTCTTTGTAGCGCTTGATGGTTTTTGCAACTGCACTTGGGGACACTTTCAAAGTTTGCCCAATTTTTTCAGACTGCCTGACCTTCATTTCTTAAAGTAATGATGGCCACTCGGTCTTCTTTACTTAGCTGCTTTTTTCTTGCCATAATACAAATTCTAACAGTCTATTCAGTAGGACTATCAGCTGTGTAACCACCTGACTTCTGCACAACACAACTAATGGTCCCAATCCCATTTATAAGGCAAGAAATCCCACTTATTAAACCTGACAGGGCACACCTGTGAAGTGAAAACCATTTCCGGTGACTACCTCTTGAAGCTCATCAAGAGAATGCCAAGAGTGTGCAAAGCAGTCATCAAAGCAAAAGGTGGCTACTTTGAAGAACCTAGAATATAAGACATATTTTCAGTTGTTTCACACTTTTTTGCTAACTATATAATTCCTCATGTGTTAAATGTGTTAATTCATAGTTTTGATGCCTTCAGTGTGAATGTACAATTTTCAAAGTCATGAAAGTACAGAAAAATCTTTAAATGAGGTGTGTCCAAACTTTTGGTCTGTACTATATATATATTATATATACATACATATATATATATACATACACACATACATATACACATACATACATATATATATACACTGCTCAAAAAAATAAAGGGAACACTCAAATAACACATCCTAGATCTGAATGAATGAAATATTCTCATTGAATACTTTGTTCTGTACAAAGTTGAATGTGCTGACAACAAAATCACACAAAAATCATCAATGGAAATCAAATTTATTAACCAATGGAGGCCTGGATTTGGAGTCACCCCCAAAATTAAAGTGGAAAAACACACTACAGGCTGATCCAACTTTGATGTAATGTCCTTAAAACAAGTCAAAATCAAGCTCCGTATTGTGTGTGGCCTCCAGGTGCCTGTATGACCTCCCTACAATGCCTGGGCATTCTCCTGATGAGGTTGCGGATGGTCTCCTGTGGGATCTCCTCCCAGACCTGGACTAAAGCATCCGCCAACTCCTGGACAGTCTGTGGTGCAACGTGACGTTGGTGGATGGAGTGAGACATGATGTCCCAGATGTGCTCAATCGGATTCAGGTCTGAGGAACGGGCGTGCCAGTCCATAGCTTCAATGCCTTCATCTTGCAGGAACTGCTGACACACTCCAGCCACATGAGGTCTGGCATTGTCCTGCATTAAGAGGAACCCAGGGCCAACAGCACCAGCATATGGTCTCACAAGGGGTCTGAGGATCTCATCTCAGTACCTAATGGCAGTCAGGCTACCTCTGGCGAGCACATGGAAGACTGTGCGGCCCTCCAAAGAAATGCCACTCCACACCATTACTGACCCGCTGGCAAACCGGTCATGCTGAAGGATGTTGCAGGCAGATCACTCTCCACGGCGTCTCCAGACTCTGTCATGTCTGTCACATGTGCTCAGTGTGAAGAGCACAGGGTGCCAGTGGCGACTTTGCCAATCCTGGTGTTCTGTGGCAAATGCCAAGCATCCTGCACGGTGTTGGGCTGTGAGCACAACCCCTATGTGTGGATGTCGGGCCCTCATACCACCCTCATGGAGTCATTTTCTAACCATTTTTGCAGACACATGCACATTTGTGGCCTGCTGGAGGTCACTTTGTAGGGCTCTGGCAGTGCTCCTCCTGTTCCTCCTTGCACAAAGGCGGAGGTTGCGGTCCTGCTGCTGGGTTGTTGCCCTCCTACGGCCCCCTCCACGTCTCCTGGTGTACTGGTCTGTCTTCTGGTGGCGCCTCCAGCCTTTGGACACTACGCTGACAGACACAGCAAACCTTCTTGCCACAGCTCGCATTGATGTACCATCCTGGATGAGCGGCACTATCTGAGCAACTTCTATGGGTTGTAGAGTCCGTCACATGCTACCACGAGTGTGAAAGCACAACCAACATTCAAAAGTGACCAAAACATCAGCCAGAAAGCATTGGTACTGAGATGTGGTCTGTGGTCCCCACCTGCAGAACCACTCCTTTATTGAGGGTGTCTTGATAATTGCCAATAATTTCCATCTATTGTCTATTCCATTTGCACAACAGCATGTGAAATTGATTGTCAATCAGTGTTGCTTCCTAAGTGGACAGTTTGATTCCACAGAAGTTTGATTTACTTGGAGTTATATTCTGTTGCTTAAGTGTTCCCTTTATTTTTTTGAGCAGTGTATATAGGCAGCTATGTGGGGGCTCATATTTTTGAGCAGTGTATATATATATATATATATATATATATATATATATATATATATATATATATATATATATATATATATATATATATATACATACATATATATGTATATGTGTGTGTATGTATTGCATTTTAGCCCATATATGCAAAGGTCTGCACAGGTGGATCTCACTAAATTAGAATATCATCAAAAAGTTAATTTATTTCAGTTCTTCAATTCAAAAAGTGAAACTCATTATATAATCATTAGAAACAGAGTGATCTAATTCAAGTGTTTATTTCTGTTAATGTTGATGATTATGGCTTACAGCCAATGAAAACACAAAAATCATTATCTCAGCAAATTAAAATAATTAACAAAAAACACCTGCAAAGGCTTCCTAAGCATTTTTTTTTAATACACAATTTTTATTAACTTTTTCAAAAAGAAACAAAACATACCAGATTAAGGTGATAGATACCTGTTCGCAGACAGGGTATAAAGAGATAGTTCTCACATATTTGATTGGTAAAGCAAAACAATATAATATAAGAACTTAATAACAATGTAACTTACATCAGTTTAATTAACAAGCAGTCCAGTTGATACTCTGATTTATTGAAGCCATCTGGTTAGATTAGACCACCTATGTAAGTATTATAGACCTTCACCAAATGATCCCTCCATTCCACTCTCTCCCCCTCCTCCCTCTCAATCCAGGCGTAATGGACCTAGGCTATCCCCACGATCTTCCAGAATGTACCACGCTGTGGAAGTGAAGGGTTCCACCATTTTCTTTTTTTTAATTTAATGAGCAGCAATTTACAATAAAGTGTTTCCATTTCAGAAGAAATTTGCCAGCTTGCGTTTCCTTATTGCTAAGGGCATCTTGTTGCTCTATTCCCATAAAATGTTTCATTTGAGCTGTTAACTCTTCAATGGGGGGGGGTGTTGGGTTCTAGCCAATATTTAAGTAATTGTTTTTTTGCCAGAATAAGTAGGGTGTGGAGCAATATTCCCCTCATTTATAAGGTGTTTTCTTATTAAATTCCAGCCTGACCTGATCTTATCAGAGATTTCCACATCCTTCAACTGTTGTCTCCAATATTTGAAGAAAGTATCTGGGTGAACTCCTAGTAGATTGGATCTCATTACAGAATAAAGGACAGAAATTGAAGGGGTACCCATTAAAGACAACAGAATGACATCCAAGACATTTTAGGAGACCTCAAAGGTCACATCTTTTAAATTGGCCATAATGGATAGTTTGATTTGTTCATATTGGAAATAATGTTGGGGAGGTAGATGGTATCTGTCTAAACACTCGGTACATGTCATCCATCTTTGCTCACTTGAGTGGAGAAGATGGGATGCGTTGTCTACATCTGTTTGTCGACATTTTAGAAATTGTTTATTTTCATTACCCTGGGGGAATTCTGGGTTTTGCCATATCGGGAGGTGCTTTGAAATCCTGAAAGAAAGACCGTATTTTTTCCTGACTGCCTTCCATGCGGAAATTGTATCCCTAAGGATTGTTGACTTTTTAACTGCCAAGGGGAGGGAGGTGAATTGAGAATAAAGGAGGGCAACCAGGTCAAGGGGGTATGCATAATCGGCTTCCAACGTGTACTCAGAATATGTACGTCTCTTATGGAACCAGTCTATTATATACCAGAAAAGGCAAGAAAGATTGTCATTTCTGATGCTTGGGAGCTTCCTAAGCATTTTAAAAGATCCCTTAGTCTGTTTCAGTAGGCTCCACAGTCATGGGGAAGATTGCTGACTTGACAGATGTCCAGAAGGTAGTCATTGACATACTCCACAAGGTCCCAGAGTTCCAATTTTCATTTGGAGGAAGAGTGGAGAGGACACAATCCAAGCTGCTTGAGGTTTAGTGTGAAGTTTCCACAATCAGTGATGGTCAAGACCGTCTACAGATCAGCCGTCTACCAGGAAATTTTAGAGCACTTCATGCTTCCCTCTGCCGACAAGCTTTTTGGAGATGGAAATTTCATTCTCCAGTAGGTCTTGGCACCTGTCCACACTGCCAAAAGAACCAATACCTGGTTTACAAACAACAGTATCACTGTGCTTGATTGGCCAGCAAACACGCCTGACCTTAACCCCATAGAGAATCTATTGGGTATTGTCAAAAGGAAGATGAGAGACACCAGACCCAACAATGCAGACGAGCTGAAGGCTGCTATCAAAGCAACCTGGGCTTCCATAACACCTCAGCAGTGCCACAGGCTGATCACCTCCATGCCACGCCGCATTGATGCAGTAATTGATGCAAAAGGAGCCCCGACCAAGTACTGAGTGCATTTACTGAACATACATTTCAGTAGGCCAACATTTCGGATTTTAAAAACATTTTTTCAAGCTGTTATAAAGTATTTTAATTTACTGAGATAATGACTGTTGTGTTTACATTGGCTGTAAGCCATAATCATCAACATGAACAGAAATAAAACACTTGAAATAGATCACTCTGTTTGTAATGACTCTATATAATATATGAGTTTCATTTTTTATAATGAAGAACTGAAATAAATTAACTTTTTGATGATATTCTAATTTAGTGAGATGCACCTGTAGGTACACTTCAACTGTGATAGACAGAATCTAAAAAAAAATCCAGAAAATCACATTGTATGATTTTTAGATAATTAATTTGCATTTTATTGCATGAAACAAGTATTTGATACACGAGAAAAACTGAACTTAGTATTTGGCACAGAAACCTTTGCATTAAGCATTTTATGCTTTTAAACGCTGAAAAAACTAAGTGGAAATAAACAGCAACTTATGCACAAAGTGTTTTTTTTCCCATTAAAACCAATAGCATGAGTATTCTAAGTGTTTTTAGTGTGGATTTTAAAGCAGAACCTGCTACAAAATCCATGTTGAAATTTGACAATGTTAATTCAAAAGACTGCAAAAATCCATGTGGAAAATATGGCTTCAAATATTTCTTCAAAACTCTATCAAACAACTCTTTGAAAACCACATCAGATCAGAAAAACTCGTAAAAAACATGGATTCCTGATTGGATTTCTTTTGAAAACCATGGATTTTTAGTCTGATAAAATCTCTGTGTGAACATACCCTTCAGGCATGTGCACACAACATCTTTTTCAGGAAGATTTTGCCTGGATGTCGCCTGAAAAAGTGCCACAAAAAATGAATTTAATACACAGCAATATAAAGTCGATATTACTGTGCACATGTGCAGACTTTTGTTACTTCTTTTAACCACTTCAGGGTTAAAATAAGACAAAGGATCTTTAACCCCTTAACCCCCGAGGGTGGTTTGCACGTTAATGACCAGGCCAATTTTTACAATTCTGACCACTGTCACTTTATGAGGTAATTACTCTGGAACGCTTCAACGGATCCCCCTGATTCTGAGACTGTTTTTTCGTGACATATTGTACATCATGATAGTGGTAAAATTTCTTCGATATCACTTGCGTTTGTGAAAAAAACGGAAATTTGGCGAAAATGTTGAAAATTTTGCAATTTTCAAAATTTGAATTTTTATGCCCTTAAATCAGAGAGATATGTCACACAAAAGAGTTAATAAATAACATTTCCCACATGTCTACTTTACATCAGCACAATTTTGGAACCCAAATTTTTTTTTGTTAGGAAGCTATAAGGGTTAAAAGTTGACCAGTGATTTCTAATTTTTTCAACAAAATTTACAAAACCATTTTTTTAGGGACCACATCACATTTGAAGTCACTTTGAGAGGTCTTTATGACAGAAAATACCCAAAAGTGACACCATTCTAAAAACTGCACCCCTCAAGGTGCTCAAAACCACATTCAAGAACTTTATTAACCCTTCAGGTGCTTCACAGGAATTTTTGGAATGTGGAAAAAAAAAATGAACATTTAACTTTTTTCACAAAAATGTTACTTTAGACCCAATTTTTTTTATTTTCACAGGGGAAACAAGAAAAAATGGACCCCAAAACTTGTTGTGCAATTTCCCCATGGCACGCAGATACCCCATATGTGGGGAAAAAACACTGTTTGGGCGCACGGCAGGGCTCAGAAGCAAAGGAGCGCCATTTGACTTTTTGATTGTAAAATTTGCTTGAATAATTAGCGGACGCCATGTTGCGTTTGGAGAGCCCCTGTGTGCCCAAACATTGGAGCTCCCCCACAAGTGACCCCATTTTGGAAACTAGATCCCCCAAGGCACCTATCTAGCTGCATAGTGAGCACTTGGAACCCCCAGGTGCTTCACAAATTGATTCATAAAAATGAAAAAGTGTTTTTTTTTTTTCACTTTTTCATTTTTACGGATTAATTTGTGAAGCACCTGGGGGTTCCAAGTGCTCACTATGCATCTAGATAGGTGCCTTGGGGGGGTCTAGTTTCCAAAATGGGGTCACTTGTTGGGGAGCTCCAATGTTTAGGCACGCAGGGGCTCTCCAAACGCAACATGGCGTCCGCTAACAATTTGAGCCGATTTTCCATTCAATTTGTTAGCGGACACCATGTCGCGTTTGGAGAGCCCCTGGTGTGCCTAAACAGTGGAGCTCCCCCACAAGTGACCCCATTTTGGAAACTATACCCCTCAAGGATTTTATTAAGGTGTATAGTGAACATTTTGATCCCAGAGGTACGACACAGAATTTGATAACATTAGGTCATCATATTGAATAAGCTGTCATTAGTCTTGAGCGCAAGTGCTCGCTACTTGAGTTTGCATCGGGTACTCAGGTATGCACCATGTACAGCGTGTGCTCGAGTGACATGCTCGAGTCCCTGCTCCGCATGTTTCACGGTTATTAGACACCCAAAAAAAAAACATGCGGGGATGGCTCGTGCATGGCAGGCAATCCCCGCAAAGTTTTTTTGGCAGCGAAGCATATGGGGCGGAGACTCAAGCATGTCACTCAAATACCCACGATACTCAATGCATACCAGAGCACCCGATGCAAACTCAAGTAGCGAGCACTTGCGCTCAACACTAGTCGCCATATCGTCATCTTTTTTTCTTACTTTTGAAAAAAATCCCAACCCCATCACAACCCTAACCCGAGAGTTTATTTTTTACGCCGTTCCTCGTGCGGTATAAGTGATTAGACGACTTTATTCTTCGGGTCGGTGTGATTACAGCAATACCAGAATCATATGGGATTTTTATGACTGACAGCTGTCACACACTAAAAGACACATTTTTTGTAAAATCTAGTTTTTGCATCGCCATATTTTGAGAGCTATAATTTTTCCAGATTTTGGCAGACAGTCATGTGACGGCTCGTTTTTTGCGGGATGAGTTGACGTGGTTATTGGTGCCATTTTCAGGCACATGACATTTTTTGATCGCTTTCTATTCTGATTTTTGGGAGGCAGAAAAAACAAAAACCAACAATTCAGGAATTTTTTTTATTTTTTTTTATTCTGTTCCACGTGTGGTAAAATTGATAAGGCAGCTTTATTCTTCGGGTCAGTACATTTACAGCGGTACCACATTTATATCGTTTTTCTATGTTTTGCACTTTTACATAATAAAAGCAATTTTATAGAAAAAAATATTTTTTAGCATAGCTTTATTCTGAGAGCTATAACTCTTTTATTTTTCGGCTGATGGAGCTGTATGGTGGCTTGTTTTTTGCGGGACGAGATGACGTTTTCAGCGGTACCATTTTTATTTATATTCGTCTTTTTGATCAAGTGTTATTCCATTTTTTGTTTGGCGGTATGGTGATAAAGCATTGTTTTTTACCGTGTTCACTGAAGGGGTTAACTAGTGGGACAGTTTGATAGGTCAGGTTGTTCCGGACGCGGCGATACCAAATATGTGTACTTTTATTGTTTTTTTTTTTATAATATTTATTGATGGGTACATTATATTTTTATTTTTGGTGGATTATTTTTTTTTTTATATTTTTGCAATTTTTTTTTATTTTTGTTTCACTTTCTGACAGTTTTTATACTTTATTACTTTGTCACACTATGGGACTTTCACTTTTTTTTCTCTGATCGCCTGCATGGCACAGGAATGCAGCACCATCCCTGTGCCATGCAGGCTGTCAGCGCTGGACAGGGAGAAGATTGTTTGGAGATGCACTGCGCATGTCCAAAAAATCTTCCTGCTGTCTGGTGACCCGGATGTTGTCATGACGACATCGGGTCGTCATGGCAACATCCTGGAAGCCACGGCAGACAGCGCTGGAGGCCGGAAGAGGAGGTGAGTATCTGCGATCACCTCCCCTTGCCACCGCAATGCTGCGATCGACTTCGATCGCAGCATCGCGGGGGTTAATGTGCTGGGAGCGGTGCGTGACCGCTCCCTGCACATAGTACCGGGTGTCAGCTGTGACAATCAGCTGACACCCGGCGGCGATCGTGCCCGCACAGCCTGTGTGCACGCGCGATCGCAATGACGTACTAATACGGGTCTGGCTCTTAAGTCCCAGGGCATGACGCGTATTAGTACGTCAAATGTTGTTAAGGGGTTAAAGTTGAAAATATAGAGAAAAGACACTAGCGGTAAAGCTGAGGCATAAAAAATTGGCAAAACTGCCAGTGAAGTCGCTTCAAGAGCAAGACCACCAGCTTTTCCTGAAACAGCTTTGCCTAGGAAAACCTTGGCGAGTCTGCCGGTGTCTTAAAAACGTCATGTGCACATACCCTATGTAAGGGTCCCCAACCTGAGGCTTGGGAGCCACATGTGGCTTGTGGGCACATAATGTGTGGCTCATGGCTGTCTGCCAGCTTGGTGCATTACCATCAGGTCTACCATACAGCTAGGAATAGCAGGTCCCAGATGTTGACTTTTACAAGTAGCCCAGCAAAGAGCAGATCTAGATGCACATATACTGGGCATGGAGGTGATTGGGTAATATTTTAGGCTGCGCATGGTTATGACCACTAGGGACTAGCTAACCAACTGTCACTATATCAGTAGTCGGAACAATGGATACCTAAGGTCCTGCAATGCCTGCACATGAGGAAAGAGACACAGCGAATCAGAAGAACTATACTACATTTCTAATTGAAGGTATTTGCTAATATTAATATTATTATTACACCTACTACATATTGGGATATGATCTTGGAGATGGGAATAACCCTTTAAGAGAAAAAAGATTTTTTTTCTGAGATGGTCAAAAACATTTTTTTTCCCATATGGAGTTTTTAAAAACCTGAAGAGGAAAATAAAACCTTCAAAAGACTGAACATATGAACATCAAAGTAGTTTTAGAATGGATATGAATTGGAAGAGTTTTTCAAGCATTTTTGAAGTGATTTTTCAAGCTTCAAAAACTCAGTGAGCAGATAGCTTCAGACATTTTTAGAATTGTGACGTTCTTCTATAAGAACTTATTAAAAAGTCATCTGTGCAGGTGTTTGATTACATTGATACATTATGGAGTTAACCTTTCTGAGATTTGCATGCTCCATATTTTCTATTGTCAACTTATGCTACATATCTTCTGTGATCCAGTGTCCAGTCCTCTCTAGCCCCAAAAGTGGCGCATAAATAGCTGGTATATAACATGATTACTAAATAGGAGAGGAAATGGCTTTGTTGCTTGATTGGAGCTTCCGAACAAAACCTAATTTAATTTAATGACGTTAAATCCCCCTTCCTGACATCTTTCGCACACTACTGTGTGACTTTTCATCTCCCTTATGAATTCTCTCATCTACAGGACAGTAATTTTCAGATAAGAACATTCATTTCTGTGATATTGCCAAAGTGTTCTCAGGAGGAGTGCTCGTTAGGTTATGGTGAACCTTAAAGCTAGAATTTTTAATGAAAGTGCTTCATGTCAAAGCAGAATAGATTTTAATTGGAGTTAATTCCATAAAAAAAAATAAATAACAGCACATTTTTTAGAAAACTTAGTGCGTTGTTTGATGTATATCACTAAGTGGTGATTACTCACGCATCTAATAGTCCTCTTCTTCTCATATAGGATAAACAGACCTATTGGGCAGAGTTAGCTCATGGGCTTGGGTGCAACTGCAACCATTGCACCCACTGTGGTTACTCTCCAGTGAAAAACTTATAATGAAAAAACTATGACTTTACATGTGTTATCTGACCCTATTTCATGTTGATCTTTCAATTAAAATTACTATATCCTAATGTCTACAACACCAAATCCAAGATTTTTGGCATGCAAGAAAAAATCAGAAGAAGAATCATTTGAGAACTTTTTCCACCTTTAATGTCACTCATAATCTGCACAAATCAATTGAAAACTAACCTCCCCCCCCCCACTCCTCCGAGTGGATAAAGAAAAATAAAGAACTAAAAGAATATGGTTGCATGAATATGCACACCCTTAAAATAATACTTTGTTGAAGTACTCCTTGAATTTATGACAGCATTCAGTCTTTTTAGGTAGGATTCGGTCAGCAAAGCACATCTATATGAGGTAATAACTCTGGAACGCTTCAACATATCCCAGTGTTTCTAAAACTGTTTTTTTGTTACACCTTGTACTTCATGTTGGTGGTAAATTTTGGTTGATATTATTTGCACTTATTTCTGAAAATATCGAAAATTTGACAAAAATTGAGAAAATTTTGCAATTTTCAAATTTAGAATTTTTATGCCCTTAAATCAGATATTTATTAACTATTTTATGTGGTATAACTAACATTTACCACACGTCTACTTAACATCAGCATCATTTTATAACTTTTTTTGGGGAAGTTAGAAGGGTTAAAGGTTTCTCATCAATTTTTCATCAAAATCAATTTTTGAAGGGACCAGATCACATTTGAAGTGACTTAGAGGGGCCTATGTGACAGTAAATACCTCAAAAATTTAAAAACTGCAACCCTCAAAGTGCTCAAATCCACATTCAAGAAGTTTATTAACCCTAAAGCATTAAAGCAATGTGTAAGAAAAAAATGAAAATTTTAATTTTTCCCACAAAAATATTGTTTTAACCCCACATTTTGCATTTTCACAAGGGTAATAGGAGAAAATGGACTGTAACATTTGTTGTGCGATTTCTCTTGAGTACGCAGATACCCTATATGTGGAGGAAAACTACTGTTTGGTGGCACGGCAGGGCTTGGAAGAGAAGAAGCACCATTTGACTTTTGCAGCCCAAAATTGTCTGGAATAGGAAGGAGGAGCCATGTCGCATTTGCAGAGCACCTCATGTGCCTAAATAGAGAAACCCCCCCCAACAAGGGACCCCATTTTGGAAACTACACTCTTCAAGGAATTTATCTAGAGGTGTGGTGAGCACCTTGAACCCACAGGTGCTTCACAGAATTTTATAACATTGAGCTGTGAAAATGAAAAAAATTAAATTTTTTCTACAAAAATGTTGTTTTAGCCCCAATTTTTTTCTTTTCCCAAGGGTAACAATAGAAAATGGACCATTTAATTTGTTGTGAAATTTATTCTGAGTACACAAATACCTTATACGTGGGGGGGAGACTATTGTTTGGGCTCGGAAGAGAAGGAGCACTATTTTAATTTAGGAGCTGCATTTTGTCTGGAATAGATTGCGGACGCCATGTCACATTTGACAAGCCCCTGACATGCCAAAACAGCAGTAATCTCCACAAGTGACCCCCCGTTTGGAAACTACACCTTTAGAGGAATTCATCTAGGGGTGTAGTGAGCATTTATAACTATCAGAGATGTATAACATTGGGCTGATTAAATGAAAAATTACCTTTTCGTTTCACTAAAATGTTGCTTTGACTCCAAGTTTTTAATTTTCAAAAGGTGTAACAGGAGAAAACAAAAAGTACAATTTGTTACGCAATTTCTCCTGAGTACGTCAATACCCCATATGTGGTCGAAAACTACTTTTGAGGCACAGTGTGAAGCTCAGAAGGGAAGGAGAGCCATTTTGGAGCGCAGATTTTGCTGGAATGGTTTGAGGGTGCCATATCACATTGACAGGGCCTCTGAGGTGCCAGAAAAGGAGGAACACTCAAAAGTGACTCCACTTTACAAACTACAAATTCATCAAAGGGTGCAGTCAGCATGTGCCTCACAGTATTTTATACCACTGGGCGTTGAAGAAAAAATAATTTAATTTTTACCACTAAAATGTTATTCTAGCCCCAAGTTTTACATTTTTATAAGGGCTAATAGGAAATAATCGACTGCACAGTTTGGTGCACTATTTCTCCTGAGTGCGCCAATACCCTACATGTAATCAGGAACTACTATTCAGGCACAGTGGTAGGCTCAGAAGTGAAGGAGCGCCATATTATAGTGTAGATTTTGCTGGAATGGTTTTCGGGTACCATCTCACACTGGCAGAGCCCCTGAGGTGCCAGAACAGCAGAACCCCAATAAGTGAACCATTTTACAAACTACACCTCTCAATGAATTAATCTAAGGGTGCAGTGATCATATTGATACCAGAGGTGTGTCATTGAATTTTATACCATTGGGCGGTAAAAAATAAATAAATTTAATTTTTACCACTAAATTTTTGTTTTAACCCCAGATTTTTCATTGTCACACGAAGAAACGGGTAAAAATTGCATCAACCTTTGTCCCACAATTTCTGCTTAACGTGGCAATACCCCTTATGTGTCTGTACTGTACTGCTTAGCCACACGGTGAGACTCGGGAGGGAAGGAGTGTTATTTGACTCTTGGAGAACAAATTTTTGTAGAATAGTTTGCGGACTCTATATACAGAGTCCCTAAGTGTCAGAAGAACCCCTACAATTCTGTTAACAGATGACAGACCTGAGTGGGGATTTTTTTTTTGAGGGTTGAGTTGAAGCTTTTACTGGTAGCATTTTGGGTTACAGAACATTTTGGATCAGTTCACATTTATCCTGTGCTTTACTCTGAGCATTTACATCGGGATGTCAATCTACATCTCTGAAATAAGTGATTCAGGTGAAACCCCCAATGGATCCATTCATTAATGAGATAGCAGGGCTACTCTGGACTTTGTCTGGCCTCTATTCAGCGGTGTCCATCTTTCAAAGGTACACAATACTTTGGGTGACTGCGCTTTTGTGCATGCTTAAAAAATCAGATACCCCCGGACCACAGGCCAGATGGGAGTTCAAAATTACTCCATCTGCCTCATTACAGTGAATTGTCCGTTTGGAATTTTGTCTGAATCATGTTTTTCAGAGATTTACAAGGAAACCCGGGTGAAAGCACTTAGCGTAGAGTGCAGGATAAATGTGAACTGAGCCATACTGCAATCTTTGGGAGGCAGGAAGAATAAATAAAGAGCAGCTCAAGAACTGGTTTTCTTTATTTATCTTTTACGTCGTTCACTGTGCGGTATAAGTGATAAGACGAATTTATTCTTTTGGTCAGTACGAGTACAGCGATACCACATTTATATAGTGTGATTGTAGCCAAACAAAAAAACTAAGGGCAGAGACACACTGCCGTATAACTCGTGCGAGGATCGCAACGCACTGAAAGGGCTTGCTGGCACCTCTCCTGACCTGAACAAGACAGCATGATAGATTTCTATGCAGCTGTAATGCTCAGGTCAGGAGAGCAGACAGCTAGTACGAGGTTTCCTCGCACGAGAAACATGGCAGCGTGTCTCTGCCCTAAAACCGCTTTTAACAAAATAAAGTTTTTTGCATCACCATATTTTGAAGGCTATATTTTTTTTTATTTTTCTGCGGAAAGACGCATATGAGGGCTTGTATTTTGCGGGATGAGTTGGAGTCATAATGAATAAAAAACAGTAATTCAGGATTTTTTTTTCCATCTTGTCGTAAAACTGATAAGGCAGCTTTATTCTTCAGGTCAGTACGATTACAGTGATACCACACGTAAATGTTTTTTTTTTTTTTTATGTTTGGCTGCTTTTCCACAATACAAACAATTTTATAGGAAATAAAAAAAGTTTTTCCATGGCCTTATTCTGACAGCTATAGCTTTTTGATTTTTCGGCTGACGGAGCTGTATGGGGGCTTGTCTTTTACGGGACAGGATATCGTTTTAAGGGATACCATTTCTACTTACATACAACTTTTTGATTGTGCGTGATTCCATTTTTTATCAGGTGTACGATGAAAAAAGTTTTTACTACTCTATTATTCATTTTTTTACAGTGTTCACTTTAAGGATTAAATAGTGTGGCAATTTTATTGATTGGGTCGTTCCAGACATGGTAATACCAAATATGTATACTTTTTTGTTTATTTTTGTTTATACACAAATATACGGATTTATTGGCGGCGTAATTTATTTTTTGATTTTTTTTTAGTTATATATTTATTTATTTTTTACTTTAGTCCCTCTATGGGACTTCAACTTTTATTACTCTGATCACTGATATAATGCATTGCAATGCATAACACCTGTCACTTTTACACTGGCAGAACGCCTTTTAGACCATGTTCCTGGCATGCTTTAATAGGCCACCGTAGCAGATAGTCCAGGAAGTCATTATTTGACCTCCTGCTGTCATGTAAACCACTGGGCCCCCATGATGATGTTGCGAGGGTGCCAATCGGGTGGGAGAGGGAGCACCATCTGTCTCCCAACCTTCAAAATGCTGCAATTGCTATCAATCGCTGTATTTAAAAGGTTAAACAGCCAGGGGCGGTGCGGGCACCACACCGGCTGTGGCAGCCGGGGCTTGGCTATCACTTAAGCCGAGATCCCGACAGCGATTGTGTGGGCACAGATCCTATGCCCTCATGATCACCATGGCGTACCGATACGTCATATGTCAGGAATGGGGTTGCACAAACCTATATATAATTCTGCTCAGCTTTCCCTTCTCTATATCATACCGTCTACAGATCGGACTGCATGTACAATGTGGTGGATTCCTTTTAATGTCTAAAGTCACAAAACACAATCTGGTTTTCAAAAATGCTTCTAAAACTCCAGAAACCAAAATGCATTGTATGTTTTATATTTTAATATAGGTACGGTATATTTTTTAAACAAATCTGCCTGAAGTGTTTTTCACGCCCACCCCCTACCAAAACAACAACAAAAAGCAACATGCCCCTATCCATCACAACGAAAAACACAAAAAAAAGTCTCTGCATGTTAATCCAGCCATAGGGTTTATTCAGACACCGTGGTTGAGCCGTAATTCTTACTGCGAGACTGAAAACCAAACAGAAAAATAGATACGCACGTTTTACCCAGGTTTTGCAGCTGGCACAGGTGATGCTCAATAAAACTGCAGCAATTTGTGGTAAAACGGAGTAGCAAGAATTAAGTAATGATAGAGATAGGTACACTTCTGGATGAATAAACTATTCCTGTACATTAGATTAGTGAGCTGCTAATTACTCTTTTAAAGGATTATTACCTCCCAAAAAACAAAACTATTTCCTATCCATAGGATGGGGAATAACTTGCCGTTGAGGCAAAGGGGAGGAAGATCTGATTGCTAGGACTACCAGCGATCCCAAGATTGAAGATTGTCTTTGGGTCTGCCAGAGAAAGCTGCCAGCTGTACTCGGCTTTTCCAGTAGTCCCATTGATAATGGATGGAGCAGAGATCAAGCATGCAGATTGCAATTCCATTCTAAACCGGGAATCCCTGAGGGACCCAGTAGTAGGATCTCCAGCATTCAGCAAGTAATCACCCGAAACTAAGGTTAGATATTTTTATGGGAACTACACTATGAAGATTGTGGATGTTTGATGGGTTGTGTTTACTTTTTTGTACATGTTCCTGAAAGTTAATTTACTTTAAAAAAATATATATATATATTAAAATCAGATGTTTCTTTTTTACAACATTACTGTTTCCTAATAGAAGTTTAACTGAAATCTTGAAGAAATTATAAGGGCAGCAACACAGGAGGTTACTGGATATCCTACAGAATATCTGCGTAAGTTCTTTGTAACACGTAGATACTGCACCTCTCGATGAATGCAGGCCATGCTTGGTGCACCATCACTTCCGTTTGATACTATAGCTATTGACACGTAGATCATCATTACGGTTTCAGCCCATGAAAGCCAATAAGATACAATCTGATCAGATGTGTGCTAAGATATAATAAGGATGTCAGTTATTTTCATAGTTTCTCGAGATTTGTGCATGAAAAGGAAATGACTAGTCAATGTGTACATAAAAAACTATTTTTTATGTTCATGATTTCAAGTAGGAATTGTGCACCAAATACTCAAGAGAATCATATCTAAAGTTTCTTAAATAGTGTCCACCCTATAACACAACCAACCTTACTGTAAACCTTCTTCTTTTTGGTCTTACATGGGCTAATAAATAATGCAATATCTGCAGCATTTATGTCCCCGGTGCCTCATTTTTCATGTATATTAGGGTCCATCTTCCAATTTATATGCAGCACAATCATAAAAAATGCATTCAGCGCATCCCCAGCGCCTACATCGCCTTCACCCCAATGACTTCCACATTAGCTTTCGTTTATCATGATGAATGATCAGATGATCCGAAGTTCAATAATTCTTTCAGTTCCTTAGCGCTTTGAATATTCCAAGCTGTTTGAAATGTCCTCATTTTATTCCTGCCAATAATCAAAATTGGTTAGTACTTGATTTTCTAGGGGAAAGAAACAGTGGTATAGTAAAAAAAAAATCACTTGACAGTTAACAGCAATATATTTTTCAAAAAACATAATAAAAATAAAGAATCACAAGTGACAGGGCACAAGTCAGAATATTTCTACTTTCAGGATTCAAAGGGTTATCTGGGACTATTTTATCTTTTTCTTATGGGCCTAAGAACTTATAGAGAGGTAGTTGCCAACTACCTTCCTGTTCTGGCCAGCGGTCATGAACCGCTCCTGCTGGTGATTCAGAGGCTTCTGGTGACATCACAGCAGCATCTCTTCCTCTCTGCTCTGTTGACATGGAGTGACTGCCGATGTCATGCTTATTGACAGCCAGGTCCCAATTACCTAACTGTGGGGAGCCAGCTGCTATTTGGCATAATATCGGCAGTAACGCCGAGGGAGGTGATGGGAGGTCAAATGAAGCAGCAGAATCATCAGCTGGAGCAGTCTGTGAACGCTTTGAGCCGGCAGAAATAGACAGAACAGGTAGGTAGTTAGCAATTACCTACTTGTCAGTAATTAGCCCATGAGACAAAGAAAATAGTCTCAGATGAAACTTTCAATCTGGGTTTAGTGGAGTAGATTTCTGCCCATAACAAATTCCAATCTATGAGATAACATGACCATTGGCATTCATTTGAGGACCTATGGGCGGTTACATACGATTTGCATACTTCCAATCACATTCCGACTAGACTTGTCTGGCATTGCTTAATACACTTGCATTGAGCGAGGCTGCGCATGTCTAGTCCACACGTGACTGCATATAAGCAAATCGCATACTTGCAGTCACACGCCAGCCACCGACATTGGAGAATGCGCATAGCTGGGTACACGCGATGTGAGGATTCAACAAGTCTGCAATCACATAGAGTGACTGCAGTCTTGTAGCCTAAGGATGGATGACCCCTTTAATGTAATCAATAGCTACCCATACAGTTTGCCTTCAGTCTGCCGTACATCCCATTTACACAGGAGGACTTGTTGCCGTCCCCAAAAATAGTCCATGTAGCTAACAAATGATTGTCAGCCCATGTAAAAATGATAATTATTTACCAGTAATTAGATTTTTCAGAACCAACAACAGCACCATAGACAGAAGATCCGCCCCCAAGGACAGGAAACCTACAGATTTAAAAGGAGGAGCCTCTATTCCCGCTTCAGTGGTTTAAAGAGCACGAGAGGACCTCCGTTTAATTTTTCAGGTAGAGATACACACACATATATTATATATTATATTATATATATATATATATATATATATATATATATATATATATATATATATATATATATATATATATATATATATATATATATCTGAACAAAATACTTCCCTATTAACTTCCCTACCAAACATTTGGTGAAAAGTGGGAAGATTAAAGGAAACCCAAAAGCTATAGATGGAAGGGAACAAGGAAAGGTGCTGTCAAGGGTTCCAGAAAATCAAATTACCGGTAAGTAATTATTTTCCCATCCTCATAGCACCATAGAGAGAGATAAGAAATCCTTAGGGAGGGACCACCGCTTGAAGAACCTTTCTCCCAAAGGCAAGATCAGAAGAACCCAGATCCAACCGGTAGTGTTTAAAAAAGGAGGACGGTGAAGACCAAGATGACGCCCTACAAATTTATTTAAGAGAGGCATTGGTCCTTTCTGCCTATGAGATAGATACCACTCTTGTAGAGTGAGCTTTAAAATTTTCAGAAGCGTGGAGTCAGTCTGAAGAATAGGCTAATGAAATTGCCAATCTAATCCATCAAGCTAGGGTCCCTTTAGATCAGGGGTCTCAAACTCGGCTGGGTATATGGGCCGCACATGGAAAAAATTTGAATTTGGGGGGCCGCATTCTTTGTTCAATGTGACATTTTTAGTGATACCATTTTTTTTGTATACACCTTTTGAACATTTTTGCCGTGTTTATTTTTTTATGGCTTGGGTCATTATGGATGTGGCGATAATAAACGTGCACTTTTTTGTGTTTACTTTAGTTTACATATAAAACAGCATTTTTAGTGCCCAATATTTTTTCATGCTTTATTTTATTTTTTATTTTTTTTTACAATTTTATTTCCCCCAGTTGGCCACATACAGTAATATTGTCTTACAATTAGCATCATATAGTAATAATGGAAAACATCTTGTAGTAATGTTCCCCTTCCAAGTCCCCATCTTGTACTAATGTGCCCCATCCAGGTCCCCATCCTGTGGCAACGTTCCCCATCCTGGCGCCCATCTTGTACTAATGTGCCTCATCCAGGTCCCCATCTTGTGGCTCTGGTCCCCATCTTGTGGCTCTGTGCCCCATCCAGGTCCCCATCTTGTGGCTCTGTGCCCCATCCAGGTCCCCATCTTGTGGCTATGTGCCCCATCCAGGTCCACATCTTGAGGCTATGTGCCCCATCCAGGTCCCCATCTTGAGGCTCTGTGCCCCATCCAGGTCCCCATCCTGTGACAATGTTCCCCATCCAGGTCCCCATCTTGTGGCTATGTGCCCCATCCAGGTCCCCTCTTGTGGCTATGTGCCCCATTCAGGTCCCCATCTTGTGGCTATGTGCCCCATCCAGATCCCCATCTTGTGGCTATGTGCCCCATCCAGGTCCCCATCTTGTGGCTATGTGCCCCATCCAGGTCCCCATCTTGATGCTATGTGCCCCATCCAGGTCCCCATCCTTTGGCTATGTGCCCCATCCAGGTCCCCATCTTGTGGCTATGTGCCCCATCCAGGTCCCCATCTTGTGGCTATGTGCCCCATCCAGGTCCCCATCTTGATGCTATGTGCCCCATCCAGGTCCCCATCTTGATGCTATGTGCCCCATCCAGGTCCCCATCTTGTGGCTATGTGCCCCATCCAGGTCCCCTCTTGTGGCTATGTGCCCCATCCAGGTCCCCTCTTGTGGCTATGTGCCCCATCCAGGTCCCCTCTTGTGGCTATGTGCCCCATCCAGGTCCCCTCTTGTGGCTATGTGCCCCATCCAGGTCCCCATCTTGAGGCTCTGTGCCCCATCCACGTCCCCATCTTGTGGCTATGTGCCCCATCCAGGTCCCCATCTTGTGGCTATGTGCCCCATCCAGGTCCCCTCTTGTGGCTATGTGCCCCATCCAGGTCCCCTCTTGTGGCTATGTGCCCCATCCAGGTCCCCATCTTGTGGCTATGTGCCCCATCCAGGTCCCCTCTTGTGGCTATGTGCCCCATCCAGGTCCCCTCTTGTGGCTATGTGCCCCATCCAGGTCCCCATCTTGTGGCTATGTGCCCCATCCAGGTCCCCTCTTGTGGCTATGTGCCCCCTGTGTTGTTCTTCACACACATAAAATAGAAAAAAAAAAAAGATGATTCTCACCTGTCCTCCGTTCCCTCGGCGGCCTTCCTGCAGATGTGGCCCGCAGGCACCACAGAGTCCGACCCCTTGACGATCCCGACCTGGTCCAGGAGGAGCCGCCGACAGCAGCGCTGCATTGCCGCACAGAGACTGTCTCCCAGCACAGCATTTTCAATGTCAGCCGCCGGCCAATCAGAGGCCAGCAGCTGACATCTGCATATGGCAATGACGTCATACTCGCTGCGCAGACACGCAGATATCAGCTGCTGGCCTCTGATTGGCCAGCGGCTGGCATTGGAAATGCAGTGCTGGGAAACAGTCTCTGTGTGGCAATTCAGCGCTGCTGTCGGCGGCTCCTCCTGGACCAGGTCGGGATCGTCAAGGGGTCTGTGCCTGCGGGCCGCGTAAAGCAGCCTCAGGGGCCGCATGCGGCCCGCGTGTTTGAGACCCCTGCTTTAGATGCTGCCTAGCCTTTGTTTGGACCCTGAAAAAGAACAAAAAGAGAGGTAGCTTCACACCACCCAGACGTGTTTTCTAAAGTACCGAATTAAACACCTTCTGACATCTAAAGAATGGAGTCCAGCCTCCTTCTCTTGGGGTCATTACAAAAAGAGGGTAATATAATCTCTTGAGACCTATGAAAGGTTGAGGACACCTTAGGGAGAAAACCTAAGTCTGGTCTAATGACCCCTTTGTCAGGGAGAATATTGGTAAATGGTTGGTTTACTGATAGAGCCTGTAATTCTGCTTTCCTTCTAGCTGAGGTAAGGGCCACCAGTAGGATAGCTTTAAAGGTTAAAACGTTAAGCTGCATTTCCGCTATCAGCTCAAATCTAGTTAGGGAATCCAAGACTAAATTAAGGTCCCATGGTGGAACCTAAGGTGGTACCATGGGTCTAGACCTGATCACTGACTATATGAACCTCACTACCCTTGGATAGTCAGCAATTTTCTAGTCAAAAAGAACACCCAAGCCGATTTCTGTACCTTAAGGGTGTTTACGGAAAAATCCTAATTCAAGGTCATTCTGCAAGAATTCCAAAATCCTAGACCATGGCACTGGGTTATTCATAAAGGGGTTTATATTGGAGAAATTTAAAAAAAACTATTTCAGACCCTTGCATAAATTGTTGTTGTTACCTTCTTCCTACACATTATCAGGGTAGAAACTAAATTTTTTAAAATATCTTTGATTCAAGGAGCTACGGCTCAAACACCACGCCTTCAAAAGGAAATTCTTTACCCTTGGGCATAAGAGAAAGGAGGTATAGGACTTCAGGGAGGACCCATGGATATCCCAACTGCCATTAGCCTTAACCAAGTGATCCATGCTCTCTTGGGCTAAAAGGGTGCTATCAAGATTACTTCGGCTTGGTCCGACCGAATCTTCCTTAAAACTAATGGGATCAGGGAGATTGGCGGGAAGGCATAAGCTAACTCCAGAGACAATTTGTGGAGGAAAACATTCACCTCACAGGGGGATTCCCTTGGATCTAAGGGAAAAAAAACTCTGGGACCTTCATTTTGACTTTAGTGGGAAAAAGGTCTATCAGAGGCTTACCCCATAACAAGACTATCTTCTGAAATGCTGCAGGGTTCAGTGACCATTTGTCCTGACTTAACTGGTAGTGACTTAGATAGTCTGCTTTCCCGTTAGATAATCTGCTGATAGAGACAGAAGATTTTCCTCTGCCACGTCCATGAGTTTTCGTGTTTCGATCATCAGAGACCTGGGCCTTGTGCCCCCCTGCTTGTTTCTAAAAAACACTGCAGTCCTGTTGTCCAAAAGAATTTTCATGTTTTGGCCTTCTAATTCAGATAGGGCTTCTATGAGAGCCAACCTGATTGCTGTTCGTTCCTTTAGATTTGAGAATGCTTGTCTCAGAGCTAGTGACCACTGCCCCTAAAAGGCTCTGTACTCCAGATGTGCCCCCCAATCGAAAGGAGTCGAATCCGGAGTGATACCTGACGGATTCAAGATTTCCCAGGGAACTCCCTGTAAAATATTCTCCTGGCAGAGCCACCAAAGTAGGGACTTCCAAGTTGTTTTCGAAATCCAAATTCTCTTGTCTAGGTGTTCCCTGCATCTTTTTATGCAAAACCTCCCTCTGAAGTGTTCTGAAATGAGACTGTGCCCATGCAATTGCCGGAATGAACACTGACAGGGACCCCTAGGATGGACATAGCGCCTTTCAGCGAGATTATTGGATTCCTGATCAGACTGTAAACACTTCTGGTTATTTTGTCTCATTTTCCTTCTGGAAGAAAAGATCTCTGATTGCATGAATCCAGAAGGATTCCCAGAAAAACCTTTGTTTTTTGTGGATTTCCCAGCCATCCTATGGAAGCTAGGACACTGGATACGTGTTTTACCACCTGACTGCAGTCTAACCTTGTCTTTCCAACTATCAGGAAGTCATCTAAATATGGGATGAACAATATGTCTCTTTCTCTGATATGGGTTGACATATCCGCAATTATCTTTGTGAACACTCTTGGGGCCATGGACAACCCGAAGGGAAGAGCCTGTAACTGAAAATAATGCAAACTCCCCGGGACATTTACTGCCACGCTTAGAAATGTTTGAGGTTTCTGAAGGATAGGTACATGGTAATATGCATCCTGGAGATCTAATATTGCCATTTAGTATTTCGGAAAAATATGTTTTACAGTCTTTCCTATCGTTTTCATTTTTAAATGTTTGACCTTTAAACAGCGATTTAAATCTTAAGTTTACAGTACTTCTCAAAGAGAGGTCTGTTTTTTCCATAAAAAGGACTGTAGAATACTCTCCCTTTTTCTGATTCCAGAACCTGAGTATGGACCCCCTTCAGCACCAAGGACAAGACTTCCTGTTCTAAGGCCTGTTGCCCTGCTTTCGAATAATCGATTTCTGTGACTAAGAATCTTTCTGGCAGCTGAGTTTTAGCTTCAAAGCCTGACCTATGCCATTTGAAATCCATTAGTTTATAGAAATTTCTAACCAGGCAGGAAGAAACCTTTTTAGTCTTCCACACTTACCTGGCGTCATCGTCTTTCAAATCTTTTTGGGGGATCAGCAGGACAGGGGTCATAATTGAAGCTTTTCCTCTTGGCACCTTCCATCTTGGATCTCTGGTCCTTGTGAACACAAAATGTCTCCTTCCAGAAGACAAAAGGATTTCCTCTGAAAGGAATTATCGGAGAACCCTTTCCTGGTATCTGCTGCTTTTGCAAGGATCTCGTAGAGCACTGGTCCGAAAACATGGAATGCTGCACAGTCTACTGCACAGTCTACTTTTAGATTGGAGATCCCTTGACCAACTCTTCAACCAAAGCGCCCGGTGAGCGGAGTTAGATAAAGAACAGAGTGGGCCGTGGGCCTTACTGCATCTGCAGAGGAGTCTGCTAAAAAGTCAGAAGCTGTATGAATAATTGGAAAACTGGCTAGAATCTGATCCTGCGGACATTTATTTTTAATCTGAGATTGCAGCTTATCTCACGCTGCTGTCCCCGACTCTCAGGCCCTCTTTCTGCTTTTTTAGCCAAAGGATTTTTCAGGAGGCCCATGTCATTAAATGGCATAGCCGATTTGCGAGATACATGCGAAATGGCAGAATCGATTCAGGGGACCTTTTCCCAAAACTCACAAATATCAGATTCAAAAGGGTATTATATTTTAACCCTTTCAGAATGAAGGCTTTTTTGTATGAAGCTTCTTCCACTACTTCTTTATCAGGGAGGACACGTTTCTATGCACTGGAAAGCATTTCTGTTTTCTCACCTACAAAGCCCCAAACATCACACCCTGTATGGTTTTGGGCTCCTTAACGTCCCCAATTTTCATTGTGGCCCTAATCACCTTTACCAATTTATCTGTATCTTCTGCTGGAAAGCAAAGACAGCCTTCATTATCATCTGAGGAGGAGTATGAAGATAAAACATCTGAATAGAATCCTTTTAATTACCCATCTTCCAAGTCCTTGTAGGACCTTTTATCCCCAAATCTATCCTGCTTCTCAGTAGGAACATAAGGGGTCCTACTCTTAAGTGAATTTCTGAACTCTGTTTTAACTATCGCTTTCAGCTTCTTCATAAGGGATGAGGATCCTTCTGCCAATGTTTTTTCAATGCAATGTTGGCACAACCTTTTATCATATGACTGTAATTTGGCTCTGCAAAGTGCACATTCTTTATTTTATTCTGTGCTTTCCTAGATCTATCCAATAACAATACGAATTCAAGGTGAGACAGCATTAGCCCAGAATATATAAGGGTATTTGACTTATGCACCCCAGTATGTAGGAACTCCCATGCATGGAGGGACGGCTTCCTCAACAGGATCCTTGGCTAGGTTTTCTTCTTCCATCCTGCAGACGAGGAACTGGTATAGGGCACGCACCTCTTATAACACCGGAGGTGCCTCCTTCTGAATAATTTTTCAAATCTCCAGCCTGTGTGACGGCTGCGCCTACTAGGCTGTGTCCCCCAGAAATGACATCAGAGGCTCCGGGTCACGATCTTCTTCCCTCCGCGCATGTTCTCGCAAATTACCCCGGAAAACATTACTGCGGCAGTTGGCAAAAGAAGGGGAGACATCGTCGCAGCTTCCTGGTCCAGGCATCAATGGACATCGGCGACTCAGCAACAGGTGGCATGCAAACCCCATTGTCTCAGCTGGACGAGAACCTGCACGACTGCTACAGCCTCCAGAATCCACGCCACCCCCCCAATCGGGAAGTAAAGTAAGTCCCGAATATCCCTGGCATCACCAGGGACTGCAGGTCTACCTCCAAAAACAAGAAACCACCGAAGCGGGAAGAGAAGCTCCGCCTTTTAAACCTGTAGGTTTCCTGTCCTTGGGGCGGATCCTCTCGCTCTATGGTGCTGTCGTGGGGATGGGAATAAGGATGTTAATGCTAGAATGTCTCCCACTTGTAGAGGTATCAAAGGATCTTTATTCTAAGGGAAATCCTGGCAAAGTGATTTTTGACGAGTCATAGGTGCATGCGAAAGAGGCAAATTGGTGAAGTTAGATCACCACTGATTTACAGCACCAAGAGAGCTCTACAGATTGCTTCAACACCTTTTTTTCTGGTCAGTGATTTATGTTACTGAAAATCAGACACGGTCAATGGTCTTTTGCTTAGCTTTTCACTCATAAATATCTCTGGCTGGTGTTAAATCAAATCTATTCTGAAAATCCATAGAGGTCACAGACCTCATCAATTTGATTTTCTGACATAGATGTGTGACATATAAAAAAATAGCTTTTGAAGAATTTCCCTCTTAAAGGGAATGAGATATCAGAAAAAAACCTATTGTTTAAATCAGGTTGTGTGTTAAATGTATCATCTCTTTTTTTTGGAAGTCTGTGACTTAATCCTAGTGTAATAAAGTCCTAGATTACATGTGTCAAAATGGAGCAAAAAATAAGTTAATATTTAGACTTTAGCAGAAAACAAAAAATGTTAGTGTTTGCCACTACAATTAATCAGATCACTTTTATCTTCAAATCTGCCTTAAAAACTTTAAATATGAGGTCTGGTTGGCAGCTTTGTGAAGTACTGATTAGATTATTTAATGCGCCTCTATGTCATGACTTTGTGGGGCCTGCAAGAGGTGGCTAAGATGTCGGCTGAGGAAATTCACATTGCCCTGATCTGGCTCCCAGGGAGTACCAAAGTGGACACTGGACCAGAGTCCTCGCTTCTATGACTAAGGCTTTTACTGCAGCCATAATTCTGTCAAATATTCTGATAGTAATGGTGTATCATACTGTGGATATATCAGTGCTGATATGAGTCAATAATTAGATGACAATCATTAGCCTCAATGGGATAATGCTTAGCAATCAACGGCTGTCCTACATCCTAAGGTTTGACTAGCCGGTATCTGATCAGTAGCGGGCTTGAAGGTGTACTGATTTACGAATGTGGAATGTAAAATATATTGCTGGTATTTCTACCTTTTCATCTCCGCAAACCCCTCCAGCTCTTTAGATTTACAAGCTGCTTTCTTTAAAACTTCCTCTGGGACATCTGCCAGTTTAGCAACATTCAATCCATAACTCCTCGCAGCAATTCCTTGAGTTATCAGATATAAAAATGTGATATACTCAGGCTTATCGGCAAGGTCAGTCCCTGCAACATCAGAGAAGATCTCAGTAAAAAAAAAACTAAAAAAAAAAAACACACATGATCCTGTACAATTAATTACAGAAATATATCCCATGAACACCAAATAATTATTTTTGATATTTACAGAAAAAAGCATCAGGAACAGATTACAAATAGAAAATGACTGGCAACCAGAAAGTGTATGCATTAATCTTCAATAACAACAATTTTTTTTATTAATGCTAATTATCTTTTAGGCAATGCAAAGTTATGAATTTTTAGAATATACTTGATCATCTTATTTTGATTTCTTCTCTGCCAAACACAATGCTGTAGTGTGGTTTTCTATGACCAGCTTACGGTGCCATTTTCCATGACCAGCTTACGGTGCCGTTTTCCATGACCAGCTTACGGTGCCGTTTTCCATGACCAGCTTACGGTGCCGTTTTCCATGACCAGCTTACGGTGCCGTTTTCCATGACCAGCTTACAATGCTGTTTTACATGACCAGTGTTATGGGTTGGCCGCAACAGAGAGGAGCCAGAAGACTGCAGCGTCTGAGTTCACGCACTCCTGCACTAAATAGAAGCACTTCTCTCTCACATTAAATGGTGTAGGCTTCTTTCAGAAGTGCAGGGGTTAAACTGTTCAGCTTGGAGTCTCTGTAGCTTCCTGTGTGGAGAATCTCAGCTGTACAGTATCATCCACTCCCCTCTCCTAATATATTCTCACCTCTGACAATCTGGATTGCCAGTGTCAAGTCTTGTACTGCCTGATGAGGAGTGGAGGATCTGGTGTTCGGTAGAGGCGTTTTGGAGAGTTGTTCTATTACTGTTTGGAGTTTTGGTTGTGTGCATAGTCCCCATCCTTTCCTATTTTTGTTTACCTGCCTAATCCCACCGGTGTTTCCCTCAATTGTCTGTGAGTGCATATTTTGTATGATTGGTATTTTCATTTATCCCCGTACATCCTTCCTTGTTTGTTTGGTTTGTGTATATACATACGCTATTCATTCCCACTTCCCAGGGAGGGGTAGGGGACAGATAAGGACTGATTCAGGAGTACAGAAAGGTACGTGGCCCTAGCATCTTTACCATCAGAAGTAACCTGGGAAGCAGGGATAGCTGGGGCGCTCCGAGCTTTAGGGACAGGGTAGGGGCCCCTGGCACCGGGTTATCAAACAAAAGAATCGTGACAACCAGCTTATGGTGCTGTTTTACATGAACAGCTTATTGTGCTGTTTTACATGACCAGACTGTGCTGGAAGTTCCTTTCAACTGCAACTTGGCAAAATCTGTAATTTATTTATAAAGGAGTAGGAGATTTCCCTTTCTGAATATAGGAGTGGAGAGCAAAGAGGTTCAGAGAGGAGAATACCTGTACTTAGTAAACAGAGTATAGATCTTGGATAAGCAGCAATTGAAAGCAGATTCTAAGAGGCATGAACTGATCATGTAAAATAGCACCGTGGCATGGTGTTTGGAAGAGTAGAAAGCAAAATAAGGTAATGAATTACAAAAAAAATCATAACTTTGCATTGCCTAGAAGATAACTAAATAGAAAAAATAGTTCGGTTACTCTTTAATAAAAGGCAAAAAATAAAAGGGTTAATAAAAAGGTCACACAGTCATGTAATATTAGAACAGTTGGACTCTCAGGTCTTCAGCTTTGCAAGTGCTTAGAATACAGCTCAGCTGGCTAGAACCTCCTTGAAGCGACATGCACCTACAGTATCTTGTTGCTCTTAGTGGATCAGCAATGTAAAGGGATTAAGGGAGAGGCAATAATTTATCACACAGTATGTATGAGCGGCTTGTTTTTTGGTAGAAAATCCTCGTCAATGTGTTATATTATAAGTGGATAGCTGGTGGCAACTTCTCCCGGCTATAATAGCCCGTGGATGGGGGATTCAGAAGAGGCATATTACCACTACTACCTGATACAGTATAAACAGTTCTAATTATAAATATTGACTGGGTGCACATTGTTGAATGCCTAGCTATAAATTCTTGCTTTCATAGAACTGTAAAGATAAATTCACACTGCTGAAAGAGCATTGTACTCCACTCAAATGGGGTCTGAAGTCCCCCATTCTGGCAATCAATGAGCATCTCAGCAGTCGGTGCACCACTGATCTAGAAGTAATCCTGTGGATAGCTGATAACTTCTTAGGGGATGATCACATCACGTTTCGGCCACACATTCTATTTGAACCCCAGAAAAAGAGAGCTTTGGATGTTCCCTCAACTAAACCATTGACTTTAACTGGAAAACAAAGTACAAAACATGCAACATTGGACTCTATTTTGACTATGGAAACTATAGTGTCATCTACTGCAATTTTGTTTCCGACTTCAAAGAAAAAATTCAGAAGAAATCCAAAGTTGCATGTTTCAGACTCAGCTTAGTAATGTAAGTGTATATTGGGGGCATGTCTGAACACCATTTTTCGGGGGTTCAGACGGAATCACAAATGTGTGACAAAGGTGATATGAACCTGGCCTTACTGGAATATCCCGTTACTAGAAAGGGCAAAACAAAGTGATGGAAAAATGATTACATTTATGAAAATTGGCCGTCATACCATGTTCATTGCCTTGTTCTACATCGATAAAGAAAGCCATATGGTAGTTTCCAACAATAGTAGGGTAGCAGGTTTCCAATTCACACAGTGGAGGGTAATGTGTGACAAATAGTGTCAATGCTGTAACCTGAGGGCATAATATTAACAAAACATTGTGAATATAGTACAAAATAGATGGCACAAATAAGCAGCACACATTTCTATAAATTAGTTAAATTAACAATTTCTGTTGAATGTTTGTACATTAAACTGACATATACCTGCCTATGGGATGCCGACAGGAGACTTGTGACAAATATCAGGCGAGTGGGGCTCTATGGATGTGTTTAGTGTACAGTTGTGCTCAAAAGTTTACATACCCCGGCAGAATTTTTCTTTTCTTGGCCATGTTTCAGAGAATATGAATGATCACCAAAAAACTTTTTCTCCACTCATGGTTACTGGTTGGGTGAAGCCATTTATTGTCAAACTACTGTGTTTTCTCTTTTTAAATCTTAATGACAACCAAAAACATCCAAATTACCTTGATCAAAAGTTCACATACCCCAGTTCTTAATACCGTGTATTGCCCCCTCTAACATCAATGACAGCTTGAAGTCTTTTTGTGGTAGTTGTGGATGAGGATCTTTATTTTCTCAGATGGTAAAGCTTCCCATTCTTCTTGGCAAAAAGCCTCCAGTTCCTGTAAATTCCTGGGCTGTCTAGCATGAACTGCGCGCTTGAGATCTCCCCAGAGTGGCTCAATGATATTGAGGTCAGGAGACTGAGATGGACACTCCAGAACCTTCACTTTGTTCTGCTGTAGCCAATGACAGGTCAACGAGGTCTTGTGTTTTCGATCGTTGCCATGTTGGAACGTCCAAGTACGTCCCATGAGCAGCTTCCGAGCTGTTGAGTGCAAATTTGCCTCCAGTATTTGCTGATAAGGTGCTGCATTCATCTTTCCTTCAGCTTTTACCAAGTTTCCTGTGCTTTTGTAGCTCACACATCAGCGATCCACCTCCGGGCTTTACAGTAGGAATGGTGTTCCTTTCATCATAGGCCTTGTTGACCTCTCTCCAAATGTAACGTTTATGGTTGTGGCCAAAAAGTTAAATTTTGGTCTCATCATTCCAAATTACCTTGTTCCAGAAGTTTTGAGGCTGGTCTCTGTGCTGTTTGGCGTATTGCAGGTGAGATACTTTGTGGCATTTGCTCAATAATGGCTTTCTTCTGGTGACTCGACCATGCAGCCCATTTTTCTTCAAGTGCCTCCTTATTGTGCATCATGAAACAGCCACACCGCTAGTTTTCAGAGAGTCCTGAATTTCAGCTGATGTTATTTGTGGGCTTTTCTTTGCATCCTGAACATTTTTTCTGGCAGTTGTGGCCGAAATTTTTGCTGGTTTACCTGAAAGTGCTTTGGTTTTAATAGAGCCCCTGTTTTTCTATTTGTTAATCACAGTTGGAATGCTGCTGCCTGGCATTACCAATTCCTTGGATATCTTTTTGTATCCCTTTCCTGTGTTATACAGTTCAACTACCTTTTCCCGTAGATCCGTTGACAATTCTTTTGCTTTTCCCATGACTCACAATCCAGAAACGTCAGTGGCTGGATGAAAGATGCAAGAGTCTGCCTGGATCCCAGAAACTCACTCAGCTTTTATGCACACACACTGATTACAAGCAAACAGGTCACAGGTGAAGATGTTACTTTTAGTAGCCATTCAAATTCATTTGTGTCAAATTCTGTGCATGTTATCAGGCCAAAATCACCAGGGTACGTGAACTTTTGATTAGGGTAATTTGGATATTTTTGGCTGTCATTAAGATTTAAAAAGAAAAAAAACACAGTAGTTTGACAATAAATGGCTTCACCCAACCAATAACCATGAGTGGGGAAAAAGTTTTTTTTATTATCATTCATATTCTCTAAAACAAGGCCAAGAAAACAAAAATTCTGCCAGGGTATGTAAACTTTTGAGCACAACTGTATGTGGATGCGGCAGGGGGTCTTAATGTGTACATCAAAGGGACACTACAAATGTAGTGTATCCATACGCTGAACAGATCCGCCCTAATGTAATAACAGAGCTTCAACTCCATTGAGCCTCCGCCTATTGAACTCCCGCGCCTGCCTGCTATGACACAGAATGCTAATAATTGCTACACTACAGCAACTTCTCACTGTTCTATGAAAAATATACACGAGAACTATATGAAATAAATTAATTACATTTTCTAAAACACAGTTATCAGGCACAAAAAAAATCATGTGACAGACAAGCCCTTCCCAGGTAGAAAATTAGGCATCATGTAACCCAGACCTGGGCAAAGTGCGCCCGCAGGACACATCTTGCTCTGGTTGTTCCAGACCAGCCAGCGGACCAAGACAGCCGAAGGGCTGAAAACACAGGCTACACCATGCTTCCGCCCTCCTCCAGCCTGGCATCCCGATTTCACCACTATCTACGTCATAAGGATGCAGACAGAGTTGAATATAATGGCGGAGGAGGGAGCTATCAGCTCCTTGTTCCACCATTCAGCGTGTGCGACAGACAGCAGATGCGATGACATCACTACACCGCGTCTGCTGTGCAGCGTGTTGGTGCACACAGCAAACACCAGAGTGGAGCGCTGGAGGACAGTAGCAAGGTGAGTATGTGTTTGTTGTTTTTAAATATGTGTGAATGTATGTGGGCTCATACTGTATATAAGAAGAGCAGACGTGTGTGGGGTCATACTATATATAGGGAGGCTATGTGGGGGCTAATGCTGTATATAGGGGACTGTGTGTGGTCTCATGTCGTATATAGGGAGGCTTTGTGTATGCTCATGCTGTATATAGGCTGTGAAGGGGCTCAAAGTCTATATAGTGGTTCTGTGTGTGGACTCATTGTATATAAGGGACTGTGAGGGGGTTCATAACGTATATAGGGGTGCCGTGTGGGGGCTTATACGGTATGTAGGGTGTGGAGTGTGTGGGATCTTATTGTATACAGGGGGTATGTTTGGGGGCTCATATTGTGTATATGGGGCAGTGTGGGGGCTCATACTGTATATAGAAGGAATGTGCGATGACTCACTGTATACAGGGGCTGTGCAGGGCCTCATACAGTATATAGGGGGGAGTCAGCATACTTGATTCTACTCAATATTAAGTGATACAATAATAATATAATTAAAATGTTAATATTAATATTGAGCAAAATTTATTTTAGCCTATTGGTTCGGCCCTCCACAACAATCACGGTCTCTCACGTGGTCAGGAAAATTAATTGCCCATCCCTAATGTAACCCAATCAAAGAGGTAACAAAAATAGAAAACATTAGCTACATGTGTTCGTTTTTTTTACCCAAATTATGCAGAATTTTGTCTTTTTAATGCATGCCCATCAAGCAGGCATGGCTTCGGTGAAGAGGGTATGGCTTATAAGAAAAGGGCAAAGCTATATTACAACCATTAGTGATAACAACCGGTCCATGGGGAAAATGTTGAGCGGTTGATGGGGGGAAATGAACAGCTGAATTCCCAGATGGGGTATAAAGGACCCAAATGTGACACAGGAGGAGGAGATTGAGAGAATGAAGGAAGGTTGGTATTCAGAGATGGGTCCTTGAGAGAGGTGGGCCACACCAAGGCGAGGACATTGCAATGAGATGAGGGCTACACCAAGGTGGCATGTCCAGGAGGCACTATGTAAAGGGTTTTCTTTCTGATAACTATGACGTTATGTGAAGGACCATAAGCATAGGAAATTTATGTCTTGTACTAATTTGTTAATGGCTGTTTTATCAATTTTATACTGCACATTTAGTTTGGGATATAAAATAATTGCTTTTTATACACTTCCCCTAGAATCTATGAAGGAATATTGTTGCTCTGCCATATTCTTATCATTTGATATTAGTGTTGTCAATAATAATATTTGTTGATGTTATTGTTCAGTATCCTTGTCACTATATATTAATATTGTTCGTGATAGTGGTATTTCTTACACCAGCATGAACCACCATAATAAATTTGGCATATTTTATGACTGTCAATTCTAAGTTTGCACCTCTTAAAAACTACTCAGTATTGATAAATGCACCCCAATGTAACAGTCTAGTTAAATAAGAGGTCACCATTTATTTCTTTAAAAGATATTTTTAACTTAAAGGGGTTGTCCACTACTAGGACAATCCCTTCTTGATCTAAATGTTTGGCCCCGATAAAATTAAGAAAGCCTATACTCACCTCCCAAGCCGGCGCTGTTCCAGAGGTGTTGGCACTCGCGTTCCCGTGGCTCTGGTGCGGTTTTTGTGACACGTGACCACAGCGCTCAATTCTCGCTGGCGTCAGTGTCCCCGCCTTAGGACAAATTGAACATTTAGAGGAAGTCAGGGCTGCGGCTGATCTCTCACTTCCTCTTCATGTTCAATTCGACAGGAGGCGGGGACAGTGACGCCATCGCAGTTTGGGCTCCGGGGTCATGTGTTACACCAACTGCACGGGAGCCCCGGGAGAGTGAGTGCAGACACAGCAGGAACGGCACAGCATGGGAGGCGAGTATAAGCATTTTTATTTTATCGGGGTCAAGTGTGGTGTATCACAAGTAGTGGACAACTTCTTTAAGACATTTATGATACATCCATACGATGGGGACGCCTCTGGCTGCCACATCTCATCTAGGTGGAGAATGATTGGAGAAGTACATAGTGTAGAATGAGCCTGAAATGTGCCAGATCAAGATCTGGCAGGGTTTCTTTTTGTGTTTCTTTTTTTCAGAGCTGTACTGTTTTTTTTCCCAACATGAGAGCCTAGGGGTGACATGACTTATTTTGCCCATTCCTATACAAGCCTATAGAAGCCACTTCTCCATTCATTCTCTACCTTAAAGGAAATTTGTCCCCAGATTTTTTCCACGTAATCTGAGAGTAGCATATAGTAGAGACAGAGACCTTGCTTCCACAGCTATGTCACTTACTGGGCTGTTTGCTGTAGTTTTGATAAAATCATTTTTTTCCCCCAAGAGATTCTCACTAGAGGACTAGTAAACCTGCGGCTGTGTAGTCCTCCATATTTGTGAAGTCTGTATAACCCCCGCCTCCACAGATTGGCAGCTTTCTGTATAAACTGTGTATAGGGAGAAAGCTGGCAATTAGTGGTGTGGGTCGGGTTACACCGAGTTCAGCATTCAGAGAACTGGTAGATCTGCAACAGATAAAACAGATATGTTATCAAAATAACAGCAAGCAGCCCACTAAGTGATACATCGCTGCAATCAGGGTTTCTGCCCCGGTATCACTGCTGCTCCCAGATCAGGCAGCAAAAAATTGAAAGATTCACTTTATTCTCTGGCCAGTAGAGAGTGGTGTTTGCAGAGCTGGCACCTATCAAACACTTCTGGAATATCCCTAACAATATTGATGGCCTATCCTAGGAAAAGCCATCAATTGTGAAAGGCTGGATCATCCTTTTAAACTATTGTGGAAGAATAAAAGATGTGCTGTCATGTGTCATTTCGGGTAAGGGTGCTTTCACATTGTGTTCTGTGTCCCCGTCGGGGCATACGTCCTAAAATTCCCCACAAAACGGGGTCTGGACATATGCTCTGAAAGGGGGCCATAGACCGTAATGCTGACGGCAGCGCGAATTTGAGCTCTGCTGGGCACTTTTCTCGGGAGTGTACGCCCACAGGAGGCGAACACTCAGAACGCAGCAGCCTACGTCTGAGTATCCGCCTCCTGTGGGCGTACACTCCCGAAAAAAGTGCACAGCGAAGCTCACGTTCGCTCTGCCGTCACCATTGCGGTCTATGGCCCGTGTCAGAGCATACGTCCAGACCCCATTTTGTGGGGAATTTTAGGACGTACAGTACAGACCAAAAGTTTGGACACACCTTCTCATTTAAAGATTTTTCTGTATTTTCATGACTATGAAAATTGTACATTCACACTGAAGGCATCAAAACTATGAATTAACACATGTGGAATTACATACTTAACAAAAAAGTGTAAAACAACTGAAAATATGACTTATATTCTAGGTTCTTCAAAGTAGCCACCTTTTGCTTTGATGACTGCTTTGCACACTCTTGGCATTCTCTTGATGAGCTTCAAGAGGTAGTCACCGGAAATGGTTTTCACTTCACAGGTGTGCCCTGTCAGGTTTAATAAGTGGGATTTCTTGCCTTATAAATGGGGTTGGGACCATCAGTTGTTTTGTGCAGAAGTCAGGTGCATACACAGCTGATAGTCCTACTGAATAGACTGTTAGCTGCTTTTTTCTTGCCATAATACAAATTCTAAATAAAGAAAAATGAGTGCCCATCATTACTTTAAGAAATGAAGGTCAGTCAGTCCGAAAAATTGGGAAAACTTTGAATGTGTCCCCAAGTGCAGTTGCAAAAACCATCAAGCGCTACAAAGAAACTGGCTCACATGAGGACCGCCCCAGGAAAGGAAGACCAAGAGTCACCTCTGCTTCTGAGGATAAGTTTATCCGAGTCACCAGCCTCAGAAATCGAAGGTTAACAGCAGCTCAGATTAGAGACCAGGTCAATGCCACACAGAGTTCTAGCAGCAGACACATCTCTTCAACAACTGTTAAGAGGAGACTTTGTGCAGCAGGCCTTCATGGTAAAATAGCTGCTAGGAAACCACTGCTAAGGACAGGCAACAAGCAGAAGAGACTTGTTTGGGCTAAAGAACACAAGGAATGGACATTAGACCAGTGGAAATCTGTGCTTTTGTCTGTTGAGTCCAAATTTGAGATCTTTGGTTCCAACCACCTTTGTGCGACGCAGAAAAGGTGAACGGATGAACTCTACATGCCTGGTTCCCACCGTGAAGCATGGAGGAGGAGGTGTGATGGTGCTTTGCTGGTGACACTGTTGGGGATTTATTCAAAATAGAAGGCATACTGAACCAGCATGGCTACCACAGCATCTTGCAGCGGCATGCTATTCCATCAGAGTTGCATTTAGTTGGACCATCATTTATTTTTCAACAGGACAATGACCCCAAGCACACCTCCAGGCTGTGTAAGGGCTATTTGACCAAGAACGAGAGTGATGGGGTGCTACGCCAGATGACCTGGCCTCCACAGTCACCAGACCTGAACCCAATCGAGATGGTTTGGGGTGAGCTGGACCGCAGAGTGAAGGCAAAAGGGCCAACAAGTGCTAAGCATCTCTGGGAACTCCTTCAAGATTGTTGGGAGACCATTTCTGGCGACTACCTCTTGAAGCTCATCAAGAGAATGCCAAGAGTGTGCAAAGCAGTCATCAAAGCAAAAGGTGGCTACTTTGAAGAACCTAGAATATAAGACATATTTTCAGTTGTTTCACACTTTTTTGTTAAGTATATAATTCCACATGTGTTAATTCATAGTTTTGATGCCTTCAGTGTGAATGTACAATTTTCATAGTCATGAAAATACAGAAAAATCTTTAAATGAGAAGGTGTGTCCAAACTTTTGGTCTGTACTGTATGCCCTGACGGGGACACAGAATGCAGTGTGAAAGAACCCTAACAGGGGCAAAGCTTTGAGAAATGTGACTTAAAATTCTATCTTTGAGCAGTTGGTTTAGACTTTGGGAGTATTTTTAACAATCTTCTGTGAATAGTCTCTGTGCCAAGCATACATGGTGTATAATGAGTCTGAATTGTGCCAGTTCAAGATTTGGCAGGGTCTTTTTTTTGTGTTTTATTTTCCAACATGAGAGCTGAGGGATGATATTTCACTATACCGTATGTAAACTAAAAAGCCTTTATATGCTGCTATACAGTCTGCGTAATTGAACACCACCGCCTTAAAAGCATATATAGTATAAGGCCCATGTCCACATGTTCAGTATTTGGTCAGTATTTTACATCAGTATTTGTAAGCAAAAAACAGGAGTGGAACAATCAGAGGAAGAGTATAATAGAAACACGTCACCACTTCTGTATTTATCACCCACTCCTGGTTTTAGCTTCAAATACTGAGGTAAAAAAACTCACCAAATACTGAACATGTGAATGTGGCCTAAAGCTGCTGATTTCGGGTCAGGCCACCCATGATACACCTTGTCGTGATGGGATGGCTTTTACGCTTTTTTGATCAAAATAGTGTTAACTAAGTACCCTATGTTTTTTTATTTACTTACTATAGGGTATGTGCTCATTTTCTTTATTTTTTCTTGGATTTTGTCTGTGAAATGGCCATAGTGTGAACGTGCTCTCACGTATACCAACTTATGCTCAGGCTCATTTCTTTGGTTTTCCAATCCAAAAAATTGCAGTCTGTACACAGATCCTGAAGCTAGGAAGTGTGAATGCAGCCTTAGTGTTAATCATGAACATGGAAGTAAATAAATATTATAGAACAAATTGAGTAAAAAGACGTACCTCTCTTATAATGTACTCAAGTGTTGCGTATGCAATGGCGATCCCATCGTGTGTACTGGTGCCTCTTCCCAACTCATCCAAAATGACAAGTGACCGAGGACTGGCTTGCTTTAATATCTCTGCGGTCTCTGACAGTTCTTCCATAAATGTGCTTCGCCCTTTATAAATATTATCGGCAGCTCCCATTCTGTAAAATAAAAGAAGTTGGACATTGTGATAATAATGCAAAGTATTCCTTTTCCAAATAAAAATATCATTAGTTTTACTTTTTCTATTTTTTTTCCAGATTTAAATGCAGATATGCTTTAAAAATTTATTTGAAATGTATTCAAAATTAAGAACCTGGGGTTTACAATACTCTGTGATAAAAGAATAGGTGCCTACAAAGTCTGACAATGTCAGCATTGACTGATCAGTTGGGATATGGACCTGTATAAGTTCGGGTTCGACCAAACTTTATTCCAAAGTTCTGGTACGAGAACCACTGTCGGGTTGGGTTGGCAAAGACCCACCAGTAACATTGATTCTTGGGGCCCATTGTTCAGCTACATGCAAAAATAACTTGACCCTAGTACACAATTTACTTTTGCTTCTATGTAATAATAATTCGGCTAGCTTGTTTAATGAATGATTATATTATATCTTTTTCTGCAAACTGTGAATCAATTTCAATAGCACTGCTCATTAGCACTCCATCACAGGAGCCTACCAGAGGATTCCCCTGCTCCCCCGTGGGCCAGTCCGAACCTGATCAGAACTGTACCCGAACTTGAACCCCTTAGAAATCAATGGGACCCAGACTCTGGAGGTGGAAAATCTCTCGCTCTCCTTCCTGAACCCCCAAACTGTAAAACAGATTTCCAGGAGAAGTCCCATGTTTAGAGTTCAGCACCGGTACGAACCCCGATCTTTACAGTTCAGGTTCGCTTGTCTCTAGTAAATAGTAATACCCGGTTGTCAGATTATTCACATATTTTCAGGAAAATACCAGCTAAATATAATTTCATTAAACATAATAAAAAAACTCCTCTAAAATGCTTACTGCAAAAAGTGTCTGACTGCTAATCATAAAAACCAGCATTTCATTACTAGAAATAAAGTGGATTTCCAAATATATATTCATTTTTTATCAGTTCAAACAGTCCAATGCCATATTGAAACCACCAGCGCCTCAATTACACGATGTAAGAAGAAAGTGTGTACAAACAAATGACTTCACGCTCGGCCTTAAAAATTCTAATAGCTCGACAGCAGCTGAAGATATTTTGCTGCACAAACACATGGGAAGCAGCCATGATGCTGGAATGAATCGATACATCAAAGGATCGACGGCGCCCTACGTGTAGTTATGGCTGTACAATCTCTCATGATGGCTTTGAAATCACAGCTGTGGCGTCGGCCACCAGTGTGAGCCTCAGAGGAGCATCTTACCCAGAAAAAAAGATTTGCTTTTAACGTCTGCAGGAAAAACTAGGAGAAGCGAAGCGCTATGTGACCTGCTGTAGTAGATGGTGAATAGTATGGAGAGTCACAGACGCATACTCAACTAATGGGCTGAATGTGACAATTATTCTATTTATCTTATAAATTAGCAGGAAGGTTTTCTTATACACAGACAGCGGCGGTGTACTGGGAGAATGACTACAGCAAGATGTGGACGGGTTAGTTGGTCTCAGGAAACCAAAAAGTAGAGCAGCTATGTAAATCAGCTGTCAAGTATCTGAGAGACAGGCTTCACCATTATATGGCTCTCATGCATAAGTCAAGAGTTTCTGCAGATTTTCATATGGGATTTACATTCTCTAAGTATTTTTCTACTTTAATATAACTATGTAGTGATAGGCAGTGGTGATACAAAAGCAGCATAATAGATATTCCTAAGCAAAGTGTTAGTGCGCCTCTAAAGGATGAACGCAGCAGCACCATTTGTACATTAAAGAGGTTGTCCTCTACCCAGACTAAGTTACTGGTTATACCATAAATGTTTATCCGCTTCACGACATATGATGTACAGTACATTTACATCATATGTCACGTCCCTGACTTTGATGTGGGCTCGCACATTGAGCCTGCATCTTTCCTGACAGATGATGGCTGATTTAATCAGCCATCATGTGCCTTTAACAGCCGTGGGTGGATTGGACCTCTGCCCTTGGCTGTTAACCTATTAAATACTGCTGTCAATCTCTAACATCAGCATTTAACACAGGTCGGCAGGGGGCGCGTCATTCCACACACCCATCGGTGCACCTGTGACTTGATTGCGGGATGACGATGGATTGCCATAACAGCCGGAGGTCTGCTGAAGACCTTTGTGCTTGTCATGATGATGCTACTGTGAAAGAAAGTCTGTAGCTGGCGTTTATAGGAGATTGTGATTTTCACTATACATAGCAATGCTAATGCACTGTTATGTATAGAAAAAGCGATCAGATAAATGCAGCTTCAAGTCTCCTAAGGGGACTGTAGAATATGTAAAAAAAAGAAAAGTTTTTAAAAATATGCAAAAAACAAAAACAAAAAACCACAAGTTAAAATCACCCCCCTTTTGCTCCATTAAAAATAAAACAATTTAAAAAATGAGAAACAAACATATTTGGTATTGCAGCGTTCATAAAAGTCCAATCTATCAAAATATAAAGTAAATTAATCTGATTGGTAAATGGCATAACGAGAAAAAAAAAATCAAAATGCCATAATACATTTTTTTTGGCCACCGCAACATTGCAATACAATGCAATATGAGGCGATCAAAACATCGTATCTACCCCAAAATGGTATTAGTAAAAATTTCTGCTCACAGCGCAAAAAATAAGCCCTCACACAGCACCACATCACGAAAATTGAAAGTGTTACGGGTCTCGGAAAATGGAAAAAGTTTTTAAATGGAAAATCGCCCAGGGCTGAGGGGTTTAGAATAATGTCTCTGAAGATTCCCAAATACCTTAAATACCTCTTCTGCTCAGTTTCATGTTTTCTGCTTCACTTCCTGTCTCCTTACATCAGCTCTGCTCTCACAGCTATCACTTCCTTTTCAGAATCATCTACTCCATTTTGACTACATTTCCCATCAGCCATTGTGCTGGGCGGCAACACTTGTAACTCCGCCCAAACCCATCCCATTCCATCCACAGCATCACACACAGCTACAGCACGATCTGCTGTACAGGACACTGTTCCTGGGAATAGAAGTAATGCACAAAGCACCAGAACAGCAGCCCTGGCAATAAAGATTATCCTCTATTCCCTCTCACTGATCAATGGATGGATGGTTTGGATCAAAAGTTAGATATGAATGTATTCATATAATATAGGACAGCAGGGTGTATATAAATTACACTGGGTACAGAGCAGGGTGTACCTAAACATACTGTGGTAAGACGCCTCACTCAGAAGCTTCCGGAAGTAGACTCAGGAACAGTGTTTTCTCTGCAGGCTTTATTGTGTGGCATAAAGCCCTGCAGCTCCAGCAAAATAAATACAGCCTTACTGGCAAAACAACAAAACAAAAATGATAGCACAGTCCATAGCAGTGTGGGGTTCGTACACACAGGTTGTAGGAGAATGGCCTCCCACCCTCTGCCATTCCCATAAAACCACGCCCTTTAAGTGAGTTAACCCCCAGCATTTAACATGCTGGCAGAAAGTTTATAGGTTTCAGTTCATACAGGCTAGAAAACTGTGTGACACATACCTCCCCTCGTATATCATACCAGTGACTCTGTCACATATTCCCCCCCTCTGCCCAAAGCCGGGGGTTTGGGCACCTTCCGATACCATCCTAGAGAGGGCATCAGCATTCCCATGTAACTTCCCGGGTCTATGCTCCACGTGAAAGTTAAAGTCCTGAAGACCTAGGAACCACCTAGTTACCCTGGCATTTTTACCCTTTTCCCTCAACCATCTCAAAGGGGCATGGTCTGACACCAATTTAAACTTCCGACTTAGTAGGTAATATCTTAGTGTATCTATGGCCCATTTTATTGCTAAACACTCTTTTTCTACTATAGCGTAGTTCTTCTCGCTGGACGAGAGCTTCCGGCTCAGAAAGAGAATGGAATGTTCATCCCCATTTATCTCTTGAGAGAGCACGGCTCCTAGACCAACCTCTGAAGCGTCCGTCTGGACCACGAATTCTTTCTTAAAGTCAGGTTCGACCAGGAGCGGCTGCATGCACAGTGCTAGCTTCAACTGTTGAAATGCTGTCTGTTTCCTCCGTCCACTTCACCATGGTTGATCTGGTGCCTTTTTATAGATCCGTAAGTGGCGCGGCCATCATGGCAAAATTTGTGATAAACTGCCGGTAATATCCCACCATTCCCAGGAATGCTCTTACTTGCTTCTTGGAGAGCGGTTGCGACCAGGTCTGGATTGCCTCCACTTTATTGTCTTGTGGTTTTATTTCACCTCTCCCGACGACATAGCCCAAGTACTTGGCCTCCTCATTTCAGACAGCACATTTTCTCGGATTTATAGTAAATCCCACCTTCCTTAGAGCATCCAGAATGGCCTGTAATTTAGGTAGATGACTAGCCCAGTCTGGGCTAAAGATTACGATGTCGTCAAGGTAGGCTGTGGCATAATTATTATGTGGGGCTAGGTTCCGTTCCATTATCCTCTGGAAGGTGGCTGGGGCCCCCTGTAGTCCGAACGGCATCCGAGTGTATTAAAAGAACCCATCAGGTGTCGAGAAAGCAGTCTTCTCCTTGGCCATCTGGGACATGGGGATCTGCCAGTAGCCCTTTGTCAGGTCAAGAGTGGCGATGTACCTCGCCGGTCCAAGCCTCTCGATGAGTTCGTCGACGCGGGGCATCGGGTACGCGTCACACTTGGACACCTCATTCAGCCAGTGGTAGTCATTACAAAACCTCCACTCTCCGTTGGGTCTTGGCACGAGGACGATGGGGCTCAACCATCCACTCTGACTCCTCTATCACACCGAGGTCTAACATCCTCGTCACCTCGGCCGACATCACCTCCTGGCATGCTTCAGGAATCCTGTATGGCTTCAGGTTAACCCTTACATGCGGCTCTGTTAGCACGTCATGTTCTACCACCTGGCTATGCCCCGGCAACTCTGAGAACAGGTCCCGATTCTGCTGGAGCAGTTCTCTACACTGTTGCTTCTTGGCTGGCGAAAGGGTCTCCGCTATCGTGACATCTTCCACCTGGCCTTCGGGATTGGCTCCCAGGCAAGGAGTTCCCATGGGTTCTCGATCTCGCCACAGCTTGAGCAAGTTTACATGGTACACCTGGTGTGGCTTTCTTCGGCCAGGCTGGTGGACTCTGTAGTTCACGTCACTGAGCTTCTCCACCTCCTCATACGGGCCTTGCCACTTGGCCAGGAACTTACTTTCAACGGTGGGAATGAGAACCAGGACGCTATCCCCAGGTTGGAACTGTCTCAGTATTGCCGACCAGTTATACACCCTCGCCTGGGCTTCCTGCACGTGGAGATGTTCCTTCACGATGGGCATCACCTTCGCCATTCTCTCTTGTAACTGGGCGATATATTCGATGATGCTCCAATGGGGCGTGACCTCGACATCCCTGGTTTCCTTGGGGATGTCTAGGAGACCTCTTGGATGCCGTCGATACAGGAGCTCAAACGGAGAGAAGCCAGTGGAGGCTTGAGGAACTTCTCTGACAAAGAAAAGTAGAAATGGGAGAAGGTAGTCCCAATCTCGCCCATCCTTTTCAACGACCTTCCTGAGTATTGCCTTTAAGGTCTTGTTGAAGCGTTCCACTAGGCCGTCCATCAACGGATGGTAAACTGAGGTCTGAATCTGGGCAATCTGAAGGCCTTTGCATAGCTCCTTCATCACCTTGCTCATGAAGAGGGTTCCTTCGTCTGTCAGAATCTCTTTTGGCAGACCTGTCAGAGCAAAAATATTAACTAGCTCTCGGGCTATACTTTTATTGGTTGAATTCCTTAGGGGTACCGCTTTGGGGTACCGGGTCACATAGTCCATGACCGCCAGGATGTATTGGTGGCCCTGGGCCGATTTAACTAAGGGACCCACAAGGTCCATGGCAATCTTCTCAAAGGGAACCTCTATGACAGGTAGTGGAACTAAGGAACTACAGAAGTGGGAGTTGGGAGCGGCTATCTAGCAGATGGGGCAGGACCTACAATAGATTTCCTGATAACATCCTGGCCAATAGAACCTCCTCATTATTCTCTCCTGGGTTCTCTCAACCCCTAGGTGTCCCCCCAAAATATGTGAGTGTGCCATGTCTAATACCCTCTGACGTTATGGACCTGGAACTAACAGCTGTTCCACTACCTCTTCACCTTTTAGTTTGGTCACCCGATATAATAGCTCCCCCATGAACTGCAAAGTGTGGGTACCTGGTGTCCGCCCCCGGCTCTTGAGCAACACCATTACAAACAGTAACATTGTCCCACGCGCCTTTCAAGGTCAAGTCTCGAACTTGAGCTGACCCAAAGTTCTCTCCGGGCAACTCTAATGCAGGGAGGTCGACCACCTCAGTCACAGTCTCGTTGCCGACAAGGACACACAGTGAGAACTCATCCACTTCCGATGTTGATCGGGGTATTTCTCTAGGGTCCTGGCTTTTGTCCATGGGACTCAGTCTGGATCCCTTCTGCCAAAAATCCCAGAACAAGGGAAAATCGCGCCCCAATATGACGGGATGTATCAGGTCCCTGATCACCCCCGACCTTGTGGGATTGGGTGTCAGAGTCTGTTCCGACTGTCACTCTGGCCACCAGTTAGTTCTTGGCGTCCCCATGTATGCAGCGGACACCCACAAATTTGGTAGGGATCAGCTGGTGGGGAAGGGTGGCACTGATTAAGGTTACCAGACTTCCGGAGTCCAAGCCCCAGGACCATCACTCCATTAACGGATATGGCACACGCCTGCGGTCCCTCGCTGGGTTGACAGTCCACACTGCAGGCTGGGTAAGCATAATATGAACATTGTCTGCCTAGGCTACAGTCAATTGGCTCAGCAGATGTACGACACTGGGCGGCTACGTGTCCTGGATTGCGACACCGCCAACAGATCACATCCTTAACAACAGTCCTTGCGGCACCTTCAGTGGAAGTGGGACGCCCTTCAGTTGTGGCTCTGAACCCCTTCCGTGGTGAACCCGGCCCCTTTTGGGCACTCCAGTACGGGGAGGTGAATATGTCAGGCTTCCCTAGGGATTTTTCGACCACTTGGTACCTCTCTACCAGGCCCACGAGATTGTCCGCGTTCTAAGAGTCGCCCTGGGCAACCCAGGTCTGCACCGGCCTGGGTAGGGAATGGATGAACCTGTCCATCACCACACGCTCAACCATCTGGGCAGGAGTGGAATACTCTGGATGCAGCCAATTCTGGACTAGATGTAACAAGTCAAACATCTGTGAGCGTGGAGGTTTGTCGCCAGCATATGCCCAGTGGTGGATCCTTTGCGCTCTGACAGTCACTCCTAAGCGTGCCAATATCTCGGTTTTTCATTTTGCATACTCTTTTGCGTCTTGTAAAGTCAGATCGTAATAAGCCTTCTGCGGCTCCCCGGTCAAATATGGCGCCAGAACCTCCGACCACTGCTCCGGAGGCAATCTCTCCCATTCTGCACCTATTAAAAAACAGTCAGGAACGCCTCAACGTCATCTCCCGGGGTCATGTTTTGTAAGGTTCTCCTTACTGTCTTCCTGACGTGTGAGTCATCACCTAGATCTGGGGGTGGAGCGGATGTCCTGCCACAGATCTCCCCTGCTAGGAGCTCCATCTGTCATTGCTGCTGCTGGATTTGCTGTATCAGGAGTTTTTCTCCTGCTGATGCTCCCTTTGCTGCGGTATGCTCGGCTGGCTCTGAAAGTGTTGCTGCTGCATGCTCTGCAAGTGCTTGCTGCATGCTCTGCGGGCTCTGGACCAGGTGCTTAATGAGCTCCTCCATGCTGCCGGACTTCTCTGGCTGGCGGCCTTTAGCCAGGACAACCACCGGTCTCTGTGGCAGGTACACGTGTTTCTGGAATCTTGCACGCACTCTCGCACCAACTGTGGTAAGACGCCTCACTCGGCCGCTTCAGGAAGTAGACTCAGGAACCGTGTTTTCTCTGCAGGCTTTATTATGTGGCATAAAGCCCTGCAGCTCCAGCAAGATAAACACAGCCTTACTGGCAAAACAACAAAACAAAAAGATAAACAATAGCACAGTCCATAGCAGTGTGGGGTTCGTCTACACAGGTTGTAGTCCCAGCATTCAGCTCCTCTCTGAGCTGTGGCCTTCCAGTCTGGAGTCCTTGCCTTTCCAAACTCAAGAACAGAAAAAAAAATGGTGACCGAGCATTTAAACCTTGCTCAGCCACACCCTGAGGGAAGGTAGGGGAATGGCCTCCCACCCTCTGTCATTCCCATAAAACCACATCCTTTAAGTGAGTTAACGCCCAGCATATAACATGCTGGCAGAAAGTTTATAGGTTTCAGTTCATAAAGGCTAGCAACCTGTGTGACACATACCTCCCTTTGTATATCATACCAGTGACTCTGTCACAATACATACTGTGACAAAGTCACTGGCACAGGCTAGCAACCTGGGTGACACATACCTCCCCTCGTATATTATACCAGTGACTGTCACAATACATACTGTGACAAAGTCACTGGCAGAGTGTCAGAAGGGAGATATGTTTCACTGAGGCTATAAGCTTCAGTGATATGAAACATGGAGGTTTCTCCTGCATATTAGGTGCAGAGAGGATTAATGAGCCAGGTTTACAAGGGCATGTTTTACCTGAATGGCTAAGTGCAGGGTGGGAAGCCATCCACCATATCTCCACTCCTGTGGCCTGGGCTTTAAACAGACAGCCTTTACAGTCAGGTGTGTTCAGTGTGTGGAAGCTAGGTCCTGAGTGAGAGGAGCTTCTGTTTGTGCTAAACTGGACCGTGTGCTGTTTGCTAACCCTGAGTGGCCGAACCTTGGCCAAAGTGAAGACTGCTTGTACCTTCTATTTGCTCTTTTGTTTCTTGTTATGTCAGCAAGGCTATGTTTATATTTTCCACTTGGCCGTGGTTTATGCTGATTTTTTTTATAATAAACCACGTCACTTAAAGAGACAATCTCCTATATCTACCTATAAGTGCAGCAGAGCGAGAGCCTTTACCACAATACATACAGTACAGACCAAAAGTTTGGACACACCTTCTCATTTAAAGATTTTTCTGTATTTTCATGACTTTGAAAATTGTACATTCACACTGAAGGCATCAAACCTATGAATTAACACATGTGGAATTATATACTTAACAAAAAAGTGTGAAACAACTGAAAATATGTCTTATATTCTAGGTTCTTCAAAGTAGCCACCTTTTGCTTTGGTGACTGCTTTGCACACTCTTGGCATTCTCTTGATGAGCTTCAAGAGGTAGTCACCGGAAATGGTTTTCACTTCACAGGTGTGCCCTGTCAGGTTTAATAAGTGGGATTTCTTGCCTTATAAATGGGGTTGGGACCATCAGTTGTGTTGTGCAGGAGTCTGGTGGATACACAGCTGATAGTCCTACTGAATAGACTGTTAGAATTTGTATTATGGCAAGAAAAAAGCAGCTAAGTAAAGAGAAACGAGTGGCCATCATTACTTTAAGAAATGAAGGTCAGTCAGTCCGAAAAATTGGGCAAACTTTGAATGTGTCCCCAAGTGCAGTTGCAAAAACCATCAAGCGCTACAAAGAAACTGGCTCACATAAGGACCGCCCTTTAAATGAGGTGTGTCCACACTTTCGGTCTGTACTGTATATATATACACACATATATATATTACTATGTTGTATACATACTGTTACACGGGAGAGCTGTGTCAGCCAAGACAGCAGCTTCTGCAGAGAGAGCTGTGTTTGCAGCAGCATGCACAGGAGCAGTGTGCACTCTGTTGAATGGAGCCCCTTGCCTACCCAAACAGTAAGCTCCACTCACCTGTCAGTTTCCAGAGGCCAGAACTCAGGGAAAATTGAAATGACAAAGTCAGAGGATTCTCAGCCAGATATGTGACCAGGGGAGCAGCAAGGTATTTACCAAAGAGCTTATCCATGGCAGTTAGTTCACATGAAAGGGAATTTTAAAGTAGTGGCCAACCCCTTTAAGTTTGTGGATCACTTCTGGAGTGTGATACCAACCCAATGATGTAGAAGGGTAAATTTTTTTTCTCTTTGTTATACATTTTGTTTAGTATTACCCTGCTTTATAGTCTCAGTCAGGAATTTTATGCTTTCTTATCTCCTATGCAATGTTTTGAGGTTCTGCAAAAATATGTTAAGGATACATGATAAAGTCATCATGACAGGAGGGGCTACATGAGTTACATTGCTTGTAAATGGTATAAGATATGGTATTCTCTGAATAAACATAAATTGATTTGCTTACGACAAGTGTGCATTCTTTTCTCCGAACGCTCGTTATTTTGGAAGACCTAATCTCTTAATTTGGCCTCACTTGTGATCCGGCATATCTGACTTTGGGTCAGAACAAAAACAGCTACAACACCAATAATATTTTAGATTGAATTTCCTTGTAGAGTGTACAAATGGAACTTTTATTAGGCTGTGTGCCCACGATGCATTTTTGGTGCGTTTTTTGTTGCGGATTTGCAGAGCGGAAACGTTCCAGAAACGCATTGCATACCTTATTCCATGACTTCCTATGACATTCTGCAAGTTCTGTGCACATGGTCAGGATTTTTTCTGCGCGGATTTTACTTGCAGAAAAAATCCGGACATGACCAATTCTTGTGCATTTCTGCATGCCTATACAATGCAATGGAAAAACGCATGGCAAATCCGCATGCAAAAACGCGTCAAAAACGCACGAAAGTTTTTTTGCCAAGGAGATGCAGAAATGCTCAGGAACATTTCTGCTTCATTTCTGCATCATGAGCACTAAGCCTTAGCCAACCTGGACCATACAATCTTCTGGAAAACTCAGGGAAACTCCCTGTTCCAACCGCCTTTATCATTTCACCACCTAGACATGTTTGTGGGACAGTGCATAACATGTTATATTAATGATTAGTCCTGTAGAGGGACGTCCGAGGGAAGAATACATTAATGAAGTTAGTTCTGGTGGTGTAGTCGTCTCAAAGATTGTACGAGGAAGGAGTCTGGCAAAATCCAAATTCTGCAGAGACAATATGCTTCACTTGTAAAATATTAAACATTAAAAGCCTGTCAAGAATAAGCAATAGTCTACAGGGAACGTCCAGTGTTAGAAAAAAAAAAAGGTAGTCATACTATTTTCAGGCTTTGTTATAATTACACAGGGGCCGAATCTGTCTTTTTTTTCTACACAGTGAGAATATGAGAGGCTGAATTTCTAATAACTCTCTTGATCCCAATCAGATCACTTATTTACTTCAGAGAAGTACAGTCATGGCCAAAAGTTTTGAGAATGACACCAAAATTAGATTTTCACATGATTTGCTGGCCTCTGGTTTTCATTAGTGTTTGTCTGATGTTTATATCACATACAGAAATATAATTGCAATCATATTATGAGTACCAATAGGTTATATTGACAGTTAGAATGAGTTAATGCAGCAAGTCAATATTTGCAGTATTGCCCCTTCTTCTTCAAGACCTCTGTAATTCTCCCTGGCATGCTCTCAATCAACTTTTGGACCAAATCCTGACTGATAGCAGTCCATTCTTGCATAATCAATGCTTGCATTTTGCCAGAATTTGTTGGTTTTTGTTTGTCCACCCGTCTCTTGATGATTGACCACAAGTTCTCAATGGGATTAAGATCTGGGGAGTTTCCAGGCCATGGATCTCTAGGTTTTGTTCCATGAGCCATTTAGTTATCACCTTTGCTTTATGGCAAGGTGCTCCATCATGCTGGAAAAGGCATTGTTGGGCGCCAAACTGCTCTTGGACGGTTGGGAGAAGTTGCTCTTGGAGGACATTCTGGTACCATTCTTTATTCATGGCTGTGTTTTTAGGCAAGACTGTGAGTGAGCCGATTCCCTTGGCTGAGAAGCAACCCCACACATGAATGGTTTCAGGATGCTTTACAGTTGGCATGAGACAAGACTGGTGGTAGCGCTCACCTCCTCTTCTCCGAATAAGCTGTTTTCCAGATGTTCCAAACAATCGAAAAGGGGATTCATCAGAGAAAATGACTTTGCCCCAGTCCTCAGCAGTCCACTCCCTGTACCTTTTGCAGAATAACAGTCGGTCCCTGATGTTTTTTCTGGAGAGAAGTGGCTTCTTTGCTGCCCTCCTTGAAACCAGCCCTGGCTCAAAGAGACTCCGCCTCACAGTGCGTGCAGAAGCACTCACACCAGCCTGCTGCCGTTCCTGAGCAAGCTCGGCACTGCTGGTAGTCCAATCCCGCAGCTGAAACAGTTTTAAGATACGGTCCTGGCGCTTGCTGGTCTTTCTTGGGCGCCCTGGAGCCTTTTTGACAACAATGGAAGCTCTCTCCTTGAAATTCTTGATGATGCGATAGATTGTTGACTGAGGTGCAATCTTTGTAGCTGCGATACTCTTCCCTGTTAGGCCATTTTTGTGCAGTGCAATGATGGCTGCACGTGTTTCTTTAGATATAACCATGGTTAACTGAAGAGAAACAATGATACCAAGAACCAGCCTCCTTTTAAAGTGTCCAGTGATGTCATTCTTACTTAATCATGACTGATTGATCGCCAGCCCTGTCCTCATCAACATCCACACCTGTGTTAATGGATCAATCACTAAAACGATGTTAGCTGCTCCTTTTAAGGCAGGACTGCAATGATGTTGAAATGTGTTTTGGGGGTTAAAGTTCATTTTGTGGGCAAATATTGACTTTGCAAGTACAGTAATTGCTGTTAAGCTGATCACTCTTTGACATTCAGGAGTATATGCAAATTGCCATTACAAAAAATGAAGCAGTAAACTTTGAAAAAATTACTATTTGTCTCATTCTCAATACTTTTGGCCATGACTGTATACCCGCACTAAACAACCTTCAGTATCATACCACCCGCTTCATAGTCCTACGAGCTATGCGGTATCGCAGTTGGTTTTTGTGCTCTGCTAAACAGTACAGAATCACGCAAAAGGTGAGAAAAAGAACAGCGGCACTCACCAATTCAGTAAAAAAAAATTAAAAGTTCTTTAATCCATTCTTCAGGACACGGACTAGGTTTGCAGGAAAGCAGAGGAGTGCGGGAGAGGAGGAGACAGGACGCCGGCTGTTTCGCGTTAGAATAACGCTTCTACGGGTAATTTTTTATTGAATTGGTGAGTGCCGCTGTTCTTTTTCTCATCAAATACATTTATTTACTTATATGTTTACTGGCACATAGTAAACTCACTTTTGGATTAGAGATTATTATATTGGATTTTTGATCAAATTAGTTTTGATTATTTTGTGTAGATATTCGCATAAAGAAAAGGGAATAAATTTAATGTTTTAAACTGCTGCCCTAATTTTCTTTTCATAGAGATGTTGCGCTTTTCAGGCTTTACTCAAGCAACAAAGAGTCTGCGAATGATCCATCCCCTCAAACTGTATATATGGTCATGCTGCTCTGTAACAAATAATGTCATTCACACCTTTCATTCCATCCCCTTGAGGAAGGCAATAGCGCTGAAACGCGCGTCAGGGAACCACGCAGCGTGTGGGCTTCACTCCACGAAGGTAACTATGATGGACATTGGTGATTGTTGATGAACAGGGGTAGGGACAGCTATACATATATATATGGTCTTTTTGACTGAATTTTGTTTGCATATGGATTGGTTGTCCACACTCCCCCTATCCATCCAGTCTATATCTTTAGGGATGTAATATTATAAATAATGACACCTTTTGGATGTGACACCTACACTTTTGTGATACCTGTTTGTTTTTAAGTATGTTTTTAAAAAACTCTATGTATTTTTTGACACATGCTGCGTCACTTTAAACCCTGTACAGTAAGATTTTGTTAAATAAATTTATTTTCTAATTCTCTATAAAATGGGCCATATATTCGTTTTTTTCTGCTTCGGCACCCCCCAACACACCTTTACTTATGCAATCTGTTGCTCCTGGACTGAAAAATCAATTTAATTCATATACAAAGGAGGCGGAAGTGCTCTGGGCGTGATCAACACATTTCCTAAGCCTCTGCTTCTGCTATGCAGTAAAGTGAGTGAGCTCTCAGCCAATCAGAGGAAGATCAGGCTTCGAAGGGGATATAGAGGCAGAGTCAGAGGCAGAGACTTGGGAAGTGCTCTGACCCTGCCCAGAGGTCTTCAACCTCATTTGCATATAGATTAAAACAGCAATATTTTTGGTCAACGAGCAACAGCTTAAATAAAAAGATATGGAGGACCTTATCTTTCACAGAGAAACAAGGCCATATTAACAGTTTTGGGAGTGGGGGTTGTATCGTTCTTACAGATTCTTTTAAATTTGCTTTCCTATTAAGTTGTTAGGCTCAATAACAGAGGTCACATGCTCAAGAGAAAAGGACTGGTTAACATTTTATACACTAAGCTCACTTCTAGCACTTCTGATGTATCCCCCAGTGTGGCAGCCTGTAGGGTTCGCAGATATTGTGCCGATCTCCACAGTGCTACCTGCCATGCATTAACTCTACTGCACATGCACACTCCTACTCCAATGAAGGGACCCCGAAAGTATTGTTACTTTCATTTACACAGGCACAGATGTGTACCCATGTGATCACCAAACAGGATTAACACTGGCGCAAGTTGCCAGCAGCACCGAAATTTAAAAACAGAAGTGACATAATTTGATTATAAATCACTTCAGTTTACTGGGTGCAGCCGTTGTGACACAGAGTTTTGAGATGTAGCAGAGCTCAGAAAGCTGCCCCCGCCCACACCACAGCTTTCTGTGTACATTGTATAGCGACAGTGAGCTGCTAATCAGTCCTGGGGGCGGAGTTGGACCAGGAGGCACCGAAGCTATAGTCCTGTAGTGGTAATCTCCTGCTGATAAAACACTTATGTATTGAAACAACAGCATACAGCCTAATAAGTGACACATCAATGAAATCAGTGTCTCAGTCCCTACTTCATGCTGCCCTCGGATTAAATAACAAAAACTTGCCGACAGCTTCCCTTTAAGGGTAAAATCCCTTTTTCTTGTCAATGAGACCACTATGTAATTACACTGTAGTTAAGAAGTTTGGTCTGTAACAAAACACTGCAGTTCTGGGACACATACCTCAGTGTTAGATCCCATATATTAACGCTTTTTCCCCACTTAGGGCGCAGACACACTGCCGTATTTCTAGTGTGAGGATCCATCGCACTGCACAGATTGGCCGGCACCTCTCCTGACCTAAACCTGACAGCATGATGGATTTCTATGCAGCTGTCACGCTAAGGTCAGGAGAGGTGCCGGGCCAATCTGAGGATTGCAATGCGATCCTCGCACGATAAATATGGCTGTCTGTTTGCTCCCTTAGTTTTTTTTTTTGCTTCATAAAAAAACACCATGATTTTTATCTTACCATCCTTTTTATTGGGGCTTTCTTCATACACACATGCTTTTATTTCATGTCTTTTTTCTATACATAAGCCAGGGGGAAAAGGCATGAAAAAATGCTACACACACAACAAGCAGCATTTGGGTAGGAAAAAACAACAGTAATGCAAAAAATGCACCCAAATCCCCCCCCTCCCCCATTTCCCAAGCATTGGGACCGATTCATCAAAAGTTTTAATTTTAGAAAACAGTTATAAAAGTTTTGAAAAAGTCCCAAAATTTTTGTGCAATGCCTAGACACTGCGACTTTTGTCAATTTCACGACAGATTGAATCAGCTCTGCCAAAATGTGCGGAGCTATAGTGTGGCCACGCCCCGGTCAAATTCATCCAAAGTGATGGCGTTTTGTATGCCAAAAATGCTACTCCAGTCTCTGAAGAGGTGTAAATTCATTAAGTGACGTGCGACTCTTAATGAATTTGGTGCTTTCGACTCTTGCAAGACTTGCATAGAGGAAGCATGTTCTACACCAGTCTTGATGAAATCGGGCCCACTGTCTACAGTGTTTTTCCTACTGATTTTTTTGCTGCAAAAAACTTGGTGAAAAACAGAAGAAAAAGGATGCAAAGAAATAGCAATTTTTCACAAAAGACAAACAAAAAAAAACTCCTGCTGCGGGAAACCACCCTTGAACAGCAGGAAACATCAGATGATTGCATCTTTATGATGAAAAACAGACAAAACAAATGTACATGAAGAGTTGAGGGTTTTGTGTTATGCATTAGGGAAGATGTACAAAGACCATTATGTTTAATTACAAATTATGGCAGCAAAATTTTGCATTGGATTGATAAATTGCCTCATTGTGTATCAGCTTTACACCCGTTCTTTACGCCGGAGCTAGTAAAGCCGAATTCTGTATTACACTGAACAGGACTGAAGGTCATGATTTATTACTTCTGACAAAGAACAATGGAAATGTATTGATACTTTGTTTCCATTCATATATGCATGCTTTTCATATCAGATATTCCCAGAAGTATTGCCTTTATAATACAAGGCTGCATGTTCTCCGGTTACCCGCTCCTACTTTGTTTGGCTGCATCCCCAAATTTATATTTATGAAAAGGGGATCCTATAGGACAAGATAGCATGGATTACAAGAGAAACAGACCCTTGATGTCTCCCACATACCGCATGTGAATAAGTAGCTGGAAATACAAACTGTACTGACGGCACGAAACACAAACTCTAAGTCATAATATCCTTTCATTTATTTATTTGAAATATTAAATATTTCAAGCATTAAGAAAATATAATGGTAAGGACATCAGGCAGCTAAGTATATAATGGTGTAACAAGAACAAGCCAGCTTTCCATTACTAGCAAAATGCTCCCTCGATCATTACAAAATCCTCAAAAAAATTGGTGTCAATGCTGGCATACCTTGCTACACTTTATAATGATATATCTCCCAGTTATCCCCTATTAAAAGGAAGCCATCAACAGATTTCTCAGCTCAAACAGCATACATTACTACATAGACCTGAGGAAACGTGTGTATTTACTTTGAAAATCCATTTCAGAGTGGTTGTATAATCCTGATGTTAAACAGGTATGCTCAAGTTTGCTAGCTAGCCCCTATCCTTTGGATAGAAGACAACTTGCTGACCAATGGGACCCCCACCGATGCCGAGACCTGTGTGAATAGAGAGGTGGTAGATCGTGCGCACTACTGCTCCAATCATTCCTATGGGGATGCCAAAGACCAGCAGAATGCAGAGCTCAACCATCTCCAGAGTTCCCATTAAAAATCAATGTAGTGGCAGTCCACATGATCGACCACTTCTCCATTCACACAGGGCTCTTCAGAACCCTGGTTCCTGGGATCTGTGGGGTTCACAGCAGTCGGACCACAACTGATTAGGAAGTTATCCCGATCCCATGGATAGGGGATAACTTCAAAACTTGAGAATACTCTTTTAAGATGAGCATTTCATGAGTCCGGCTAAAGAATGAGAGAGCTAAAGGGTTAAGCAAGTGTATGCAGTCTCCGCGCACCTACTGGGCTGACAGCTTCTACTGAGCAGTGTGAGATCTCAGCAACAGGGAGGAGGGACAAGAAGCTGTCAATCAGGCTAGGTGGGCAAAGATTGTGTTATCCCGCCATAAATGATTATACAGCTACTTTGCCAATGATTATCAATGTAAATACAACAGCATTATCTGGTGTAAGAGATCTATTTACACTTTGTATTTTGAAATCTAGTGACAGATCTGCTTTATGATACAGTCACAAATACTTTTTAGGGTATTATTTTCATGAGTGTTGCTTTCAGTTCTGACTGTCGGCAATGACTGACATCTGAGTGATTGGCAAGATCAAACTAAAAATTGCAGTAAAGCCGATGGCACATGTTTATTACATCCAGAGAAAGATGATGGCCGCCATGAAGGTGTCTCTTATGGAAGTAGTGAGATATACTTTTTGAAGTGGTAATGCAAAGCTACATTGAAACAAGTTGATAAATAAATTGTGGTCTTCGCATGTATAGCACAAACATGAATAGTACTGTTATACCACAAACATACTGTACATAGTGCTGCAATACCTCACAGATAAATAGTACAGCTAAAAGTATATGATACACACATAGTTTGCTTGCACACACAGTATTATATATATCCATACACACACACACATATATATATATCCATGTTATGTAAATAAAAGCTTATAACCTGACGTTAAATTCACCCATTGGTTTTATAAATTACTCTTTTGAAAGCTGAAGCCCTCCCAAATTTGGTTTAGGTTAAGAAAATAAATTGGCATCATTGCTGAAATATTGATCATTTAATGAACACAGAATGGTCAGATTTTGGCAAGACAAAAGTTTTGTCGCCTGGTCATATAATGCACCCAATCCTAGTTCACATCCTCACCAGTGCTCAGTAAATGATCGGTTAATTAGTGGGTGTGTATAAAAAGAAACCCAGCACCCCAGACCTTCACTTGAACTGCAACTTGAGCTCTGACAACATGCCAAAAATCCACCCTGCGACCAAAGCCTTGATTATCAAGAGGCAGAAGACCAGATCCACTGCAGAGGTGGCTGGCACCTTTAATGTGTCTCAGCGTCAAGTACAAAGAATTAAAAAAAAAAGATTTGAAGAGACTGGAGATGTGTTTGACAAGCCCAGGTCCAGCAGACCCTGCAAGCAGGGCCGGCGTCAGCACCCGGCGTACCCGGGCAAGTGCCGGGGCCCTGGAAAATCAGAGGGGCCCAGCCGCCCACTCACTGTCGGGGCCGGGCTCACACACCCGCCAGCCCACTCACTGTCGGGGCCGGGCCCACACACCCACCCGCCCACTCACTGTCGGGGCCATGGCCGCATCTTCGGCACCTGTTCAGTGACGCAGGCGCTGCTTGATTGCCGGCACTCCCCCAGTCCCAGAAATGGCCGCGCGCTGTCAGGCTGTGTCTGCTAGTAATGACATGGCAGGATCGATGGCACTGCACCTTTAATTTTGCTTGTGTGTCGCCCCTGCCGCGTCATTACTAGCAGACACAGTCGCACAGCGCGCAGCCATGTCTGGGGGAGTGCCATCAAACACCGTCGGAGCGGAGGTCCTGCACAGATGGGGGGGGGGCGGCCCAGACCCGACCGCAAGTGGGCCCCTCTGATGGTCCAGGGCCATGAAGTCTGTGACACGCCGGGGGCCCTGCACTGCCCCGTACCTGAGGAGCTGCTGGACAGGACACTGGACCGGGGACAGGTGAGTGAGGCTTCCCCAATCCCCATATTAAAAATACTTGTAATGGGTCTGTGTGAGTGCATGTATGTGAATGTCAGTGTGTATGACTGTGTATATATATTTGTCTGTTTTATATATGTCTTTAAGAATTTGTGTAAAAATATGTGTTTGTCTGTATGTGTACATATCTGTGTACCGTGTGTGCGTGTGTGCATGTCTGCGTACCGTGTGTGCGCGTGTCTGCGTACCGTGTGTGCGCGTGTCTGCGTACCGTGTGTGCATGTCTGAGTACCGTGTCTGCATACCGTGTGTGCGTGCGCATGTCTGCATATGTGAAGGATGAGGTGGCAGGCTGGGCCCTGTGTACTATATATATATATTTCTCCGCCGTATCTGTGCATCATGAATCGTGTATGTGTTAAAAGGGCCCACTGAGACTCTTTCGCCCGGGGCCCAGAAAAACCTGGAGCTGGCCCTGCCTGCAAGACAACTGCTCAGGAGGAACGTTTGTTGGTTAGAAAATCCAAAGCAAGCCCCTCTTCCACTGCAGCAGAGCTCCAACAGGCCTGGTCACCTCAAGTCCCTGGGTCAACTCGAACAGTTTGTAGGATTCTGTCTTGAAATGGCCTCCATGGTCGAATCAGTGCCCAGAAGCCAACAATAAACAAAAGGCAAATAAAAAGCATTTGCAAAGTCCCACAGCCTGCTAAACAGATGGACGCTGGAAAAGTGGCAGAAGGTGGATTTCTCTGATGAATCTTCAGTAGAATTACACCACAGCAGCCGCAAATACTGCAGGAGATCTACTGGAGCCCGTATGGATCCAAAATACACCCAGAAAACAGTTAAATGTGGTGGTGGAAAGATCATGGTCTGGGGTTACATTCAGTATGGGGGTGTGCGAAACATTTGCAAGGTGGAAGGCAATATCAATAGCCTAAAATATCAAGAAGTATTAGCTACCTCTTACATTCCAAATCATAAAAGGGGTCAAATTCTGCAGCAGGACGGTGCTCCATCTCATACATCCATCTCTACAACAAAGTTCCTCCAGGCAAAAAAGATCAAGGTGCTCAAGGACTGGCCAGCCCAGTCACCAGACATGAACATCATTGAGCATGTTTGGGGTAGGATGAAAGACGCAGCTTGGAAGACAAAACCAAAGAATCTAGATGAACTCTGGGAGGCATGTAAGACTAAATTCTTTGCTATTCCTGATGACTTCATTAATAAATTGTATGAATAATTGTTGAACCGCATGGATGCAGTCCTTCAAGCTCATGGAAGTCACACAAAATATTAAATATGACTAATAGCACCACAACTTCATTCACCAATGTTATGTAATGTATATTTGTATTTTAAGATAATTATTTATATGAATAGCACATTACTTTCTGTGGGCGACAAAACTTTTGTCTTGCCAAAATCTGACCATTCTGTGTTCATTAAATGATCAATATTTCAGCATTGATGCCAATTTATTTTATTAACCTAAACCAAATTTGGGAGGGTTTCAGCTTTCAAAAGAGGAATTTATAAAACCAATAGATGAATTTAACGTCAGGTTATAAGCTTCTATTTACATAACATGGATAAGTGTCATAACTTCTGTCAGGGAGTGTATATATACACACACTGTGCAAAGCAGTCATCAAAGCAAAAGGTGGCTACTTTGAAGAACCTAGAATATAAGACATATTTTCAGTTGTTTCACACTTTTTTGTTAAGTATATAATTCCACATGTGTTAATTCATAGTTTTGATGCCTTCAGTATGAATGTACAATTTTCAAAGTCATGAAAATGCAGAAAAATCTTTAAATGAGAAGGTGTGTCCAAACTTTTGGTCCATACTGTGTGTATGTATGTATGTGTGTATATATATATATATATATATATATATATATATATATATATATATATATATATATATATATATATATATATATATATATATATATATATATATAATATATATATATATACACATACACATACATACACACACACACACACATACATACATATACATACATATACACACACACACACACACAGGGTGGTCCAAAAGTAGGTGGCCAGAAAATAATAACATTTATTTTGATTTATATGTGAAATTATATTTACTAACACAAGCATAACATTGACAATTAAATTTTATTCTGAATCATACAAAAGCCCTTAAATTTTATCAACGCAGGTGCTCAAACTGTTTTCCATTACAATTTGCACAGCTTTGAAGTCTGCCTCTTACCCTTCGACAAACTTTTTTGCACAAGTCTCTTTGGGTATTAATTTCTTGAAATGCATCTCTTATGTAATTTTTCAAATCAGACACTTTTTGGGTTTCGACTATAAACTTTGTCCTTGAGTACTCCCCAAAAGAAAAAATCCATTGGGGTCAAGTCTGGTGAACGTGCCGGACAATCAAGTGGGCCTCTTCGGCCAATACATTTATTAGGAATTGTTTCATCAAGACACTCGCGGACTACTCTTGAATAATGTGGAGGGGCCCCATGTTATTGGAAATAAAGGTCATTTGAATTAGGCTGTTGCTGTAACTGGGGAACAACTTGATTCATTAGAATTTCGAGATACTTATCTCCTGTGACTGTTCCATCAAAAAATATTGGTCCTAAAACACCAAAACTTGAAATACCACCCCAAACATTGACACCAGGCTCATTTAGTTGTTGCTCTAATGTTAAATGCATGTTCTCATTACACCAGTAAATACAATTATGTCTGTTAATATGGCCGGATAATTTTAAAGAAGCTTCATCACTCCACATAATGTTATCTAAAATTACTGGATTTTGTTTGATAAATCAACCCCCTTCATAACCTAATTGCACTTTCTGTCCACCTACTTTTGGACCACTATATACACACACACACACACACACACACACACACACACACACACACACACACACACAGTACAGACCAAAAGTTTGGACACACCTTCTCATTTAAAGATTTTTCTGTATTTTCATGACTATGAAAATTGTACATTCACACTGAAGGCATCAAAACTATGAATTAACACATGTGGAATTATATACTTAACAAAAAAGTGTGAAACAACTGAAAATATGTCTTATATTCTAGGTTCTTCAAAGTAGCCACCTTTTGCTTTGATGACTGCTTTGCACACTTTTGGCATTCTCTTGATGAGCTTCAAGAGGTAGTCACCGGAAATGGTCTTCCAACAATCTTGAAGGAGTTTCCAGAGATGCTTAGCACTTGTTGGCTCTTTTGCCTTCACTCTGCGGTCCAGCTCACCCCAAACCATCTCGATTGGGTTCAGGTCTGGTGACTGTGGAGGGCAGGTTATCTGGCGTAGCACCCCATCACTCTCCTTCTTGGTCAAATAGCCCTTACACAGCCTGGAGGTGTGTTTGGGGTTATTGTCCTGTTGAAAAATAAATGATGGTCCAACTAAATGCAAACCGGATGGAATAGCATGCCGATGAAAGATGCTGTGGTAGCCATGCTGGTTCAGTATGCCTTCAATTTTGAATAAATCCCCAACAGTGTCACCAGCAAAGCACCCCCACACCATCACACCTCCTCCTCCATGCTTCACGGTGGGAACCAGGCATGTAGAGTCCATCCGTTCACCTTTTCTGTGTCGCACAAAGACACGGTGGTTGGAATCAAAGATCTCAAATTTGGACTCATCAGACCAAAGCACAGATTTCCACTGGTCTAATGTCCATTCCTTGTGTTCTTTAGCCCAAACAAGTCTCTTCTGCTTGTTGCCTGTCCTTAGCAGTGGTTTCCTAGCAGCTATTTTACCATGAAGGCCTGCTGCACAACGTCTCCTCTTAACAGTTGTTGTAGAGATGTGTTTGCTGCTAGAACTCTGTGTGGCATTGACCTGGTCTCTAATCTGAGCTGCTGTTAAACAGCAATTTCTGAGGCTAGTGACTCAGATAAACTTATCCTCAGAAGCAGAGGTGACTCTTGGTCTTCCTTTCCTGGGGCGGTCCTCATGTGAGCCAGTTTCTTTGTAGCACTTGATGGTTTTTGCAACTGCACTTGGGGACACTTTCAAAGTTTGCCCAATTTTTCGGCCTGACTGACCTTCATTTCTTAAAGTAATGATGGCCACTCGTTTTTCTTTACTTAGCTGCTTTTTTCTTGCCATAATACAAATTCTAACAGTCTATTCAGTAGGACTATCAGCTGTGTATCCACCTGACTTCTGCACAACACAACTGATGGTCCCAACCCCATTTATAAGGCAAGAAATCCCACTTATTAAACCTGACAGGGCACACCTGTGAAGTGAAGACCATTTCCGGTGACTATCTCTTGAAGTGGCTACTTTGAAGAACCTAGAATATAAGACATATTTTCAGTTGTTTCCACTTTTTTGTTAAGTATATAATTCCACATGTGTTAATTCATAGTTTTGATGCCTTCAGTGTGAATGTACAATTTTCATAGTCATGAAAATACAGAAAAATCTTTAAATGAGAAGGTATGTCCAAATTTTGGTCTGTACTGTACATAATTATATATATATATATATATATATATATATATATATATATACACATACATATATACACACACACACTCACTCGGCTGCAGTCGGAAGTAGACACCGGAACGGTTTCGGCTGCAGGTTTATTTTAACAGCATAAAGCACTGCAGACTTCAGCAAAATAAAACTTAGCCTTGCTGCCATAAAGGTAAAACAAAAAGACAAAGGATAACACAGTCCATGTGTGTACAGGTTCACTTATACCACTTTGCAGAAAACTTCAGCTCCTCCTGAGCTGAGACTCCACAGACTGGAGACTTGTCTCTCCAGACTCACCAAACCACAGAACAAAAAACAGGACTGAGCATTTAAACTTGCTCAGCCACACCCTGAGGGGAGGTAGTGTGAAAGGCTTCCCACCCTCTTTGCCATTCACAAAAAACACACCCTTTAAGTGAGTTAACCCCCAGCAGAAAGTTTGTAGGTTTCAGTTCACACAGGCTAGCAGTCGGAGTGACACCTCCCCTCATATATAACAACAGTGACTCTTTCACAATATACACACACACTATATTATATATATATATATATATATATATATATATATATATATATATATATATATATATATATATATATATATATATATATATATATATATATATATATATATATATATATATATATATATATATATACACACACACACACACACACAGAAATCATACAGGTGACCATTACAGTCACCTTCCTCAGGCATCCCTACCTAACTGTATTATGGATAAGTGCTTTGTCTGCCCCCTCAATTACACCAAAATACCTTGACAGATCAGGGGCGTTTTGGCGGTACAAGTGAATATTAAGCAGGTGATGTTAATGCTATGTCTCGTCAGTGTATATACTTTCTATAATTTAAAAAAACAAAAATGATATATATGTTTGAGAATCACATAATTTTCCAGTGCTTTTTTTTCACCAAAGTTGCCATCGAGGTCATTTGAGGCAACGAACCTTATAATATTGCATTAGTCAAGAAACTCTCATTGTTCCTGAATATTCACTATGAGCACAGGCTTGACAGCACAGCAGTGTATAAGATGGCTAACCGTGAAGAGAATGACCTTTACAGATGTGTCCGCAAGAAAAGATGATAATTAGCTCAGTGCTCCAGCATGCCGGTTTTCAGCTTGTTGTCTAAACACCAATTAAATCGATACTTCTAAATTGTACTAGGTAAAAACTATATTTAATTCTGATCTTGATATTGAAGTTTAGAACAAACTCAAAGTATTAAAATAACACTTTCCAAATCACAAAACAATAATATAATGAAACAACAACACAAAATTACTTTCCTGAGAAGTAGAAGTCAATGATGGAATTACAGGGATTTATGACAACAAAATAACTGGGATATAGCTGCTAGTTTAGTGAAAGCAAGGAAAAAAAGCAGTACTGAGGGATCTGCATCCATTGGGATTGCGTTAAAGGGAAGCTATGGTCACAAAATGACCTATTGTTTAAATTAGGTTTTGGTGTTACATGTATATTTTAAAATGCTTTGGCAATATTTTCTTTTTTAAGGTCACAATCTTTATTTAAAAACAAAATTAGTAATCTTTACACTGGACACTGGGGCTCCTTTAGACTTCCTGTTTTTTCAAAAAGTGTTTACAGCAGATTCATTATCATCAGAGGCATGATGACAATGACAGGTAACACCACAACAGGCAGCTGACAACACAGAATCCGCCAATCACAATAAGCGATGTCACAGATGGCCCTTCTCCCCCTCCCTTCTCAAGGAGCTTAGAATAAACTCATCTGTTTCAATGCAAAAGATAGAGCCGGGGTCTGTTTATTGTCGCTAATGTATGTGCGGGTTTCTTAAAACAACAGGAAGTTAGAGTTTTAAAAAAGCCATAGTGGAATATAGCAAAATTAATTTTTAAACAAGATTTTGATATGTAAAGGAAAGAAAAAAAATAATTGCCAAAAAATTTAAAAACAAATAGTTTTTTTGTGCTATATGTATTTAAACAATTTGTAATTATCTGGTTATTGCTTCTCTTTAAAGAGGTTGTCTCATCACAGACAGCCTCTTTAATAGGACACCCTGCATTGCATAGCAGTCTGAATACAGAGGCCCCAAGCAAAAAGCCAGGAAGGTCATGATACTGTTGGCTGCTCACTCCTGTATAATCTCCATGTGCCGTAATAGGACGTATGGAAAAGCGTGGTCTAGGTTGGACAAAAAAGGGAAATCATCATTTTTGCAAATTTGCTTGCGGATAAATGTCGTAAATTTCCTGAGAGACATACAGTCGCACAAAAACTTTGCGACGCTTTTAATTTGCGCTGGCAGTTTTCTAAAAAGTGCATAGAAGTTAATAGAAACGGGCAGAGAACGAGAGAACCCACCTGAATCACTACAATTTCTTTCAGAAATTGGCATAAACTATAGCAGAAATGTATGTAGCTCATACCTGGGAAAGATTACAGACCAGTCCAATGATGCACCAGATTAATGAAAGCCCCTCTTAAGGAATTTGGAACTTCTTATTCTAGCGGACTAAAGCTGCATTTACAAGCAAATCGCCGACCAATCTTACAGAACATAAAATTGGTCTGCATTAGCCATTTACACGAACAGATATTCTTGTCTTCCTCATCTATTGTGATCCTTCTGAATTCTAGACGTCTAATTCCATATAATGGAGGTGTCTTTTAGATATATTTTCACACACTACAATCTTTGTAGGCGGATTTTTAAGCACTTCAGATCAATTTTCACAGTCATTTACACAGACCACTATTGGCCTAATTAGACAGAAATCGGTCAGATATCTGTATGTGTAAATGCAGCCTAAGAAACATCAGTCTTGATACTTTATTTTTCTAAACTCTTGAAGGGGAAGCTGTCAGCAACTATCTAACCATTAAAATAGCAACAGTGACATGTAGGGAACTAAAGCCCCCCATACACATCAGATGACTGAGCCTCATCAGCTGTTTCTCTCATGCACAGGAGTGCTCCCTCGTCTGATGGCCCCTTAGTCCGACGGCCCCCTCGTCAGACGGCTGCTGTGTAATCTATGAGACAGCTACTAGACATGTCTAGTGGTGGCTTATCTCAAGGAAAACAAAAGGCGGTCTGACTTAAATGACAATCAATTATCGGGGGCTCTCACACACATTACACTGTTGGCCAAACCCATCGTTATCGGCAGGTTTGGCGGACATTAATCTACTGTGTATGGGGGAGATTAAGATAGAAATGTAAATAGAAGTTTTTGGCTTTTTGGTGATGTCTTAAAGGGAATTTGCCACCAGGATTTTGCTATGTAATTTAAGCGCACCATAATGTAAGGACAGATACCCTGACTACAGTGATGTGTCACTAACTGGACTGTTTTTTGCTGTTTCAATACAATCAGTGTTTTATCAGCAGGAGATCATAATTACAGGACAACTGGCCTAGTGACTCCTAGTCCACCACGCCCCCCAGCACTGATTAGCAGCTTTCAGTCACTATACAATGTACACAGAAATCAGTGGTGTGGGCAGTGCTATACACAGCATAAAAGCTGAGCTCTGCTATATTTGCAGCAGAGAAAACTGTGATTAGATCATAACTGCTGCACCCAGTAAACTAAGTGATACATCACTGGCATCAGTGTCTCTGTCCCTACAACATGCTGCTGTCAGATTACATAGCAAAACCTGCTGACATATTACCTTTAAAGGTGAGAAATCAAATCTTTAAACCATGCAAATTACATTGCAAGTGCCCAATGGGTGGACCCCGCAAGTGCTCAGATTTACCTCTGTAAACCTTGGCCTTAACTGACTGCTTTAAAGCTTTTCGATGTCATTCTCCACACTGCTGAAATGTCACTGAAGAAACTGCAGTGATGAACAGTAACCCCCTTTAAATATTCATTTAAAGCACCACTCCCAGAGCTGTATTTTATTTCAGCGCTGGAGTGGTGCTTATGATATATATCGTCCCTGCCCCCGGGCTTATACTAACGCTCCGGTGTTTTCACCTGTTTTTTTTTTTTTTTTTGGCGCCGCTCTGGTCCAGCGGTGCCATCTTGTGAGTGTAACGTCTGACTGGCCGGAAGTAAGACGTTACATCACAAGCTCCAGAACTAGGTTGTGTCCTCCGGCTCACCAGCAAACACTGGAGTGATCCAGCAACTCTCAAACTGCTGGAGACTGACGTGAGCGGCGGCAATAGAAGGGAAAACGGCGGCAGGTAAGTATGAGAGTAGCTGCAGGGATTCACAGCACCACTCCAGCGGTAAAATAATAAAGAATACTGGAGTGGTGCTTTAACAATACACAAAATGCATACAAAAAAATAGATGTAGATACACAGTCATGGCCAAAAGTGTTGGCACTCTTGAAATTGTTCCAGAAAATGAAGTATTTTCTATTTTTGTGTTGTTCCAATGCAAACAAAAGGAAATAAACGTGTATAACAAAACATGTACAATTACAATAAATTTCTAGGAGAAATACCGTATTTTTCAGATTATAAGATGCACCATTCCCCCCCAAATTAGGGGGGAAAATGGGGGTGAGTCTTATAATCCGAATTGAGCGATGGAGCTTACCGGCCGGTCCCATGGTCGCTGTTGCCAGAAACGTCTGGCGAAGGCAGGAGTTGGGAGATGGCTGCAGGCCTATGCAGGTAGGATGAAGTGTTCGGTGGTGTGGGGGCTCCGTCAACGTTTTGTGAAAGCCGGAGCCCTGCACCTTCCATACTCTATGTGATGGATTCTAGGAAAATGGCTGCCGGAGGCAGCGCATGCTCAGATTGAGATCGGGAGCTGAGATCTCGGTGCCGAGATCTCAGTCTGAGCATGCGTCGCCTCCAGCGGCCATTTTCCCGGAGTCCACCGCATTAGAAAGTATGGAAGATGGGGGGGCTCCGGCTTTCATAAAATGTCGGCGGAGCCTCCATACCACATCCTACCTGCATGGGGCCCGCAGCCATCTCCAGACTCCTTGCCTTCAAACACCCCGGTCCTGCCTCTGCTAACAGCGACCCCGCTCCAACAACGCCACCCTCCAGGTAAGTGGATTATAACACGGTTTAGTAAAAAAAACTTTTCCTATTTTTGTCCCCAAAATTTGAGGTGCGTCTTCTAATCCGCAAAATACGATACTTCATTTTCTGGAACAATTTCAAGGGTGCCAACACTTTTGGCCATGACTGTACATCTATCAAAATCCATAACATCAAAAGAGCATTCACTTTCTTCTTTGGCCTAGAAATGTACCCGGGATGATTTATGAGTAACATGGTGTCAGTCAAGGAAAAATATATATGCTCAGAGCTCATCCAACATAGACAGGACATGATACATAATGAGATTATTCTGATCAATTATAAAAAATAGAAAAAAAAAATCTTAAAAGTGGAAAAAAAAGGCTGTGTGTCTATAGATGCAGGACATCGATCTAGTGCAGGAAATGTATTTTTTTTTATCTATTTTTACCTTGTGAAGACTCCATCCACAACTCCCACCGTGACTTCTTCTGCAGGGACATAAGAGCCTATTTGGGCCATGATGATGATGAGGGCGACCTGCTTGATGTACGAGCTCTTCCCACCCATGTTAGGTCCAGTGATTATCATGACTCTCTCCCTGCCTGCCTGAAGAGAAGCGAGGACCCAGGTTTATTAATTCAGGACATATATAAATTATAATGTTAAGACTTTGGTAATGCAAACAAACATGACATTTTAAACAGTAATGCCTAAAATATCACTGAACAGTCCTACATCTACACCAAATGTGTTAGCAGCAGGGTGAACACTACTTGACTTTTTCATCGTAGGTTATATCATTGACTAGTCTTTGGACAACTAACAAAGCCCACCCTATAGTAAGTCCAGCACAGATGATAGAAATGTATGATCGTGGAGATGCAATTAAAAAAAATCCATAAAGAGTATGTGCAAATGGTAAGTACTTACAGCAGAAATTCCTGCACCATTTCTGCATCTCTTTGCAGGAAAAAAGCTGCGTAAAATAGGCGCCTTTTTTTTCTGCAGATTTTTCCCCACACATTAATATGGGTAAAATATGCTGCAAAAATGCTGAAAGAATTGACATGCCTGCTGCAAACCTGCAAATAAAAAATAAATGACGTGTGCATGAGAATTCAGGAATCTCACTCACTTTGCTGGTACTAGGAAATGCTTAAGGTTTTGTGACAAATCTGTGACAAGATTGCAACGTGTGCACAGACCCTATGAGGTCACTCTTGGCTGTAGGAGAGTACAGCTATTTCAATCATTCTCTTATGGAGGATAAAGCAAGAGCAGAGGAATACATGCCAGACACAGATGTGAATATTTAACTTTTATTAGTAATCATGGAGAAATTATTAAGAGCAAGGGAAAAAAAACAGACATGACTGCCAGAGGAACATATAAAGTACATATATGCCTGGAGAGTGGCCATTACATTAGGAGCATTCTCCTACGGAGAAAAGGACTCTTCAAGTGGTGCCAGCATTAAAGTGATTTTCCACTACTCAGACAACCCCTTCTTAATCACAATTTTTTCCCACAGTAAAATAATAACACCAATACTTACCTCCGATGTTGTTCCAACAGTGTTGGCAATGGCTCTCCTGGGGATTGCGTGACACTATGTCACACGATCTCTGCGGCCAATCCGCACTGGCTTCACTCTCCCCTCCTCTGCAGCTTTCACTTCTTCTGAAGATTTAATTTGTCCAAAAGAAAGTGAAGCCAGAGCTGACTGGCCACACGGATCGTGTGACAATGTCACGCGATCCCCGGGAGAGGCAGTGATGACACTGCTGGAATTGCACTGGTACTGGAGTTGAGTATAAGTGTTATTATTTTACTAGAGGAAAACACTGTGATTGGGAAGGCGTTGTCAGAGGAGTTGACAACCCCTTTAAAATATCCTTCTACTACAACCCTCATCGCCTCGGCCACATTGTCTTATTACATCTGCCATTAATTAGCCTGCTGCCGGAATTATGGAAAACGGATACAAGGTGAAATTTGCTAGGTGGTATAAGAACTTTTTAACCAGGCAACCATCAGTATGTTTGACACCCTTTATAGCTGTAAATGAGCATTTTCTATCGGCCTCATATGAAAAAGGCCAGTCTACAATGTACATTATCAAACCCAAGTGCAAGTGACTAGGCAAGAGTAGAGCAACCCAACATAAAAGAGGTGGAGAGAGGAGTGATGCGATATTTCTGATTTTGCACTATCACACATATTATACAAACCAAAGTCTCAAATTTTTGAGAATCTCAAGCAAGTCCGGTAAAAACTGCAATTCACAGCACAATAATATATTAATTAAGTAGTCTGCTCAGGAAAGTGCCCTTTAGGCCTCATTCACTTGTCTGTCTGTTCATACGTTAAAACACTTCATTGTGCTGGATTCATTTTGGTACTTTTATAACTTTTACATTCAGTGCGTTATCAGTTTTTCTCCTGTGATGAAAAAAAAATTAATCAGATTTTAACAAAGCAAATACGTGAAAAACAGACAGCACTCGGATGACACAGATGGGATTTTGGTCCGCAAGTAGCATCAAATAGATCAGGTCTTCTTTTTGTGTCACTCTGGACATGTCATATACCAACTCAAATTAAGGTAAAAATGGACAGAACATGTATGACAAAAACTGAACCCCAACTATGTGAAAAACAGAAAAAGGGCCAAGTTACAAGAGAAGAAAGTGGAGCGTAGGTTCAGCTCCTGAAAATAGTGGATTTTTAATAAAAGGTGACTTGCAAAGTTGCGCAAGTGATATTATGTCCAGATCTATCTAAGATAAAAACAGAATTAAAAACTTTTGGTGCAATCTGCACAAGGTCTGAGCAAGGAGCTATCGGTTGGAAAAGGAGCCAGTCCTAAAGTTTCAATCATGAAAGTAAGAACACATTTAATGGATCACGGAGCTACACATCTTTGGAAAACAAGTAAATGTCACTTGGTTGGGGATGGGATCTATCACTCACCACCTTTTACAGGCAGAATAAACAAAATGAAGAAACCTAAATGGAGAGGCGAAACCCTGGATAGGCTACTGACCAGAGTGCCATGAGGTGGCTTTCCACAGATCTGTTTGCAATTTTATTTTAAAAAAAATTTAATGCGCTTTTAGAATCTTCCTTTGTGAGTATATAACAATAATAATAATGAATAAAAAACAACTTTTGTATTTGTAGGAGTCTTGTCCACTATCCAGCAGTGAGTTGGTCAGAAGATCTTGGATAAGAGGTGATCTCAGGTTGTCCTTTAGTATAGAACAGTGGACTTTTACAGGATTTCTACAGTACAGCGGACTTAATGATCCTTCTACACTTGGTTTATTACCCCAGGAAGACTATGTTCACACAGTGCATTTTTGCAGCAGGGTTTTTTTATGCTGCTTTTTTTATGCAAATTAAAAGTACCATCTATTACAGTACCAGCAAAAGCTATGAGATTTGAGCAATGCACATGATGGTTTTGTTTTTTTCTGACTGCACTGGAAAACTGCTGCGTTTTAGAAATCTGCAGCATGTCAATTCTTTCGGCATTTTTGCAGAATTTTTTCACCATAGAAAGCAATGAGAAAATGCAAAAAAACTCAATCATGCACGCCGGGTACTAGAGGTCTGCATGTCATCCCCTCTGTAACTGGAAATGCGCCAGCATTCGGTCTCTTCAGCTCGCAGGGATGGGGCAGTGTGAGCAGAGAGCCCCCCTGAGGGGGAAGCAGCTCATCTCAGGAGCCTCAGCTCTACTGGACAGGCTGAAGGACCCCTTGATCAGAAGGGTGTCGGCCACCGGACCTACAGCAGGAGAGAGATGAGAGGACCCGATCCTCCTGCACCCAGCATCAGGACCTCCCGCTCTACTGGAAGTATGTGAGTTCACCTCTTCTGCGCCTGTCCCTGACAGGGACAGGAAAAACACCGGTGGTTGGTGGAAGGAGGGCCTTTTAACCTGTGTGTTCCTGTCCCTATCAAGGATATAAAGGACAACCTCATGTTGGTGCCGTCAGGAGGGACATCCTGGAAAAAGGCAATCATGCGTTTTGCAGCTTTTTTGGTGAATAAAACTAACTTTATTAAACATGTACTGTAGACAAATGAAGCATCTAATCCTCACCAAAAATTGCAGCAAAAAAAGAAGCAAAAAGCAGCAAAACCTGCTTTTTCAAAGCAGCGTCTCTAATGCCAAGACAGCAGGTTTTGACTGTAGAAACAAACACAGCAAAACATGTGAACACCGCCTAACAGGTTGTGAGTGAAGTATCCCCCAACCAAATGACATTTACTTGTCTTCCAAACTACCGTAGTGTGGTGATCTATTACAATTGTTAGACCTACAAAGAGACATTTTTCATGTGACATGAAGATCGCTGTATCATACTGTTACATGTCAATAGGTAATTATTGAGACCAACCCTGTTGTATTTTTTTTGTCACAAGTTTTACGTGACTTTGCCCCTAAGAACTTCTTGTGAATTGCGATTCGCAACCAAACTGTCTGTGATTTGGCTGCTTTTTACAGCAAAATCACAGCTCTAAAATAGCTCTTGGGGTCTGAAAATTACTGTCACACGACAAGAGGGAAAGAAAATCAGAAGAGTCAAGACTCTTATGTAGAAAATATATTTTGCTTCAAGGTTCTGGCCTTATACCTGGACAATAGAAAAGCGGTAATGTCCAGTAAGTGGCTAGATGACCTAGGGTGTGTATATTATGCTTAAATGTATTAGTTTTTCACATATTGAACCAAAATAAACAGAAACTACAACAAATAATGGAGTCTGTCTCATTAAAATTAATACGTAGATTGTTATGGAGATGAGTTTAGATTCTCAAAAGGAAAAGAGCCGATTAGTAGTGTCATGTGGTTGGAACCCAGACTGAGACCAATGCAGAAGGAGATATGATTGATTAGTTTGGGGCCAATAAATGTTCATGAAAGCAACGACAAGGCATATGAGCTACAAATCTGAGAGTGATAAATTGGATTCATGTCATTAAATCCCAATATGTGTCCCATTTTCACCTCACCATGCGCCACCATATCATCATCATCATCCATGTTATAATTGACAACAGCATGTGATTCTTATATCTCATTTACCAAAACAACATAAAGCACTTAACAAAAATAAATAAAAAACTTTAAAAAGGGAAAAAGAGGCGAGGCGGGTGGGTGGTTAGTAGCCGTCAGGTCTCTGCACAACTGAGTAGTACCAGATTAGGGATATAGGCGAGTTACATTCGATTTATCTCTCTAAATATCATTTGTTTGTTTTTTTATTTTCAGCTGAACTTTTCCTGGGAGGGTAGCTATGAAACATGGCCATATTTTGGAAAAGCTTTCTATTTTTTTTTTGTCTCCTTAAAAATAGAAGTTTCGACCCGATCCATACAGAATATGTGAACCATTATTTCAAGAACAGTTTTGAGGAGGTAAGAGGGGGATATCTAAACCTGTAGAATAGCTTTTTTTTTTGCTGCAGCACCTATACAATTCAATAATTCTGCTGCCCTTGGTAGATCTATATCTATATCTGGACAGATATATCCACTCACAAATTGCCCATGTTTGATTAAAGGGGATAATAATGTCAGGTGGGTTACAATGAAATAATGAACTTGTTTCCAGAAAATCAAGATTGGAGGAGAACTACACAGACAGAGTCACGCAAGGTGAGGGAAAGTCTAAGTGCAACACGAAGGGAAGAGGGGGAGGAAGCCCAAAAACTAGACAAGGGGGGAGTGGAGACCCCTAGGCAGATCTAATATCACCCTGCCTACCCTATCGTCCCTATATAGGTTCCACACCTATCGCCGAGCAGGAACCTAAGCCCTGAATGTCCCTAGAGATTGGCCCAAGATAGGGAGGAGACAGGGTGAGCCATAGTCAAGCCCCACTACAAACTAAAGACAACAAGGTAGACAAACAAGGGGATACATCAGAGAGATAACACCAACTGTCCTCCAAGGGCACCAGAGAAGAAACTAGTTGACTGCTAGTGCTCGAAGAAGTACATAGAACTATCACTGGCAACTCTCTGAAGAAACAGACTAATTTAACTACCCAGCAATGGTGTGTCAATCAGCAGCAGAAGGTGGAGGTCACTGCTGGTTCCTAAAGGAAGAAGGATAAAACTATAGCACAGAAATGAGGGAATCAAGAAGGCGTCTGCAATGCCAAGCAGTGACCTTCTGCAGCCGGCTCCACAGCGACTGCCTGTCACACAGACAGTGATCGATATCTGCACCTGGCAACCACATTTTGGGCAATGGATATCAGGGTACAATTTCATTAAAAATCCTCTGTGGGGAAAAGTACATGTGGAATCCGGAGAGTCATCTCTAAGTGGGACTGAGGGGAGGGTTTTACAGGTGTATTTTAATGAGGTTAGTATAGTGGATACATAGGATGTATTTATAGCAGCCATACACATAGGATTTTCTTTACGCTGAAAAATGTGAGTTATATTGTCTTCAAAAGAAAAAGTTAATGAAGGCTGTAGCCAGTATGAGCGAAAAGCCTGTGCACTGGAGTGAAAGTTTTGAATGTGCCCAAATCCATCTAACCCAGGAAATCTTATCCTCTAAGCCAATTCCCCTTGGAACCGTTAAACCAATTCCAACTTAGCTGGGCGACAGCAGTTATTACTGTAGCTACAGAAATTAAACTTTAAACTGTTCATTCAAAGCACAGTAGCTTTTGCATATAACACCCCATGTTCCTGGAAGCCATTGATGCTGTTCCACATAAAAATGTATATATATATTTTTTATAAAGTAAATGATGTTGCTCATGTCTTGCATTCCTTAGGTGGTAATTACAGATTTTTAATGGGTTTGAGAGGCGAGATCTCACTGCGTGTCATGGTGGGTGGGAGATTATCTAATGCCCATCCAGCTGACACAAGAACAATTGTGGACAACATTATTGTCACTCTTGATTGTTTATTAGAAAAAGTCAATTTATATTCAGAAATAAGTGGATTTGCACCTATTGTGTATTATCAGACTATTTCAATAGCATCTATAAATACAGTTATCAAAAAAGTTGACCTATATAGAAATAAAGAAACATAGTATATAAAATAGGATTATAAACATCCTTCTTTTTAGGTGATGTTCACTACTGGACAACCCCAATTTAATCAATTCAGGACCCCATATAAAATAAAAAGTGTATTCTCACATCCTGCAGCGGCACTGCGGTTCCTGAAGAGTGATGTGACTTGTTGTGTCATGTGCGGGCTGCAGCCTTTACTATTTCATCAGAGCAGATGTCCACCCTGCCGGAATAATAATGAGCTGCAGCCAAAGAGGATCTATTCATTGGTTACATCTTGCAGATGCCTTAAGTCACATTACGTTCCGAAAACAACTGCCCCACTGCAGGAGGTGAGTATACACCACTGTTTTTATTCTATATGTTGTCCTGAATTGATTAAACTGGGGTTGTCCAGTAGCGGACAACTCATTTAATACTTGGTTGAATAACTCTTGGCAAAAATTATAACAAATGTTTTTTGGAGCCATCTGTGAGAGCTTCTCATACCTGTCTGCTGGTAACTTATTCCACTCTTTGCAGTTCTGTCAAGCTATTCAATATTTGTAGGGATCCAATTCCCAATATTAGACTTCAGCTCTCTCCAAAAATTTGCTATTGGATTGCGATTAGGATTTATTGGTGGACTGTTTAAAACAGTCCATTGGTTCCTTCTTAACCACTCTTCAGTACTATTAGGTTTGTGTTTTAGGTCATTATCTTGATGTAGGACCCATTATGTTTGACTCAAACCTGTTTTTTTTTAACTCTTGGGAGCACGTTTCACTGTAAAGTACTTTGATAATCTTCTATTTTCATTGTTTTTGTAACACATTAAAGGACTCCAATCCCAGAGTCAGCTTCACAACATTATAGATCCTCCAGAATGTTTCACAGTAGGTAGGGTGCAAGTTTCTTTACTAAATGATAAAATGAAGCCAATAAACATAATGCTGGTAGTCGTAGCCCAAGCTCTAGTTTGGTTTTATCTATTCATAGAACATATTACCAGAAAGATTGTGGTTTTTCAATGAAACTTTAGGAAAGTTCTGTCACTCGTTTCTTGCTTTTCTTTCAGCAGCCTTCACTCATAGAGCCCTGTTTTGTTCAATGTGTGGCATACAGTATGGAATGAAACTATCAGTCCAGCTGTCTCCAGCTCAGCCTATAGTTCTTTGGATTCTGTGTGCTTTCTTTGCCACATCTGAAACAACTTTTTCAGGATTCTCTCATCAAGATTCTTTATTGTTCCATGAGTAACAAACTTCTTGATAACATTTCTAACTGTTGAAGCCGGGATACCAAGTACTTTGGAGATTGTGTTGCTCTGTTTAGACTGCTTGCGCTTGGTGATAATAGCATTTCTGGTTTGCTCAGACAGCTCTCTTGTCTTTGCCATTATGAACAGAGAATAAATTTGCCATTCATAGGTTAAATTCATCATTAATTCCACCATTCATAGGCTAATTAAAGTCATGTGAGCACTGAGAAGATGGGGACAGGCAAGTATAATTTATACGTTATCACAGATTAGTTTAATTTTGTCCTTTGTTTCAAACTGAACAAAGGGCGCCATAAATAATTGTCATATTTTTTTAAATCGTTATACCTACCAAGTTTTCATTTCGTTATTTTTGAGTATTGAGCTTTTATGTAGGAAAAGTTTCACCAAAGAAACACTTTATTTCAAGACATATTTTACATGGTGGAATTAAAGGGGTTGTCCACTACATGGGCAACACCTTTTTAAATGAAGTACTCCCTCTTGTAAAATAAAAATAACATATACTCACCTCCTGCACCAGTGATGTTCCAGCGATGTTGGTGCCAGGTGTCCTGGGGCTCACGCGACATTACTATGCCACGTGAGTCTTGCAGCCGATCGTTAGAGGTGAGTGAGTGTGAGGGAGACCCAGCGCCGACATCGCTGAAACATCTCCAGTGCAGGAGATAAGTACATTTTTTTTATTTTACAAGGGAGACTACATTATTTAAAAAGGGTTCTCTACTTAGTGGACAACTCCTTTAATATTTGGTTGAGCACAAATGCTTAATTCTATAATGATCATTGTTATTTTGCTTTGTAATCCACCTTTATTTTTCTTGCCAGTAAGTTAAGTATACCTATATGGATAATATGGATATGCTTCTAACTACAAGTTTAACTTAAAGGAGAAGATAAAAAATAAGTACTCTGAAAAAATTGTGAAAAGTGCCAGTGAAGCATTAAAAATGTAGACTGCTCTTCTCCATAGCAACTGATTTCCAGAAGAAGCCTACATTAAAATGGAAATAGAAACACATAAATGGCAAGTTTGCACTTTACAGACAACGGCAAAGTACGTCTATTATGTCAGATAATGCATTTACCTCCGCTAGCTTTAAATACAATGCAGAAAATTGAATATAGTGTATCTATCCATGACCGACTTCCTGATTGCCATAAACAGAGCATCACAGCTATGTAAACACATTCATATATATATATATATATATACACACACATGTAGCACCCTGAGGATTCGGCTGCTACAGGGGTATTACACCTCAAGCCAGAGGTGTGGTATTCCACTCCCGGGTAAGGATGGAGTGTGGAACTGAGCTCAGTAGGCTGCATGCACTACATACATCCCATTTCCGGGGGACAGACCAATGGTACTCCCACTAGAGAAATGTGCAGGTACGACAGCGTCTGTCCCTGGCTGGAGTGGGAGGGGGGTGGAACATCCCAGTAGTGTAGGGGCAGATAGGGGGAGCAGTCTGGGTAATGCTAGGAGCTCATTGGGTGCTGGTCACCTGAGCTCACACATAGAGGGAGTATATAAGGTGGGAACCATCTTAGAACAGGGTCTTTTGTAGAGGTTTGGTCAGACAAGCAGAGCAGCTCAGCCAGCTCCAAGGCCGAGAGAGTGAGAGAGAGGAGAAAAGAAGGACCCAGAGGGGGAGAAGAGGGAACTCCAAGAACCCAAAATTAGACCAGAGGGTGAAGAGTTGGCACAAGGGTACCGGATCCCAAGCTGGTGGAGGGCACTAATCCTTAGCCAGAGACCGGAGGTCGTGGGCAGGATCTGCCACGACCACCCACTAAATCCACCCGGAAGGCAAACCAAGAATAGGGTCAGGGAACCCAGAGACAAGGGTTTTACCAACAAGAGGCCCGAGGGAGCCGGACTTAGGTGGATCCCTGGTGGGGAAGGCCAGAGAGAAGGACAAGTCAGAAAGGGAGCTCAGGAACACGCTCCAGAATCACCTGGGGGTTGGCCGAGTCCAGGACCTGGTGGACGCAGCACGGCTCGGGTGGTCACTCAAGGCCGGAGTGACCAACACAAAAGCAGTAAGTAAAAACCCTGAACTGCACAGCCCGACTCTGAGTTTCATTACCATCCTCACTGCACCTCCACAACCACCATCCTCTGCAACTGACCCCCTGAGGCTATACCCCTCCCGTTGGGGGTTATACTACCTGAGCTGCACACACACCACCAGCCTCAGCGGACCCTGCTGCAGCGGCGGCCGTAGTGACCGCAAATCAACGGGTGGCGTAGTCGACACTAAAGAACATCCAGTAACATCTGTAGGACTGCCACACACTGAGCTTGACACCCTGGGCACGGACCGGGTCACCGCCACTCGGAGACTACAACCCCCATCTGATCCGGCTCCGGGTATCCCCCAAACAACACTGGCCCAGGGGGCGCGTCACACACACTTCCATATGTATACACAAATGTTATAAAAATTCTTGTTATAACTAATCTCGTAAATCACTTGTGTAAACTGTCTCTGATGGGAGAGGTGTAACAAATATTTACTGTGGTTTACAAAAATCGGAGAAAGTTGTAACGGTGTTTTTTCAAAATGTACAATCACTGTGAAGACCAGATTTCACCATCCTCCTTCCCTGCAACTGGCCACATTCACACGTTCAGTATTTTACCTCAGTATTTGTAAGCCAAAACCAGGAGTGGAACAATCAGAGGAAAAGTATAATAGAAACACGTCACCACTTCTGTATTTATCACCCACTCCTGGTTTTGGCTACAAATACTGAGGTAAAATACTGACTAAATACTGAATGTGTAAATGTGGCCTT